>NC_089186.1:1207576-1852996 GCF_947507565.1 Oscarella lobularis
AAGAAAGCTATCTTCTCAACAATGGAGAAGATAGGCTTAACATTTTAGCGATTTTATAACAGAAGTGGCTAATTTGACCACGCCTACATTAAAATTTTTCGCGCGCCAAACTTCCCCGTTGCCGAAATCCTGGTTACACCGCTGTTTCGGCGGTATTATCAGTGCACGTTAGCCACAACATAATTTCGGGAAACACTCGGGAAACGGCAGCACGAAAACAGTTGCGCATAAGTTACATTTCTGCACGTCGACAGTGAGACCGTGAGAATCAGTCGAAAACCGTGAGAGTTGAGATGTCTGATGGCATCTAGACAACGCAAATAGGTTGCTCATCGGTTACGGCTTTACACTGTATACTCACTAGCGTACGTAGACATTTCGCGTCTCCAAAACCAAGTGACTGATCTGAACGACAACGTACGTCAAACGAACAACAGAATGGTACGGTAGAAAAAGTTTCCTCTCATTTGATCACGTGGTATTTACATGATTAGTGACAAAAATGTATACCTCACTAAAAGTATAAAAATTAGGAAGGGGAAAATAACTCACATGAACTTCTACCGGACAGAAACGCGGCTTTGACACATAAATAAAATAAAAATCTAGCCATAATATCAAAAAGTCTACTTACTTGAGTAGAGTTTTGAACGCTCTTCGTACTTTGCCTTGATATGACATCGGTTCACACCAACCTCCTCAAAATGTCCAAGAAGTTGGCCTACTGTGGGTGATTCTGCTATGCTCCACGATTCAAGAACCTTCAGCATTCGTACGCCGTCACCGCCATACGATTTACCAATTTCTTCCAGAGCTTCCAAGCTAATTAGAAAAATACCTATGTCTTTCCATTTTGATCCTCTCACGGCGGCGCACGCTCTCATCAAATTAACGGATAATGGCTCTCCGTCCGACGGAAAAGCACCTGAAAACGATCGAATTCTAGAAAATAGACATTAGAGCCTTAACTGTTGAATACCTAGGGAAGACGACGCCGCAACGGTCTCACCACGTGGATCGGTATTCTAATATGATCAAACAAAAAAGTACTGAAAATACTGATAATCTTACCCTTTGAGGAACGTCCTGGAATGCTTCATCAGCCCCACGACGTGACGAGATTTTCTCTCTGTGAGAGTCTCCAACCTAAAGAACAAATTTATGCGATGAATAACAAATATATAAGATATTTATACTGTATAACCAAACTACCTCCTTTTCGGTGAGTATAAACAAATCTCGAACGGAAGAATACCGACCTTTCTCCGGTCGAATCGAAAACAATACGTGATCGAAAGCCTTCTTCTTTACCTTCATCTCTACTTCAGCCATAGAGTAGATTGCGGGATCTTCGTCGAGCTGCTTCAATTGCTGGCTGTCCAAGTAGAACCAGTTCAGAATAACTCCTGGACTTCTCTCGTCGCACACTCGAGCAATCATGTCTTTAACTTCAGTCAGGAACTCTTTCGCGACTTCGCCAGATGCTCTTTCACTAGACCAACGAAGGACGATATCGATGCAACAGTGTCCCTTCTTTATTCCAAGTTCGATGCGACTTTCCACCACTTTGTCGTCGACGATTCTCACTAATTTGGCGCCGTCTTTCCACGCTTCGCGACTCGTCGGCTTGGCCATGCGAGAGCAGCGAGATTGAAAAGCGACGAACGACGACGGCGAGATGATATCCACTGAGAGAGAGCACTCGTATCGCAGACCACGATACACGTCAAACTTTGTATCTTCAACCCAAGCGTCGTGATGAATTGAATGCTGAAGAAGCGCTGGAATCTGAAACCTCCCAGGTGAGTTTTTCACCCGAATACATAAATCAAGACAAAGAAGAACGCTGACTGCTCCGTAGATGGACACCCTATGTGAAGACGGCGTCCCTCTCTTCTTGCCGTCGTCCTCAAATGCTCTCAAAGCCGATTCGATGTCAGTTAATGACACTTCGCCGGATTTTTGAGAAGGCATGCCGAAGGGGAAGTAAGGCGGAGCGAGGAATGGACCGATGACGTTATGGCACAACCAGAGCGGTCGAGGACAAATTTGACGACCCAGATTAACAATCTATGCGACAATAATAATATGAATAATACGAGTTTAGTTACTTACTATTCCAGACGAGTCGAGATACTCAACGGAGACTTTTCTTTCGTCTTTCTTTAAAGTGATGCCAACGTCTTGGACAACCCACTTCTCAAATTCTTTTGACGTCAAAAAATTGCGTAACGGAGACTTTCTTTTCTCGTCAGGAAGGCAGAGGTTCTGTTCAATGGCATGGCAAAGCTTGGGTACGTCATCAGCGTCCTGCATGTGAAAACAATTTTTAAATTAAAAATTGAGGCGAGTACGCAACTCTACCCCGAGTACATCTTCACGAATGTTTCTTAGCTTTTCTCGCACGTCATTCATGTGAACTGAGTTTCTTTTACTGCAATCCATTTCGAACACGTGCAAGACTTCAAACGTCTCTTTGAAGTCTTCCTGGAGAGTTTGGGCAACCCGTTTCAGCTGAAAACTTACTTCAATTCCCGCCTGCTCTTCAACATCAATCAAATTGAAAATGATCAAAAGGCGAAGACGGGGCTTTAAGTAAAGCGTGCGAAGCGCAGCCTTCACAAACGCGCACCAATAGCGCCCGAACTCAAGTAGAACGATTTCTGACGTCATCTGTTGCCCGCTTCGAAAACGAAGAACAAGAGCAAAGATCGTATTTGATTGTCGAAAGAAGAGACCGTGTGCGCTGTGGAAGGTTGGTTGGGCACCAAAGTCCCAAGTTGATCCCTTGCCCACGCCCTCAATTTCACAATTATGAATTTCAACGCCGGGTGTGCGATCATCGACCTTGGGTGGTGGTCGATCGAGTTGAAGAAGAGAATTGACGAACGTCGTCTTTCCCGCCATTTCGTTGCCAACTATGCACAATTTAATAGAATCCGGACGAACCTTTTCTCTTTGAAGAACAGAAAATCGAGCGCCGTCCTAATACAATTATTACATCATGGAGATAAAGCAAAAATAACTTACGTAACGCTGTCGAAGGAGAACTCTGATTTCACCATCACGAGCAACCTCATAAGGCGTGTTTCCGTCCTAAAGTTCACGTTCAATTTTTTTTAAATTTAAAAGGAAATCACGCAACCTGATCTTGACATGTGACGTCAGCGCCCTTCTCAATCAATAGATCAATAATGAACTTGTCCATGGCAGAGTTCTTCGCAGCCAGATGCAAGGCAGTTAGTTTCTTCTAAATAAAAAGATATAAATAGAGGACGAGTAAGGAATGAGTATTCTGACTCACCTTATTTCTGGCAGAAACATCAGCTCCTAATTCAATTAGTTGCTGAACGACAAAAGAAGGATGACGATCACACGCGTGCAATAAGGGTGTCATTCCGTGCTAAAAATAGATTAAATGTCAAACGAATATGCGAAAAAATCGCAAGAATGCGACCATATCTGCAGAATTGATATCAATGCCTATCTCACTGACAATATATTGAAGAACATCTTTTACTTCGTCATCTTCACACTTTGAGGGATCGGTGGCATAAAACAAAGCCGTCTGCCCTTCCTGAATAAGAAAGACGGCGATTTGTTGATTGACTTTGCAGCGATAAAAAAATCTCACGTGATCTTTTGCACGACACTTAGCTCCTTTTTCATCCAAGAAGCGAACTTTCAATGAACGGTCAGCGAAACTTTGACACGCCCACATAAAAGGCGTTACGTCCGACTGAAGATGAAGTAAGAATGAACGTATCGCGAGTGAAATCTTCGAACCTCGTCGGTGCCATTAATTACAGCACTGTGTTCCACGAGCCATTTCACGGCAAGAATGCTTCCATCCGAGCAGGCATGACGCAGGGAAGTGAAGCCCTATTACAAATATCGCACATGTACCACAAAAAAACACATCACATATTACCACTTCATCAATAGCATTGACGCTCAATCCCTTTTCATTCACAAGATAATGAAAAATCTCGTCGGCTTTTTCAGATGACGGAAATTTATTGGAAGCTGCATGATACTAACAATAAAAAGGTATTGTTATCAGAGTGCTCATATCAATTCTGTTACAATATCATTTGGTGACAAAATATAGCCATGTTCTTCCAGATAGACCATTTTCTTCATTGTGTCAACGGAACTTGCAGAGGCATGAGAAAATGGCGTACGTCCATCCTAAATAAGAGTGATGAGTGACGCCATCTGAAGTCAATTCCAAGCCATACGCCGTCTTTTGCTTCGACATTTGCTCCGTTACTGACAAGCAATTCAACGCCAAAAATATTTCCCCACCGACACGCACAGTGAAGTGGGCGGAGTTGCAACTGCATCCACGCATCAATTAATTTACCAATCCAAAACGTATTGATACCTTTCTTGATGGCTGTTCAATATGTTGATTTGATTGCTCAAGCACATAGCTGAGCCACTCATCCGCCTCGTCAGCCGTCTCAAACTCTTTTCCTGCCACATAGTGAAGCAATGACCAGTCGTCAGGGTGGTACTAACGAAAACAGTGGTGTGAAGGGATGAAAACCCGACTTCTTCCTACCTGTTCAGATCGAAATCCCTTCATCGCAGAAAGAAAACCATCCTCCTTTGTCGCCTCAAGTATCGTTCTCAATTGTTCGATCGCAGAACGAGAGAGTTCCATCTGTATGTCGCTGCCAAAAACAGTTTTAGAGTACCCGTATGTCTTTCCAACAGCGAATGTGCGACTTAGCTGGAACTATAGACAGTATTTTATTACCTCCTGTTTGCTCTATCTCAGAACTGTTCTTAGTGTTATCTTTTCTGGCTGCAATCGAGAGCGGGAACATGAGAAAAGTTCGTAACTTTGTATCGAATGAGCCGATTACGTGGAAAACGGTGGTAAGCGAGGTACGTACACCTTTAGAAAAACAGCGGCGGCCGATAGAGTGTGCGGCCGGAGGCGATCGAGTCCGGCCAGCACTAATTAACCCTCTCTTGACTATGATTCTCTTTGTTCTAGGATGGTCTCTTTGCAATTGCTCTCGCCATTTGGTGCAAGCATTGCGAGATGGTAAAGTACTTTCTTTCAGCGGGATGGGGCATCGAAAAACCAGTTGACACTAAGGTATATATGCCACGTAGTCTACATGCACTCTTTTATAAATGATAATGCTTTGGTGATAGTACGGAGGAACGGCTTTTCTTTATGCTGCTCTCGTCGGGCCAGTCCATGCATTAAATTTGCTTATTGGGAAAGGTTGCAACGTTCAAGCAACCGACGACGTTAGTTTTTTTGCATGTTCCCTCCTTTTGCGCTGAGACTCACCTTGCTGCTAATTGTTGGCAGTTTGGAAATGGAGCTCTGGCTTGTGCGTGTTTTGGGGGTAATCTTGCAATCGTTAAAATATTGATTGAAATGGGGTTCTCGGTCAATGAAACTCACGAGGTGGACTATTCGTCTTCGCTAATAACAATGACATAATTTTGTCCAGCAGGATGACTACACGTCTTTGCATTGCGCAGCCGATCGGGGACACGTGAAAATTGCCGCCTATCTAATAGAGAATGGAGCAAATATCGAGGCTGAAACCATAGTGCGTAAAATAATTAATCGAGTTTCGTGAAACGTCTAATTAAACCATGTGTTAGCATGGATATACACCTTTTCTTGTGGCTTGCCAGTGCCAACGTGTTGACGTGGTTGAGCTACTGTTGTCCAAAGGGTGCAATGTCTATGCAAAGAGGGAAGTAAGTTCTTTTATTTTCGCAATTTTTTCATCTATTTGAACGAGAATTTAGCGAGGAGACGGAGCCTTGGCAATGGCATGTTGGAAAGGAAACGTCAATCTTGCTCTCGATCTTATCCAGGCTGGATTAGACGTCAATGAAGCTGAAGTGGTAGGCGATCTCTACATCTCAGGTTTCAAGTTTTTCATTTATCACTTAGTTTGGCTTCACTTCCTTGCACTGGGCAGCTAAGAACGGGCGTCATTCGCTGGCAGATTTACTCATTATTGTTGGCGCTAATCTTGAAGTCAAAGACAAGGTACTGTATTCTCAGTGATGTAGTTCATCAGATTATTTTTTTCTATATAGTATTACTTAGTATACTGTTTTAGTTATTAATAGGTTTTAATAGTTATGCAATGTTTGATGATGTTTGGTACTTCACATTATAGACTGGAAGCACACCGATTTTACTCTCTGCCGCAAGTGGCAATATTGATTTGCTAGATATGTTAGTGCTAAAAGGATGTGACGTTCAAGCAAAAAATAAGGAAAGTATTCTTTTTACCATACGAATTAGGCGTTCTAATCGTAATATTATTTAGTGGGGTTACGGTATCTTAGCTCATGCTATTCTTAACGGACGAGTGAAAATGGCAAAGAAACTTCTCGGGATGGGATTTTCGCTCTCTGAAAGAGACTATGTATGCTCTGCGTGTAAATCTTTTTCCTGCAGAAGATCAATCTGCTATATTAGTTTGGCCGTACGTCACTTCATATTGCAGTGACGTTTGGTAGAAGAAGGGTCGCTCAATTTTTAATTGAAAGTGGCGCCGATGTTGAGTCTCAGGATAAGGTTTGTTTTACGTCAAAACCCTTAGTGTGTTTTTACGGTCTGTACTTCATAGTGGGGAAGAACGCCCTTTCTTCAAGCTATTTGCAGTGGGCAGAAGGAATTTGCTAATTTTCTTCTTGCAAACGGCTGCAATCTTCACGCCGTTGATCATGCAAGACAAAGAGACTCTCCTTTATTTATCAATACACTGCACTATTATATATCAATAGGAAGGTCAAGGTGCTTTAGCATTGGCATGCATTGAAAATCATTGTGACGCGGCAGAGTGGCTGCTTTCCGAGTTCGGTGACAAGGTTTTATATGTTATTCAAGTTTTTGTTTGAAATAGTGGTCATCTGATTAGGATTTAAGTTGTTTTCTTCAATTAGCAGCCAGAATTGACGCCCACGAGCTAATCAACGTTCTTTTATCCAAAGGCGCCGATCCAGAAGCTCAGGATGAAGTATGACGTCTGCACTTGATCACCGTCTATATTAGTACTACTAGCTGATTTACCCGTTCATCGAACGGGTTGTTTAGGCGTTTGTATTCAGACATGAGCGCATATGAAATTATGCTTATTCGGCCGTTTCTTGCAATATTCTAACGGCATTTTACAGCGTGTTGTCAACCCGCAGTGCCGCTCGCTGATAGGCCGGTTTTTCTGCGACCGTTACGACTCTATTCTGCTATATATCTCTAACGCTATATCTCTAATGCACGAATCGGGTCTCTTAAGCGCCGCTGCAATTCGACCTACGTGGGCTAGCTACGGCTTTTTTACCCGCGTTAGCTTATTGGAATACAGCTGCAGTTTCTTGTCGAAGCTCATTTACAGCCGCAAAAGCTATTCAAGGAGAAATCTCAGGCTGTATACTCTGGTCATTTCCTACGCTGTAAACCAACTTGGTTTGTTTGGAGGCGCCCGATTAACATATCGTAACTATTTTGTCATCTATTTGGACATTCGGTAATCGGTCGGGTCCATGTACAGCAGCCGATCCTTGGTAATTTGCAGCTGCGCTGAATCCGGTCGTAAGTCATTCGTAACTGCTGTACATGATAGTCCTTGCCCACTAAAAAAGCTTCAGTAGCGGGCCTCGGCATATAAGTAAACCGCTCCTCTACCCAATCGCGCGGTCCCATCGCAGCAGAAGCAGACGGTCACGATCTATTCACAGCTGCTCCAACCGGGCTAATCGCTGCATGCAGCAGCAGAAGAAACAGCAGCAGCAGTAGTCGCGTCGGTCAATTCACTGCTCAGATCAATCTGCGCAGTAGTCGCGCGTTTAGCTGTTGCATATGGTCCAGCCTACTGAAGATGCGAAATAACCTCTCTCGTTTCCAGCGCTACTAATAGACTGGAGCCGCTTTGCAGCTGTGAATAGACCGGTCCTTGTCCAAGAGCCGCAACCGGGCAAATTAACCTAATTCTATTTCGCAGCAAAGATGAGTTTAACGATTTTGTCTTTTCAAAATCGGCACATCGTTTATCTTCCCATCATTTAAAGCTGCCACGCAAGTGAACTGCAATATGCTGTAAACTCAGGGGGAAAACACGAATCAGGGATACATACCCGGAAGCAGGGCATGGTACACTGCGAATTGCACTATGCAGCATTAAACTCAGGCGAAAAACATGCATCAGGAATACATACCCTGCAAGCAGGGAATGGTAGACTGTGAATTGCACTATGTACAGTATGCAGTAAACTGAGGGGGAAAACGTGCATCAGGGATAGATACCCTGCAAGCAGGGCATGGTACACTGCGAATTGCACTATGCGGTATTAAACTCAGGCGAAAAACATGCATCAGGGATACATACCCTGCAAGCAGGGAATGGTACACTGTGAATTGCACGATGTACAGTATGCAGTAAACTCAGGGGGAAAACGTGCATCAGGGATACATACCCTGCAAGCAGGAAGTGGTACACTGCGAATTGCACCATGCGGTAAACTCAAAGAGGAAAACATGCATCACGGATACATACCCTGCAAGCAGGGAATGGTACACTGTGAATTGCACTACGCACAGTATGCAGTAAACTCAGGGGTAAAACGTGCATCAGGGACACATACCCTGCAAGCAGGGCATGGTACCCTGCGAATTGCACCATGCGGTAAACTGAGGGGGAAAACGTGCATCAGGGATACATACCCTGCAAGCAGGGCATAGTACACTGCGAATTGCACTATGCGGTATTAAACTCAGGCGAAAAACATGCATCAGGGATACATACCCTGCAAGCAGGGAATGGTACACTGTGAATTGCACTATGTACAGTATGCAGTAAACTCAGGGGGAAAACGTGCATCAGGGATACATACCGTGCAAGCAGGAAGTGGTACAGTGTCAATTGCACCATGCGGTAAACTCAGGAGGAAAACACGCATCAGGGATACATACCCTGCAAGCAGGGAATGGTACACTGTGAATTGCACTACGCACAGTATGCAGTAAACTCAGGGGTAAAACGTGCATCAGGGACACATACCCTGCAAGCAGGGCATGGTACCCTGCGAATTGCACCATGCGGTAAACTCAGGGGGAAAACGTGCATCAGGGATACATACCCTGCAAGCAGGGCATAGTACACTGCGAATTGCACTATGCGGTATTAAACTCAGGCGAAAAACATGCATCAGGGATACATACCCTGCAAGCAGGGAATGGTACACTGTGAATTGCACTATGTACAGTATGCAGTAAACTCAGGGGGAAAACGTGCATCAGGGATACATACCCTGCAAGCAGGAAGTGGTACAGTGTCAATTGCACAAAAACATGCATCAGTGATACGTACTCTGCAAGCAGGGAATGGTACACTGCGAATTCCACTATGCGGTAAACTTAACTCAGGGGGGAAACATGCATCAGGGATACACGTATTGCAAGGGCAGGGCACTCTACCAGGAGTCGCTGGAACCTCGCAGCGAGGTCGCTTTCGCGCGGAAGAAGCCATGGAAAAACGGAAAGACAAAGGAAGATGGCGGCGGAGAAAATATGCATAGCGCACTCTAAGGCGATTCGAATTGGGGCGAAACGCGACTTCACGGCGGCGATTGCTCGATTCGGACCGGTAGAGAACCCGCGCGAGACGTCGCGTTTGGAATTCCGGCGCGATCGGCGGCTCGGGAAAGCGGCGGCGGAGGAGGATCCGCGGCGGGGGTCCCGACGATCGCGCGTTCAATCGATCGCGCGGAAGGGCGTTCGAAGCGCAGCGGCGCGATCGAAGCGCGGTCACGGCGGCGTCGGGCGGCGAAATTTGAAGGCGAAAACGCGAGGTCCCGCATTGGAAACGCAGGCCCCGTACGAAGCTCCGTAAATTATGGGAAGATTTCTAGTGGGACTGTACTGCACTTCTGACTGCTGTTGAGTTTGGGAGTGACCACGTCATTGATTTGCTTTTAAAAAAGAATTGCGACATCCATGCGAGAACGAAGAAAGGCGAATGCGCTCTTGATTTGGCGATCATGGGAGGGCGACTAGATTTGCTTCGTCGATTTGTGAAGGCGGGCGTTAAAGCTACGTGTCTTTCACCTGCAAGTTTCCAATAAAACCCGCCTGTTAATATTAAATAGTGATTTAGAAAATACTGCAATTTTTACACGAAGCGGCGGAAAATGGAAGTAAAGAGGCGGATCAATTTTACAAAAAGGTTCATTAATTTGATAAGCAGTGTAGTCTATTGTTTATTGTCGACATTTTTGTTTTGAAGATTCTTACTCTTCAATTTTCAGAAAATCCATTGAAATGGGCGTCTCCTCAGGAAAGCTATCGTCAATCTGCTACTTTGTTATGAGAATTCGCTATTCTAGGAAAGAGAAAAGATGCAGCTGGAAATTGAGCGTCTCACTGCCAGACTGTCTCTTCAAGAAACTGGGGCTTCTTCTCCTTGTGCGCATGAAATGGTTGAAGAGGACTGCTGCAGTGCTGTTACCCCAGTACGTAAGCGCTTTTGCGTTTATTAAGCGCAACTTCCGCAGTTTAGCGATTACTTGTATTCAGGACAAGGAGCTGCATCAAAGTTTGAAAGAAACGGAAAAACAAAAGGATGCTTTTCATAAGCCACTCCATGGTTTTTGAGACATTCTCTAGTTGAGGTTTTCTGACCTGTTATTTAGTGAAACTATTGAGCGAGACTGAAAAGAAACTTGAAGCTAAAGATCGAAAACTTGGTTCTCTTTTTTGTAAATGCGTGAGAAATATTGAATTTTGATCGTACGTTTTAGCTGAAACGCTGCAGGTATATGAGAAAAAATTAGCTGTGGCTGAAAGGAATCATGGTAACTCTTCAAAATGTTTTTGTGCACTAATTTAGCTAATGTTTTCTTACACTGACTCTTAAGAAGCTCAATTAAGAGCCATCGCCGTAGAGAAAGACATTCAGCTCGAGAATTCCAAAAAAGAGATCAATGCAATTCGACTTGACCATGGTATGATTTTCTTATTATAGACATCATAGTATGATACGTATTCCTAGCGAACTTGGCGGAACGGTACGATGATACTGTAGCTTCACTGAGAGCTGTTATAGAAGAAAAAGCAGAGCAGGACAGGCAGCTGGAAAAAGCAAGAGAACAAGAAGATCTTCTACGAATTCCTGCTGAAGCAGTCAGAATAACGGAAACTAAGCTCGGAGGCGGATCTTACGGAGGTGAAAATAAGGTGTTTCGGAAAGAAGTTTTCTAAAGCTAAGACGCTTTTAGAAGTGAGAGTCGGATACTGGCGTGAATGTCCCGTCGCTGTCAAGATCTTCTTTGAATGCCTCGACACCGAATACTATCTTTGCCTGTTTCAACAAGAGATCGCCGTCTGCAGTCGAGTTCGTCATCCGAACGTCGTTTCTTTGTACGGAGTAACGACAGAGAACGGCGTTCCACTTCGAATCATCACCGAGCTTCTCGAAGGGTCACTTTCTGACGTCATCAGAGCCGCACATCGCTCTGACTGCCCCCTCCACCTACGAGAACAAATTGACCTGGGGTTAGGAATTGCAGCTGGACTCACCTATCTGCATCAATTAGGATCGGACGGCATTTTGCACGGCGACATTCGCTCTTCCAACGTCGTCGTCACCTCTTCCATGGAAGCAAAGCTATGCGATTTGGGCGCCGCTCACTTCGCCGAAGTGTCACTCTCCGCCGGACCGTTGAGTCCTCAATATTTGGCTCCTGAACGAAGTCCAGATAAGCGTCGCGGTGGCCGTGAGCGGAATACGAAGATGGCCGACGTGTGTAGCTTGGGAGTGACGCTAGTTGAGTTGATGACTGGAGAGCAACCGGTCCCCAGTCTTCGATTTGCGCAGTCTGCCAAAGTCGGTCATCCGGTGGTAAAGAAGATGTGCCGCCAGATGATTAGCGTCGATCCCAGAGCGAGACCAGTTGCTGACGAGTGCTTAGCTGTTTTTGCTCGCGTCCAGCGATCAGACGAATTATACGATGAGTGCTACCCAAAGAGGAATGTGAAGGGAAAGATACATGGAGGTCAGGTAAGCTTGGTCTTTCCGGATTTGTCTCAGCATCGCTCAGTGGAAAGTGTTGTCTAAACTAGTTATCTCCTTTACCACTTTGAATGCTGTTTTTTCATTTTATTTACGTCACTTTTATTGTTTATTGTTGTTCTTACTATATGTTCTCCTAAACTCCTATAGCTATTTCATATCTTAAGCGTCTACTTTCATTTTAATATTCGCACAATGTTTCTTTTTGTCACTCAAATTCCAACAAATTGTCACGTGGATAAAATCACGTGATGAGTTTTCGAAATTCCCGAATAAGAAATTGGTCAACCGAAGGAAAATAACGCTATTCTCGTCTCGTTGTCGACTTTTTCGCACGTCGACCGTCTCCTTGTCGACTCTTTTGCACGTCGACGCAATTGAAAGCGTATGTGACGACACGACGAGTCGTTCTTTTTCCTACAGCGAATTTTTGTGGCAGGCGACTGGTCGAGCGTTTCTTTACGTCGAAATCTTGACGAGAATAGCATAGAGAAGAACGTCACAGCTCAAAGTAAAACGCACGACTCGAGCAAGCGACGAACATTCACCGCGAAGTGTAACTCTAGCCAGATCCTCGCTTGGACAGTGAGGGCCTGGCTCGCAGACTATCTACGAGCAGTATAGCTCAGGTCCCGCCCGCGCTAGTTCCTAATTCACCTGCTGCGGAACGTTATCGCCGCGGCCGGCGGTCGATCCGGGCCTACGTCTGGGTCCTCTGGCTGGCCTCTATCCTGTCAAAATTCGTTTGCAAGCCGGCCGCGCAACCTCCGAAGTCTTTTCCCTGAGCGAGAACGAAAAGAATGGGTGCTATACTGCGCTATGTAACGTTCGTTGAGCTAGTCTACTAGTAGTAGATCTACGGCCAGAGGACAAAATCATTTCTGCTGATTCTATCATCGGTGTCAACAGACAGATAGATAGGATGCAACGCCCAAAGGGGAACAAACGTGTAAAATTAATTTTTTCTGTACCTTTGCTGTAATTACAAAAGGCTTGATTTTCTAAATTGTGAACGTCTTAGCTTTGTAACGGTGTTGCATTTTCTTTTCTAGATACGTTGACGATAGAATTTCAGGGTCATCTCTTTTACATTCCTGGTCAACGTAGGAAAAGAACGCGAGCTCCTCGATCAATCCGCCGGCAGTCCCTATACGTCGGTGAGAATCACGACGCCAACGATTGACCGATGGTATACGACCTTTAAAACCCTCTCGACGATACGCTCTCGACAATACGTTTGTCCAAACCATTCCGTCGAAATTATGTCTATTCCATCGCCGAGTTAATGGTGTGGATTCCAAGGCAATAGGTAGTCGACTGTTGTCTGCTGGAAGAAAAGTGCAGCGGCGATTTGGACATCACCGACGCTAAACTGGTGAGACAGCTGCTGATGCAGGCACGCCACACCGTCTATCCCGGCCTCCGCGGAATTAGAGCGCTCTAGCGGAATTTTGATTAGCATTTTTTCCTGTTTGTCGCGTGATCAAAGGTCACCATATATGCGCATGCTTTATGCAATTGCTCTCAATTTGCAACTTGCAGCCGTTCTCGTTCTTCATCCCCGCGTCGGTGTTCGAGTTGTGAGCTTCTGAGCTAGCTCTAGGCAATGAGCCATTCTTCTGGTGCAGGTTAGCTTTTTGCTTTAGTTAATGCAGTCTGCTCTTCGCCAACCCGAGCGTCCGGCGCTTCTCTCTAACCGCTGTATTTCTTCTACGAACTGTAGCTAGATTTCCTTTGCAAATGAAAGTAGCTACGCGTCAATTACATGCACTATTGTCTCCTTTTTCCGCAACGCGGCTCCACGTGCTTTTAGCTGCATAAATTAGCTAATTTGATTATGTAATTCGCAGGCATGGCTCAACGCTTTGGGAAAAAGTTTGGCCAGCGGACGCCGCCTCTGAGCAAATTATTGAAGGACATTCTCGAGAGATACCCAGAGGGAGGTCAAATTCTCAAGGTCCTCAACGAGCACCGATGAAATAAATTATTCGTCACGTGTCTGGTTATAGGAACTCGTTCAAAATGCCGACGATGCAGGCGCAACCGAAGTTCAGTTTCTTTTGGACGCAAGACCGAATGCATATGGAAGAGATACGCTCATCAATGAGGAGATGAAGCAGTTTCAAGGGCCGGCCCTCTATGCCCAAAATAACGCCGTCTTTCAAGAGAAGGATTGGGAAGGAATTCAAAAGCCATATCAAAGCGTTAAAGAGGAAGATCCGATGAAAGTGGGCCGCTTTGGAATCGGTTTCAATTCCGTGTATCATTTGACCGGTAAAACTTGCACATAATCTCTAAGCTTTTAATCTATTGGCTGCCTTTTAGATTTACCAAGTGTTGTCAGTGGAAACACTGTGGGGTTTTTTGACCCTCACGAGAAATACGTTGCTGAGGGTGAATCTGGTCGCTCTTATCTCCTCAGTGACGCCAGTACTTTTCCTGATCAGTTCTCTCCATACAACGTTCTTGGCTGCAGAGTTTCTGACGGCGACTTTATGGGGACGCTCTTTCGTTTTCCGCTGAGAACGAATGGCTCAACGTCAGAACTAAGCAAGAGCACTCCCTCACCAGCGAGTATTCACAGTCTATTTGAGTCCTTCGAAACTGACGCTCATCTCGTTCCTCTCTTTTTGAAATCCGTGTCTTCCATCAAAATTCTTGAATGGAATCTAGGCAAGGCAGCCCCGGAGGAATTATTCAGCGTCGCCCTTGGTAGCGATACCAAAGAATGCGTTGAAGATGCACGAAAGCGACTAGAAGCTGGTATCAGGGATAACCGTGCATTAGTTCAAGAAGCCTTCACCGCTAGTGTCGTGTGCTGCAATCGCGGTGATCAACCCGTAACACAACGCTGGCTCGTGGTACATTACATCTCCAAGCAGCACGCTAAAGTTGCCCAAATGGCTACTGAGTTGAAGCAGTTGCCTTGGGTGGGACTTGCTCTTCCCTTGGAGCCCTTCACAAAGCAGGCTGTTGGCTTAGGCCGAATATTCTGCTTTTTACCGCTTCCTCCTAGTGATGACGACGACAGCAATACCGGTTTGCCCATACACGTCCACGGATCGTTCAGCGTTGCGGACAATCGTCGAAGTCTGAAGTGGCCCGGAGCTGACAGGCAGGCAGATGAAAAGGCTTTGTGGAATCATTTGTTGCTGGAGCATCTAATTGTTCCTGCGTACAGTTGGCTGATCAGAAGAGCTATTTCGCTTTCTCTTGATCACGCGAGCGTCTACAGAGCGTGGCCCCGTCCGCGTGACGTTAAGAATCATTGGAAGACAAAAGTGCTTCCTGGATTGTTGTCTGACTTGAAGAACTATGCGATTCTCTGGACAAAAGCACACGGAGGAAAATGGATTGAAATTTCCGATTCCGTTCTGAACGACTCTTCTACATTGGGCGAGCACAGGAGAGTGGCGTTTGAAGAAATGATTGTAATTGGAAAAAACGTTGCCTTAGCTCCAGAAAACGTCTTGGAATGTTTGGAATACGTCAGCACTAACTATAGAGCTTTTGACTGCGCGTTCATTCGCTCTGCACTTAAGGAAAATTGTCACTATCAAATGCTATCTCGCCGAGAAAAGCTGAGCCTACTTCATTGCGTTCTGGAAGATAATTCCTATTCAGAATTAGACGGGATTTGTCTTCTACCAGTGAGCAACTTTACGTTTGTCGCCTTTCAGCTTCGTCGGAGGTACGTTCCAGGTGAAGAAGTGTACATTGCAGACGACGAATTTCCTTTTTCTTTGTTTCCTGGGATAGAAAATAAATTTCTTGACGCGTCCGTTGAAAAGCCGCTGTTCAAGAAACTGACGTCGCGTCCAAGCTGCACTTCCTTGCGACTGAAGCACTTAGAAGTTCACAGCGTCTCCAAGCTTCTGAAAAGTGTCTTCGATGAGACTTGGACGGCCATAAGACGTGACGTGCGCACTGTCCATTGGAATCCCGCGCAGCGTGGTCACCCAACCAGGGAATGGATGCAACAGCTCTGGCAGTGGCTGGCATGGCATGGCAGTGTCCTAAGTGACTTGACCGGATACACCATTGTGCCACATAGCCGTTGCACGAGGTTGGCTCAGCTTATTCGTCAGGAAAATGTTATCTTTGCTCAGCACGACTCTTTTTCAGTTCAGCTGCCGCCGTCGGTATCGGCAGCTCTTGATAACACTGGATGCGTGGTTCTTCAAGACTGTCCCGAGTACGTTTCCTCCAACGGCGAATTGACAAAGTATATTTGGTCTCCACTGAACGTTTTGGCATGTCTTGCCAAAGTCTCAGTGCCTGTGGTTCAGCAGTCATCTTTAAGCTGGTCTCCTCAACAGTGTGAAGAAATGCTTTCCTTTCTTTACAAAATCGTTGGGACTAATCCGCCTAGAGATGACGATCAACGTATTCCTCTCTTATATCTTCCTTTGTTTCGTCGTTACCAGACAAACGCTTATGTATGTCTGGTAAATTGCAACAATATTGCTCCTCGTTCGCTGATGAAAGGTCTTCCTATTCGCAGGGATCTACTGACATTTCCAAATCACGAAGAATCTGCAATTTTGAAGCACATGTCTCATTTCGTACACTATCTTTCCTTTTCAAACATTTTCCTCAAGTTCGTCTTTCCTGATTTTCCTAAGTATTCAAGAGACGACCGGACGACGATAGTGAAATATCTACTTGACAATACGCACCAAATTGATCATACTGTTCGCCAAACTATGGCTACGTTGGAGTTCGTTCCTGTATCCGACGGCTCTCTTAGAAAGCCGTCAGAACTGTTTCTACCTTCCGGAATACTCCTCAGGCTGTTTTCTGGACAACCTGTTTTTCCAATAGGGCTCTTTGATCCCTGTTTGGAATACGGTCGAAAGCTTTTCACCACCTTAGCCTCTCGCCAGCTGGAGTCTATTACTGCGTCAGAACTTTTTGAAATTGCCAAATGTGCGTCGAGAGGTGATTTCGATAAAGGTGAAGCACTCTTCTGCCTGTTTTCTGACAATCTGTGGGCAAGGCAAAAACTGACGAACGCGGCTTGGAAACAGTCTTTCATGACAACATATGTAGATCGATTTCGAGACGTAGAGTGGTGCCCTGTTGAGAGCGAACCGGTAGAAATTTGCAGTGTTCTTCCATGGAAGGCTTCCTCTGAGAAAACGGCTTATACTGAGGATATCGTCTGCACTCTATCGGACATGGATGTTTCTTTATCCGATTTATCTTGTCTCGTTGGTAGCAGTGCCTTTATAGTCAAAGGTGGAGTGGTGCGCGATAAGAGCTTGATGCAGTTTCTCGGACTTCAACTGCCCACAATCAGCGACGTCATTAGTCAATGGGAAGAAGCAATTAAGCGTTACAGCACGCATCCGTCACCTGATAAATTTGATGGGATAATGAAGTCTTTCTTTAAAACACTTTCGCAGTTAACCGACTCTTGTTGGACGTCTTCGTCATTGAGAAGTGAAATTTCTCGACGATTCGAAAATTCGTCGTTCGTCTGGCTGAATGAAACTCACGGGTTCGTTCGTGCGGACCGTATCGCTCAATCATGTCGTTTTCGCTCTTCGTTGGAACCTTGGCTCTTCAAGATCGACCAGTATCCTCACTTGAAGAAGCCAAACCTCTTGAAAACTTTAGGCATTCAAGAAGAATTTACTCAAGCGGACGTTCTTCGGGTTCTTGACGAAATGAAAACTGCTCATGAGAACGGGGAATCAAAAGCAAATTTCTACCGAGATTTAGATCTGGCTATTCAGATCCTGAATTGGGTGACAGAAGAGGTCGAAGTTCTTCCAGAGCATCTAAAACAAAAAGTTCTAGTGCCTGCTGACGACCAAAGAGTTCTTGATCTTCAATCCTGCGACAACGTTATGTACTGTGATGCCGAATGGCTCCGCTCCAGTGACAAGAGTTCACTAACCGACGAATTCAAAGTGATTCACCGAAAAATTACACACGACACGGCCTACAAATTGGGCATTCATTCGTTGAGCAAACGTCTGGCTCCGTCAGAATCTCTTGACTTTGGCTTTGAGCAGCTCGGTCCCAACGAACCTCTCACTCTTCGCATCAATAACATTCTGTCTGAATACAAAGATGACGCCGGCATCTTTAAGGAGCTGGTTCAAAATGCCGATGATGCTGGTGCTACCGAAGTGTCGATTCTCGTCGACTGGCGACAAGGGGGTTCGTCTTCTGTTCTCTCGCCCGACATGAAGCACTGCCAGGGGCCTGCTTTGTGGGCTTATAATAATGCCACTTTCCGCGACGAAGACTTTGTGAACATTGCAAAATTGGCAGGGAAGACGAAGATGAAGGATTTGAACAAAATCGGGCGATTTGGACTGGGGTTCACTTCGGTGTATCATCTGACTGACGTTCCCAGCTTTGTAAGCCGAAACTTTGTCGTCATTTTTGATCCTCATCGGTGCCATCTTGGAAATCACATCACGGATCCGTCAAAACCAGGCGTAAAAATTGATTTCTGCGCAACGCCGATAGCAGAAAGATTTCCTGATCAATTTCAGCCGTACGAAGGTGTCTTTGGTTGCAACGTGAAAGATCAGAAAGCCTTTCCCGGAACGTTGTTTCGTTTGCCATTGCGGACTCGCTACCAAGCTTTTAAGAGCGAAATAAAGAACGAGGCCTACGACGAACATCACGTTCAAAACGCGCTCGACGCTCTCAAGCAAGTCGGCGAGAAAATCATGCTTTTTCTGAATAACGTTCGCTCAGTCAATGTTTACGAGCTGAAGAAAGGATCGACGTCCCCGATGAGCGATCGGGTATTTTTATTTGGAATGACGGCAAGCGACGAAACGCCTGAACTGCTGACTTCAAGCATGCGGCAGTCTCAAATGTTTCACTTGGCTTCTGAGGTTGTTCGCAGTGGTACGTCTGTTTTTCAGGCAAACGGTTCCACTGTACGCTCTGTGGAATTTCGCGACGCTCGTTGTGTTAGAACCGACCGATGGCTAATATGCTCTTCGATCGGCCGAAATCAAAGTCGCGTTCTGGCACGGTCACCAGAAGGAAGGAAAAGCGGTTTGATGCCCTTTGCCGGAGTCGCCGCTAAGCTTTCCTCCGGCAAGCCTGCTGAACCAGTCGCTGTCAATGGCGAAGTGTTTTGCTTTCTTCCTCTTTCGATTGCAACCGGCTTGCCTTTTCACGTTAACGGATTTTTTGCTGTTCATTCGAACAGGCGGAGCTTGTGGTGGCACAATACGGAATCTGTGGCTGAGGACAGGAGAGACATCGACGCTAGGTGGAACGAAGCGCTCATTACGGATGCTTTGTCAGAAGCGACACTTGCTATGCTTATGGCAGTGACGTCAGTTTCGCAGAATCCGCCGCTTGGTGACTATTACCGTCTTTGGCCGGACGTCTCTTCCGCGCAGCTTATGTGGAGCCATCTAGCTGAAAGTTTCTACTCCGCTGTAATCAATGAAAAGCCGGCTCTGTTCAAAACGACTAGTGAATGGATTGCACTACCTAAAGCACTGATTCTTCCTTCCGATGTGAAAAGCATTCCTCATGCTGAATCTTTGACGGAACGTTCTTGTCCTAACTACGTCCCCATTCCTGACAGTGCTGGTCATGTGCTTTTAGGCTTGACTTCTGTTGACGAAGCGTTTCTTCGCGAAAGACTGATGACCGTCGAATCGTTTGCTGAGAAAGTACTTCCAAATGCACTGACGCTACTTGAGGCGACAAAGAGAGATGAGCTGATTTGCGCCGTTTTGAAATTGATCATTTCTCCGTCTCAGCATCTCTGTGGAATTCTCAAAGAAATGTCTTTCGTTCCTTGCTCACCCGACGGAACGAACTTCTCGCGACCTTGTTTTCTAATTCAGCCTGACTATGCTACAATGAATTTATTTAGCGAAGAAGATGGGCGATTTCCTTTTCAGAGTTATCGAACCCCTGACATACTTCAGGCTCTGACAGTCTTGGGGATGAAAACTTACGATCTTTTAGACTGGGATGACGTTACCGAGCGACTTCTACAAGTTTGTTGCATTTCAGAAGACAGCCAGATTAAAACTCGTTTTGACGCAGTTACGAAACTGATGGAAAACTTGGACAGTTCTGGCAAACCGTGCAGTCACACTAAAAAAGCGGAAATCCAATCTATTGAATGTTTGCCCGTAATGACGTGCCCGGAAGATTATCCTCTGTCGTCTGACTGGTTCTCCGATGTTCATCATATCAATCGATTTGTTGCTTCTTCTGCCCAAGTGTTCTATAAAGAATTTTCTCGGGAAGTTGGCACACAAGGAATTGTTTTGAAGTTGCTGCGGTCAGACTTAAGACTTTACTGCTCGTCTGTTTTCGAAGTTGAGCCTCCACCGCTCGCGTTAGTACTTGCACAATTAGACACGGCTCTAAATCGCATTACTGCTGAGGAAACGGTTTCCGAAAGTCTACAAGATTTGATATATGCAGTGTATGTAGAGCTGAATAATCGCTTTATTGTCGGAGACCTAACGGAAGAAATCGTCTCTCATTCTTCTTTCTTGTCCGGTCGCACAGAGTGGATCTTAGTTGGAAACAGTCTCGTCGAGCCATCTCAGCTGGCCTTCGAGTTTAGCTCTGACAAATCAGCGCCAAAGTACTTGCACCCTGTCCCTTATCAACTACAGGGTGTGCGTGAGCTTCTTGAAGCAGCCGGTGTTCGCCAGCGCTTTGAGAAAGAGGATTACGTAAGGGCCCTGAAGCGAATGGCTGAAGACAAAGTTCAGGAAAAACTTACAGATGAAGAAGTCGCTATAGCGACCTCCTTCATTCAAAAGTTGTCGTATAAGGAGGATAAAGAATGGAGGGAAAGCCAACGAGACGAGCAAGAAGTTCTTCTTATTTCGGAGAATTTGCTTCTACTTCCAGCTTCTCAATTGACTTACGTCGACGCTTCATGGGCTCGTCCTTCGGGGGCGGCATTGGAAGACAGAATTTTTGTTAGCAGCCATCTTACGAGCGGTGACGTTCTTCTTGAGTTTGGAGTCATTCCTGCGAGATCGAGAATGGTTGATAGTCTCTCGCAGGAGTTTCCAGGAGATCCTTTTGGACAATACGAGCCATTGACTACTCGAATAAAGAACATAATTACCGCTTATCCTTGGGGAGTGCAAATTCTCCAAGAACTACTTCAGAACGCAGACGACGCTCAAGCCTCTACTCTCCATATCATCTTTGACAAGCGAGTCCACGGGAAAGAGTTTCTAATGAGCGATAAATGGAAAGATCTGCAGGGGCCGGCTCTCTTGGTCTACAACGATCGTCCCTTTACTGAAAATGACATCAGAGGCATCCAAAATCTTGGACAAGGAAGCAAACGCGACGACTCATCAAAAACCGGACAATACGGCATCGGATTTAATTCTGTCTATCATATTACAGACTGCCCTTCATTTATCTCTAACGACGACCTGTTTTGCGTCTTGGATCCTCACCGCCGGTTTGTACCTGGAGCAACAGTTGATAAACCCGGCCGCCTTTTTAAGCCACCACTAAAGAAAGTTTGGGAGAACTTTAAAGACATGAAGCCTTGCTACTACTCGGTCCTTGACCGCGACGTCTCTCTCAAAGGAGGAACTTTGTTTCGATTTCCTTTGAGAACAGAGAAATCTGAAATCTCCAACGAAGTTACGGCTGAGGCTATTGAAGAACTTCTGGACGATTTCGCTGCCAACTCCGGCGACCTTCTACTCTTTCTGAACTTTGTTACATCTCTAAAATTATCCATTATCGACGAAAACGGCGCTAAACAAGATACGTTCTCTGTTCGAGCTGACGTAGATGCGTCCGCCAAAGCTAAGAGAAAGGAGTTCTCTCAGAAGATTGTTCAACTCAAAGACGTCGAAACAAATCGCATTCCTTCGTATCATGCCACTTACAAGGTGTCGGTCTCATCGAAATCTGACGTTTCGGGAAACGATAAGAAAAGAACTTGGCTTGTTCATCAATTCATGGGAAAAGCGGATACCGAAGAGAACTTCAGTGACGTCAGGAGGCTCTCTCTTTTTCCACGCGGAGGCATTGCAGCAATTATAGATGAGAAAATAAAAGATGGCAGAGCGTATTGTTATCTTCCTCTTCCTGAAAACATACCTTTGCCTGTGTACGTCAACGGTCATTTTGCCTTGGACTCAGCTCGTCGCAATCTCTTTCAAGACACCGCTGCCTCTAGTCAAGAACAAATTTGGAATGACAAGCTCATTGACTTGACTATTGCTCCGGCGTACGCAAGATTTATTGAGGAGGCGAGAGAGTACGTGATGCGTGGCGATAAAAATCCTTCTCGTGAGACTTTAGTCAAGCGACTTTCTTGGTTTCATTCGCTCTTCCCCAGCTGGAGGGAGGAGGAGACGTACTGGGGTCGCCTATCTCGTGGGGTCTATTCCAAACTGGTTTACAGAAACTCACCGGTTCTAGCTCTCGTGAACCGTCCTTTGTCTTTTCCTCGCCATTTAACACGTCAGGAGAAACCTTCAACAATGCTTTTCACAAAAATGAAAGAGCGCCTTTCTTTTAAGCCTTCTTTAGTCTGGCTTTCAGCAGGTTTCGTGGCTTCAGAAGACGGCGTTCAGGCTCCTATGAGTTGGAATCCAAGTATCCTTGACGGCTTTGACACCAGAGATAAATGCAGTGAATATAGTTTTGTTCTCAAGTCGCTGCTCCTCTTTCTTGGATTACCTATTGTAGCAACATCGTGGACTATATGCGAAGCACTAAATAAAGTGCCAAACTGCGGCCTTCAAGCAACAAGTCAAGTGTCCGTTTACAATTTTCTAATTGAGTTTACTGAGCAGAAGTCCTGCAAGCTTGTGCTTGGGCAAGTTGAGGAAACCGTTTTTGAAATACCCGAAAATGTTGATTTTCTACTGCAGTTTCTGTTTAAGACGTACGGAAGCACTGAAGAACCACTCTCGATGGAAACGCTGAATAATCTTCCTTTATTATTAACAGCTGACGGAGCTCTCAAACAATTTTCCGAGGAGGACTATGTTTATTCCTCGAGGTTTTCTCAGCTTCTACCACAAAATCAAAATTTATTTCTTCATTCTGCTCTAAGACGATCTTCGTTCAGATTCTACAAATTTCAGTCACCTGCAGTTAAAGAACTTTCGCCTTGTGAACTCCTGCAATGTGTTCAACGTTTAAAAATTTTTGAGTTAGAGACCTTGGGAAAGTACAACGAGAAAACAGACCTTCTCCGCCCGGATGATTCCTGGCTCAAATGGTTTTGGGAATACATCTACGTTGTAGCGCAAAGCTCCTCAGAATTTGAAAAAGCAATTGGCTTGTTTCAGGAGCTGCCCGTTATTCCCGTCACAACCGGAACCCGTTCCTTCCGAGCTCCTGCAAAACTGGGACATACAATTTGTCATACATCTGGTGGTGATCCTCCAGTAGAACTTGTGCTTAGAGCGATTGGAGTCCCTTTTCTTCAGTTTGATATCCTGTTTGGCAAAGAATTTGCATCCTACGCTCAGAGAACAGCGATCACCTCTTTTCTCGTAGAGTCAAAGCTTGCAACTACCTCAAAGCCGGAGAGGCTGATTACTGCCCTAGTATATTTGTTTGAAGAGTCGGTAGATTTGCGTAACAAGGAGAGCTTAGATTCTGGGGCGGCGCAGGAGATTCTCAGATACTTTAACAATCTTATCAGTGTATCTGGTAAAGCAAGTTGCTGTCTGGAGCGCATCAAATCATTGCCA
Organism: Oscarella lobularis; assembly: GCF_947507565.1. Classification (NCBI taxonomy): domain Eukaryota; kingdom Metazoa; phylum Porifera; class Homoscleromorpha; order Homosclerophorida; family Oscarellidae; genus Oscarella; species Oscarella lobularis. The sequence continues at coordinate 1,231,338 of NC_089186.1, forward strand.
CTTTTTGAAAATGTGGCAGGAAAATTTATAAGGATTAGCCTGACAACTGCTCTTACTCTTCCAGACAGATTACCCGAATTTGGCTCGGAGAAGTGGATGAAAGCGGCGTCGGATACTACTGCGAACGGAATAGTATTTTTAAAGAGAAAACCAGATTTGAATTCTCTTTACAACTTCTTTAAACTTGATGACAAATCTATCGACGATATCTACGTCGAGCATATTTTGGAACATTTTTTTGCTCTAACCCAGGAGGATCGTATGAGTCATCTGGAATACTTGGCTAATCGTTTTTTAGCTGAAGCACGTTCTCCAAGCTCCTACAACGGCACCAACAGTGTTATTGAAAAACTCAAAACGACTCCATGCTTGCAGCGACAAAGCAAACTGTGTTGCGTGTCGACCTTCTTTGATCGATCGGTCCTCCTGTTTAAGCGTATGCTTAGGGACGAACAGTTTCCACCGCAGACTAACTCCTTCGACTGGATACTTTTCCTTCGCTTGCTTGGACTACAAACGGTTGCTAGTGAAGAAAAGCTGATCGATTTTGCCACGAAGCTTGAAAATGAGGGAAAGCGGTCTATGGACACCGAAGATGCAGTTAGATGGGCTGAAAAGTCAAGGCTTCTTTTTTGTCATCTTTTTTCCTATTACCAAAACCGTGCGAAAGAAACCTGGTGCAAACTTGGCTCTATTTGTTGTCTGCCAGCAAAGGAAGTCAGGAAAGAATTGACGATTTTTTCCCAGCAGTGTCATTCGAAGACAAGCTGTCGAGCGACAAGCTTTAAAAATTGTGTTATTTTCACTGCATCCAATGAAAGGTTATGTTGGACTTCTCGCAGTTTTTCTCCTATTTGGGACGAACTGCTTTCTTTGGATCCTATTCACCTAGAGTGGCTTGGACTAGCAGAGACGCCTAGTTTCAGCGATGTCTTGTCGAATATCAGTACGTACGTTGGTGCAGCTATGGCTGGTGTTTTAAAACCGGAGGAGGAGCCCGACTCCCAAAACGTTGCAGAAATGACCCGTATAACTCTGTCGGTTTTGGACTATCTGCATAAATTCTCTGGTGCGATTGACAACTTACCTAAATTGACATCGGCAACAGACTTGAGAAATCCGGAACTTTTTATAGCCAAATGCTCTGATGTTGAATCTGAAGAAGCTGTCAAGTGCTTACATTCACTACCGTTTGTTTTCATTCCTCATCATGTCGAATTTGCGTCTCCAATCCAAATTGCTTTGAAACTAGAGAAAGATATTTCTCCTCATCTGTTTACCTTGCCTGCTGATTATGCGTCGTACAGCAATGTTCTTCGATTTCTTGGCACTGACACGGAAGCGAGACCGTTTCACTACGCCCGTACTCTTGAAAGCATATTTTGTCATAGCAAAGAAAGCGGCCTTACTCCCAACGATACCGAAAACGCCCTTCTTGCTACGGCAAAGTTGTTTCTTTGTCTTAAAGAAGATCGAGAAGTGTCTGTAGATTCTTTGCGGCCTCTCTATCTTCTTACCCGTGAAGATGAGCTAAAATTGTCGAGCGAACTGGTTTTCCTAGACAATGTCAGACACGAGAATGTTATCGGCAGCTTGCCTTATCATTTCCTAGTCGACCTACAGAAGTGCAAATTGTCTTCCCTTCACGAAGAGACCGTTGATTTACTTCCTAAGGAAATTCGTCCTAGAATGCTTTCCAGTCTTGTCGGCGAACGCATCAAAGAAGAAAGCATAGTTAAATCGTCTAACGAGCAACGCATTGAAGAGGCTGGCGGTTTGGAAGATTTTCTAAAGTCTGAAATGCTTGCCAAGGGCATTAAAAGCGTTTACGTTCACCAGTACAGGACTGAATCACTCCCTCCAACTCTACTGAAAGGCTTACAGACGTTAGCGGAAAAGTTTGAAGTTGAATGCCTGCATTCATTTTGCACTTCACTGGTTGTTTTCTCCAGTCAAGAAGAGATAGGCGAGCCGTCACAAAGAGACATTTTCCTGAAGTCTACTGTTAATGAAGAAGATCCAGGTCCCACTGTACTCTATATAACAGATTCTTTTCTAAACTCAGCGACCAAGCCCGGCAGCACTTTTTCGGAAAGAGTTGCTGATTGCGTTCTTCGTGTTCTGCAAACTTCGTTCAAACAAGACAGCGTAATCGTTGGTATGCTTTCATTAGAGGTGTACGAAGGAATTCCTGTCTATTTGAAAGATCGTAATATCGAATTTCTTGAATTATGCGAAGAAGAGAATTTTTCAGAGAGTCGTGGACTTGGCAGAGTCGTGTGCGGAAAACGGCTTTTTTCTAGCCACGAGCGGCAAATCAAATACGATTTCAACTTCAAGTTTGAAGTAGACGAATGGGTCGCTTACGAAAAAGACGAAGACTCGTACATTTACGCGAAAATATTTCACAAAGTGTACGAACGCAGTGTGAAGGCGAAAGCCGGATCAGTCAGACAAAGACCTAAGTATATGATTATTATTGGCCTAGGAGAACCAATCGAAGCCGACAGTATGAAACTTTTCAAATTTTTTAGAGATCGTCCTGCGCCAAATCTTCCAGAACTTACTGAAGAGCGGGAAACTGCTGAAGAGAGCACAGACGTTGCAGTTTTAACCGAAGAAGAAAGCGCCGATCATTTGAAGCGGGAAGCCTTGTCTTTGGAAGGTAAAAAAGACGAGGTGCGAACGTTGCTGTCCGAAATTTGGGCCCTCGAAAATAAAGACGACCAACGGAGGGCAATAAAACGGTTGTTCTTGCAGTGGCATCCCGACAAGAACGACGAACCCGACGCGAAAGATGTCTTCATATTTTTAAAGGCCGAGGTGGAGAAAGGTCCTCCGGCCAAAAGTCGAAGTGAAACGACTGGGGGTAACACTTCGTTTTCTTATACATCGTTCTACGACGAGTGGAATAGCTACGCGAAACGTTCCCGCCGTCGTCCACGTGAACAAGAAGCGTCGCCTCAGCCTCAATCTACTTCCGGCCAATTCCGATCTCAATCTCGCCGAAGGCGATCGGGTCCGGCCTTTTTTTCGCGTTCTTGTCCTCCCCCTACTCCGCATCTGAAGCCGGATCCAAGATGGGGAGCGATGTTCATTAGACAGGCTAAAGCTGACTCGCTTGCTGCTCAAGAGCACTATGAAAGGCAACGCAAGAAAGATGACACAGTTTCCAAGAACTTTGCTCTTGTCTGTTATCAATGCCGCGAATCCGTTGAGAAAGCACTGAAGGGCATTCTTCTTTGTAAGAAAGGAGTAGATTCTAAGAGAATGGAAGAAAGCAAACTGCAGGCTTTTCTCCACGCTTCGGATTACGTCGGCCGTCATTCCGAAGAACTTGTCGATTATGTGCTGCTAATAAACGACGAAGATGCCTCGAAGGCTCGAATGCCGTCGGCTGACTCTACTTCCGAGCCTGCTTCATTGTACGTTAAAGCACAGGCAGATATTGCCTTGGAAGGGGCAGAAGGCGTTCAGAAAATTGTTAGTGAAATGTTTTCTTCCATTTTGTGAGAGGAGAGGAAATGGCGTCAAGTAGTCTGTTTTTCTGTTTTTCTGTTTGTTTTCGTGTTTCTTGTCACCGCTGCTGCATGCATGCATGCTCTTTGTTTGCTTTTGCCGCTTTTCGCTTCTTCTTGTACGGTATATGCCACACTTTTTTTAGTAATTGCTCTTTGCTTGAAGTCCGTTGCGTGGATTATATAGAAAAGGTTTAGGCTGACAATCAAGTTGCAGTTTTCTAAATTCAAGACGACGCTCTGCTCGCCTTCACGCCGTCTTCCGCGTTCACGGCTGGCATCCGAAGACTTCCGACTGGGCAACAGAGATCTTCAACGCAGAAAGCGACACAGTCTGCTCAATTGGCCGCGCACTATACCTGGCCATCTACGGGAGGGCGGCTTCGATCAGCGCCAACGAAAGGTACATTCGCTCAAAAAGCGTCGCGAAAATCGGCAGCTATTTTCCGAACTGCATGCGGAGGATCGTATGCGCAGAAGAAGAAGAGCGTCTCAAGTTGAATACTCTAGTCACGAAAGTGGCGTAGACGTACGCTCTCCCCAGACCGATTGTGTCGGCAGGGGCTATTTTGCACATCCCTCTCAACCTCCTACGCCGTCTTGCCTCCCACGTGCGGCATCTGCATGGTTCTAATTACTTGCTCGAAAGGGAGCCCCGCCGATTTCTCAAAGTCGGCGAAGAACGACGTGCGAAACCTCGCGTTGTTTCGGCATATCGACGCTGAGTTTCGTTTCGAAAGCCTTTAGCACGAGTGATCGTGGATTCCGGCATTCTGTAACGTACGTTAGAAAGGAGAGAACGCATCGATAAAAAAACGAGAAGAAAAACGAAACTATACGCTCACAATCGTTCTACGATTTGGAAAAATATAACTACGCTTCTGTATCATTCAAACCCACGACGATGACTTCACCCGAGAGCTCAAAGATTTAAATATGATGATACACTGTACTTGTATGTAAATCTAAAACGTGATTGAACTATGTGATTGAACTATGTTTAATTAATTAATTAACTAATCTGCTAGTTTTTCACGTGAGCATACTTGTGTCCTCGCTCACGTGCGCTCTTCTCATTGGTCGCAAGGTGTTTAGTGTTCGGGTTATAGTCTGAAGTGTTTTCTCCGAAGCACACAGAAGTCCGAAGCCCAGCTAACCGAGCCGAACGCTCATCTCAGCGACTCTATCGCAGCTGTGAAGCGCATGCCACTCGCATTGGACTTTGTCGACGAAAATTGGTAAGCGCACGCTTCCCGTATCTACAGCTTCGCCCGCGCAACGCGTTGTCGCGTCCGCTCGGCGCGTCGAGCGGCATCGAGCGGCGTCGAGCAGCGTCGCGCGGCGTCGAACGAGCGTCGGCGTGACTGTTTTTCGGTGACGCGGGGACGCGACGCGCGTAATCCACTCGCCTTTCGGCGATCCCTCATCGCGTGCGCCCGCGCTTCGTTTTATATCATTTCCATCTCCTTTTTTTCTTGTTCGGCGACGAAAGAGTGCCACAAGGCCAACGCGACGAACAGGTTCGCAATCACTTCGGGACCCCAGTGGTGTAGGCGTGCACCTTGGGGGCGGGGCTTCCTGTAACATACACGGCGCTGACTGCCTGCGATGCTACTGCTCGCGCTCGCGAGCATAGAAAAATTTCCAACAGTCTAACCTTTAGGTCTGGTTTCCAAAAGTCTAATCGAGGGCGGGTTGGGGTTCGCGAGTGGGGGCGGGTAGCGGTGGCAGCGCACGAAGCCCAATGGTGTACGTTGCAGAGAGTGTAGCGGGACAACACTTAGGCGTAATGTAATGGCGGTCTATTCTTTACGTGCTCGGTTTGCATCATCACAGCGACTACGTTAGTTTGCACGGGTCCTCTCCCTTGCACTAAGGTTTTAGTTGGCGGCTGCTAGAAGGGTAGGGCGGTTTCAGTAGTAGGCTTGTAGCTCCTTCCCTTCACGTGTTTAGCTAGCAGCCGCCACGTGCTTTAGACCATGTTTCAATGGACTTGTGAGGTAATCTAGGTTGATTAGAATATAGACATATTTTAGGTTAATGGATTAATAAGGTAATCTAGGGTGATTAGAATATAGGCATATTTTAGCTCAATAGATTAATGAGGTAATCTAGGCTTTATCATGTTATTTTTTTCAGGGTAGCCTAGTAGGTTATTGATTTTATTTGCAGGTTTTTGATTCTTCTTACACGTTTTGATTTTTTACAGGTTTTTGATTTCGTTTGCAGGTTTTTGATTTCATTTGCAGGTTTTTGATTTTATTTGCAGATTTTTGATTTTATTCACAGGTTTTGATTTTTTACAGGTTTTTTTATTTGCAGGTTTTTGATTTATTTGCAGGTTTTTCATTTTTTCACAGGTTTTGATTTTGTTCATCGGCTTTTTGTTTTAAATATATATTTTTACAGGTGTCTTTATATTTAATTATTCATTTATGTTGTTTTTAAAGCACAATTCTAAGAATTCAAATTCAGCTGGGACATCGATTTGCAAAGGTGAGCATTTTCAGTCACTTTATCATTTTCTATTGACTGGCACGATATTGCCAGGCGAGGAATGAAGAAAGAAGACAGCTCAAGATTGAGAACTTCGCGTGTGTTTTATAATGCATGGTACTGTGTAGTTGGGTGCGTCGTTCTCTTGGTCTCCAGGTATGGAGACAAGAGATGTCAGTTAGCCTTCTGTGTAGTGCGCGAATCCCACGCGTCGCGTTACCTGAAACTGACGCATGAGCGCGAGCGCGGGCCTTCCGTTGACGCTTCGCGTTTTCCACGCGGTTGCATGTCTCTCCACTCCCGGAGCATGAGCGAGCGCGCGTCCCTTCCGCAAACGCTGTGTCTCACGTGTCGCCCTACTCGCGTGTTCGTGAAAGTAGGTACAATTACGGCAAAAAATTTTTATTGAAATATCCCGATTATTAAAAAATTGAAATTAAGTGTTCTCGTTTCTTCTTCGTCCTCCTCCCGTCGTCGTTGTCCTGCGATGCCGCTTGGCCAGGAGGCCAAGCGGTGGGACTGAGACTGCAGTCCCCACAGTGGACTTTAATCCAAGTTCACAGGGGAACGGCGGATTAGCCTTCGGCCGCCAAGGAGGGTGGCGCATATTAACCTCCAGCCCACAAGGAGGGAGACTTTCACCCCAGGGTGACGTCTTCGTCGACTTCTGCTTCTTTCTTCATCTATATCGTCAGATTGATCGATGCCTTCAAAATAGAAATCAAAGCAAAATTCGATACTAATGAAATTCTATAGTCTTCGCTGCTGTACATGGACGTAGAAACGCTGTGGAGGAGGGAACTGATCCATATGCCAATATCAATACCCGCAATAAAATGTCCAATATTAGCCAAAATTAAAAGCGTGAGGTCAATTTGGTACCACAGAATCAACAAGGCAACTGATCCCAACAATTTCATAACAAAATATCGAGAATCGGAGAGATGACCCAAATCACCAAAAACGTGTGCTATCAGGGACGCTAAAAATCTCGACATCGCGAATATCCAAATAAACGCGCTAGATCTACTGTAATAGGCTAGTATAACAACTCCGCGTGGCTAAACGGTTCGTGCGAGCCAAAATTCAGGAGAAAAACGCTAATTTATTCGGATAACACAAAAGCGCACCTTTTTGGACGGTTTCTTCGGACTTGAGCGCACGTTCTCGATGGGAAAGCGCTTCGCAGGTGTAGATCTAAGCAAAAAGAACGAGGCGAACGTGATCGGTGACGTCCGGGTGGAGGAATTCGTCTTTTTTATCGCGAAAAACGGGCACCCTATCGCTCATACGCTTACCGATGCCTTTTCTGCATTCGTCGCTGGCTTCCGCGCCGTCGTTGTCGCCGAAATGGATCGTTTTCTCCTTCTACGTTTCTTCTTCGATCACGTGTTGGCTTCGCGATGTCCGGGCAGTTCGCTCACGGTTGAGGAAACGGTTCGCGTCCTTCGTGAGCGCATTGCGGGAGACTCGTGCGAGTATAGAAAATTTGCTCCGAAGCAGGAAACGTGGTTTGATAGCCGACTTACCGGTCTCACATCAAATTAATTATAACAACATGTGTCTTCTTCTTCTAATGGGAAACCCTTCATATGTGCCTACTCGTTGCTGTTGCTGTTGTTGTTGCCTCTGCATTGCGTGCTGTATGTAAGATTGGTGTGTTAATCTGAATGCATGTTTCTTTCCATTATGTTGTACGCTCTTCTTTCCCTTACTTCTATGTTGTTTGGCCTAGTAGAGTTGCCTTGCGTCAGCTGCTGCCAATAAAGTTTCACCGGCGTCTACCCAGCTGAAAAGTCAACACTGCTTTAGCAACACTAGCTAAAGCAGAGGAGATTTTTCATTAACTTCTTCGTTCTCTGTCTCCTTCCCACTATTTCCTCCGCGCTTCTTAATGTCTTTCATGTAGATTAGCATAAAGGCGAACACAAACGTTGCAACAGCAACGGACCAGGCGGCCCACCCAAAGTCAACGTACCTCGCCACAGCCGAACCGTATATCGGACTGATAATAAAGCCGACGCAGAACGCCGTTGAAACAATCGAATAGACAGTTCCATAAACGGACGTATAGCGAACGTCGGCAACCATACCGAGAAGGGGGCTCATGGCAGCGTCAACCGCGCCCACTCCAACTCCCATAAAGACGAGAGGCACAAGAGAAATATAGAGATTATACTTGTGAAAGAGAGCGACGAGAGGCAGCAGCGCCATTCCAACAGCAATGAGAATCATCCCTATCATAGCACTGAGCCACCACCACCTACTCGGCACCTTCCCGGCGGCCGGAGCGGCGAAGACGTAGGCAAGTGAGACAGCCGCCATAATGTAGCTGACCCTCGACGGCGTCGCCTCCGGATCGTGAAAATTATTCTTCATCCACGTTGGCAGTATGGGTTCGGTGAGGGAGAGAGAGGCAGCAGTAAGCACGAGCGCAAAAAAACCGACGAGTATGTAAGAATCTCTCATGAGGACCCATATTGATGTGGGCTTCTCGTCGCTTTTACGCGGCGATTTGTTTCCGCCCACGAGAACAAGGGCGGAAAGAATTAACGCTAAAACTGCAAGGGATCCCGTTATGATATACGGATACTTCCAGCCGGCGTCGACGCCGCCCGGCACGTTGGCAAAGGCGCCTCCAAACGGGTAGCCGACAATGAGACCCAGTCCGGCTCCAGTGAAAATCTTCCCCATCGCCGCGCCGCGCTCCTCCTGGTCTGGATAGCGATCGGCGATGACGGCGAGGGAAGCGGTCAAGGCGGCAGACTCGCCGACGCCCTGGACGGCGCGAGATGCGATGAGAACGTAGTACATTTTCCCGACGTTTGATACGATGAGATTGGCGAAGGCGGAAACAAAGGAGGCGAGGGCGAAGATGAAGAAGCCGAAGAGTAGGGGTCCCGTTGTGCCGTGGTAGTCGACAATGTAGCCGACGAAAGGATTGGCGACGATCGTTGCGAAGGAGTTTGTCGCGAGGAGGACGCCTATGCGGATAGACGTCTCGGTCTCGTTAAGGAATGCGGCGATCGTCGGTACGATGAAGGAGTTGAGTAAACATTGGAGGAAGAGGGAGATGAAGGCGACGACGAGAATAAGTGGACGGTAAGAAGAGATTCGAGAGAGAATCCCAGCGTTATGAGTCGACTCCGGAGCGGAAGATCTTGTCTCCTCCATTGATGTGATGTACTGGAGAGCTATTTCCTGTGTACGTACACGTTAGGTCGGTGTGACGTCATGCAATGAGTCACTTCGTGCAACTTCCTTTGGCTTTACTTCAATCAGCTGCTGCCATATAGCCAGCGTACAGAGAACGCTCACCGAAAAAGTACTTACATAAGGTCGATGAATGAAGGTTTGGCTCCAGATTCACGGGTGACGAACAACGATGACGTCGAAGGTCACTTCTGGGCGTGTTTAGGTTGGGATCGCTTTGCGCAGAGTCCCTTCTTTGGTGCTGCCGCCTTCTAGCAACCATGGCATCGTAGAGGCTCGCTGCGACGATGTCGGTTGTGGCAGTGACGTCGTCGCTTCCACGTAGAATTGGATTGTCGACGTCCCCATTTGACATAACGCTTTCTGTTTCTCGCGTTGCTTGTCCGCTTTGTCCTGGCTACGTTTAACTTTGGAACTACCAGTTCCAAACGAGACCTGCCTGACGCGATTTTGAAGGTTTTTTTTCACTTGAGAGATGATGCATAGTCGCAGGGCCCTAAATCGCCAGTGTCTCGCGTCGTCGATCTCGTTTACAGCCTTTTTTCGCTATACGAAAGCCTGTAGGATTTGCATCGCAATTTTCTCTTAATTCGCCGTCCCTGTGGTCATCACCTTTAACGGCAACGGACGACCATGACAGCCATGAGTGAACAGAGCACCAGGGAGATTTGTCTGCCACTCAGCTTGACTTTTAGCGCCAGAAGAGGATACGTGTCAATGACTCTATTGTTATCAGCGCGGTGTTCCAAAAGCCATTTCATTCCAAAAATGCTTCCACCCCCGCAGGCATGACGCCATACTATTACAAACATTGCACATGTAGCAAACAAAAGCACATCTGGTATCACCTTTTCTTCAATAGCATTTACGCTGATTCCTTTTCATTAAAACGATAATCAAAAATCTCGTTTGCTTTGTCAGATGACAAAAATTGATTCTAAGCTCCCCAAGCCTATAAATCAAAAGTTATTCTTGCGAGACGGTTGATATCAATTCTGTTACGACATCAGATGGTAACAAAATGTAGCCATGTTCTTCGAGATAGAGCATTTTTTTCATTGTGTCAACGGAACTTGCACATGCATAAGAATATGGCGTACATCCATCCTAAAAAAGCTCTAGAGATGAGTGATGTCATATCAGCAATTCTATCGCCGGGACGCCTGATGGAACGCGACTTCTCTAAACAATAAACACACTGACTACGAGTGCACGTACTCGTTTTTTCGTCTCCCCCTTCGGATTTTTCCTTTCGGGGTCGCGGTTTGGGGACGGGTTTTTCAGCTGGTTTATCTTCTTGCATTTCTTCGTATTTGCCTTGAAGTGTTCCTTGCAGTAGCAATTCTTGTCGAGAAATCCGAATTCGCCGATTTTGAGCTACACTCCAAAATTAGCGAATCTACGTCATCCCACATCCGAAAATAACCTTCTTATCGCATTTGACGCAAATCCTCGCGTCGTTCTCCTGAGAACGTTAATTTCCTTATTGAATCAATAATTTGTCCCCCACTTACCTGTTCCTCTTTCGCCTGCTTCTTCTTTCGCGGAGGAGCGCGTGGAATCGTCTCCACCTAAGAACGAATAAAAATAAAAGCATATATTTATTTTGAATACGCACTTGGTTCCCATGACGTTTCGCCGAGAAGTCCATACGCAACGAAATCGCAATAGAATCCCACTCAATGCCCCCTAACTATGCAATCATTACTAGAGACTACCTTGGATGAAGCCATGGGTCTCGCATCGACGATTGTAATCGATTTAGGAGAAGCAACGTCTTCTGCTACATAAGACAGAGAAAATAGAAGCGTTAATTGTTATTTTTTATTTATTTATTTATCTTGCCTTTTGTGTTGGTTGATTTTTTCTCGAGCGAGTTGTAGCATTCGTTGCAGACGCGTTCAAGACGTTCGTCACCCGGTTTCGGCGTCTTGCTTTGGAAGACAACAAGATCAACTTTGTGACTCGAACACGTGGAGCAGACGACTTTGCCACAATTACGACAGTGATGCTAAAATAAAAAGATTAATATCATCGATTTTTAGGTATGTTTACTTTTCTATTGAATTTTGAGAATTTCGCTTTTCGCCATCCGTGACTTTTCCGTCCGGGACCCAAACAGCATGAGTAAAAAGTTGACATTTTCTAAAATTATTAATTAATTAAGAAGATTTATGAGTTTTAATTAATTCTTGACCTTGGCCTTTTTGCACTTTTGCCATAATTTTTTTCAAATTCGATAGCCAATTGTTCTTGTCGCTCAAAATCGGCGCGAAAACGTGAAAAGATTTATCGGTGTGATTAATTTGAAAAGCATTATCAGTATCTATAAATAGCCCAATAAATAGATAAATATAACTCTATATATTTTCCCACCCAAATGCTTATCGATTTGACTCTCATCTATGGAATAGGCCTGCGGCAGAAAATTACACTCAGACGAGACGGACATCTGATCCAAGATAAAGACGTGTTGCTGAGCGTAATGACCACGTGCCCATAAACCTATAATTAATTAAGACATTCTCAAAGAGAAATAATCGGGCCACGCCCACTCGCTCTTTTCTTACCAAAACGTCAGGAAGAAGTGTCGTGGCTTTGGACCGCGGCGACAGACTTTGAGTAGGGTTCCCTCGCGGATGAAAATTCGGCCCGGAACTAGGAGCGTCTGCGCGGAAATGCACGCGCTTCGATTTTTTTCCACGAATGGGGGGCCCCGCGAGAAGCTTACGCATCCTCCCTGGAAGCGGCCTTGTACTCCGGCGATTTTCGATTGGTTGAAATCGGATTGAGCCAATGGGATTTCTTCCTGGAGGTGGGATTCCGATGTGTTTGGCTCGTGTTTCCTCTCGATGAGGCCTCACCTTGCTGATGCGTACTTCCGTCTTGTCGTCGCGTCGATTTACGCTTGAACATCGCCCTCTCTTGTATCAAAATCGAAAGAAAACACGAAGAAGCGAAACGAGCCAAAGCGCGCTAAATAACTTGCATTGAGCACACCGATTTTTCATTCGCCTCACCTACAGAAACATACAAAAATTTTACATGCAACGTCCCAGACAGACAGCCATTCACAAACAAAATAAGAAAGAGGATATCTACTTACTGCCACACAGCAATTCAAATTTCGACATGATTGCCCTTCGATTTACTTCAAACAGATCAAACAATCCTAGAAGCTGACCCACTGTAGGTGATTTTGCAGTGTTCCACAATTTCAACACTTTGACCATACGAGCAAAGTCGTGACGAATTTGTTCGCGAACATATTGAAGATCATTTTCATCAATATGTAGAGAGGAGCCAAGATCTTCCCACAATGAACCCTTGACGTGAGCGCAGGCTGTGATCAGATCGTCTGATACCAGAGCATCGTCAGGAGGAAAAGTACCTGAATAACAACTATTAGAAAGAAAAGATACTCGCCAAAAAATGAATACCTGAAGTGAAACCAGATAGAATCACTAAATCTCTGACGGAAGAACGATGACGTCTTTCTGGTCGAGCGGAAAACAAGAGGTGATCCAAAGCCTTCGCATTGACTTTCTGATCGACTTCACTTGACAAATAAATAGCAGGATCTTCGTTGAGTTGCTGAAGATGAGAACTGTCTAAATAGAACCAATTGAGAATAACTCCCGGACTTCGTTCATCGCACGCTTCAGCGATCATCGATTTCAGTTCATTGAAGAATTTCTTCGTTTCGGCCTCGCAACTGACTTTGCTGGACCAACGAAAAACGATGTCAATGCAATGACGTCCCTTCTTTATTCCCAATTGAATGAGACACTCGATTACTTTATTACCGACAATCCTCACTAACTTTATGCCGTTCTTCCAAAGCTCTTCACTTGTGTCCGTCAGACGAGAGCAACGACATTGAAGAATGACGAACGACGACGGTGAGATGATGTCGACCGACTTATTACATTCATATCGTTGACCACGATACACGTCCAGCGTCGCGTCTATAACCCAGGCGGCAGGAGGAATAGAATCGTCGAGAAGAGCGGGAATCTGATACATTCCTGGGGCGTCTTCCAGCTCAATGCACAGATCCAAATAGCGAAGAACTTCAATTGCGTCGTCGGTTTTCACAACGAATGCAGATGGACGGCCCTTGTGTATGAGGTCGTCTTCAAATGCCGTCAGAGCCGATTCAATGTCGCTCTTTGACGCCTTCCCCAATTTCCCCGTCTGCATGGCGACTGGAAACCAGGGAGGAGCGAGAAGAGGACCGATTACATTATGACACAACCACTGAGGTCGAACACAGATGCGACGACCAAGATTAATAATCTATATAAACATATTAGTAATCTGTGCAAAACTAATCGTAATCACTCACTAATCCGGACGAGTCAAGATACTCAACAGCCACTTTTTTCTCGTCCTCGTTTAGAACGAGTTTGACCTCTTGAGAAATCCACTTTTGGAATTCTTCAGTCGTCAGGAAATAGGCCAATGGACGTTTCCTCTTTTTGTCCAGAATAGAGAGATGCTTCTCAATTTCGTGGCACAATTTTGGAATGCCATCTGCTGCCTGTGAAAACCAAAATGTGTCAAAAAGTCATTTTTAGATTATTGAGTTATTACCTCTAGCATTTTTTCACGAATTTTCTTGAGTTTCTGACGACAGTCGTCCATGCGAACCGAAGTGCTCTTACTGCAATCCATTTCGATCACGTGATCAATTTCAATATTGAACGTATTGCCAAATAGTTTCTGAAGCTCTCTGGCGACTCGTTTCATCTGGAAACTCACTTCGATTCCCGCCTTTTCTTCAAAACCGATTAAATTGAATATTATCATAAATGGAATTAGCGACGTCACGTGAGACAGAAGCGTTCTTAATGAAGCCTTGGCAAACGCACACCAGAATTGGCCTTCTTCTAGAAGACTCTTTTCTGACGTCATCTCGTCTCCCTTTCGAATTGGAAGAATGAGATTGAACATTGTATTGGACTTTTGAAAAAAGAGCCCATGCGCGCTGTGGAATGTGGGTTGGGCACCAAAATCCCACCACGATCCTTTGCCAATTTCCTTATTTTCACAATTATGAATATCAACCCCGGGTGTGCGATCCTTTTCTTTGGGTGGGGGTTGATTGAGTCGAAGAAGAGAATTCACGTACGTCGTTTTTCCCGCCATTTCTTTGCCAACTACGCAGAATTTAATTGAATCCGGACGAACCGTTTCTCGTTGAAGAACGGAAAACCGGGCGGCGTCCTAATAAAATAGATACATAATGGAACTGAATCAAAATGAAGACGTACGTAATGCTGTCGAAGGAGAGCTCTTGTTGCACCAAGTGCCACCTGATGAGGCGTATTTCCGTCCTTAATTACACGTTTATAGATTCTCTCTAATTTACAAGAAAATCACGTCACCTGATCTTGACACGTGACGTCAACACCCTTCTTAATCAATAGATCAATAACTGATGCGTTTACGCTTGATGAGCTTTCTGCAACCATATGCAATGCATTTTGTTTGTTCTACAGAGATTTGAATAGAGAACGATTGAGAAATGAGAATTCTGACTAACCTTATTTCTGACAGAGACATCAGCTCCTAATTCAATTAGTTGCTGAATGACAAGGAAAGAAGGATGATACTGATCACATGCGTACAGTAAGGGTGTCCTTCCCTCCTAAAAATAGGATTAACAAACAAAAAATGCAAGAATGCAACCTTATCAACGGAATTGATATCAATGCCTTTCTCAATGACAAGATATCGAAGAACATCTTTTACTTCATCTTCACACTTTGAGGGGTGGGTGGCGTGAAACAAAGCCGTCCTCCCTTTCTGAATAAAAAAGACAGCGATTTGTTGATTGAATTTGTAGCAAATAAACAACATCTCACGTCATCTTTTGCTCGACAGATGGCTCCTTTATCTACCAAGTAGCGAATTTTTGTTGAACGATTGATGGAACTTCCACACGCAAACATAAAAGGCGTTTGGTCAAACTGAAGATGAAATAAGCATAAAAGTATCACAAGTGAAATCTGCTAACATTATCGACGCTATTGATATCAGAGTTGTGTTCCAAAAGCCATTTCATTCCAAATATGCTTCCACTCATGCAGGCATGATGCAGAGGAGTCAACCCAACCTATAACAATTATTGCACAATGTAGTGAAACAAAAGCACATCACGTATCACCTCTTCTTCAATAGCGTTGACGCTCAATCCCTTTTTATTGACAAGATGATGAAAAATCTCGTTAGCTTTTCCAGATGATAAAAATTGATTTTCAGCTGCCCAAAGCTACAAAGTTATATAAATTTGCAAAAGGGTTCATATCAATTCTGTTACAATAGCCTCTTGTGAAGAAATGTTGCAATGCTCTTCGAGATAGACCACTTTTTTCATTGTGTCAACGGAACTTGCACAGGCATAAGAATATGGCGTACGTCCTTCCTAAAAGAGTGATGAGTGAAACCATATGAAATCAATTCCACGTCATACTTTGGCTTTCTCGTTGATATTTGCACCGTGAATGACAAGCCATTCAACGCCAAAAATATTTCCCCACTTGCACGCACAGTGAAGTGGGCAGAATTCATACTGCATTCACGCATCAATTAATATACCAATCCAAAAAACGTAATCATACTTGATATGATTTCATGTCAATGTCTTGATTCTTTTGCACAATCGCATAACTGAGCCAATCATTGGCTTCCTCCGCCGTCTCAAACTCTCTTCCCGCCACATAGTGAAATAATGACAAGTCGTGGATGTACTAACGAAAAGTAGAATACAGTGGTGCGCAGCGATGAAAAACGCAACCATTTCATACCTGATCAGATCGAAATCCTTTTTGTATAGAAAGAAAACGAACCACTTCCTCCTCATTTCCTAACTTCCCGAGCATCCCGGTAAATCGCTCGATCGCGGATGAGATCCTTTTCGGTGTGCGTTTCTGCCGACAACAATCAGCCAATCAATATTAACAGCGTTTTTCGCTCGGTGATTCTACGAGTTCGTTTTCGGTTCATTAGAAGGCGACGATCGCTGTTCGTTTACACTACACGTTCTTGCTAGTCTTACACGTCCCTTGACGTCTTCTTTCGGCGAAGAGAACAACGAACCCATGGCAAAATAAAGAATGAGAAACGCATGCGCACTCGGCTTACTGAATCTCACTAAAGTGTAGCCTCGATACTCCAGACCCTCGCGCGTTAAAGGGGGTGTGGTTGGCGAGAGGGTCTGGAGTATCGAGGCTAACTAAAGTGTCACAGATGAGCCAAAGCGCGCTAAATAACCTGCATTGATTCCTTCAATTCAGAAGCGACTTTTCCCCCGTGTTTCCGTTCGCGTATAGAATTTCTTCTTGTAAAGAACAACGTTCAAGCCAGCCAGCCAGCGCCACTCAGGACAAAATAGTAACAACAATAAAAAAGACAATGTACTTACGGAGATTGTGCGTCTACATCGAATTCACATCCACGTTTAGATTCTCATTTCCATAAAACACCAAATCTTTCACTTTTTAGATATCGATCTTCTGATTACATTTTAAAATTATTTTCATGTCGACTGCGAGAGGAACAGCACGTGCTAATATTTTCTGCACACCGTTTGTACAATAAATACCGTAGATCGCTATTGATTTCACAGAGATTAGGAACTTACATTTGAAGTGACTTCTTGTGAATGTCCGAGGCACTTCTCATATTTTCCAGACAATGCAGCGATTTTTTTGTAGCGACGCTCCTAGGTTGCTCGTTCATCGATTTGGCCTCATTTGAGGTTAGGGTTAGTAAACGTAACTGACAAGGGCACGTCAGTCGACGTCACTGCAATGACTTCCGGTGTTGAATGCAGTTGAACAAGGGAACGAAATTTCGCCTTTTTCAAAGTCAATCGCTCTTTTCTTCGGATGATTGCCGGAGGAGCGGACAGTCAAACAGTGAACACGTTCAAACGGTGATTCCCCCTAGAGAAAAAGCAGCAATAATTGTTTCTTTTTTTAAAAATTAGAGATGACATTTTAATACCGTGCTATCCCTTTCAAATGAATAATGACTTTGCTCTCGTACTTCACGCTGAACGGTGGGCGAGATTGACTCCTCAATGACGACACTGGTGATTCAGACTGCAGTTGTAGAGTCATCTCCTCTTCTTTCTCCTCCGCACAATTGATACAGATAAGCCATTTGACTCCCTTGATCTCCAATGACTTCGCTATTCTCTGTTACATGATCTGGGCTTGGACTCTTTGTTGCCCTCTCAGGGATTTTCTCATAGGAAGCTTGAACCTCTATGGAACTCATTTCCAGAGCGAAAAAGGAGAGGAGCGAGGTTGTTCACGTGACCAATAAAGAGAAACAAAATAGCGATGACGTAGATGAGGATAATGGCCACAGCGGGTTCCTCGCTACACAGGAGAGTATAAAAAAAGAATACAGAGAAGTTTTTTAGTGTATCTGCTTACTCTTTTAGCTATTGTGAGCAAAGGGATTATCGACAAATTTTCACTGAAAGACACCTGACGCTTGAAAGATTGCGCCGAAAATGGATGAGCAAAAGACCAGCAATAGAAATTACTTCCACTAGAGGAACCTAAATGAAGAGGAAGTAAAGATCACGTACTTAGGTCATGATGGCATGGATGGTTTGGACTCACTTTCTACGGCAACCTTCAAAAGCCCTTCATGTGAGAATCTTAAGCGTTCTCCATAAGGCAGCAATAGATTCAGCCACGTTTGGTTGGCTGAAACCCGATTTTGCTAATGGCACTTCTTCCTGACATCGTGATTTCGAGTTATTGGCTGTGCTTCCCCCTAGGAGGCCTCACCTTGTTGATGCGTGCTTCCGTTGGCAGTTGGCCCTTTCGTCAGATTTCCGCTCAACATCGATCGTTTCTCTGATGTCGGAACCGAAAGAAGACAATATGTCTATGAAAAAGCTTCTGCGCGCGCTAAATAGCCCTTTATAAAATCCCAGGGGAGCCCTGTAAAAATCCAGTAGAGTAAAATCGCAGCGTTTATCATTTACTCAAGTGACGATATATTTAAATTGAAATCTATATTAAATATGTGTGTAACGAAACAAGGAAGATCTGCAGCGTTCAAACCTAACAGTTGGACAAAGCAGAAAGTAACACCGTGACAAAATAAAAAAGTAGTTATCAATTCAGCTACTTACGACCATAAAGCTCTTCATATTTCGCAACGATAGCTCTTCGGCTGACGCCAACCTGCTTAGACCGCGCTAAAAGCTTGCCTACCGTCGGCGAAGGGTCTTGCTTTTTCCATGACTCAAGCACCTTGAACATACGAGAGACCTTACTGGGAGTAGAGTCACGAATCTCATCGAGATCATCAGAAGAAATTCCAAGAAGAACACCGATGTCTTCCCATTTGGACGCTTTGACGGCAGCGCATGCTCTCATTAAATTATCTGTTACGATTTCATCGTCAGAAGGAAATGAGCCTAAACAAGACCATACACGTACGTGTACAATGAATAATTCTATACAAGCCGTACTGTACCAGTATCGATTCTAGCTTCAACGGGACTTGCAGAAAAGACCACAGGCTACGCATAAAAAGTAAACCATGCAGTGAGGTCTGCTTTCTATGTATCATAAATTACCTCTGACGAATCCTTTTCAACTTCAGTGATCACCAAGTCTCGGACACGACAATTATTACGCTTCTCTGGTCGACTTGAAAACAGGATGTGATTAAGAGCTTCGTCGTTGAGCTTCTGATCCACTTCACTGTACGAGTACATAGCCGGATCTTCGTCAAGTCGTCGGAGATGAGAACTGTCCAAATAGAACCAGTTTAGAATAACTCCCGGGCTCCTTTCATCGCAAGCCGTGGCGATGATCGCCTTTAGCTCGAATAGAAACCGCTTTGCCACTTCATGATCAGTGCTTTTGCTTGACCAGCGAAGTATAATGTCAATGCAACAGTGCTCTTTTTTTATTCCATATTCAATGAGACTTTCGATTTTTTTGTCTCCGACGATCCTAACCAATTTGACCCCGTCTTTCCACGCCACGTAACTTGTATTCGGAAGACGAGAGCACCGCGATTGGAAGACGGCAAATGCCGACGGCGAGATGATGTCAACGGAACGGTTGTCCACGATACACGTCCATCGTCGACTGTTCACCCCAAGCATCATTAGGAACTTCATCACTAAGAGCATTAATCTGATACACTCCGTCCATTCCTTTCACTTGAATGCACAAATCGAGTTCGATAAGAACTTTAATTGCTTCGTCTACTGTCACGACAAACGGAGACGGCGTGCCCTTTTTTGTAAGATAATTTTCAAATAGTCGCAGAGCTGATCCCATGTCTTTTTTGGAAGCCTTGCCGGAGTTTTCACAAGGCAGGCCAAATACAAAATTATGCGAAGCGAGAAGAGGACCAATCACGTTGCGACAAAGCCAGAGAGGTCGAATACAAATTCGACGACCCAGATTAATAATCTATGCAAAATATTAGGCAACACAAGAAGAAAATCAATGAAATACCTACTATTCCGGACGAGTCAAGATATTCAACTGCCACTTTCTTCTCTTCCTCAGACAATTTTATGCCGACGTCATTAGCAACCCAATTCTCAAATTCATCAGTCGTCAGGAAATAGGCCAATGGCTTCTTCTTTCTCTTGTCGTCAGGAAGAGAAAGATACTCCTCAATCGCGTGGCAAAGTTTGGGAACATCATCTGCTTCCTAAAAATAAATCTCTACGTCTATTTTACTTAGGGTGATCATTACCCTGAGCATTTCTTCACGAATTTGTTTCAGTATTTTTCGGCAGCTATCCATGCAACGTGATTGGCTTTTACTGCAATCCATTTTGATAACGTGAGAAATTTCAAACGTATCTTCAAAATCTTTCCGAAGATTTTCGACGACTTCATCGAGCCTGATACTGACGTTGATTCTCATTTCGTCATGGAAACCAATAAGATTAAAAATCACGACGAGGCGGATAAGTGACGTCAAGTGAGGTAGAAGCCTTCTCAACGCTGCCTTAGAAAACGCACACCAGAATCGCCCCTTTTCTAGAAGACGAAGAACCGATTCTGAAGTCATTTCCTTTCTTTCTCGAATTGGAATGACGAGACAGAACAAAGTATTGGACTGTTGAAAAAAGAGACCGTGCGCACTGTGGAATGTCGGTTGGGCACCAAAGTCCCACGTCGATCCCTTGCCAACTTTTGGAATTGTGCAATAGTGAATTTCAACGCCAGGAGTACGATCGTCTTCTTTGGGTGGAGGTTCGTTGAGTTGCAGAAGGGAATTCACTAACGTCGTTTTTCCCGCCATTTCGCTGCCAATTACGCAGACTTTGATCGAATCCGGACGAACCACTTCTCGTTGTTGAAGAACGGAAAATCGAGCTGTGTCCTATTACGCTAATTAAATACGGTAACTGAATGAAAATAATGACGCACGTAATGCTGTCGAAGAAGAGCTCTCATTTCACCATTATGTGCCACCTGATAAGGCGTGTTTCCGTACTAAATTCAAATTTATAAATTGCTTTAATTTAAAATGAGATCACGTTACCCTGTCTTGGCATGTGACGTCAACACCCTTCTCCACTAATAAATCAATAACTGACTTGTCTATTGAATGGCTCTTCGCAGCCATATGCAAGGCATTTTGTTGGTTCTATGAAGCGATAACAAGTGAGGAATAAGAATTACAGTATGACCGACCTTATCTCTGGCAGAAACACCAGCTCCTAACTCAATTAGTTGCTGAATGATGAAGAAAGAGGGATGTTTATCACATGCGTACAACAAGGGTGACATTCCCTTCTGAAAATAGAATTGCCAACAAAAATGAGAAATATTGTAAGAATGCTACCTCATTATCAAAGTTTATATCAATGCCTTTCTCAAGGACAAGATATCGAAGAACATCTTTTGCATCGTCTTCACACTTTAAGGGGCGTGTTGCATAAAACAAAGCCGTCCTCCCAAGCTGAACAAAAAGGCAATTTGTTCATTGCTACTTGTAGCAAGTAAACGACATCTCACGTAGCTATCTTTTGCTCCAAAGTCAGCGCTGTTTCGCCCCAAGTAACGAACCTTCAATGATCGATCGATGGAACTATGACACGCCAACATAAAAGGCGTCGCGCCCTCCTGAAGATGTAATAAGAAAAATAAAAATATCAGAAGTGAAATTGTTTTAACCTTGTTGACGCTATTAATGCTAGCGTTGTGTTCCACGAGCCATTTAACTCCATAAATGCTTCCAACCGAGCAGGCACGATGCAGAGGGGTGTTCTTAAACTATAACAACTATTGTACAATTAACCAACCGAAGCACATCACACACCACCATCGTTTCAATAGTTTTGACACGCAGTTCCTTTACATTGACAAGATAATGAAAAATCTCGTTCGCCTTTTCAGATGACGAAAATTTATTTTCAGCAGCCCAAACCTAAGAATTGAAAGATATTGTAGCCAGAGCGATCATATCAACTCTGTCACAATATCAGATTGTGATAAAATGCAGCCATGCTCTTCGAGATAGCGCATTTTCTTCATTGTGTCAATGGAACTTGCACAGGCATACGAAAATGGCGTACGTCGACCCTAAAGAACAGTGACAAGTGCAACTATCTGAAATAATTTGCAGCTTATACAGCGACGCTTTTCACATTGACATTGGCACCGTGACTGACGAGCCATTCAACGCCAAAAATATTTCCCCACTCACAAGCACAGTGAAGTGGGCGGAGTCCAATCTGCATCGACGCATTAATTTAATTTACCAATCCAAAAACGCATTCATACCCCTGATGAGTTGTTTTCAATGTCCTGATTTCTTTGCTCGAGCGCACAACTGAGCCAAGCATCGGCTTCCTCCGACGTTTCAAACTCTCTTCCCGCCACATAGTGAAGCAATGAAAGGTCGGCGTAGAACTATACGACGAAAAGGAGAATATGAACGGAGTGCAGCAATCAAAAACACAACTATTCAATACCTGCTCCGATCTAAAACCCTTTTGAGTAGAAAGAAAACTCCACAAATCATCCTCATTTCTCTTCTCGATTATCTCGGTCAATTGCTCGATCACGGACGATATCTTTTTCAAAGGCGATGCTCGCTGTTCGATATCACGCGTCCTTACTAGTGTTCGATATCACGCGTCCTTACTAGTCGCGTCATGAAGACTTCCTTCAGCGAAGAGAAGAACGAAGCCATTTGCAACAAAGGAGAACAGACGCATGCGCACTCGGCTTAAAATCATTCCAAAGGTGACGTCAGGAGACATGTAAGATATATTTATCAATCAGATAACGGAAATCAACTACTAGGGTTTTCTAACGAAATAAAAACAGCGCAAACTAATAACGCTCAAGTTAGGAGACAAACGATTACCACTGCCAAAAATAATGTAAATAGGCTACAGTATTGCCGATGGGGTACGTCGGAGACAATTCTGACTAACCTAGTCAAAGGCAGAAATATCAGCCCCTGATTCAATTAGTTGCTAAGTAAAAGGTAACAAAGACAGGCTTGCAATATGAGCGTCTTTCGTACTAAAAAAAATTGCCAAGCAAAAATGCGAAATGTGGTGCAAATGCGACGTCCATGCCTCTCTCAATGACAAGATATCAAAGAACATTATTCACGTTGCCATTTGAGGGCTGAGTGGAAAAAAAACAAAACCGTCTTCGCCAATAACAATGACATCTAACGTCGTCTAATGCAACGCAACTCCTTTCTCACCCAAGTAGCAAACTTTCTTCGATCGATTGACAACACGTGAACACGCTAACATCAAAGGCGTTCCTTGAAGCTGAAGATAAAACTCAAATAAATACATAACAAGTGAAATCTTCAACCCACTCTGACACTATTGGTTAACGAGGTCACGTGACGTCACTCGACGTCAATGCAATGACTTTCGGAGGAAAAGGCAATCAAATAAGAGCAAAATGTCGCCTTTTTCGAAGCAAACCGCTTTGCCGGGGGAAACGGACAGTCAACCAGTGAGTACATTCCAGTAGAAATTTCACCCAGAGAAAAATCCCAATAACTGTTATTTGATTAGAGATGACTTTTTAATACCGTGCTTCCTTTCAACTTCATTATGACGTTGTACTTCACGCAGAACGGAGGCGAGATTGACTCCCCTATGACGTCACTGGTAACTCAGACTGGGTTTAAGAGTGATCTCCTCCTTCTCCTCCTCGCACAATTGAAACACAGTAGCCATTTGACTCCTTGATCTTCAATTACTCTACTATTTTCTGTTGCATGATCTGGGCTTGGACTCTTTGTTTCCCTATCAGGGATTCTCTCATAGGAAGCTCCAGAGCTGTGGAAGCTCGACCCTCCATAGGACTCATTTTCAGAGCGAAAAGGGAGAGGAGCGAGGTCGTTCTCGTGACCAACAACGAGAAATAAAATAGCGATGACGTAATGAGGATAACGGCCACAGTCGGCTCCTTATTGGGACCTTGGCACACAGGAGAGTAGCAGAAAGAATAGAAAAGTTTTTTTAGAGTATCTGCTTACTCTTTTAGCTATTGTGCGTAAGAGGATTATGAACATATTTTCATTGAAAGACACGCGGTGCTTGAAAGATTGCGCCGAAAATTGATGTGCAGGAAGAAATGAAAATGAAGAGATCAGCGATAGAAAGAACGAAAAATCGGGAGTCCTATTAAAACAAATGCATACGAGAACTCAATCAAAAGAATGACGTACAAAATGCTGTCGAAGGAGAGCTCTCCTTTCACCATCTTCAGCCACCTCGTAAGGTGTCTCTCCGTTCTAAAATTCTGATTTATAAATTCTTTTAATTTTAAGAGAACACGTCACCTTGTCTTGCAACGTGACGTCACAACCCTTCTCAATCAATAGATCAATAATTAACTTGTCTATTCTTGAAGAGCTGTGTGCAGCCATATGCAAGGCATTTTGTTTGTCCTACAAAGTTTTGAGTAAAAAAACGAGTGAGGAATGAGCATTATAAGGGTGTCTTTCCCTCCTGAAAATAGAATTGCCTGACGAAAATGCAAAATATCGTAAGAATGTTACCTTAAGGACATCTCACGTGATCTTTCCCTTTCCCTTTCGCGTTTAGGGCGTTTAGGGTTAGCCTGCCCAAGGTCACGTCACTCGACGTCACTGCAATGACTTCCGGTGAAATATTCTTAGAAGTCAATCGCTCTTGTCTTTGGAGGAAAGGACAGTCAAACCGTTAACACATTCAAGCGAAAGTTTCAACTAAAGAAAAATCAGCAATAAATGTTATTTAATAAGAGATGACTTTTAATACCGTGCTATATCCTTTCAAATCAATTATGACTTTGTTTTTACTGCTCTCGTACTTTACGCTGAACGGAGGGCGTCCCCGATGACGTCACTGGTGTCTCAGACTGCCGTTTCAGAGTCCACTCCTCCTTCTCCTCCTCGCACAATCGAAGCAGATCAGCTATTTGACTCCCTTGATCCGCTATTTTCTGTTACATGATCAGGGCTTGGACTCTTTGTTGCCTTATCAGGGATTTTCTCATAAGAATCCCGACCCTCTATGGGACGCATTTCCAGAGCAAAAAAGGAGAGGAGCGAGGTCGTTCACGTGACCAAAGAAGAGAAAAAATAGCGATGACGTAGTTGAGGACAACGGTCACATTGGGTTCCTTATTGGGACCTCGCTACAAAGGAGAGTATCAGAAAGAATACAGGAAAGTTTTTTAGTGCATCTGCTACTCTTATAGCAATTGTGAGTAAGGAGATTTCATTGAAAGACAATTAATTGGTGATTGTGCTGAAAATGGATGAGCAAGAAGAAATGAAGAGACCAGCAAATATACCGCCATACCCAGCAATTGAAATGGCTCCCACTAGAGAAACCTAAATGAAGAGGAAGTAAAGTACTCAGATCATGATGGTCTATTGACTCACTTTCTAAGGAAAGAGCCCTCATGTAAGAATCTTACGCGTTCCTCATAAGGCGGTCATAGACTCGGCTTCGCTGAAACCTGATTTTGCTAATGGTATTCCTGACATCGTGATTTTGAGTTATTGGTCGTGTTTCCACTCAGGAAGCCTCGGCCATTTCGCGCTTTCTCCACGATTTTTTTCAAATTTGATAGCCAATTTTTCTTGTCGCTCAAATTCGGTGCGAAAACGTAAAACGAGTTACTGGTGCAATTAATTGGATAAGCATTATCTGTATCTATAAAAAACCTAAGAAACAGATAAACTTATTTTCTCAAACAAATGCTTGTCGATTTGACTCTATGGAATAGACCTGCGGAATAAAATGACACTCAGATGAGACGGACATCTGATCCAAAGTGAGCACGTGTTGTTGAGCGTAATGACCATGTGACAATACCGTCCCATAAACCTAAAATTAATTAAATATTTCAAAAGGAAATTATCGAGCCACGCCCACTCGTTGTTTTCTTACCAAAACGTCGTTGAATAGGAAGAAGTGTCGTGGCATTAGACAGCGGCGGCAGACTTTGAGTAGGGTTTCCTCGCGGATGAAAATTCGGCCCGGAACTACGAGCGTCTACGTGGAGCACACGCGCTTCGATTTTTCCACGAATGGGGGCCCCCGCGCGGATCATGTTGTCCTGCCGATCCGATGTGATTTGCGGCTCTCCACATCAAACATGGAACGGCAACTAACGGATGCATGCTTAGCGCTGTTCGAAAATCATGGTAGCGTTAGGAAACGAAAACGCGACCTCACGCTTTCTCAAACGAGTCGCTCGTCATCACTGCGATCAGACAAAGCGTCCTAACGTCAGCAGTTGTCGATCTACAAGAGATTCCCTTGCCCTATACGGGTCTGAGTTGAAGTCCCGGTCCGTTTCAGGGTCTGCAGTGGCGTATTCATCGCCGAACCAGTATCCTGAACGAAAGGAAACGTCTTAGACGACGTGTACACCGACTCGACGACCCATGCATAGAACCACGCGTGCAGTCCTAGCGCTAAAACGTCACCAACGGGACGGAACGATAGCCAATGGAACGAACAACGCAAGATTCAGCAAGAAGGCGCCTAAAAACTGTCCATGTCTCTCCCTTTCTATAGTTTTTGGTCATGAAATTCGTCTAGAAAGAAGAAGCCCGTGCCATTTGAACGCGAAGAATGTCTACTGTACTATCGAATCACGATGTGCACGTGGGGATCACAGTCAAATACGATTAGCTCGGAAAATGCAATTAATCATTGGCCAATCAGACATCTGCCTTGTTTACGCACAACGGTCACAGTGAGACGGTAGCGGCCCCACCGATTTCCTCCTACTGGAGTAAGAAAGTCAATTCTGAACACTCAGAAGTGAAGTTCAATACCGGCCACATGGCTGAGGCGAACCGATCGGCGTGGGAACCCCAAACTTACCAAGGCAAGTTTACGTACTGACCGTTTTCCTCTCTTATTCGCGCTGCGTCCACGTATTCTATCGACTGCTAAGACATTCCCGAACACGCATACTACCGCGGCGTAGCACGCGGTGCGGGTCTTCAGCCATGTGCTCTCATTTTCCAGGTTTGCAACTCTCTATTGGCGATCAGACGTGGACTCTTCGATGCCAAAGAATTCCTTTTGAGAATTCGGTCGAAGTAAGGCGCCCGTCTGAGCCGCTTCCTCTAAAGAAGAAGCCGGATTCTGTTAATCACGTGATGCTTGCTCATATACGATCTTCTGTTGGCGACGACCTGGAGGCTATCCTGCAATCTGAAATCAACGAAAACTCGAAAGGACTCGTACTTGTGAACAATTCAGACAGTTTTCCTGCCAGTCATCAACCGTACTCGTTTGGAGATGACCCACGCATACCAGTTGTTCTGGTATCGTTATCTCCTGGTGCTTGTTTGGTGAAGGATCTACGAAAAAAGTATCTGTCACTTTTCTAGACGATTTGGTTGCTGACTGGGATCCATACCCTTCTTATCATCGTCCAACGAAATCCATGTTTTTTCGAACTAAAACTGGATTTTATCTGCGCAAAAAGCTGAAAAAATTACTTGGTTCAAGGGACGCGTTGCTCAAACCGCTGCACAAGCGTCAAGGAAATTTTCAGGCTCTTTTTCAACTTATTGTTGATTTCAACCAAACTGTAAATTGTAAATATCTATAATCTTTATCATTTCATTCTTATTTAGTGCTCTGAGAAAAAATTGTCGTCCTCTTCTGAAGCAAGAAAAATTGAGAGAGTCATAGACGTACTATCTTCTCGCATGGATGAAGGGTTTCGGTGCAATTTTCCTTTTTATATAATGATGTCTTGGAGACTTCAAAGGTGATACACATATTTAATTAATGAACTTATTTTACCCCTGGCAATGTCTTTATATAGTTTTTCATCGAAAGCAAAAGAATACTTTGTTGATTGTGTTATGAAGCTGAGGGTCTTGAATGTTGAAGCAATAGATGTAGTGAGAGAAGTGATTCGGTAAGGCTTGCCTCCCAAAATATCTACGTTGGTTACACTATGTCATACGTTGGCTCGGTAGAAATAATATTTGGGTGTCATGGCATGTGGCCGTTAATCAAAGCTCAACTAAGACGTTGACTGAAGCGTTTGAATTTGTGTGCCAAGAAAAGTTTAAGTCTTCTCATCTGGCTTCGAAAGGTTTAGAAGGCTTGCAAATTTTATTCTTTGCTGGTATGACTGTTTTTGACTTTAATTAAATATCGTCTTCTGATTTGTCAGTACAGGTGCCGCACGTGGTTTATTGTATGCTCACGAAGGAAAGAAAAGTTTACCAGAGCTTTATTGGGAGGATTGCATCAAGGTGCTGAATTTTTTATTTTGTTGTTGCTATAGAAGTTTAATAATTAAATTTTAGTTTGTGAATGCCGAGGAAATAAACTGGAGTTCTGAAGCAACAGATAGCCTACATTTGTTGCTTCAGTTCGCAGCTGCTGTTTTACCGAGCAGCTTTAGCGTTAGGTTGTTTGAGTCACTCGTGAAAAAATTTCAAATATTTAGCTTCAGGGTTGTAAGGTATTAGCAGCTGTTTTAGAGGCATTGCGTGAGAAACAGTTTTTCGTTTTACAGGGATCTTCTGCGGCACTTTTTCTCACTTAAATCCCTTGAAACCGAGACTTGCCAAGTATTATCTGCGATCCTTCGTGCCCACTTTTTTTACAACACCGATTCTTTACTGCACATCCAATACAACGCTTTGGGCGATGAACGTTTACTGCAGGAGGTATGTTGGTATATAGACGGTTTTGTCGTTTTGTGTAAAGTGTCTTGTGCGTTAATTTAGGCATGTGATCTACTTCTCTTTTTCTATGAAGACTGTTTTAAAAGGGAAATAACCCCCGAAGTTACTTCTCCATCTGCCGTTAAGATGGCGAGAAATGAGATGAAAAAATGGTGTGAAGGCATTCTCCTTTGTCTTTCTACCACAACAGGAAAATGGCCTTCTTACGCGACATCCTTTCTACGAATGCTTCCAGAGCAAATGCATTCCATCTTTCACCATGAGGTAGTTCTAGCTTGCAGATCTCCTTTGCGTGCGTCATTACCGTTGTCGTGGTGCACTAAAGGTTAGCGCGTTTTTGAAAAGCAAGGCTGCCAAGTTTCCTGTCGCAGTGTTTGCGTCAGCGATCGACTTTGTTGATCCAGAGGTACGTAGAAGGAGCAGTTTTATTGTTTTGTAATGTTCATTTCTGCATGGGAAGGCGCTGGGCCACTTTTTTGACGACTACGTGTGTGGGCAGGTTGATCTGAAGCAGGATCAGTGGCAGGAGCTGTTCACGTTGGTTGATGGTTCCAAAAGGTATTACTTGTTTATTTTCGACGTTCTCTCTAATGCAGAACGGCGTTATGCGTACACGCTAAGAGATTTAGGCTGTACAAGTAGCACTGTTGTTTTTTTTTCAGTCGAAAATGGAACCTTGCTAAGCAAAGTGTACTGTCGTTCTTACAACGCGTTGCAAATTCTGCGTATATCAGTCGTCCTGCCGACTTCTTCTTGGTTTTGTTGTCCCTCAGCAACCCAGAGAAATGTCCTGAAATTTTGACCGTTTGTGGCGAAAGTTCTCACGACATATTGCTCAAGAAATTCTCTGATTTTCTTTTGAAATATTTTAAAGGACACACACTTGACCTGAGAAGAAAAATTAATAATGTTCTGGTAAAACTCTTTAACATTAGTCTTTTCTATAGCTGAATTACCTTTTTTATGTTTTAGAGTGGTCTTGAGCATCCGAAATCGTCTCCGTTGTGCGATTGTCTTCTTGATGTTTACTTACAGGTGAATCAGCGTTTACCTAGTCATCTTCTTAGAAGCTTATTCTTTTTATTTTTCATAGGTCGTGATTCCTACAAAAGCTGATATTGTTGCAGGAAGTTCTGATGGCAGTGTAGCGGATTTTGTTTCGGTTTTAGAATGCGAAATGGGAGAAATCCACCAAAATAGAAGTCCAGTTCTTTCAGTCAAAAGTACAATTCTCTGGACTCTTTTGGCTCGCATTGTTGAAAGGGTTCCGGTGTCATCTCTATCTCTATTTCGAATGCCGTATGTTGTTCAGTTGCTAGGAAGAGTGCACGATAAAGTTGTCTTGCCCTCTGCTACGGAAATGATTGACGAAAAGTTGACGCATCTTCAAGTTTGTTACAAAACATGGTACTCTAACGTTCGCAGCTGGCTTGTTGAGGAGAAGTCTCGATTTGATAAAGGGGAAATGACAGTTGAAGAGTGTTCTTCATACAAGAAAAAACACGATAGAATTAGGGCATTTTCCAAATGTTTCTCAAGCGTAGGCCTTATCCCGACCACAGATGGCGTTAACAAAAGGATGAGTTCTTTTGCCGACATGGCGCGCCAGCTGATAAAGCTTCTCTACTATAAAGATCAATCGACTTCCCTAGTGTAAGTGAGTTGAATACGTCTAATATTTAATTAACTGCTTTTCTTTAGGATTTCTTTCGAAAAAGTATTTGAAAAATGGAACGTGAAAATACACACAAGTGTATCAGACGTAAGGGAGAAAAAAATGCTAAGTACCAATTCCTGCGATCTTCAAAAAATGAAGTTTGGTTGCTTGGTTACGTATGCTCAAGCTTGTGAAACCCTTGCCGCCGTTGAAAATTGGCTGGCGCCTTTGCGTAAGCTTATGCCCATGTTGGGCTGCTTCACGGCAAACGCTAGTATTCTTTTTTCCTCGTACATGGAGCGAGAGATGCAGCAAATCGAAAAACTGAGCGCGACGAAAGGTTTAGACTTTAAGGATCCTCAGAAGGAGGATGCAGAAATTTCTGTTGCTGTACCGTTAGACGTAAGCCAAAATGATGAGAGATTGATTGTATGCAAGCTATTTCTGTCGCGTGCAGACGTTCAAGAAAGCACTCAAAGGGGCCAAAAAATCTTTGAAGCTTCTACTAAAGAACGACGCAAGCTACAGAAATGTTTCTATACTAGGACATGAACGTTTTCGAGATGTCAGTATTAAAGCGGAGCTTGAAAAGCTTGTTCATTACGAAAAATTTGCGGAATCTTACCGTGAATACCTGGACGAAGTGTGGCAAGGCATGGTGGATATGAGTAATCTGAGACACTATTTTCGCCTAATTTGTGTAAGTGAAAATAATGGTAAAGTTCTAAAGTAAGTATTCATGTAAAATTACTAGGCTATTGAGAATTCTTGCCAGCAGTACAGTATGGTTTTTGTTAGAGAAGACAGCGAGTTCCAAAAGCTTGTATCTGAAAAGGAGACTTTGATGAATGGTGAATATACTGATCTTTAAAGATAAATATTATTTTTCTTGCATTAGCCGAAAAGATAACAACAGGCGAGTGCAGTGCTCTAAAAAGAAAGTTAGACAAAATCTTGCTTAATACACCGCACGAGAAACTTCGCCTTTTCTTAATGGTAAGAATGCACTCCACAGCACGCAAAGCCAATTGTTTTCTTTTACAGGTTCAGGAAAGCCAAGAATTCTTCAAGCTCATACAAAAGGGTTGCTACTACTCGACGGAAGGACGTATTCGCTTTAAAGAGCAGGTGATCTGCTGGCCAATATGTCAAAGAGCTGAAAATACGTAATCTGCTTCATATAGGTCCAACTCATAACAGATCAACTTCAAAGTCAAGAGTACGACGAAACTGTTCTGAATCATTTGTTGGTTGCTTTTGAATGCGTCGCGCCTTTCACCAATCCTAGAGCAACGTTTGTGTATCTTCTAACGACATTGAATGAATCCGACAAATATTCTTATAACAATTGGATCAAGGAAATATGCACAGTCAACAGTAACATGAATTTAGTCAAACTATGGTTTTCCAAGTCAGAGGTAGCCTGAAATGTGTTCGTGCACGAATTTATATTTATTCAAGTTCCCTTTATTGTAGGGTGACACAATAGAAAACGTTTTATTCTACTTGAAGGCTATTATGAAGAATGGAGTGATTACGTTTCTGTTGGGCGAAAAGGGACTTGCATTCGGCGCCGGAACTTGCTTTCTAGAGTTGAGATTTTCCGTTAAGGATGTTCGGAGTGCTCGAAAAATTTCGGTAGAGTTTGGCGGCGAACGGCATGGACACTCTTCGCCTCGTGACTCTCTTCACGACTCGTCAGTACCGTTAGGCGGCAAATCATCGGAAACGAATTTATACGAGGCGTATAAGGCCAAACCTGAGGGACGTTCCGTGCCGTCTACAGCCGATCAAACTAAGCCAGAGATGCACGAAGTTTCTCGCATAATGAATTATGAAGAACTTGAAGACTTTGTTCGCAGGTTAAGCTTTATGGAGAATTCGGAGCATCAGAAAATGGTACGAGATTTTCAGACTCAGTTTGCTTTTTTTCAAAAGATCTTTGGAGTGTCAGTGGCGCTCTTCAAATTGGGCCATGGAGATCATCAAGGAACTTCGGAATGCGATTTTACCGAGCCTGATCTTGCAAAGATTCTTCAAAATAAAGAAGCTTTACTCTGTGAGTGGCAAGAGAAGATTAAGGGCCTTCGTACCGAGTACCCTCAACTATTGCTTTTTGGTATCCGAGCTGTCTATATTATCGCAGAGGCTCTTAGCCAAAGAGAAACCTGCGTCTCCTCTGATTTCGTGCAACTCACCAGTAAAATATTTGACGCTACAGGAGCGGCTGTATTGGAGCTGAGAAAACTCGTTGAAGACGTCTTGAAACGTCGTAGCGATACTCTGCCAGAGCAAGAAAAGAAGTCTTCAATATTGAGCACTGCTGGTGCGTTTCTAAGACAAATAAAAACAGAAAAGAGCCTCTGTTCGTCTCCGTTGAGAAGAAAAGCTATGGAAAAGGGTGTAGGACATTGCCTGCATTTTGCTCTTGGGTTTGACAGACCTCGGATTTTCAAGCTGATTTTTAAATTGTACAATGGGTTTCCAGAATCGTTTGAACTGTTTCGTTGCACTAAGGCAACCTTGAAAGAAGATCTCGATCTGTTTCTGCAAAGAGCTTGTGAGTTTCCGCGCCGAATGTTTACTTTGGTCGAGGTGAACAAACTAACTATTGAATTGCAAGAAGCGCTTCTGAGATTTCAGATGAATAAGTCGTTGAAATTTAAGGTCAATGTGTGTTATATTCTTACGGCGAATGTAGTGTTTCACGACATGCCTTGGGTTCAAGTAATTCAGCACAAAGAAACAGAATTGGCAACAACAAATCAAGAAATGAAAAAATACTTTAAAATTTGGGTTCAGGACTACTACAACGTCCGTGTTCCTATTTTAGTTTATGGTGAAGCAGGCAACGGGAAATCACATTTCATCAGAAGGCAGCTTAAGAGTTTCTGTAAAGAACAAATCTGCTTCATTGCAGTTCACGAAGCATTCACTCCACTGCTCGCTATTCAAAAACTTCAAAAACTTTATCGGAGACTAACCAAGCCTTGCCCAGCTTGCATTTACTTCAATTTTACAATTCCTTCTCCTGAAGAGCCAAGCGATGACATTAGTCGAGCCGAATTCGATCGCTATGAATACAATGACTGAAATGTACTGGTTTCTGTTTTCCTTGATTTGTATGGGATTTGTCGAGGACATCGAAACAGGAGAGTCGTTTCGTCTTTTGGGGGATTGTGCATGGCAGATTTACATTGAAGTGCCTTCAGGTCACAAAGGCAGTAATATTGATTCGTTTCTGAGTCGATTTCCACTCTTCTATAATTTCGGCATCTTTCACGAAGTATCAACAAGCGAGCTGTTTGACATTGGCGACGGTGTTCAATTAGTTTGCAAATATTTACAAGCTTACGAGAGTAAAGACATTGACATGTTAGCGGAAGAACGGAGACAGCCAGAAAAATGGAAATGGGGTCTTCGGCGGTTATCTAAGAAGTCGAAAAGTGCGAAGTTAGAAATTGTGAAATTTTCTCCTCGTCCGAACCTTAGCGAGGAAGAGTGCTACCGTTTGTTGGCTAAGTACATGCCTGATCACGCAAAAGAAAGAAAACTGTCTCAGGTGTTGTTCGTGAAGTACATGGAAAGACGTTGTCGAGCTTTGGATGAGTCCTGCTACTTCAATTTCAATACAGGTTTCTCGAATCTTGGATCAACTCTTATTTCTGCTATGCTAGATGAAACAAATACAATGTGCAAAGCAGCAAGGAAATTTACAGAAGAAAATTTGGTGCTCATTATATATGATACTGCAGACAGTAACGCTAGTTTTGATTTTCTTTGCCTACATCCGCATAAAATTGATAAAGGAAGGAAAAATCGCTTGGAAAGAATAGGATTTGAAATACCCAGCTTGTGGGAAATTAACCAAAGAACAGTACTGGATCGCCGCCTATCAAAAGCATTTGGTATAAAATTGCAAGAAGGGCGCTTATCTCTTATTGACAGGCATGAATACGTGCTGACTCCTGACTATGCAGTGAAAATGTTTGCTATGAACGAGAGACGACATTGCGGCGTTCCTGTAATCATAGAAGGAGAAACCGGGGTGGGAAAAACAAAACTTATGGAGATGCTTTCGCTTCTTTGGAATCGGTCTGTCTGCGAATCCAAATTGAAAGTGGCTAGTCAAATGACTCAAATTTTGCGGGAAAGGACGGAAAGAAAGGGAGAAACTAAACAACAAGTGTCCGCTTTGAAAAAAGTGTTGAATGAACTCGAAAGCATAGAAAGAAATTCAGAAGTTTTTTCGAAATTTGAAAAATCCGACGTCGTTGAAGTCTGCCGCGAATTCTTCAAAATTTCTGCTATTTTATCCGTTCATCTGCGAAACGTAGTAAGTGATAATGAGAGAAAAACGACGTTGATCGGGAAAGTGATTGAAAAATTAGACGACACTAAATGCATTGATGCTCCATTTACAGCAGAAATTTTTATAGCCATTTTCGGCAGCCAAGTGACATCGAATTTTTTCAAGCTTAGCGTTCACGCTGCACTTACGCCCGAAGATGTGAAGTCTTTTATGAAAGATAAAATAGCGCTAGCTCAACGTCGGGATTTTTATCATAGTGCTATGGTTCCTTCCGTTGTTGTCTTTTTTGACGAAATCAATACCTCGTCGTGCATGGGCTTGTTTAAAGAAATTTTGGTTGACGGAACTTTGGAAGGCGAAGTTTTACCTAAGAATCTGTTTATTGCTGCTGCGAGCAATCCGCATCGCAGCAGCAGCACTGTAATTAGAAGTAATTGGGAACAAGAGGATTGGGTATTAGGAAATTACTACGTTCGCCCACTTCCACCGACTTTACAGCGCCTTCGATGGGATTACGGAGCGCTCGAACCTGAACAAGAAAACGCCTACATTACTCAGATTTTCTTGATGGGGCGTTGCTCAGATCGGGAAATGTCCGGCGACATCCTCGCCGATCGCATTTCTAAAGCTCAAAAGCTGATAAGAGATTTTGCCCGTAAGCAACTGGAAAATCATTTTTCTAAAACCGAAGCAGAGGTTCGAGCAAAAAGCTGCGTCAGCCAACGTGACATCCAGCGAGTATTCACCTTCTTTGACTTTTTCATAAAGTCTCCAAGTTCTTCCCCAGATTCTTTCCGAAGTCCAGAACATGCGCTGTGGGTGTCCCTTGGGATTGTGTATTATATCAGGCTTGATGCAGAATATCGCCAGCTATTTAGCAGACGAATGGACGAACTTTCGGAACATTGCATGGGTCCTAAATTCCAAGAAGCGTTTGAAGACGAAATTGACTTTTATGTTTCTCACATGCACTTGCCTAGTGGTGTGGCGAAAACCAGGGCTCTGAAGGAGAACTTATTTGCGATTGTTGTATGCACTGTTTGCCGTATTCCATTGATAATAGTTGGAGCGCCCGGCTTGTCAAAGACACTATCTTTTAATTTGGCGTCAGCAAATATGAAAGGAGCCGAATCGCAAAACGAATTCTTTCGCTCTTTTCCGGCTCTTGATGTTCATCATTATCAGTGCTCAAGACGTTCAACGTCTCTTGAAATTAAACGAGTTTTTCAAAGAGCAATATCTCGACAGAAGAACCACGAGAAGTCTGGTCTTTCAGTCAATTGCGTTGTGTTCATGGATGAAGCAGGACTTCCGGAAGAGAGCCATGAGTCTCTAAAAGTTTTGCACTGTTATTTAGACAGATCTGAGGTTTCGTTTGTTGCCATAACGAATAACATCCTTGATGCAGCAAAATCAAACCGCGCTGTGAGTCTCTTTCGGCCAAAAATGGGCCTGGACGACTTACAGACTCTCGCTTCAGAATGCTTGGGCAGTCGAACTCCGCTTGCTCAGAAGGGCAATAGATTTTGTGATCGATATTTAAAGTTGATGACAAAGGAAGAGTTCAAAAAGTTTTTTGGACTACGAGACTTCATTTATTTTATTCGTTACCTTCGCCGTCACCGTGATGCAGCCTTTGGAACAGAGCAAAGATCCATGTCTCAACTCGTTCTTATGGCTCTTGAGCGCAATTTCAATGGAATTTCCAAACCTCTGTTTACAGATCTGGCGAGCAGCTTTTTGTCAGCATTAGACGAACCGAAATCTTTAGCTCAACTCAAAACCAGAAATGTTGCTCAAATTCTAAAGGACAGTTTGAAGGATCATTTAGAAGCAAAGGGAGAGCTTGGTGGCGACGCAGAAGTGCGTTATAAGTTGATCATTGATACCAGCGAGGACGACTCCATGACTCGTTTGCTCTTTCAACACGGCGTCTTGGAAAAAGGTCCTACTCGCATCTTCTCTTGTGATGATTATCCAAGTGACAACGATCTAGGAAAGGTGCACGTGATCTCTTCAATAAGGCACGCTGCTTTTGAAGGTTGCACTGTGATTCTAAGTCAAACAGACGACATCAACGAGAGCTTCTACGACTTGTTTAATCAACGCTTTCGTAAAATCGGCGATCGCTGCTATGAAAATATAGCGATCGGTTCTCATTCAAAGCCTTGCCGTGTCAATCCAAGTTTTCGTTGCATTGTTCACGTGCGACAGTCAGAGTTGCAGAACATTCCTCCGCCGTTTTTGAACCGTTTCGAAAAGTACCTTGTTTCGATTGAAGACTGGCTGGA
The DNA here is from genome assembly GCF_947507565.1 of Oscarella lobularis. Lineage (NCBI taxonomy): Eukaryota > Metazoa > Porifera > Homoscleromorpha > Homosclerophorida > Oscarellidae > Oscarella > Oscarella lobularis. The sequence continues at coordinate 1,268,040 of NC_089186.1, forward strand.
AGATTCCATTGCCTCGCTGCCTCCTGTTTTGGGGAAGGCTGTGCAATTCGCTCGCGATAAAGTGGGCTTGTTTGAAAAAATTCTAGGTTCAAAAAATTTGTACGGGTGGACAGATCAGACGGTCAATTCATTGTTTTTGGAAATGCTACCAAAGTTAGGATCGCCGGAGGCGAAGGAACGACCGCCTCTATTTGATAAAAGCAGTGATGAAGAGACGAAAGCCGAAGTAGACTGTACCAGCCTTGTCGACAGCGAGCCGCATCAGGCGGAGGTTTCTGACTGGCTGAAAAAGGCACCTGACATTATACGTCATCTCGAACGGTGCATTCGCGAAAATTGCAAATTTTCAGCATCATCATCTCTTCGCTCTGAAGCGGAAAGTATCTTGTCTCTGACATGTTCAGACTTAACTTCTGATATCGCTTCTGCGAGACAGTTGCTAATAAACAATCCGTCTTTGATTTCCGAATGGCTCACTAGCTGCATTGAAAAGTCCACGACTGGCTCGGCGGAAGGAGAAATGAATTTTCCTGTTTCTCTACACGAAGGGTTTGCGTTTTCGTGCTTAGTTCAGTGGATGGTTCGTCACGTCTGCGTTCGTCTCTTGCAAATTGCTACTCCGGAAGCGATTATATTAAACTCGAGGACGTTACCAAAAGTGTACATTAACCACTACTTACAGAACCAGCATCATTTCTCGTTGAAGAAACTGGTATGCAGTTTTGACCTCTGCAATTCGTTGTTTAAAACGGTGTGCTACACTCGAACATCTCCGGTCATTCTCAGTTGGTCAGACGGTGCTGCAAGCGTGGAAATGTCTACGGAGTCATCTTGTTCTTTGCTGGATTGCGTTGTCTGCAAGCTCGAGCACGTCTCTTCTCTAGATAATCTGCGCTTGCGGATAAAGGAATATTTGGCTAGAAGAAGCAATCTTTTTTTAATGGTTGTAAACACAACTCAGTGCACGCAAAGGCAAATCAACATTGCTCGAACTCTGATCGAAGAAAATGAAGAGAAGACTGGGAAATCGTTTCTCCTGCTTCTTCATTTTCCAGAAAGTGTAGGAACCTCTCACTATTGCTATCAATCTCTCTTTCTGCACGGTTGGAATTACGTTTACTTAGAAAGAGTATCGGAATTTATTGACGAAGACATCGTTGATGTCGAACAATGGATGAAATTTGCCTACAATGAAAATAGCGATTCGGAGAAGAAGAAGTTTACTGACAATCTTAGAAACACTCTTCTTCCTATTTTGCCCGATGCAGCACGTTCTGCTTTGTCAAGAGTTGTATTAGGCGGCGGCAATAGCGACGGCGAAGAGTTAATTTTCAATAGGCCAATGAGTCTTCTCGATAGGACCACTCTTTTGAAGAAAAAGGTTGGTCAAACAACTAAATTTTCAAAAATCATACGTAAAAAATTTTCCCGCTATTGGACTCAATCAATGGTTTGTAAGTATCTAATGTCGGCAGCTATATTCGTGACAAACTGTGACTCTGTTTTGACTGTCGGACAAACGCTAGACAATAGAGTGATAACGCTGTTGCAGAGCTACTTTGCCTATACTCTACAACAGCTAAACAAAGGTTTTACCATTGAGCTACTTTTCCGAAGCAACGTCAGTTCTGTTGTAGAGAATCTACTTTTTACTTTGTTAAAACGTCTTCCTGATCCTGAAATCGCTGATATATTTGCTCGATGCTACTTTAATGCCCAGCAACCGAAGGAGTGCACACCTTCAAATTTTCCCTTCTTCGGTGATCTGTGTGCAGCTATAGATCATAAAGTGGACGAGTTATTGGCAGAAGAACAAAAGCGTTTGCCTGATTTCAATTTTGACGAGTCCCATGGCAGCGAGGAAATGGATAGGAGTAAATTAGAAAGAGACGTTGCTGAGCGTCTCCATGCGTTTCTTTGTGAAAAGTCTGCAGTCAAACACAAGAGCCTACCGTTAACTGCATTTCGAGCTCTCCGCTCAAATGAATTTCTGTGGAGGTGCTACTTCGTTGACTTCGTTCGGTCGAGGCTGAACTGCGAATTTGACGAGTTTGACGGTTCTGAAGGCATTCTTTCGGAATGGCTAGATTGCAAGGTTTCAAAGGAAAAGAGTATTTCGCGCTGTTATGTAAACTTGCATGTATCTTCGAAAATGAAAAAAATGGACATCGGACGAACGTTCAATGCTCTGCGATCGTTAACGGCCCTAAGGCATCTGCGCTCTGTCTATCAACAGCAGGAGGTGGTTTTGCCATCATCAGCCGTTGTCACTCCGGAAAAGCCTGTTGAGCTGAAAAAATGCGAGGAGCGCTTCTACGATTTCGCTATCTCCGCTTTGTTCTACTTCTTGAAAGAGATTTGCACTAATTTTGCTTCCAACACCCCCGAATTAGCAACAACCGGTTTCACTACCGACCTTCCTACTACTGGAAGAAACGTTACTGAATTCCCTATCACCGAGACAAACGCTACGAGACGGAGTCAAGCTAAATTTGGTGAATGGATCTCGGCGTATCATGCAAAGAGTTGTACGTTCACAGACAGATCTAAGCGCAATATGCTAGCTAATTTCTTTTTTAGTGCTCATCTCTTTCAAGTCCGACTAGCTTTTTTAAGGCTATAAATTCCTCAGAAGAGTATCTAAGGAGGCATCGAATAGTTCACTGCACCTATCTTCTAGCGAAGCGTTTCAGCAACAATACTGGGTATGAAGCAGGATGTGACATGGTTACTAGACTACTTAGTGAAAAGGGAGGGGCGATTTCTTTTAAGAGTGCTATAAACAGCGGTTTGCAGAGCATCGCCAAAGCCGCTTCAGGCGGAAGCAGCGTAGAACTTTCTTTCTCTTCATCTCGTTTTTCCAAGGGACTTTTCGTTTCCGAGCTCTGTTTTTTCTTCTTGCCCTATTTGGGCAAACCGGCTTTGACTTGCAATGAAAGCGAAAACGACTGGGATGTTTTTCTGGCAGTAATTGACAGTCAGATTCAGTGGATAGGCACGGACGCTACGTCGGAGGCTAAATATGGCACTATACTTTTCAAAACTCTTCAATTGTTACTTACTCAGGCTTTAGCTTCAAAACATGGTACAAAACCGGAACTAAGAACAAAGTTTGGACAGGTGATAAAACATGCATATAGGTGCTTTTGCAATCAGTTAAAGATTTTTTGCAGCTTCGAACGGTCATCGGTAGTTACCTTTCTTCTCAAGCGCCTCCCGCCGGTGACGGTCCTTTTTTTCCCATTTGCTATGAAAAGGTATAAGTGAATTTCATTAATTGCAATCATCTTTGCACATCACGAGCATTAACCAGGTTGTCCAAAGCCCTTTATCAAGCGTCTACTTTCACTGCGTCCTTTCTAAGTTTATGGAAACGTGGATGAAGTCAAGTTTCTTTATTATTCTTAGAGACTTGAGGAAAATGCGAGAGGTACAGTATATTGTTGGCAAGTACGACTGTATGTGAAAAACACCAATGTGCAGGAGATCGATGGGCATAGTTGCACTTCTCCTATTAGAAGCGTGTTGCGAATTGAGTATCAAGCTCTAGTTCAGGTGACGATTTGCCGATTGGCAAAAGGATTCGGCGATTCTGACTTTATCGACAATGTAGGAAAAGGCATAGATTATTCAAAAGTGTGTTTTCTATACGTATATGCCTTGTAGGTGCTACGTCGAGAAAGTGAACAGACAGATTTGAAAATTATTTTTGAAGAACACAATTCTCATAAGCAATCGCTTCTGCATCATTTATCTGTGACGTTTAACAGCACAAGGAAGCTACATCAGCTTGTCACATCGTTTACCGATAAAATTGGCACTAAGTGCTCAGCGTTTCCCTGGATGAATGAAATCAAAGAGTCTCTCGGTGTAATTTTATATTCGTAACGTTGTTCAGTGATATATTGATTGGTGCTTTATCTCCAGGATTCTTTCACGGGAAGCATTTTTGCTCCACTTGACCAGCGTGGCGAACTTCGGAATAGTGTGAAACAAACGCTTTTACAACTTGCGGGTTCCAACGTGAGAGAGCTTGAAGCACGGTGTCGGTTCGTTAGCATAATCAGTATTCATATTGTAAATTCATGACGCCACGCATTAATTTAGTTTGGAACTGACAAAAAATCCCGATTTGAAGCCTTGGCTAAGAATGACATTACTTGTTTGCTTTTTTGAAGTGCATTTTGAGAAAAAGTAGGTTCTTTTCATCACTGTTTAGTGGGTTTAATGCGGAAGTACAATTATAGATCGATTGCTCAGACTTCGCAGAAGACATAGCCAAGGGAAAATATTTTGGTTTTCTAGAGTTTGAAGAGAAACAGCTTACGTTAATTACTTGCTTTGTCGACTCAAGCCGAATGATTCCGAAGAGAAAAGACACTTCTCTGCATCGTTCAGAAACAGGTATTTTCCAAGAATCTTTGTTTCTGCTCTTACTTTAAGGCGTTTTTCCACACAGACCCGATTTTAAGCCTATTTGATCCTGAAGGTATGAAAGCAAAGATTTCATTGAAGTTGATCCACCTAATTGTCTTTATTCTTAAAGATGCATCTGCGGTTGATCTGCAGTATGCTTTGGTACAATTGGCAGCAACTGCGGCAAGGCTTCCCAATGGAACGAGCCATCTCTGGACTTACGTTTTTTGTCCGGAGAACATAGAAGGATCTCACCTCTGTGGAAATATGGTAGATAGATAGCAATAGAGGTCTTTACTTTCTCTTCACGATCCAATCTCTTTCCCCTAAGCATCAAGCGCCAGTAGCAGTGAAATCGGACGGCGTAAATTCTTTGGACTGCGGTTGCGGCTTGTCTGCCATGGATTATAAAGGATCGCTAACTCTACACTCAAGATCCTTGCTTCTTTGGATGAATTTTGGAGCATTTGCCCTTTCTCTACTTACTCAATCTCAAGCCGAGGAAGCAATCAAAGGTTTGTCTATTATAGTTGCATGGCATGTCTTAATTAGTTGATCTTTCAGGGTACATCATGTCTGGAAGGCAGCCGGTGAGACAGTATTGCGCTCAGCAGGTGCAGCACCTGTGGACTCATCTTGCTCAAAGCTTGCACTTACTTTACGAGGAGCTAGCTTTTTTTTGTTTCTTCGTGCCTTGAGAAGTTTCTTCAGGTTCTTATAAAGTATACATACATGTTTTCTGCTTTAGTGCTTTTTAGATTACTAGTCAGTCTTCCTCGGCGCTTTCCACCGCTGTCTTTGCTTCACGTCGTGACGTGCAAAGATACGAGGAAATTTTCCACGAAGAGGTTTATCTCCCAGTTTTGAGAGGCTTCCAGAAAGACGTATGTTAATTTGAATGGTAAAGCAAGCAGCGTTGAGAATGAGTGTGTTTTCCTTTTTGCAGCGTGTTCAATCATCTCTTTGGCATCAAGATTCTTTCATTTCTACGGCGAGGTCGAGTTAAAGAGAACTGCAAATTTTTCTTAATAATGTTTCTATTTAATAATTAGGAAGTTTAGTCGAGCCTATCCTTCTGATGCCACAATTGAGCAGTTTGTGCATTGTTTGGAATATGTTAAAGCAGGTCATGGATCTGAAATGCTTGCAGTTCTGTTTAAATATTTTGCTGAGAAAGAGCGACTTCGCGTCGGCGGCTTGCTTTTACCACAACTGATCGAGTTTTACATGTGGCTAACTGAAGACGTGTGTCATCTTTTAACTATTGAACAGGCTTCTTCAAAGCCCATTGCCGAGCTTGTTACCAAAATTGCTGATAGTTACGCTGAGGAAAAAGCTGAGCACATTAAAAAGCTCTTTGAAAATGTCAGAGGTAAAACACTAAGATTTCCTTGCATTTTAGACAATGACATGCCCTGCGTTTTTCTTCAGATCAATATAACAAATATGTTAAATTGGTTTCTGGAGACGTTAAAGGAAGTCGCGAGGGAGTGTATCGCTTGTATGAAATTACAGAAAAGAGTGTTCTTCAGAGCGATCGAAAAGGCGAAGGTCTCGATGCCTTCTTTTCCGCTATTGAAGATCTGGTACGCTTTTTCATATATTAAAGTTTGCAAAATTAGAGGATTCTGAATTTATAGATCACGAACCAGAATCAGTTTCTTGAACTTGCCTATCATGAGATTGGAAAAGGGATTTTTCCAAACTATTTATCCTCAAATATGGTAACCATTCAACCTCTGCAAGTTGTGCTTCCTAGCTGTTTGCTGGGTGACATATCACCGTCTGAACTTGACAAGTAAGTGTACTCATAAAAAATAAATTTTAGTAAGACTTCTCTAATACATTCTTGATTCCTTAGCGGTCCATCAGATAATGGCGTGTGGAAATTTGGTGCTGACTTGCTCAAAATAATCCAAAGAAATTATTTGTACGTTCCTGGGGTTGGAATAGAAGAAGACGTTGGTGCAGGGTATAGCCGCTTTGGATACTCTAATTTCGACTTTCGTCGCATTCAGCTTTCAGTCATGGAAACCTTTATATTTGGAAAACCGCAGATTGCCAATCCCGTTTGCATCAGAAGAACGACCTTTTTTAAAAGTAAGGTTGAGATAGGCAGGTCAGATTCTGTTTTCAGGTATGCTTCTACTGCACCGCACCTAAATCATGTATGCATTGGTGATCTTTAGACAAGATTTATTCTCCAGAATGGCATTTTTTAGACAGCAACTCCCAGAGCAGTTTGCAGTAAGACATTAACATTTCTAACGACATGCAAGCCTTACCATATGATGAGTCTTTGTTGTTACAGGCGGAACTTTCTTCGGACTTATTGATCGGCGCCGAAATATTGTTTCACGATTTGAGCTACGAAAATCTCAGCGATGTCCTCAAATGTCTTCTGACCGTTACAGGCGATTTTTGTCAGGTGAGAAGCTAATGCGTCCTTAATTTATTTGTAAGCGGCGATGAATTGTCTATATAGGTCAAGATGAAAGAAAGCGATGAAGATAGAGCAAAATGCAGCGAACTAAAAGATTTCTCTCTAGAGGAGTTTTCGAAGTTCTCTTCAACAGTAGAAGAACAATGTTTCAGTGATTTTTCTGTTGCCTCAAAGATTGGCTTGCGCCGGTAGTTTTTGCACTTTCTTTCTCTAAAGGATGGCTACAATAGGAATTATATTTTTTATGCATGCAGGCTTGGTGAAGAGCAAATCCGATGGCTGCTGGAGATACGAGTGTTTCAGCTGCACGCGGCGTTTTGCTTCTTTTTTCGAAAGCTAGAAAACGAAGACTATGAATATGCGCATCTTCCGCTTACAATAAAAGTTCGTCTGGAAAAGGATGATCGCGAAGCGATAGTTAAAGCAGTAAAAGGTTAGTATAGAATTTTCTTCAAAGACTGCAAGCCGGAGAAGTCTTCAATCATGCATGTTATAGATCAAACAGTCGGTCCTGAGCTTCTTCAAAGTTTAAAAGATTTGGATCAAGCTCTTCACGCTCCTGAAGCTGTAATTCACATGAACCGCAATCCACAGGTAGAAATTAAGATGCTCGCAAACATACTATATACGCGAGAATTGACAGTATCGAATTCTGTCGTAGGAAACGTTGCGGACTTACTTGGAACCCTTTTACGACAAAGGCGACTTTATTCTCTCGTTGTTCTCTGGCTCCGTTCGGCTTAAACACTCCGTTCAGGTTAGGATGTGCATCCGAGGGTAAGAGACATTAATTTAAAGATATGTCCCAGAAAGTTGATTGTAAGAACCCCATACACTTATAGCTGAACTTCAAAAATTGGTGGAAAAGGATTATCGTGAACCGTGGATTGAAACTGCCACAGACGTGTGGGATTCTTTCCCGGAATTACGCAACTACATTTCGTCCGATTTGGCGGCAGCAAACGCTTCTCTGATGGGTAGCAGCGGCTTTGATGAAACGCTGACGTCGTCCGCCAAAAGCATCAGCAGCAATTCGAAGTCCACAGAAAAAGACAGCGTCAGTCTAGGTAACGTTGCTCTTTAGTAAGTACAGTGGGTTGATAGCTATAGCCAATCTGTTGTACGCGCAGGATCAAAGGCTGAAGCCATTACAACATTGGAGAAAGAGACAACAGGAAGTATAGGTGCATGCATGGAATGCGTGTTATAAGTCTTCTTTACTTTGGCTTTCTCTATAGAAAAAGAACCGGCTTGCCGCAGGGAGAAAAGAGAACCAAGTAATCATAAATTAAATAGTACTGCATGATTGGCACCAGGCAGGTTTTCTCTTAGTTGATTTGAGCTGCATGACCGTTGACGACGTTGCTTCCTTCGTAACCGATGCCGGTTTTGAGGAGCTGGCGCGGATGTTTACGAAAGATGACGTCACAGGAAAAAATTTGCAAAAAGACCCAAAAGCCCTATTAGACGAGTATGATCTAAACGGACTTGATCAAGTCAGACTGCTTGTCAAGATCAAAGAAAAGCAAAACTTTGAATTTGGCGGTACATGCATGTGACTTCACGATTATTTTGACTAACGCAGTACACTTGCTTTTTAGGTTCCATGACCGTGAATGACGTGGCCAAGTTTATTGCCGATAAAGGCTTTCCAGAATACGCAGAGAATTTTCGAAAAGAGAACGTTGACGGACGTCTGTTGGCGCATCTAGATGAAAAGGCTTTGGCATGCTTGAAAATTCCCAAAAAAGAAAGGACCGAAGTTTTGAAGTGCACTTCAACAAAAGTTCCTGAATTTAGACTGGTCTCGGAGTCACTGGCGGCCGATCGTTTTAAGCGGCCTGTTCTTGGCCTGATCCGTTCTTTTGTCATGAAAGAAAGGCGTGTATGGTCAGTAGGCAGTAAAGGAGGTCGGGTGCACTTGAAAAGCACTGGAGTAACTGTGACTCTTATAGAGAATGCTGTAAGCAAGGAAACGAACGTTTCGGTGACGTCTTATTTACCGGAAGATTATGCAAAAACTTCAACGGTAGCTTGTGTCGCGACAGTTCTACCTCATGGATTGACGCTTAGAAAGAAAGCAGCAATAGAGCTGCGACATCATCTTTGCTTAGAAAAACCGTTTACAGTTAAAGTTCTTTATCGCAGCGGTCTCTCAATGTGCGATGAAGGATATCAGTTGCTTGCTGATTTGAACCAAGAGAAAAGGTCTGCCGTTGATGGTGAAACGGAAATTAGAGTGGAAAGAAATTGTATTCGCATTCTCTGTCTTGGCTTCTCCGAGTACTGCATTGTACAGGAAGGGTATTTTTTTGTTTCTGTTCGCATATATGCTCCTCTTGCTTTCCTTGAAGGAAGATCAGAAGTAAACGTTGTTGCGTCACTATCGTGTCAGTGCCATGTGGTTACGGAAAAGATTGATCAAGATCAGAGAGCATTGAGCGGCGAACCAAGAGAATGCAAGGAATTTCAAAACAATTACATCAGCGTTGACACGACCGAAAAAGTGAAGTTGTCTGTTGATTCACCGAAAGACTTGTATTCCGTTAGTGGCAACTCAAGTTACACTATTCCTGCAACAGCTTTGAAATCACTGATTGGCGAGGACCACGTGAAGTGCATAACAAGGCCGTTTTTTCTTAAGCGGACAACGAACACTTTAGATCTTATTAGGATAAACGTTTCCTTTGAAGCTATTGACAGAACTGGCTCTACCGTGGAGTCATTTTCGCTTTACCCGATAATATGGCAACCGACGCCAATACAAGGAACTCCCAACTGGCTAGACGAAAAGGTGTCTTCAGATGAGCGACGGCACGTGGCTACACAAATTGGCGAAAAGTGGAGGCATGTTGGAGAGGTTCTCATGCCAGAACCGAGGTTCACATACGATGAACTGGATATTTTTGAAGAGAAAAGCAGTAATAGAAATCGGGCTCACGCAATGCTTAATGAATGGGCACAAAGGCATCACAGAAATGCCACGAGAAGAATGCTCATAGGTGCACTAAGAAGAGAAAACAAAAACGCCTTGATAACAGAAGTTTTCGGCTGTAATCCCGACGCTCTGACGTAATCCCGACAGTGTGTGTCTAGTCGTGTTGCTGTTGGTAACCGTTAATTGTTAGTTGTGATGTCTTAGGCTGACTTCGACCTATTTTTTGTGTAATTAGAGAACGTGTTTTAGCTAACCTCGCATATTCCATCTTTTTCGTTTTGATGCTTATTTTTATGGTTGACGTTTTTGGTATCGCTATCAAGTTTGGCTGCATGGCTACCTTTTTGTTACGCAACGAGTACTCTTTGATTTTGTAGGAGGTCAATCAGTTTCTTTTGTGATCCTAGACAGTCAGACGTGAGAGAAAAGGCTGAGAAAAGGACGCCTGAGGAACCTATATGTGTCAGCGATCGTCACTGATGATCGATGATCGTTCGCGACTTCTTCAACACGGTCGACATCGCGAGGTAGAACTCGATCTATAGGGGGGGTTCCTGAATCCGAACAAGGTAGAGGGGTCGAGCGAGCTGATGAAATATTGCTCCTACCTAAAAGCAGCTCCTGGCTTACTTTTTGCTTCAAGTTGAAGGGTAGTTACAGTAGTGCCCTTTTTTTAGCGACAGTCCGGGGTCTGAGCGATGACGTTTTCGGGTCTTCTTACGCAAAAGTTTCCCGGACAAATCGATATTTTTGGCCTATCCGGGGGACTCCTGAATCCGAACAGGCGATATCTCCGCCAAAAATTGTCGTACCGAGGTCAGCTATATATCAATCGAAAGCTTAGAAATTGCGCTTTCACGCAGCACTAAAACAATTTTTTTCGCAAGGCTAGAGCAAAGTTACTCGCTTTCCAAGATCCTTAGGGTTATACTCTTTCTCGTGATCAGATATGACCATGAAGCAAATTACTTTAAGAAGAGGCCACAGTTAATGAATTTATATAAGTTTTGCATAGTTTTGAGCTTGATACGTGTACATGCTTTGAAGTGAGGCTGAAACACTTTGACCTGAGCAACATGCCTTTATGCGGACAGCAGTCAGACACATCCCACATGCCAGGACGAGTTGCAGAAGTCTTGTGCTACCTCAAAAGATGCACGCAAGCACCTGAAGACTTTGCAGTTCGACGGCTTTTACGTTATATATGTATATAGTCAATATTCAGCTGCACCATGTCTTACAGTGCTATTTAGCTTTGCGTTTCGTAGAATAAGCGTGCAATAGCAAGCGCGAGTCAATTTTTACACTCGAAAATAGTGTAGTCTAATTTGATTAGTGACTATAGCCGACCTTAATCAGTCATTTAGACCAAAATCAGTCTATTTCACTAAACAACAGTAGATTCGTGGTCATTCGGTATTGCAAATTGCATCTCTCAGCTAAACGTCAGTCAAAGCTTTTTAATTCATACGAGATGTAGCTTACTAGTTACTATACAATAGGTTGGGTGAACCTTCTGAAGGTTTGTCCTGACATTTGGGATGTGTCTGACTGCTGTCCGCATAAAGGCATGTTGCTTAGGTCAAAGTGTTTCGACCTCACTTCAAAGCATGTAAACGTATCAAGCTCAAAACTATGCAAAACTTATATAAATTCATTAACTGAGGCCTCTTCTTGAAGTAATTTGCTTCATGGTCATATCTGATCACGAGAAAGAGTATAACCCTAAGGATCTTGGAAAGCGAGTAACTTTGCTCTAGCCTCGCAGAAAAAATTTGTTTTAGTGCTGCGTGAAAGCGCAATTTCTAAGCTTTCGATTGATATATAGCTGACTTCGGTACGACAATTTTTGGCGAAGATATCGCCTGTTCGGATTCAGGAGTCCCCCGGATAGGCCAAAAATATCGATTTGTCCGGGAAACTTTTGCGTAAGAAGACCCGAAAACGTCATCGCTCGGACCCCGGACTGTGGCTAAAAAAAGGGCACTAACTACCCTTCAACTTGAAGCAAAAAGTAAGCCAGGAGCTGCTTTTATAGGTAGGAGCAATATTTCTTCAGCTCGCTCGACCCCTCTACCTTGTTCGGATTCAGGAACCCCTCCCCCTACGGTATAGCCGGACGTTGCGATGGGAACCCTCAAGTCGTGCTACGATCCCCATAGAGCACCACAGAGCACAGAGTAGATCCGAAAACGCGTTCTAAATGTCAAAGCTAGATATTCGCGTTTTTCTATACGGGACTGAAAAGAAGTCCCGGTCCGTTTCTTCACGTGTTTGTCGCCCGTGTTGTCAGCGACGTGGATGTCGAGCTTTCCTCAGCCCGATCTGAGTTCCAAGAGCCTTGACGCTTTTGCTGCTGTCATGCTGGCTCAAGCTCGATCAGGAGAGTCTCTATCTCAAGACAATCTTAGGGTAACCGTAAAAAATGGTGAAGGAGCGATTTCACAACTACAAAGATGTAGATGAGATAAAGAATCCTATTTGCTTGAAGGTTGCTGCTCAGACGGAGGATTTTTACGCCGACGCAGCTCGATTGCCGTATGGGAAAGATGCTTGGAGTACAGGGTTTTTATCTAAATAAAATATTTTATTAGGATTTTGCAGCGATTGTAACCGCAAAACAGTCGTATTTCTTGGGCATGGCGGAATTTCATCAGGAGCAGGAATGCAAGGGTAATGTTAAGCACGGAGAGTCTAGATATAGGGTAAAATCAGTAGGCGTGTCTTTCGAGCGTGGAATTCGTTAATTAAATGCAGTTTGCTTATGGCTACGTCGACGGCTACGTCAACGACGCTGCGAAGAAGGGAGAAATGTTCTTTTAACTTGGAGTAAGACAAGAATATTTTTTAATTATTTAAATTAGCGTCTTTATTCTTTTTCTCTTCTAGGATGTTTTTCATCAGATCGGTTGAGAGATGTCCTTAGCCGAAAAGGACAACACCATCTACGGCTCTTCATCACAACTGAATCCGATCAGTCGAGTCGAGCGCCTCTTAATTGTCAAGGCAACACCGCTCTCCTTTCCCGCGTCGACGAGGAGTCGGGATCTGTTTTCCGGAATCATTCCGAAGACGATTCACGACGCCGTGGCGCTAGTATACGAGTCGCAGCGAGAAGCGCTGGTGCGGGCGGAAGTGGGAAAACTGCGAGAGGCCAATTTTATGTTGAACGGGTATGAAGCCAAGGCTGAATTATTCTTATTACAGACACTGTACAGTACTAAGGTGTTGAAGAGAGTTTTATGTATTTAGTCAATTAAATAATAATTTATTAATTTAGGTTTTCTTTCTCACGTTTCTCTTTTATATTAGGACTTGGTCAAGTTTCAATTTGCCGGCAGCCATAGATCGTAGAAAACGACAACGCGACATCACACTTTGACAGCTGACAGAGACGTGGATTCGTCGCCGCACCGATTTCCTAGGCGACAGAAAACGTCTCAGACGTCGTACCACCGACTCAATCTACAGCACCAATATGGCGGGAACAATAAGCGATGCCATGCAATTGAACTAACAGCGCCAAATTCCGCAAAAGGAACCGCGGACCGCCTTCCTGTCTCTCCCTTCCTCTGAAAATTCGTCTATAAAGAAAAGCACCTAAACGAAGAAACACTAATCTCCTCTACTATCCATGTACTAATGCTCGCCATGGTGCACGTGAGGATCACGAAGAAACGAGATTAGCCAGGAAAATGCAATTAACCATTGGCCAATGGTAAGCTAGAGCAGCGTTTACCTTGTGATCGAGTCTGCCCCCTGTAACACGTACAACGCTAAGGTGAGACAGCGCGTCGGTGAATCCTACTACTGGAGCTAAATCCCGGTCTGAAGTTCGTTACCGACCACATGGGTGAGAAGGACGGATCGATGTTCGGACCCCGAGTGTGCGATCCTGTTTACCAAGGCAAGTTTATGTGTTCTGACCGTTCTCCTCCCTTATTCGCACTGCGACAGTGTATTCTCTCAGCTGTAGCATTCTCGAGCACCGATACTAGCGCGTCCTAGCACGCGGTGTCCAGCTCTAACCATGTGTTCTCACTATTCCAGGTTTAGAACTCCTCATTGGAGAACAGACGTGGGTTCTTCGATGCCAAAAAATTACTTTTGAGAATGGTGTCGACGTGAAACGACCATCTGAGCGACTTCCTTTGCAGGAGAAGCCTGAAGATGTGGATCACGTGATTATCGCTCAAATACGATCTTCCGTTGGCGACGACATTGAGAGCATCTTGCAATTTCAAATGAACTTGAAATCTAAAGGTCTGATACTTGTGCACAATTCAGATCATTTTCCCAGTCAACAACCGTATTCACTTGGAAATGACCCTAAAGTACCTGTCGTTATTGTATTGCTCTCTTCCGGTGCGTCTTTGCTAAAGGATCTACGAAAGAAAATTCTTGTCACTTTTCAAAGCGAATTTTCTGCTGACTTGCATCAGAACTATCCTCCTACAAAATCGGCGCTCTTTCGAACCAAAACCGGATTTTATCTACGAAAAAAGCTGAAAAGTTTACTGGGTCCAAAGGACACGTGGCTGCAACCGTTGCACAAAAATCCCGGAAATTTTCAGGCTCTTTTTCAACTTATTGCCGACTTCAGCAAAACTGTAAAATCATTAATATTTACGTCTTTAGTACCAATTTTCATTTTATTTTTATTTAGTGCTCTGAGAAAAAAGTGTCGTCTTCTTCTGCTTCAAAAAAAATTGAGAGAGTTATAGAAGTGCTTTCCTCTCATGTAAACGAAGGGTTTCAGTCGAACTTTCTTTTTCATATCATGATGTCATGGAGACTCCGCAGGTGGTATACATATACAAATTGTTTCACATCGTATTAATTAATTAAATGAATAATTAATTAATTTTTCAGCGTTTCTACACCCAAAGCAAAAGAGCATTTTTTTAATTGCGCAAGGAAACTGGGTGACTTGAACATAAAAGCGATTGATGTGGTGAAAGAAGTAATCAGGTAAGGTATGGCCAGATTAATTGACCTTTGGTTATTACTGTGTTCCGTACGGTCCGTCGATTAGAAATGATGTTAGGGTGGCATGGCGGGATACTCTCGGCCACAGCTCAACGGAAATTTTGTTCCAAGTGTTTGAATTCCTATGTGAAGAACAGTTTAGGTCGTCATATTCGGATTTGAAAAGTTTGGAAGGCTTGCGAATTTTCTTTTTTGCTGGTATACGTCTTTTGCTGCAAAAATGCAATTCTCAATTTTCAGTACAGGTAGCGCACTTGGTTTATTGCACGTTCATCAAAAGGAGAAAATTCCTCCTTTGCAATTTTGGAAGCGTTGCATTGAGGTGCTCAGCTTCTACTTTTTGTTGTTTTCAAAAAATTTTGTTGCATTTTAGTTTGTTGAAGCGAAGCAAATGACTTGGACTTCTGAAGCAATAGACAGTCTACATTTGTCACTTCAGTTTGCAGCTGCCGTTCCACTGAGTAGTATGAGCTTCAGTGTTGAAGACTTTCTTCTACTTGTAGTGAAATTTCAAATTTTTAGTTTCGCAGTTGTGAGGTACGAGCAACTGCTATAAAGACGTTGTCTAAAAGCAGATTTTCTTTTTACAGAGATTTACTCTGTCGCCTTTTTCCTCTCGTATCTTTTGATATGGAGAAGTGCCAAGCACTTTCTAGTTATCTTTGTGCCCATTTTTTGTCCGACAGTCGTCTATTTTCTTCTTTGCGGCACTCTCACTATAAAGCATTGGGTGATCAAGTTTTGCTGAAGGAGGTACGTTGGCAGACGTTTCTCTAAAATTTGGCACTGGTGTTATTTAGGCTTGCGATCTAATGCTTTTTCTTCATCAAAAACTTCACGAAAGTGCAAAAGACTGCGACGTTAGAGTTCTTGATGACATTGCTAGAAACGAAATAAGAAAATGGTGTGAATGCATTCTCTATTGTCTTCGTACCAAGTCAAGAGAATGGCCTTCTCATGTGACATCGTTTCTGCAAAGGCTTCCAGAGCAACTACGTACTATCCTTCGCCGAGAGGTAAATCTAGCTTAGAGATTCCTGCTGGCTGATGCATGCAATTAAGGTTAATGGATTTTTGGAAATGAACGCTGCTGAGATGCCAGTTGCGGTGTTTACATCAGCACTTGAATTGTTTAAGTTTGTTGAGCCGACGGTATGTACCAGGAGCAGCTGTTTTAAAATTTTTGAGCGTCTTTTTGGCTTGTGAAGGCGCTGGTACACTTTTTAGATGGCTGCAAGTTCTCACAGGTTATTGATTTAAAGCAGCGTCCGTGGCAGGATCTGTTTAAGTTGGTCAGTGGATTTAAAAGGTATAAACCGCATATAGCTTACTTACGATGTCTATTGCGGAACGTCGACTTGCTTATAAGTGCTTATTAATTAAGCTGTAAAACTGTATTAAGTAACACTGTTCTTTTCTCTTCTTACTTTAGTCAAGAATGGAATCTTGCTAAACGAAGCGTGCTTTCGTTTTTACAACGCGTTGCCCAACCGGCATATGCAAGTCGTCGAGACTTCTTCTTCATTTTGCTATCCCTCAGCCATCCAAACGGAAGTCCTGACATCTTGACTCTTTTTGGCGACAGTTCTGTCTCTCACGAGGCGGATTACACGTTGTTAACAGAGTTGTCTAGTTTCCTTCGAAGGTATTTCAAGGGTCACACACTTCCTCTGAGAAAAAGCCTTGCAGGCGCTCTTGTAGAAACTATCTGACATTGACCTTTCTATAACTAATCCTTATGTGTTATAGACTCGCCTTGGGCAAGAGAAAGCATCTATGTTTTGCCAAAGTCTTCTTGTCGTGTATCTAGAGGTGAATCTTGGTATACCCAGTTGTTCTGTTATAGACTGAAACTTTTCATAGGCAGTGATTCCTAGACAGGAAGATATTTTTATAACAAAGGCCGACAGCAGTGTTGGGGATTTTGTCGCGGTGCTAGAAAGCGAAATGAAATCGTTCTACGAATTCGAAAGACTGGCGTCAAGTCCAGTCATTTCTGTCAAAATCGTAGCTCTCTGGAATATTATGGCTGCCATTGTCGAAAGAATTCCGATTTCATCCCTAAAATTATTTTCTATGCCATTTGTCGTTCAGCTTTTAGGACGAATGCACGATGACGTTTCTTGGCCATCTACTTTGGAAACGAGTGACGAAAGAAGCCTCTTAACAGATGATCAAACCAAGTACAGAAACTGGCACTCAGACGTTTGTGCCTGGCTAGTCGAGCAGAAGTCTCGATTTCAGAAAGGAGAAATATCCTTTAGCGATGCAAAGTTATTCGAACACAAATACGATCAAATTAAGACTTTCTACAGCTGCTTCTCGAGCGCAGAGGTTATTCCTCCCAAGGATGACGTTAACGCAATGGCGTCCTCTTTTGTCTGTATGGCACGCGAGCTGGTAGAACTTCTCTACTTTCAAGATCAATATACGACCACCAAAGTGTAATTCAACTAGTAAATCATTTCTAATGCTGAATTAAAGTCTGTACGTTTTTGCAGGGTGAGTTTTGAGAACACTCTGGAATATTGGAAAGTGAAAATAGACCCAAATGTGAGAGACCTCCGGGAGAAAAATTTGCTTAAAATTAACTGTTATGCCAAGTCATATCCCGAGCGAGGAAGTTTTAATTGTACGTATGCTGAAGCTTGCGAGGTCTTCAATGTAGTTAACAGTTGGCTGGCTCCTATTCGCGATCTACTGCCCATGCTGGGCTGCTTCACGGCAAACAACTCTGTGTTTTTCTTCTCGTATTTGGAGCGAGAGATGCGGCAGATCAAAGACAATCCGCAGATGACGCGTAAATCGAGGAGCGAGGATTCCGACGAAGAGGACGAAGAGACTCACGATAGTTCTGCGGTACACCTAGTGGTAAGCCTAGGTTATGAGAATTTCATTTGATCAAAGCTAGCTTTCACGTGTTTAGACGTTCAAAAGAGCACTGGAAGGCGCAAAAGCCTCTTTGGAGCTTCTGCTAAATAACGAGGCACGCCACAGGAATGTATCAATACTTGGACAAGAACGTTTTCGAGGTGTCAGTGTTAAGGCGGAGCTTGAAAAACTTCTTCATTATAAAGAATTTTCGAAGTCTTGTGGTGGAAAGCTGGACGAAGTGCGACAAGGCATAGCGGACATGATTGGTGTGACGGATTATTCAAAGCTAATTCGTGTAAGTGAAAGTATAGTACCAAAGTTGAGAAAATGTTTTTAAGGTCAAGTTGCTAGGCTATGGACGAATTCTGCCATCAGTATAAAATGGTTTTTGTAGAAAATGACAGGCGATTCTTAAATCTCAAGTCTGCGAATGGTATGTTATCTAAAAACCATTTTGAGAGTCCGGTCTTATTTTTTGCGTATCTCTAGATGTCGATTTGAAAGAGCTAACAACACGCGACTGCAGTGTTTTAAGAGAAAATTTGGACAGAATCTTGCTTAATACGCCGCACAATAGACTTCGTCTCTTCTTTGCGGTATCAATGCAGTCTTCACACGATTCAGCGCGAACAAAGCTTTCTCTGTATAGGTTTTGGAAAGCGATGAATTCTTTCATCTGATAAGAAATGGATCGTTCTTCTCAACGGACGGACGCGTTCGCTTTAAAGAGCAGGTGAACTTAATGCCATGCAGCATTAAGAAAATGTGTTATCTGCTCTGTAGGTCCAGCTAATAACAAATCAACTTCAAAATGAAGAATACAACGAAGCGGTTCTAAATCATCTGCTAGTTGCGTTTGAATGCATTGCGCCTTTCACCGATCCAAAAGCGACGTTTGTCGATCTTTTGAACAAGTTGAAAGAATCCGAAATATTCTCTTACAATAATTGGGCTAACGAGATTTGCACAGTCAACAATAATATGAATCTAGTCAAACTTTGGTTTGTCAAATCAGAGGTAACGTATATAGACTGTCGTATTGAACCCATTTAATCGAATTTTTCTGTGTGTAGGGTGACACTTTTGCAAACGTTATAACCGACTTGGAAGCTATTATGAAAAACGGATTAATTACGTTCTATTTGGGCGAGGAAGAACTTGCATTTGGCGCAGGTGCCCACTTCTTGGAGCTAAGTTATTCTGTCAGAGAAGTTCGGACTGTAAGAAAAATCTCGAGTGAGTTTGGCAGCGAACTGCATAGTGGCGCTGTTTACAGCTCCTCAGTAACTTCAGAACCTAATTGGCATGAGAAGTTTAAGACCAAACGTAACGAATTTACAACGCAGCTTTCAATTGATCAAACTGAGCAAGAAGTCACTCGCAAAATGAGTTCTGAAGAGCTTGAAGATTTCGTTCGCAGGCTAAGCTTTATGGAAAGTGACGAAAAGTCGGAGCATCAAGAAAAGATACGTACGTTCCAGGAGCAGTTTGCTTTCTTCCAAAAAATCTATGAAGTGTCAGTGATACTGTTCAAATTGGGTCACAAAGGTTTCCAAAAAACTTTGCAATACGAAGTGACCGAGCCCAATCTTGATAAAGTTCTTCATAATACAGAAGTTATGCTTAGCGATTGGCGGGAGCTCCTTGAAAGCTTTCGTACAAAGTATCCTCAGCTATTGCTTTTTGGTGTCCGAGCTGTCTTTATTGTGGCAAAGTCGCTGGGACCTACTCCTGTCTTAAGAGATTTAGTGCAGCTCTCAAGTAAAATATTTGACGCTAAAAGAGAGACTATACTGAGGCTAACACGAGTCATTCAAGCCATTCTTGAACGTCGTAGCTATATGCTACGTGAAACTGAGTCATCAATGGACACTGCTGCTGTTTTTCTAGAAAAGCTAAGAACGGACAAGAGCCTTCGTGCATCGCCAATGAGAAGGACAGCTAAAAAAGATACAGTTGCACAGTGTGTCTACCTTGCTTTTGGATTTAGCCGAAAACAGCTTTTTGAACTAATTGTTAAATTGTACGATGGATTTCCAGAATCGTACGAATTACTTCGTTGCACGGAAGAAACGTTGAAAGAAGACCTGGATTTGTTTTTGCAAAGAGCCCGTGCGTTTCCGAGCAGAATTTTTACTTTAGTGGAGGTGAACAAGTTGAGGATTGAGTTGCAAGAAGACGTTCTGAGATTTCAGATGGACAAGTCGTTGAAATCTAAAGTCAATGTATGCTACATTTTAACGGACAATGCAGTATTCCACGAAGCTCCTTGGATTCAAGTCTTTCGTTACAGAGAAGAACCTTTGGCTCTAGTAGCGAAACAGGAAATGAAAACTAACTTTAAGGATTGGGTTCAGAAGTACAACAACCTCCGTGATCTTACGCTCGTTTATGGTGAAGCAGGAAACGGAAAGTCGCATTACATTCGAAAGAAGTTGAGCGAGATGTTCTGTGAAGAACAGGTCTGCGTCATTGCTGTTCACGAAGCATTCGCTCCACTGCACGCCATTGAAAAGCTTCAGAATCTCTACCGAGAGAGGCAATTGAAAGCTTGCATTTACTTCAACTTTACTATTGCTCCTCCGAAAGAGGCCAAAGATGACATTAGCCAAGCCGAATTCAATCGTTATGAATCCTTGATGACGGAAATGTTCTGGTTCATGTTCTCGTTGATTTGCATGGGATTTGTCGAGGACACCGAAACGGGGAAATCGTTCCGTCTTTGCGGCGATTGCGCATGGCACATCTACATCGAAATTCCTTCAGGTCACAAAGGCAGTGAAATTGACCTTAGTTCGTTCCTCAGCCGTTTTCCGCTTTTCTATTACTTCGGAAATCCCTACGAAATATCATCAGAAGCACCTTTTGAAATTGACAGTAGTGTGCAACTGGTTTGCAAGTATTTAAAAGCTTACGAAAACGGAAGCATCGACAAGTTAGCTAAGGCAAAGAAACGGTTTTTAAGAAAACTCCGACGGGCGAAAAGTGAAGAGATGGAAATCGTCAAATTTTCTCTTGAAAAGGACCTTTGCGACGACGAGTGCCACGACTGGTTAGATAGGTACATGCCTGAGCACGCAAAGCAAAGAAAAGTGTCTCAGGTTTTGTTTGTGAAGTACATGGAAAGGCGATGTTGGGCTCTCGACGAGTCCTACTACTTCAATTTCAATCAGGGCTTGACTCAACTAAAGGGATCGGAAACTGATACCAAGAAGCTTGGATCGACCCTTATGTCTGCTATGCTGGATGAAGTAGAGGCGATGTGCAAAACTGATATGAAATCTGGAGAAGACAATCTGGAGTTAATTATTTACGATTTTGAAGGCAAATCCGCCAGCTTTGACTTCCTTTGCCTACGTCCGGATAAACTCAATAAAGAAAAGCAGGACCGCCTGGAAAGGATAGGAATTGAAGTTCGCAGTCTGGCCCAAATTAGCCAAAGAGAAGTACTTGATCAGTGCCTTTCTAAAGCACTCAGTTTGAAATTGCGAGAAAATAAGCGCCTGTCTCTTATTGACGAGCACAAATACGTGCTGACCCCTGACTACGCTGTAAAAATGCTAACTCTCAATGAACGAAGACGGTGTGGCGTTCCCGTAATCATAGAAGGAGAAACCGGGGTAGGAAAAACGGCTCTAGTGCAGATGCTTTCGCGACTTTGGAATCAGTCCGTTTGCGAATCTAATGTAAAGGTTGCCGGTCAAATAGCTGACATTCTGCAGGACAAGGTGACAGAAAAGGGTGGCATGAGCCAGGAGTTGTCTGCTTTAGTGACGGTTTTAAGTGAGCTCAAAAAGATGGAGAGAAATCCGGAAGTTGTTTTGAATTTTGAAAAATCCGACGTCGCTGCAGTTTGCCGCGAATGCCCAAATGTTTCAGGTCTTTTAGCCGATCATCTGAAGGATTTCTCCGTTCACATACTATTAGATGACGATGCCAGTGACGCGAAAATGACAGCGTCTTTTGGGAAGATGATCGAAGAATTGAAACGCGGTTCTTCAAATACAGCAGATGTTTTTATGGCCATTTTCTGCTGTAAAATAAGATCTACCTTCTTCAAGCTCAGCGTCCACGCTGCACTTACGCCGGAGGACGTAAAGTCTTTCATGAAGGATAAAATTGCGTTGGCTCGACAGATACTGTCTCATCACAGTCCGGTGGAAGAATCTCTAAATGCTATTCCCTCTGTCGTCATATTTTTTGACGAAATCAACACGTCGTCGTGCATGGGCTTGTTCAAGGAAATTTTGATTGACGGAACTATGGAAGGAGACTATCTACCGCCGAATCTCTTTATTGCCGCCGCGAGCAATCCGCATCGCAGCAGTAGCGCGGTAATCAGAAGCAATTGGGAGGAAGAAGATTGGGTGCTGGGTAATTACTATGTTCGCCCACTTCCACCCACTTTGGAGTTCCTTCGATGGGATTATGGGGCGCTTGAGCCCCACCAAGAAAATGCTTACATTGAACAGATTCTTTCTATGAAGCGCGACTCGGATTCGTTCTCGCTGGTCCGTGACGTTTTGACGGATCGTATTTCTGAAGCTCAGAATCTGATACGCGAGTTCGCCAAAGAGCAGCTTGAGAATAGTTTCTCTGAATCCGAAGCAGCGATTCGAGCAAAAAGCTGCGTTAGCCAACGTGACATCCAGCGAGTATTTACTTTCTTTGACTTCTTCATGAAATATCCAAGTTTCTGTCCTGCCTCTTTTCAAGATCAAGATGCAGAGCACGCTCTATGGGTGTCACTTGGGATTGTTTATTATCTCAGACTTGACGCGAAATATCGCGAGCGATTTAGCAAACGGATGAACGAATGTTCCGCA
Source organism: Oscarella lobularis (assembly GCF_947507565.1). Lineage (NCBI taxonomy): Eukaryota > Metazoa > Porifera > Homoscleromorpha > Homosclerophorida > Oscarellidae > Oscarella > Oscarella lobularis. The sequence continues at coordinate 1,290,526 of NC_089186.1, forward strand.
GGCAGCATGAGTCCCGTCTTCCTATCAACGTTCGAGAAAGAAATTGACTTTTGTGTTTCTCGCATGAACTTGCCTAGTGGTGTGGCAAAAACCAGGGCCCTGAAGGAGAACTTATTTGCAATTGCTGTCTGCACCCTTTGCCGTGTTCCATTGATAATAGTTGGTGCGCCAGGCTCGTCAAAGACGCTATCCTTCAATTTGGCGGCAGCAAATTTGAAAGGAGCCGAATCGCCGAGCGAACTTTTTCGCTCGTTTCCGGCTCTTGATGTTCACCATTACCAGTGCTCAAGACGTTCAACGTCTCGCGAAATTGAGAAAATTTTTCAAAGAGCAATAACCCGACAGAAGAATCACGAGAAGTCTCGCCTACCCGTGAATTGCGTTGTGTTCATGGATGAAGCCGGGCTTCCGGAAGAGAGTCACGAGTCTCTGAAAGCTTTGCACTATTACTTGGACAGTCCCGCAGTTTCGTTCGTTGCCATAACGAATAACGTTCTCGACGCGGCGAAGTCAAACCGCGCTGTGAATCTTTTTCGACCAAAAATGGATTTGGATGAATTACAGACTCTCGCCTCAGGATGTTTGGATGATCAAAGTTCACTAGCTCTTACTGTGAATAGATTTTGCGATCGGTACTTGAAGCTGATGGAAAAGGACGAGTTCAAGAATTTCTTTGGATTACGAGATTTTATTCATTTCATTCGCTATCTTCGCCGTCATCGTAATTCAGTCGTCGGCACAGAGCAAAGATCTATGTCTCAACTGGTTCTCAGGGCTCTCGAACGCAACTTCAACGGAATCCCCAAGTCTCTATTCATTGATCTGGCGAACAGCTTTTTGTCAGCATTAGACAGGCCTAAATCTCTGACAGAACTTGAAATGAGAAACGTCGCTCAAATTCTAAAGGATAGTTTGAATGATACTGTGGAGGCAAACCAAACACTCGGCGGTGAAGGCGGCGACGCCGAAGTACGATACAAGTTGATCATTGACACAAGCGAAGACGACTCCATGACTCGCCTTCTCTTTCAACACGGCGTCTTGGAAAAAGGTCCTACCCGCGTCTTCTCTTGTAACGATTTTCCGGGTGACAATGATCTGCAAAAAGTCCACGTTATCTCGTCCATAAGGCACGCTGCTTTGGAAGGTCGCACCGTGATTCTGAGTCAAACCGACGACATAAATGAAAGCTTTTACGATTTGTTCAATCAGCGCTTTCGCAGAATCGCTGATCGTTACTATGCGAATATAGCAATTGGTTCCCATTCAAAGCCTTGCCGTGTTGATCCAAGTTTTCGCTGCATTGTTCACGTGCGACAGTCGGAGTTGGAGAACACTCCTCCGCCGTTTCTGAATCGTTTCGAAAAGTACCTTGTTTCGATTGAGGATTGGCTTGACGCTTCTGTTGCCTCGCTGCCTCCTGTTTTGAGGAAAGCTGTGCGATTGGCTCGCGATAAAGTGGTCACGTTTGAAAATGCGCTAGGCCCAAAAAATTTGTACGGGTGGACAGATCAAACAGTCAATTCCTTGTTTTTGGAGATGCTACCGAAGTTAGGATCGCCGGAGGCGACAGAACGACCACCTCCATTTGAAAAAGGCAGTGGTGAAGAGACGAAAGCCGAAGTAGACTATACGAACCACGACGAGGGCGAGCCGTATCAGGCGGATGCCGCTGCCTGGCAGAAAAAGGCACCTGTCGTGGTAGATCATCTCGAACGGTTCATTCGCGAAGCGTGCAAATTTTCAGTATCGTTATCTCTACGCACAGAAGCAGCGAGCATCTTGTCTCTGACATGCTCAGACACCTCTTCGGATATCGCTGCTACGAGAAAATTGCTAATGGACAATCCTCGTTTGATTTTCGATTGGCTCGCTGATTGTATTCAGAAGTCGAAAGATGACTCTGCTGCAGAAGAAAGGAGTGCTCCTATTTCTCTGCCCGAAGCGTTCTCGTTTTCGTGCTTAGTTCAGTGGATGGTTCGTCACGTCTGCGTTCGTCTCTTGCAGATCTCTACCCCGGAAGCGATTATATTCAACTCGACGACGCTACCCAAAGTGTACATTGACCATTACTTACAGCATCAGCATCATTTCTCGTTGCAGAATCTTGTTCACAGTACAGACATCTGCAATTCATCGTTCAAAACTGTGTGCTACACTCGAACAACTCCTCTCATTCTCAGATGGTCAGACGATGCTGCGAGCGTGGAAATGTCTATGGACCACTCTAGCTCGTTGCTGGATTGCGTTGTTTGCAAGCTCGAGCACGTCTCTTCTCTGGATAATCTTCGTTTGCGGATAAAGGCTTATCTGGCTGGAAGCAGCCATCTGTTTCTAATGGTTGTTAACATGGATCAGTGCACTCGAAGGCAAATCAACATTGCTCGAACATTGATTGAAGAAAATGGAGAGAAGATCGGGAAATCGTTTCTCCTGTTGCTTCATTTTCCAGCAAGTGTAGGAACTTTGCACTATTGCTATCAATCTCTCTTTCTGCATAATTGGAATTACGTGTACTTAGAAAGAGTCTCGGAACTTGATGACGAAGATATAGTTGATGTCGAACAATGGATGAAATTTGCCTACAGTGACAAAAGCGATTTGGAAAAGTTTATTGATAACTTTACGAACTCTCTTTTTTCTATTTTGCCTCATGCAGTCCACTCATCTCTTTCAAGAGTGATACTGGGTGGTGGCAGTGGCAACGGCGAGGATTTAATTTTTAATCGGCCAATGAGTCTTCTTGAGAGGACTTCTCTTTTGGAGACCAAGATTCGCCAATTACCTGATTTCGCCAAAATTCTTTGCGAAAAATTTTCTGGTTATTGGACCAAATTGATGGTTTGTAAGTATCTGAAAAGGTCAGCTACGTCCGTGAAAAATAGCGACTCAGTTTTGACTGTCAGGCAAAAGCTAGAAAGTACGGTGAAAACGCTTCTGCACAGCTACTTTGCGTATACTCTGCACCAGCTAAACAAAGGCTTTGTTATTGAGCTGCTTTTCCAACGTAATGTTGAACCTGTAGTAGAGGATCTTCTTCTAAATTTGCTGAAACTTCTTCCTCTTCCTGAATTAACTGACATATTTGCTCGATGCTACTATAATGCCCAGCAGCCGAAAGAGCGCAAACCTTCAAAGTTTCCCTTCTTCGGCGACGTGTGTGAAGCTATAGATCATAAAGTGGATGAGCTACTGGCAGAAGAACAAAAGCGTTTGTCTGATTTCAATTTTGGCGAGTCCAATCACAACGAAAAAATGAATAGGAATAAATTAAAAAGAGAAGTTGCTGAACGTCTTCATGCGTTTCTTTGTGAAGAGGCTGATGTCAAAGATAAAGACATTGTTCTGCCCTTAACTGCATTTCGAGCTCTGTGCTCAAATGAGTATCTGTGGAAGTGCTACTTTCTTGACTTTGCTCAGTCGAGGCTAAATTGCGAAGTCGACGAGTCTGACGGTTCTGAAGGCATTCTTTCGGATTGGCTAGAGTGCACGGTTTCCAAGGAAAAGAGCATCTCGCGCTGTTGTGCAAATTTGCATGTATCTTTGAAAATGAAAGAGAAGGACATCGAACGAACGTTTGCTGCTTTGCGATCATTAGAGACCGTTAGGCGTCTGCGCCGGCACTTTGCTGATCAACCGCAAGAGGTGATTTTGGCGTCATCAGCCGTTGTCAGTCCGGAAAAACCTATTGAGCTGACTCACGAGAACAGTGAAGAGCGTTTCTACGATTACATTATCTCTTCTTTGTTTGATATCTTGGAAAAGATTTGTACTGAAGCAAAAGGCACAGATTCAAAGTTATTTAGTGAATGGACTTCGGCGTATCAAATAATTGTACGTAGACAGACAGACCCAAGCGCTATATACCTAATTAATTTTTTTAGTGTTCGTCTCTTCCAAGTCCGAAAAAGGCCTTTTCTCCCTCCAAAGAGTATCTAAGGAGGCTTCAGGTAGTTCACTGCACCTATCTTCTAGCGAAGCCTTTTAGCATCAAAACTGGATATGAAGCAGGATGCAACATGGCTAAGAAGTTACTCAGGGAAAAGGGATGCACAATTTCTTTTAAAACTGCTATAAACTGCGGTTTGCAGAGCATTGCCGTAGCAGCTTCAGGCGAAAGCGGCGTAGATCTTTCTTGCTCTTTATCACTTTGCAAAGGACTTTTTGTTTCCGATCTCTGTTTATTCTTCATGCCCTTTTTGGGCGAACTGGCTTTGACTTGCGATAAAGGCGAAAGCGACTGGGATGTTTTACTGACAGTAATCGACAGTCAGACTCAGTGGATAAGCAAAGACGCCAAGACGGAGATCGAATATGGCACTTTATCTTTCAAAACGCTTCAAGTGTTACTTACTCAGGCTTTAGCTTTAAAAGATGATACAATGCCGGAACCAAGAACAGGGTTTGGGCAGGTGAAAGATATAGGTTTGCCCTTGCATGAGATCAGTTACAGAATTTTGTTTTGACAGGTTCGAACGGCCATTGGGAGTTACCTTTCCTCTAAAGTGCATCTCGGCTGTGACGGACCTTTTGTTCCCCTTTGCTACGAAGAGGTATAAGTGTGTTTAATTAATTGCACCTATGTTCGTCCTTCACGACTTTATACAGCACGCTGTCCGAAGTCCTTTATCAAGCCTCTACTTTCACTGCACCCTTTCACAGTTTAAGAAAACGTGGGCCAAAACAAATTTTTCTAGTATTTTCGAATCCTTGTGGCAAATGCGAGAGGTACAGTACTGACTGCTATTTGCATGTACGACTTGTGAAACGTTATTGTACAGGAGATCAGTAGACCTGGTTGCACTCCTTCTATTAAAAGAGTTTTGCAAATTGAGTACCAAGCTTTAGTTCAGGTGACAATTCTTAGGTTTGCACAAGGTTTCGACAATTCTGACTTCATAAACGGGGTACGAAAAGTCATTGATTGATTAGCGTCAAAGCGTGGTTTCAATACGTATATATACCGCCTTCTAGGTGCTTCGTCGAGAGAATGAACAGACGGAATTGAGAGCTGTTTTTGAAGAACACAACTCTCATAAGCAATCATTTCTACATCATTTGTTTTTGACGTTTAAAAGCACAAGAAAGCTGAGTCAGCTTGTCAAATTGTTTACCAAAAAAATTGGAAACAAGTGCTCACCGTTTTCCTGGATGAATGAAATCAAAGAGTCTTTTTGTGTAATGTCATATTTTTATTCGTGATGTTCATGGATTTATTTATGCTGTCTCTCCAGGATTCTTTGACGGGAAGCATTTTTGCTTCACAGTCCAAGCAGGACACATTTCGTGATAGTTTGAAACAAACGCTTTTGCTACTTGCGGATTCCAATAAGACAGCAGACCACGTGAGAGCAATTGATGCACAGTGTCGGTTTGTGGGCATATGTTTCTATGATACATTTATGATGCTACTTGCACGCGTTTATTTAGGTCGGGGGTGACCGAAAATCCGGATGTAAAGAAGCCCTGGTTCAGAAGGACAGTACTTATTTGCTTTTTTGAAGCGCTGTTTGAGAGAAAAGTAGGTAGCTTTTCGTCACCTTTTGATAGGTTGACCTGAAGTACTTTCATAGGTCGATTGCTCAGACTTCGCAGAGGAGATGGCAAAAAGAAAAATTTTCCAGTTTCTGGAGTTTGAAGCGAAACAGCTCACGTTGATCGCTTGTTTTGCTGATTCAAGCCGAATGATTCCAAAGAGAAAAGCAGCTTCCCTGTATAGTTCAGAAACAGGTATTTTCAAAAAGCAGCCGTCGCTCGTATTAAAAGTTTTGGTTTTTTTGCGTAAAGACTCGATTTGGAGCCTATTTGATTCTGAAGGTGATAGCAGGGATATTCAGTTCTTTTGGTTAGCTTGTCTTTTTAGATGCATCTGGGGTGGATCTGCAATACGCTTTGGCTCAATTGGCAGCAACTGCAGCAGGGCTTCCCAATGGCACGAGTCATCTTTGGACTTACGTCTTTTGTCCGGAGAACATAGACGGATCTTACCTTATTGGAAACATGGTAATAGATATAGCTGTATAGAGCGCGTCTTTTGCTCATCGCGATTCAACCTCCATGTTTGCACTTAGCATCAAATGCCAGTAGCAGCGAAATCAGACGGTGTTTCTTTGGACTGCGGTTGCGGCTTTTCTGCCATGGATTTTCAAGGATCTCTAAATCTACATTCAAGATTCTTACTTCTTTGGATGAGTTTTGGCGCATTTGCCTTGTCTCTACTTACCCAGCCTCAAGCTGAGGAAGCAATCAAAGGTTACTATGCTTAGCTAATAATTAATTTAAAATTGCGTGGAATCACTTCGTCTAAATTGATCTGTCAGGGCTCATCATATGTGACGCAAGGCAGCCGGTGGGACAGTATTGTGCCAAGCAGGTGCAGCACATGTGGAGTCATCTGGCTCAGAGCTTGCATTTGCTTTACGAGGAGCTGGCTTTTTTCGTTTCGTCTTGCCTTGAGAAATTTCTTGAGGTTCTTTTCAAGTGTGTAAAGATGTTTTGTTAATTAAAGGTGATCTTTTTCAGCTTGCTATTCACTCTTCATCGGAGCTTTCCACCGCTCTCTTTTCCTCACGTCGTGACGTGCAACGCTACGAGAAGGCCTTTCACGAAGAGGTTTATCTGCCAGTTTTGAAAGACTTTCGGAAAGAAGTATATGAGTATTATATACGATAAAAAAGCAGCATCGAGAAAACAATCCTTTTTTCTTTTTTCAGAATGTTGAATCGCTTCTCTGGCGTCAGAGTCCTTTACTGTCAGCAACAAGGTCTGTAATCAGGAAAGAATTCCACTACTTGCGCTCAATAATTTTTTTCACAATTATAATTAGGAAGTTTAGTCGAGTCTATCCTTCTGATGCAACAATGGAGGAGTTCTTATATTGCCTGGAAGATGTTAAAGCAGCTCATAGATCAGCAGGCGTTGAAGAGCTTGCAGTTCTATTTCGATTCTTTGCTGAAAAACAGCGCCTTCGCTTAGGCGGCTTGCTCCTACCACAACTGATTGAATTTTACAAGTGGCTGACCGAAGAAGTGTGTCACCTCGTAACGATTGAACAGGCCTCTTCAAAGCCCATTGCAAATCTTGTGACGGAACTTGCCGATAGCAAACTATATGCTAAGAAAAGAGCTCAACACATCAAGGAGCTTTTTGAAAACGTTCGAGGTAAAAAGTTCGCTCTTCTTAAATTTTTCTGACATTCTGTCTTGCCTGTTTTTGCAGACCAATATAACAAGTACGTGAAATTGGTTTGTGGAGACGATAGAGGAAGTCGCGAGGGCGTATGTCGGTTCTATGAAATTACAGAGACGAGTGTTCTTCAGAGCGACAGGAAAGGCGAAGGTCTCGATGCATTTTTTTCCGTTATTGAAGATCTGGTAACAGCTTTGTTATAGGCAAGTAGAAGAAATTTAGTGAATTGTGAATTTATAGGTCAAAAATCAGAACGAGTTTCTTGATCTTGCTTTCGATGCGAGTCGAAAAGGAATAGTTCCCAACTATTTATCCTCAGATCCAGTAACAATTCAACCTCTGGAAGTTTCGCTTCGTAACTGTTTGCTGGGTGATATGTCACCGTCAGAACTTGTCAAGTACGTGCATTTTAAGCAAACAAGAAGAGTCCTAATGGATAATTGATTCCTTAGAGCTCTATCAAATGGCGTCTGGGAAGTCGGTGCTGACTTACTCAAGATTATCCAAAGCAACTATTCGTACGCTCCTGGAGTCGGAATAAGTGAGGACGTCGATGCAGCGTCTAGCTGTTCTGGACACCATACGTTTGACTTTCGTCGCATTCAGCTATTAGTCGTGGAAATTTTTATCGTTGGGAAGCCGAAGATCGCTAATCCAGTTTGCATTCGAAATACAGCTTGCTTTAAAAATAAGGTTGAGAAACTCAGATCAGACTCTGTCTTCGGGTATGTTTTTATACAGAATTGCACTCGCCTTGAATTCATTTCTGATTTTAGACAGGATTCATGCACTCGAATGGCGTTTTACAAAGAGCAACTCCCAGAAGAGTTTTTGGTAATAAATTAGCATTTCTGCAGCGAACCTTTAATGTACCATATAATTCGTCGTTACAGGCACAACTTTCTCCTGACTTATTGAACGACGCCGAAATATTGTTTCACAATTTGAGCTACGAAAATCTCAACGCTGTTCTCAAATGTCTTCTGACCGTTGCAGGAGATTTTTATCAGGTGAAGAGCTTATGCGTTTCTTACTTTTAAAAAGCTAATGGCCGTGAATCATCTATAGGGAAAGATAAAGGAAAGCAGTGAATACGAAGCGAAATGCAGAGAAGTAAAAGATTTCTCGCTAAAGAAGTTCTGGGAGTCGTCTTCCGAAAGAAAAGAACGCGCCAGTGATGCTGCCGTAGCCTCAAAGATTGGCTTGAGCCGGTAATTCTCTCGCACTCGCAGTTTTCTCTAAACGATAGTGTTTATTATATGGCTCGTTTCTCAGGCTCAGTGAAGAGCAAATCCGATGGCTACTGGAGGAGATACGAATGTTTCAGCTGTACGCGGTATTCGACTTTTTCTATCAAAAGCTGGAGAACAAAGACTACGAATATGCGCATCTTCCACTTACAGTGAAAGTTCACCTGGAACACGATGATCTCAAAGCGATAGTGGAAGCAATTGAAGGTTAGTATATGGTATTTGCTTCAGAGAGTGCATGCAATCTGGAGAGGATATTTGTAATATGTACAGTAGGTCAAACTGAACATCCTGAGCTTCTTCAACGTTTGAAAGAACTGGACCAGGCTTTTCACAATCCTGAAGCCGTACAACACATGAGCCGAAATCCACAGGTAGAAGGATGCACGCAAAGGATGCACGCAAACTTACTGTAATTTGAATTCTGTCTTAGGAAATGTTGAGGATTTATTTGAAACCTATTTACGAGAAAGACGACTTTATTCTCGCCCTGTTTTCTGACTCCGTTCGACTTGAACACTGCGTTGAAGTTCGAACGTGCATTCGAAAGTAGGGGGATACTAATAAAATGACTAGGGAAAGTTTATTGTACGAATGTGATAGGGTTATAGCTAAGCTTCAAAAATCGGTTAAAAAGGATGACCGTGAACCGTGGATTGAAACTGTCACAACCGTGTGGGATTCTTTCCCGGAAATAGAGAACTACGTTCCGTCTGAATTTGTTGCAGCCAACGCTTCTCTGATGATCACTTCCAGCCGTGGCCTGTCTGAAACGCTGACATCGTCCACCGAAAGCATCAGCAGCAATTCGAAACCCAGAGAAGAGGACGCTGAAGCTGACCTAAGCGATTGGGCTATTTTGAGCCTCAATCCAGGTAACGTTGCAGTACAGTATAACTACAGTGGGTTAATTAATAGTCACCTTGCTGTGAACGCGAAATTAGCAGTTGTAGAACCAGAAGCCGTGACATTGACCGTCATGGAAACATCGGAGACAGAGATACATGTAGCAGAAGGTAGGTGCTATGAATCGCGTTACGATTGAGTCGCCCTTACTTTGGCGTCTTCTAAAGAAAAGGGAGCGGTTTGTGGCAAGGAGAGCAAGAAACCTCGTAATTATAATACCTTATAGTAGCCACTGGCACCAAATATTATCTTTCTCCTAGTTGATTTGAGCTACATGACCGTCGATGACGTTGCTTCCTTTGTCACCGAGGCCGGATTTGAGGAGCTGGCGAGCATATTCACGGAAGATGAAGTCACAGGAAGTGATTTGCAAGATGAACTGGAAGAGCTATGCGACAGGTACGATCTAAGTGGACTTGATCGCATCAGGCTGCTTGTCAAGGTCAAAGAAAAGCAGGGCTTGGAATTTGGCGGTACACGTGACTGCACGACTATTATTACTACGCAGTACACTCGCTTTTAGGTTCCATGACCGTAAATGACGTGGCCGAATTTATTGCCGAAAAAGGCTGGCCAGGATACGCTGAAAATTTTCGCAAAGAGAACGTTGACGGACGCATTTTGCAGTATCTGGATGAAAAGGCTCTGGCACGCTTGAAAATAGCTAGAAAAGAAAAGACGGAAGTTTTGAAGGTAATTAAAGAACTCACACGCGCGTTTTAGCTAACCTCACATTCCTATTGTACTTTATTTCTTTTTTTGGGGACGATGTTTGTATATTTAACTGTCTACCTTTTTGTTACTTACTAGCACCCCCTGTTTGCTTGATGTTGAAGGTTAGCAGGCTATACGTATATAATACATATATATATGTATTCCCGAATATACAAAAAAGAATAGAAAGAAAGAAAGGGAAAGGACAACTCAGCCTCGCTCTGTCTGTCCTGAGGCATATGCATGTTCGTCACCACGGTCGACATTTTATTCGAGCTCTATATAACCGTGATGCATGAGAACTCTCAACGTATACGCGCTCATTTTTTTCGCTCGTAATTAAATTTCCTCAGCATCGGGATCCTCAATACGTTTGGACAGCGCACGGTGACAGCGCACGGTGATTGTAGCTACTATTTTTATGTCCTGCATGCACGAATAGTTGCACGTTTGCATGCTTCTGAAAGGCTCGCCAAAATTTGGCAATTTTAGGAAACCTGTCTTAGCTCCTTTCCTTTTTCCTTTTTCCTTTTTCACGACAAAGTGAAGATCAAAGCGTGTGGCATCATGGTGCCGTCATACATTTTTTTGGCGCTAGATTGCCTGCTAAATTTAGTAAATTAGATCATTTGTAGATTCAGTGGAAGCGTCACTTGCAGTCACGCGATTTGCTATATAGTAGGAACATACAATTAGCCATTAGCCGAATCGGAAGCATTTCAATTTTCACTTTTCCACTTTGGCTTGAGCGTACGCATGCGCTCAATCAGTTGAGAGAATTACAAGAAGGCAGAAGGAAGGTCCTCAGATCATCGTCTCGCAGGTGCTCGCGGCAAAACAGCGAACGATGTAGGCAGGCCTATGAGAAGAAATTAGGCTAGATGGCGGCCCAGGAGAGAACGGTCAAACGGAATTCGACGTCGTCGCCGCTCGTGCTTCAACTCGATTTTCTAAGGTACAGTAATGTTCCTTTCAAGACAGCGGATCGTAGACGTGAGGTGAAAACGTCTAGCGAAGAGGAAGAGAACTACAACGAAGAGGACTTGAGACGATTGAAGGAGAGCATATTGTCCGCTAAGGGGATGGTCAGGTAAGAAGAATAAACGTCGAGAGACCGTTCGTCTAAGATGGTTCCTTATAGGGAGGCGAATAGTCTTAGTAGCGAAATGGAAAAGGACGTCAAATTCGAAGTATCGCTTCAGGTGGTGGGGGATCCGCCCCCGGCCTTTGTGCCGGTGCGATCGCTTGGTTGTGTTTGCAGATTCGTCGCGAATTTCTGTCGCCGCGTCGAAAGGGCGCTCCGAAGCGAAAGCGTCCGCACGAAGTCGTAATCGCGGTGAGCTACGCCCAGAACGAGAGTCGCAACACTAGTAAAAAATTTGAAGCCCGAAAAATAAATTGAGCTAAACTACGTATTTTTTCAGCTTGGTCTGCCGATAAGCTCGAGGATAAATTGGTCGACATGCGAGACGTCTATCAGCGACTTCAGGACGGAGCCTCGAAGGACGAACTCGAGATGAACGATCCGTTTTATGATCAAGAATCGCCTGTGCTCATTGGTGTCGCCAATCTTTTTCTTGAGTGTCTTTACCACGACGTTGAGCTTAAATATTCACCTCCAATTATCAATCAGAAGGGCGAAGTAAGAGAGTCGTCTTTACTATTGAGCTGTAGGTGTACGTCTGAACGTAGATTTCCGGTCAACTTGACGTGAAAATTAGACGATGTCAGTCTGGTAAGCGCACACGTGTGCATACGTATAGCAATTGTAATGGCAACAATATTTCTACAGCTGATCAGACTGAAGACACGACTGACTTCATTCTCCGTGACAGCACTCCCGAAAAGAAGGGTGACGACGTTTATCGGAATATTCGGGTATGCGAAATCGTTGTGACGTTTCAAAAGTTTTTCGTTAGTGCCTCTGTTTTCGCAAAGGTTTCCGTTGTGGGAGCGTCCTTGCCTCTCATATCAAAATGGTGCAAGGGCATCTTCTGTCAATACGACTTCTTCAATCACAAGGAAGTCACCGTACGGCCGCTAAGAGACGTGAACGGCGTGATCATTCACAGGGGGAAAGTGCTATTCAAAAATGAGCACGTACTCGAAACATAGCAAAGAGCGGGGAGGAGAGAAACCGATTCTTTCTCTTCAGATTTTTCCCGTCGTTGCAACTGACGAATTCATTGACTACATCGCCTACGATTGTATCCGCTTTGAAGTCTACGGCAGTCGTAGCACCGGTTTCTCTCAAACGTTGGTTGAGCCTCGAACGCTGAAGTATCGATCGCTCTCCGAAAGGCACACACGAGACGAGAAATTGCCAGCCTTTTTTAATTAATTAATACTCTATGTTGCGTAGATGGAGTGAACTTCTGAAGCGATTTGAGATGATCGTTGAGGTGATGGAGCAGAACGAGACGGGTGAATACGAGCCGGTGGAGCTGGTCGAAAAAGTGGACAACGTAACGGGTGGAGTATTTCGTCTCAAGCAGGCGAGCCGTATTGACTCTCCAAGTATTTGCCATTTTCCTTTTTTGTCTTCAGGGGCAGTCACGACGCCTTCGGGTTGTTATCAATGCCGTGGAAAATTTTGGATCTGGTCCGATCGCTTTTGACGCGGTGGAAAAGATCGCCGTAGGATCCGTTGTGCATCAGCGGCGTGAAGCCATATCGCTGGACAGTTACACTGACATTGGACTTGAAAGGCAAGTGGCTACTCTTAGGAGTCAAGACGCCGCTGGGTATACAGTATTTCTCTTTTTAAGGCTAAGGGAGAGGTGGTCGTTGGCTTTGATGAAACAAAGGGCGTTTCTCGACGAGCAGATACGTAGGATTGTGGACAAGTCAGGTGTGATAAATTATATTAAATTATTTAATCAATAAACGATGCTTTGTGATCATAGATCGAAGCAGATATGATATGGAACGGGAGTCAGAGCTGATTGACGAGTGGACGCTTCTCCAGTGGGAAAGGCAGGCTGTGACAGAGCCCATGCCCGGAACTGGCATTCCCGGCACTCCATCTGTGGGAAACCGGTCAGGAGCAGTGAATGCGTCGTAGAACGAACAATAGTTTTATTACATAGGCATCTTGGCCCTACGATGGAAACAAAAATGACTCTCGTCTTTCTCGATCTTACCGAAGAGACAATGATCCTCGGCGATGCGGCCGTCATTGCCGACGATTATTTTCTAGACGGCGAAGACGAAGACGAAATCATGACCGATCTTCCTATAGTGAAAAAAGGCGACGGACAGGTATTGATTTCAAGCCAATCTCTACTGTAGTAACTATTTGTACGTCGTGAAATTGAGGTCACCGCGGTCGCTGCGTGGGATTCGTCCCTACACGACAACATGAATTTGAGGAAATTGACGAAACCCAAAGAGAGAGTTTATATAGTTGTAAAGGTAAGGTCAGAGGTAGATAGAGAGGGAGAGGAAATCAGAGGATAGAGGTCGTTTCCTTTCAAAAAAGATACGGACGACGAAGCAGCCCAACTAACTGGCTGACTAAGATCCTGTTTTAAACCCTTGCAAGCCAGACCTTTCTCCCTTCACGGAGACTACAGTTAGTTAGTTTTACCGCACGTAGTACCTGTAATTGAAAGAGTCAACAACATGAATTCTACATGTCCTATCAGGAGTACTGTAGAACTGCGTCTCTCGGCCTCCTGTTTTTTATGGATGCACTTTATATAGTAATTTGCAGGAGCAGGCAACTTTCTTCTAATGCAGGGCCTCCAAGCCTTTGCTTGTGAAGACATTCATTCTAGTAATAATTGGTCTTTGCTTTTATGCCGGCTGTCATGATTCTAGGTGACGGCGAGACTAAGTCATCCTCTGCCTGTCCGTCTCGTCCTCCGCAAGCGTATTTGCGTGAAAATTATCGGAAAAGTGCCTGTTTTCACGAGCACTCTGAAGCAGATGTTTGCGCGAGGCGACAAGCGCGTGCATTGCGGCGCCGTCTACGAAATCGTCGCTGGAATACCGAAAGTGAAAATCAATTGCCTTGCGTAATTTTGACATTTGCGTACTTCATAATTTATTATTAGAACCCCGGAATGGATTATTCGGCGTCGCTGAATCTCGAGGAGAAGGAGGAAGAAGAAGCGAACGTCTTGGATCGCGTCTCGCGTGGCGTCTCGTCGGTGATGAGCATAATGGCCTTGGATCGTCTGAGGCAGGAAGTCGCGGTCAAACATCGCGTCGCCAATTTGGGTCGTTCCTTGAAGAAACTGCCTCCACCGATGACAAAGCCTTTCGTATGTCTATGATTATCACCACATGGAAGTCTTTTCTGTTGAGCGTAGAATTCTATATCTTCAGTTGTCGTTGAGTCGAGCTGATTTGTTTGAAGATTTCGAAGAGACGCCGGTAGGTAATTTTTTTATGCTGCGATGTCGGTGTCTCACTTTCTTTCTCAATAGTCTTCTATATTTCAGCCTTTGCCGGCGGCTCTCGCTTCCGCTATATCTAAAGTCAGTGCCAATAATTCGCTGAATCCAAGTGCGAGTGATCCAACGCACAAGCCGATTCAACGATAACGGACTGTTCTCTTTCTGGTTTCTTCTTCACGAGATTGTTTTAGGAAGAAGTAGAGAGACAGAAGGATGTTGATCATTGGAGCAACGATAATTCCGTTCAAGAATGGGTTTGTTAATTAAGCGATTTCTATTCGAAATTGAAGGAAACGACGTAATCTAGGAGTTAATTACAATGCGTGAGCGTTTGGAAGCAATGAGTCGTGCTCTAATCGGAAAAGAAGAAGAAGTGGAACGCCTTCAGGAATCGTCTAGGCATCTTCTCGCTCGGTCACAGAAGGCAGACGAGGCTCTCATTGGTATGATATAAGAGCAGCGACGTAACCTGATTAATAATCATTAGCTTCGCGAGCTGCGCAAAGAGAGGCCGAAGAGGCACAGGCTTCAGCCCAAGAGGCACTGACTTTATCCCTAGTGGCACAAGCTTCAGCCAAAGAGGCACAGGCTTCAGCTCAAGAGGCACATGCTTCAGCTCAGGAGCGTGGTTAGCAAGCTCTTCTTTTCGTTGTGCAACCGAACTGCATTTTGTTTCACATGCAGCCAACCGCTTAGAAGGCATCGTAGCCGAATTACGAGCTCTATGCCAGGAGAAGGAGAGACGACTGAACAGCGCAAAGGAGCAGAACGACCTTCTTCACATCCCTTTAGCTGACGTCAAAATGACCACGATTCGGCTTGGAGGAGGCGCCTATGGAGGTAAGTTCCTGCAACACGAAATCTTGGAATGCACGCATATGTTAGAAAAAGTTAGCGCACTTTTAAAAAACGCCTCTCAAATTCTATGTGCACACTAACAAAGTGTACTCGCTTTTGTTTAGAAGTGAAAGTTGGCTACTGGCGTGGATGTCCTGTTGCAGTGAAAACGTTCTTCGAATGTCTCGACACCGACTACTACCTTGATCTTTTCAAGCAAGAGATCGCTATCTGCAGTCGAGCGCGTCATCCCAACATCGTCTTTTTGTGCGGTGTAACGACGGTGAATGACACGCCGCTTCGAATCGTCACAGAACTTCTCGAAGGCTCTTTGTCTGACGTCATCAAGGCATCTGTTCGTTGCAAGGAGCCACTCTCTCTAAGAGAACAAATCGATCTGGCGTCGGGGATGACGGCTGGAATCAGCTATCTTCATCAACTCGGACCCAACGGTATTTTACACGGAGACATTCGCTCTACTAATGTTGTCGTGACGTCACTTATGGAGGCGAAAATTTGCGATTTAGGCGCCGCTCGCTTTGCCCAAGTCTCGCTCTCGGCCGGTCCGCTGAGCCCCGAATATTTAGCTCCTGAACGAAGCCCGGAAAAAGGTCCACGCATGCACAACACGAAGATGGCCGACGTGTACAGTTTGGGTGTTACTGTGATTGAATTGATGATTGGACAGCATCCGGTTGTGAGTTGTCGAATTGAACATTTGTCGAAAGTGGCTCATCCCGACGTGAAGCAGATGTGTCTTCGGCTGATTGAAGAGGATCCGAGCGCGAGGCCAGGTGCAGACGAGTGTTTGGCCGTATTAGAACTTATCCAAGAGTCATGCGCTTATAACGAGTGCGCTGCAAAAAGAATGGTGAAGGGGAAGTTTCATGGAGAAGGACAGGTTAGTCTGGTGTTGGGACCTTGGGCGCAGCGTCGCATAGTGCAGACTTAATCTGTTTATATCACTGACGTACTAAATTGTGTTTTTATGTGTTTCTACTTGATTTAATTATTTTTTTAATGTAGCAAGTTACAACCTTTTTATACGTGTAAATATTTATATTGGCAACTGTTTGAGGTCGATGGTTCCTTGATTGCGTGTTATTGTTGTTTTTTTTCTATCATTGTACCAGACTCATAATAATGAGTCATTGTACAAACCTACTACAACTTACAGCTGCACTGCGTTCTATACGGGTAGTTTTCCAAGTCCCGTTTGCGAATGCACATGGCTCGAGCTCGGCTGTTTCGGCTTCACTGAAGAAGACGGACGTCGTCGACGTACGCAAACCAATCGAGAAAATGGTCTCGTTTGCGTTTAACAACGAAAGCGAGGTGCGGGCAACGAATTTTGCGCCGATCGGTTAGCAGCTAGTTGAAGCGCCTTCATAGATGTGTGATATGACGCGACCCGACGCGAATGACAAACTCACACAGTGTCGTGAGTGTTGGGGCCCCTTTCAAGGATTTTTTCTCTCGCCAGGCTTCGTTAGCTCTTGTCTCTGAAAAACGAAGAAAGAAGAACTTGAAAGAAGAGCGAAGAGGAAAAAGAAGAAGAAATGCCTTCTTGATCGTTTCTTCTTTCTATCCACGATAGTCCATAAGTCCTTGCAACGCTGCTTTAGAGCAGGCAAAATGCCTTCTTCTTCATGAAAGCACAGTACATAAACTCTCGATCCGAGAGAAGAATAGACACTGTGTGTCGAACGGGAATTCACGTTACAGCTAGCTAGGTTCAAACCATGGCCTCCTCTTTGAATGAACGTGGATCGTCATGTTCAGCAAGCGTCATGCTCAGCAAACGCCTAACCCTAACCAGACTTGGTATTGCCAATAATACAGTACATGACCAATTCTGCAAAACCAACGCATGATATATAGCAGCGAGTTCTCTATTTTTTTCCTGTAGGAAAGTTCATGCTACTAATCCAAGCACTTCACAATATCGTCTAAGATCGGAAGAATAAAGTTCAAGATGCTGTCTGTCTTTAATCACAGTTCGAAAAACGTCGACCATGCGTTGTGCAGAACGTGGAAATTCATCGAGAATCGCTTCTATATCGCTTAGAGTGCATCCTGTGGCTGCTGCATTGACGAGCCGTTCTCCTAGAGACGACTTTGCTTGAAAGGCGCCACCTTCTCTCTTTCCAAGCTCGAATATGACGTCCGAGGACGTTTGAATCAAGCTGGAGGCATCGTCTGCGTAGAACGAGAGCCCCGGTGGCAACGACGCTTTCGACTCCTCGCCAAGGAATCCCATGCAAAAGGAAACATATGGCCGGAGTCGGTGGGCCAGTGCGCTGAAATCTTCACGCGCATTCTGCCCGCGTGCACCCTCCCATCTGTAATTCTGCCAGTCCCAATAGCTTTGCTGCAGCTCCACGAGACTCCGAATCATTATTGACTTGGGGGACGTCTCTTTCGCTGTGGAGGCTAAAATCAGCTGATCGCGGATGAAACGAGCCGCTTCGTCGACGGCCGCGGGATTCTCCGATAGGGTCAATATGACCATCCGGTCGTCGAGAATAGGAGGAATGCGCCATTTAGTTCGACTGTAGGGGTGCAGATAGATACCGATGACCTTTGGGGGCGCGGCCTCGCTGATAGCTCTCAGTAGTAGGCGCGTCTGTAGGCTGCAATTCGGCAGAAGAACCGCGAGGACGTGGCTATCGTCGAATGCACCAAGCGAACTTACGACGTCCTCGAAGAACGACGATCCGTTTTCGGACTGGGAGCTAGCCGTCCACCGAAAGGGAACGTAGCGAACGTCGTCGGGGTACGGCTGACTTCGGAGGTCTACGAGCGATTTGCGTAGAGAGTCTAAAAGATGCTCCGTACCCATGATCGGGACCTCGCCGTAGATAAAGCACGAATCCAAAACTTCGGCCAAAATCAACTTCATCTTCTGGCCGGAGACGGACGGCCGATTGCGTGTTTCGATGTCCGTCGATCGCTTCAGCTGATGGAGAACGTTTCGACCAGTCTCTCTGCGCTCTGGTTTCGACTGGTCGATTGCGGCGCGTGCGCAGTTGAACAATCAATAAAACTATCGGAGTACAAAATATGTACCAATACCTATGAAAACTGAAACTGCAAAATAATGTTCGGCTACAATGAAGCCTGAAAAGAGCTACTAGATCTACTGTGCTCCGGTGATCGAGTTACTGACTCGATCAGACTTGAGCTAACAAAGGTGGAAGATCCTTTCTTACAGTCTTTCCTCGCGTTTCGTCAATGGCACTGATGAAATCAAACTTGATTTCGAGATTTCTGTCGTCGTCAACCAAATTCCTCAGCTCGTGTACTTTGTGGGAAATCATTAATTAGACATTTATTTTATCGGCTCATACAGAAAGGCTTACTCTTTTCACGCAGCTCCTCTTGCAATTTTTCTTTGGCAGCTAAATCCATTTCTCTCTAAACCGCAGCGTTATTCTACTGGCCACTATAGGCTAGATCCGTTCTATATAGCTACCTTCGTTTCAACTTGCAGCCCTAGAACGTTTCTTTCTCCTTCCTTGAAAGTGAAAGCTCTGGTTCTCTGGATGTTCTTGTGGTAGCACAACTCTTCAACATCTTCGGCCGACACAGAGTACGGTCTAACTGGCGTCATAAAGTCGAGAACGCTCTCTTTGCGCCCAACAATGATAAATGTGCGAGGAGAATCAGCAGGTTCGTGAGTCTGCTCCAGCTGATACTCAACGCCTATTTAGTAATAGTGATTACACACTTGAAAATTCTGGTTTCGTTGAGATCTTACTATCTCCGGTATTGTAAACTTCGTCGGAAAATTTCTTCTCGTACTCGTCGTCATCGTCGACATAGCGACTAAAGCAGCCTGGAAACGGCTTATCGTAAACCTATTGCAATTATGAGACACTGTGTATATATACTCGGGCTTCATTACCAAGACTCTGTGCGGCGCACAGCCAGTGTTTCTGTTCGGCTGGACTTTAATCCGAGCACTGACGCCGTAGAATGGAACCATCTAGACAAACAACGAAGGACTTGCAAACAGAGCAATTTCTTGCGTTTTGTCGGCTTACTTTTTTTGGATGATTATTGAAATCTTCTACGTCACAGCAAGAGGAGAGCGTAATAAACGCTGCCTAAAATCAAACATCTTTTATAGGTGGACTGATATATATAGTCTGCAATATTTTCACAGTTTCGGTCTGTCCGTAGATGTCGTATAGTTTAATTTTGCGACCGTTTTCCTTGAGAAACTTCATCAGGGTCTTGATACCCTTGTCGTACAATCTGTCTCCTGCTGAGGTGATCACCTGCAAACTGAAAAAAAATTCCACTCTGATAGTCTTTATGAATAGTTCGCCAAACCTTTCCATCTTTGCCAGCGTTTTCGCGTTTCCTATCTCGTCGGCAAGGTTTCCAATAATTCTTGGTACGGAACAGAAGTGCGTGACCCCGCAATCAGCCACTATGGACCATATTCTTCTCGATTTCAAAGCCTCTGTCATGTTAGCAACCTACATACATTATACATGCATGTGTTCTCACAAACGAAATTATTAATTAACTCCCTATGGCTAACCCTAACGATTGCTCCGCCGTTAAGAAGCGGCGTGCAGAAGCCAATTGTAAAGCCGTATACCCAGCACATATCTGACGTGACAAGGCAAATGTCATTCCCGGGACCAATCAAGTTGAAATCAAGCAGATATCGCATGTTCGTCCCTGCACCGACAATGAAACTGCCTGCCAAGTGTTCGACCACTTTGCTTTTTGTAGTCGTGCCACTTAATCCAGACAAGACCGTCTCACCTTTTTCATATACATACACGAGTATCAGTCGTATCTCACCTTGTCGTTGAAAAGAAAGCCGTATGCGTTGTACTGAGCCATTTTGGACTGTGTTCCACTTTAGATCGATCGTCGAAAATTTCATCAACAGCAAAGAAGTAATTTCTTTTATCCTACAAAGCGAAGAGGTCCTAGTTAAACACTTTTCACTATTTAAAAGCAGTGTCTACAAACCTTCATAACATGTATTTTTAACATGTCACTTTCTGATATTCCGATTTTCACATCACTGTGGCTCATCTTGAAGGTTCTTTCAACGCTTTTGAGATCATTGACATCCTTTGCGAGCGATATAAATATCGTTATAGGCTTTATATTCGCTAACTAACGTTATAATTCACTAACCTCCGAGCCCACCGTCACCCCAATTCGTAAGCATGCCAACAGGACAACGACTCTGGCAGGTGATTCATCCATGCAAACCAGTGCACGATTCCTTTCCGTTAGCTTCACTGAAACAAACAGTGCAAGACTTTCTAGACGGTGCAACGTCAGGTCTGGCTTACCGGTATTTTCCAAGAAGCTGGCGCATTTTTTCGTCGCCCATAGCAGCTCCTCGTACGTTTTCCGAACAGGCGACAACGAGCGATCAGCCGGAACGCTAGAATAAAAGCACGCACGTATATAGACTGCGATCATAGGATTCTTATAACTTCATGCGGAACTAACAATATTAGAGCCGTGTGCTTGCTTTTGTCGACTTTGGGCGTCTCTCCCGCCCACCGATCGAGCATGTTTGCACAGAGATTCGTCTTCCGACCGGGCAACACTGTCACTGCGTTATGGCTTTTATCTTCGCTTTCTTCAAAGAACGTTTTGCTGATGACGTTCTGGCGCAGACTGCCGCTGGCGCATCGCTCGTTGGTGTCACCGACGCGAAAATCGTATTCTTCTGCCATCTCGCCCCAAAACAGATCAGGGTGTTCGAGAGAAAAGCGGTGAATGACTTTGTAGTGCGAATAAGAATATCCGTTTGACGTAGCAAGGTCAAGAAGCTCTTTTACTTTAGCCTCTTTTGGTCCTATATATAACACGCCTATTATGAACGTGACAAGAAAATGTCCGGCGGTGCCCAAATACTTGTTTTCATGATGGAAACCAATTCGGCGATTTTTTCTTTGATCTTAGGCGTTTTAACTACAGGAAAGATAATTAGGCATAGCCATACTTTTTGCGCACCGATTATTACTCCGAGACTCTCGAAATTTCAAATTTTCGTCTGGGTAGTTTCGTTCCTTTTTTAAAGTAATCCTGTCTGGGCCAGACTGAGAAGATTCGATGATGCCGTCAAAAATATCGAAGACGAGACGGCTTTTCGCTGCAAACGCGTGATCCCTGATCTTTTTGGAAAGCTCAGAGAAATTTGATAAGTCCTTTGCTAGCGTGAAATTTTCAAACGACTCTGAGCTCGGCCTTTGGTGACTTTGATCAACAGAAACTGCCAAGACTTGAGATGAATACTTTTCCATTTTTTTGTAAAGGAATTCGAGCGTTTCTTCTGCTTTCTCCGACGAGAAGAAAGCCGCGGTCAGGATGGGAAGCAGAAGTTGAAAATTGACGGTGCCAACGTTTGGATAATTGCGACCAACTACAACTCGTTTGCACGAGACGCTTCGCGGCATGCGCTGCTCCAGCATTTCGCCCAAACGCGAGTCCTCAGCGCAGCAAAGAATTAGCAGCTTAAAATCGCTATTCGAAAAATAATAACGTTAGTGTTGATAATCCAAGCTAACACCCCAACCACCTTCGTCTTTTTTGCAGCGAAGATAGATCTTGAAGGCGATTCACTTGCATTTGAAAATCCTTAAGGCGCTGCTTTGCTACCTCTGACACTGGACGCACTCTCAGCAAAATGCGTGAATCCTCTTTGCTCTCCAATTGCTTTAGGAATTCTTCGTGGCAGTTTGACTCAGGGTGACCTTCGACGCCGAGCAGTCGATCCCCTTCCCCAAGCTCGTCAACGCTAGATTTTCGGACGCAAATCGCAGCAGCTTTTCCAGTTGCATCCTATGCAGGAAATTCGTCGAGGGCCTAATTAGACAAACGATTTCTGTACTCACTTTTATATTCTGGATTGCGACTCCTAGTGTTTTGCCTCTCCAGCTGACGCTTACCACCTTCTCGTCCTCTGGCCACACAGAGTCAATAGTTGCCACGTCGAAAGCTGATTTGATGTCGATGCCGGACGGCGAGGCAAACTGCAGCTTCGCTTTCAAGAAGCCGACGAAGTCTTCCGCGTTTTTCTCCGTGAGGAGAAAAGGACGTCGATCAGCAATCAGTGGAAGTGTTTTCGCAAGAGAAGGCAGAACGTTCTCGTGATCAGCAACGACAATAGGGAAAAACCGCGAGGCATATTGCAGCTTTGAGAAAATATTGTGGAACCTTAGAAGGGCGACGTGCGACTGAAAGACGTCGGGAGCGAACAATGCCAAGGCGCATTTAGGACGAATCGAACACTCTTTTGTGTCTTCAATATGAATCGGCTCAAGTAGTGGAAATGGCAGATCTGACTTAGATAAGACGTCGCAGAGCAGTTCACACGCGCTTCGTCCGTCTGACGTGAAAAATATCGCTATGTCCTTTGTTGTGCTGAAGAGAACGCTGATCATGCATGCTACCGTATAAGGAATTGTACTGGTACCTCATTTTGCACTGCTTCGACTACTATGATAGTGAAGGCGTGATCGTGGATCCTCGCGAAATGTAACGACAGCCGTCTAAGTCTGCCACACTGTGAGGCTGTGAGAGCGTGACCGCGTGTATAACGGTTGCGCAAGAGTTCTTCTTCAAGAACGAACGGAACAATGATTCGGAGGCGGGGGCTGGCACAATGCCAAGGTCATCCAAAGGTCACCTGTAAGTTCGGGTGTAGGAGTGCGCAAGCGCAGCAGTGTCGAAAACTTGACTCTTTTGCTTGACCGGTCCTAAAAGGGTTACTTAAATATAGTCACTTTCTTGCCCTGTCATCTTCCTGCAATCATTCAAGTTGTCATGCCAGTGGAGCATGACGAAGCTTCGCTTCTTGTTTGCTCTTTTGACGAAAATATCGTTGTCTCGAAAGTGTACGCGAGGTTGAAACAACATGGTGTGGAGCCGACGTTACTGCAAGTAGCAGCATCGACTTCTTCGCTGCGCAATTTTGAAGAAGACTTTGGAAACAAAAGAGTTACAGTCATATTCATATTTGACAAAGATTTAGCAAGTGACAGCCGATTCGCCTCGTCTCGAGAAATTCAGGAAGACTTGATGAGGCTGTTTCGATGGTGCAGAGCCCATGATCAGTCCAAGTTCATTGTTGTTCTTGACGAAACAGCAATAGGCCAACTGTTGATGCTAAGCGCTTTTTTTGACCAAGAAGACATCCAAATAGTATCGACAAATTTTTTAAAAAAAGACGCCATGATTGAATTAGTTGTCGGAGAGGTTTTTCAGAGTATGGGCATCTTTGGAGTGTAGGAACTGTACTAAAACCAAGGTTCTCTCTTCTAATTATCTATCCCTGCTCATGCAGCGGCGTCGGAATTAATAAAGAAGCGGCCGAGTGAAAATTTTTTAGGGAGCATGGTCATTACGCTAAAATAAAGAACGTTTAGTCACATTAGATATATCCTTTTCCACTTTCCTTCGATGCTTTTGTAATTTTACAAAAAATTAGCCTAGTTCTGTGCCTTTTTTTAGTACATGTACTGCGTCTGAAATGCGTTAAGCCTTTAATTAAAAAAAAGTAGGAGGGGCGCGCGCGGGGAAGGGGGGAGAGGGGACCCCCCTGCTGCTGAAAAACAAAGGTGCGTCAAATCACGTGATGACGGATGTTTTCGCGTACGGGTGTCTAACGGCGACAACGTCATCGCTCACCCAATGTCTTCCCGTTTCGGTGCCGCTAAAGAAGATGGACGCCGTCGACGTGCGCAAACCGATCGAGAAGTTCGTCTCAACGACGTTTACGGACGAAAATGCAGTCGCGTTGGAGGAATTCTCGAAAATGCACGAATCGTCCGTCCTGCGAACTCTCGATCGTCACGAATCGGGCCTCGAGCCGCTGTTTAAGGTAGCCGTCGCCACGAAAAGCTTGCCCGAGCTCCTTTTTTTACGCTATGCTAAGCTTTTTCCTGTTATTTCTTTTCGTAGATACTACGATCAGCTATCAGCTATGGAAGCCAAATTACTCATATCGGAGAGTGACGTAAAGACGACGCTACCTCACGTGGTTTTATGTGACGTCATAAGTATTCGCTGGGCGTTGAAGGTGCAATTGAAATTTACGTGGTACGAAAGCTGTCTTCTCTGGACAGCCAAAGCAATGTATAAAATAGACAGGATCCTCTAGATGTTAGTGTCAGTGAGACTTTTCATTTTCCTCGTTAGCTCTTTATAGTGGGCCTTTGGAATCAACATTCCTTTCAGTATTATGTAGCAGCTTTGTATAGTCTAATAGCAAAGATTCAGAACTCTGAAAGCGACTAAGGACTGAATGCAGCATGCAAGTGAAAAAATATCATCAATTATTTAATTAATATAAATTTTCTCTCTAGAGTGTTGCTGGCATTTTTCGTTAGATGAAGGATCTCGTCTGCGTTCAAATGTTGAGCGTTCCGCAGCCTGATCTGAGTTTCAAGAGCCTCTACAAGACAAAATTGGGTAACCGCCAAGAGAGTCAAGGAAGGGGGGGCTTCTACTACTACCATACATATAGATCAGATGAAGAATCCTATTTGCGCTAAGGTTTCTGCTCAGACAGGGGATTTGTACGCCGAAGCAGCTCAGCTCATTGGTGATCCAGCTGTGGCAAAATGATGAGACACAGTAGGGGGAGTGATGCTTGGAGAAAGGGCTCATCTGAATGAATTATGTTACAAGGATTTTAGAGCGATTGTACCCGCGAAGCATTCGTATTTCTTGGGCATAGCAAAATTTCATCAGGGGCAAGAATGTAAGGGCAATGTGAAACACGGAGAATCTCTAGCAAATAATAGGGTAAATATAAGGGGGCGTGTACTTGTTCCAGATTAAATAAATGTTGATTGCTAGGTTAGCTTGCCTATGGCTATGCTGCTAAGAAGGGAGAAACGTTCTTTCAACCTGGAGTAAGTTTGATAAAATAAGATTATATATTCGTACTTAAGACTATACAGAAAAGTAACGGGAAGTAAAATTTTTCTTCCGCCCTTATGCATTTACTCCCAGTCCTCCTAGTAATCCTACAGATCATGAGTGTATGAGGATGAGTAGAAGAAGCACGTTGATTGAGTATGAGTATGAACACTCATGCACGCCAGCTCACTCCTCATGCACGTCCTCGTTCTCTTCCTACACCTACCCGTGCACGTGATCCTACCCGTGCACGTGATTGTACTTATACTACTCCTACTCATGCACGTGTTTCTTAGACTCCTACTCGTATTTCTTAGAAAACTCCTACTCATGTCTTAGAAACTCGTTATCGTAATTCTATTTCTTAGAAACTCCCACTCATGCACGTGCTTCTTATCGTATTTCTTAGAAACTCCTACTCATTCACGTGAGTTTTAATTATACCACTCCCACTCATGCGCGTGCTTCTACTCACCTCCTACTCATGCACGTGATTGAACTAATGCTACTCCTACTCATGCACGTGCTTGAACGCATCTCTTGACACGTGCTGGGTACTCCTACTCCTACTCCTACTTACACTTACACCATCCCGTTTTCGACGTCGTGCACACGATTCTGATGCTCACACTCCCATGCTCATCCTCGTGACCATGGCCGTACTCATTCTAATGCTTATGCACTCTCGTACCGCAAATCTCAAAAAAATTTTCTCGACTTATGTGACAGAAAAACGCGGCTTTTTTGAGACTGATGGTCGCATTACTCTCTAAACGGTCGGATTGCACTCGGATTTGCTGCACGCTAAAAGAAACGCAGTGAAATGTTTTACACGAGTCGATATACAGCTGTTTCTTCCATGATAGAACGAGAAAGTTGTATTGCTTTTATTCGAAAGCGTCTTTTTATTCGAAGGCGCCTTTTATTTGGCATTTTACGGTATCGACACACGAGCTCCTACCCATACGCGCCTACGCGACTCGTGCAGGGCTCGTGCACGCCGCGTGCTTTCACTCCTACGAGACGCGTGCTTCACCCCTACGAGACACGTGCTTTCACTCCTACGAGACGCGTGCTCCTACTCCTACGAGACACGCGCTAAAACTCCTACAAGACTCGATCGCCCTTCTAATCATGCACATATCGTTCTCATTCTCATCA
This sequence comes from Oscarella lobularis, assembly GCF_947507565.1. Lineage (NCBI taxonomy): Eukaryota > Metazoa > Porifera > Homoscleromorpha > Homosclerophorida > Oscarellidae > Oscarella > Oscarella lobularis. The sequence goes on from NC_089186.1 coordinate 1,316,897, forward strand.
TTCGCATTTATCGTACCGTTGCACTCCCGCTCATGCTCGTGTTTCTGCTCATTGTCGCTGTCATCCTCTTAACGATACCATTTCTTCAGGAAGTTTTTAATCGGATTCGCCGAGAGCTGTCCCAAGCCGAGAACAACAACAACAACGTCATCTACAGCAAATTGATTCCGTCTCCCCATCATGTGAATCCGATCGGTCGAGCGGCCCTCGCCAAGGCGACGCCGCTCGCCTTTCCCGCGTCATCAAAGAGTCCGGGTCTGTTCGCCGGAATCGTTCCAAAGACGATTCAGGACGCCGTGGCGCGGTACGAGTCGCAGCGAGAGGCACTCGTGCAGGCGGCTGTCGGAAAACTTAGGGAGGCCACTCAAACGTTCAACGGGTAGGACGCCGATGTCTATTGTAGGCAGAATATTCTTACGCGTCACTCTTTTTTTATTAGGACTTTGTCGAGTCTCAATTTGCGTGCGGCTATCAAAGACACGTGGGGCGACGAGCTTCCGGCTTTGCTGCTGGCCAAAGCCGAGGCAGTTCGTCGCAGTGGAGGTGTCGACTGGGTGACGTCGCTTCTGCGGGAGCTGCCCGAATTGCAGCAGAGAAACAGAGGAGTGCTCACCGAGGTTCTAAATTAGGAGCAAACCAGTGAGTGTAATGATTCATTATAGACGATTCGTATGATGGCTGAAGTGGAGCAAGGCGACACGGCGATGAGAGAGAGATTTCAGGATAAATGGACGCGTCGTCCTTCGGCTGATCTTTTCAAAGAACACCGAGCCGAGATTGCGAAGTACGAGGCTATACTAGCAAACGCAACGCAAGCCGATGGAATCGTGAGAGCAAAGTACGATACCCACGTGAACGGCATGACGATTCTCAGCAAATCAGAAGTAAGTGCTGTATAATAATTATAAAAGTCACGAGGGCAATTAATTTCTTATTTTCTTTAGTCGAGCACCGATAATTCCGTTCAAGAAAGGGTTTGTTTATAGCGAGCTTCCGATCGAATTTGCATGGAATGACGTACTGTGCCTAGGAGTCAATGACAATGATTCGTGCTTTAGCAGGAAAAGAAGAAGCAGTGAAACGCCTTAAAGCGTTTTCTAGGCGTCTTCTCGCTCGGTCACAAGAAGCGGAGAAAGCTCTCATTGGTATGATATACGTGAAATGACGTAACCTGAATGAATTCTTTATAGTTGCGCGAAGAAAGGCCGACGAGGCACTGGCTTTGGCCCAATTGGCGCAGGAACGTGGTAAGCAACTCTTCCTTTTGTTGTACAACCAGGTCGAATTTTATTTTGCAGCCGACCGCCGTGAAGGCACCGTAGCCGAATTACGAGCTCTATGTCAGGAGAAAGAGAGCCGTCTAAGCAGTGCGGAAGAGCAGGACGACCTTCTTCGCATTCCTTTAGCTGACGTCAAGATGACCAAAATTGAGCTTGGAGGAGGCGCCTACGGAGGTATGTTCAAACTACTGTACATGCACGCACGTATATACATTGTGTTCTTGTTGTCAAAGCACGTTCGCCATATGCCAGACTATACGTATGCTAACACGGTACTTGTTTCCACGTAGAGGTAAAAGTTGGCTATTGGCGTGGATGTCCCGTTGCAGTGAAAACGTTCTTCAATTGTCTCGACACCGAGTACTACCTCAATCTCTTCAAACAGGAGATTACCATCGGCACTCGAGCTCGTCATTTCAACATTGTCTTCCTATACGGCGTAACGACGGTGAACGGTACGCCGCTTCGAATCATCACCGAGCTTCTTGAAGGCTCTTTGTCTGACGTCATCAAGGCATCTATTTGTTGCAAGGAGCCGCTCTCTCTAAGGGAGCAAATCGATCTGGCGTCGGGGATGACAGCCGGAATCAGCTATCTTCATCAGCTGGGACCCAACGGTATTTTGCACGGAGACGTTCGATCAACAAATGTTGTCGTGACGTCACTTATGGAGGCGAAAATTTGCGATTTGGGCGCGGCTCGCTTTGCCCAAGTCTCACTCTCGGCAGGTCCGTTAAGCGCCGAATATCTAGCTCCAGAACGAAGCCCGGAAAAAGGTATGCCCAACACGAAGATGGCCGACGTGTACAGCTTGGGTGTTACTGTGATTGAATTGATGATTGGACAGCATCCGGTTGTGAGTCGTCGAATTGAACAGGCGTTGAAAGTGGCACATCCTCACGTGCGGCAGATGTGTCTTCGACTGATTGAAAAGGATCCGAGCGCGAGGCCGGGTGGAGACGGGTGTATGGCCGTATTGGAACGAATTCAAGAGTCACGCGCTTATAACGAGTGCTTTGCAAAAAGAATGGTGAAGGGAAAGTTTCACGGAGAAGGTAAGGTGAGTCTGGTTTTAGGGCCTTGGGCGCCGCGTCGCATTGTGCAGAGTTAATTTTTTTATGTTTCTGTGATATTCATTGTTACTGATTATATTTTTTCCTTCTTCTTTTACGTCATATAATTTAATTCTTTCCGTATGTTAATTAGGCCGCGGTATCACGTGAAAGACGACGGTGTTCTCTTTGTCTCCATCAGAGATAATAGAGTCCCCATGGATCGAATTGTTTTCATTTCTGTTCCTTTGAAGAAGTCAGACGTCGTCGACGTGTCAGAACCGATCGAGAAGTTTTTCGCGACGACGTTGGGCACGTCGTTCACAGACGAAAATCGAAGCGCCGTTGAGGAATTCGCAAAAATGCGCAAATCGGCCGTGTTCCGAACTCTCGATCGTCACGAATCGAGCCTTGAGCTACTTTTTAAGTAAGTCGTACGGAGTATTCTGCACGGGCCTCCTTTAATTGACACTTATGCTACGTTTTTCTCTCGTAGATACTACATACAGCTATCAGCTTTGGAAGCCAAATTGCCTATATCGGAGAGTGGCGTAAGTTGTGCTCACTTACGTCGGTTTGTGTCGCGTCAGAAGTCTTTGCTTGGCGCTATTATAGGTGCGATTAAAATTCACGTGGTACGCCGCGTTTGTGAAGACGGCAATATGTATGAGATGGATTCCTGTAGATAAAATCAGATTTTCAGACTTTCATTTTATTTTATTCTACTTTCAGCTCTTTATAGCAGTGCTTTTGAGAGAATCAACGTTCTATTCAACATAGCAGCTTTGTATAGTCAAATAGCGAAGGCCCAGGACCCTGAAAGCAGGGAAGGACTGGACGCGGCCTGCACACAGTTTCAGGTAAAACTATGATAATTTTATTTGGTTGATAATGATTCTAAATAATAAAACAAATTTATTTCTAGAGTGCTGCTGGCATTTTTCGTCACGTGAAGGATCTTATCTACTCTCGATATTTTCCGCTGTCCGATCTGAGTTCCAAGAGCCTCTATGCTCTGTCCGCAGTTATGCTCGCTCAAGCTCAGGAGAGTCTTTATCACAAGATGATATTGGGTAAAGAGAAAAAATCAATAAATCATTAGAAGTAAGTTATTATTTCTATGATGTATAGATCAGATGAAGAATTCTATTTACGCTACAGTCGCCGCTCAGACGGGGGATTTGTACGCCAACGCAGCTTGGCTCATTGCTGATCCAGCAGTGGCAAAGCAATAGGACATAGTATGCGATGCGCCAAAGAAAAAGGCTAATCAATCTAGAACACTTTATTAGCATTTTAAAGCAATTGTAACTGCGAAGAAATGGTACTTCTTGGGCATGGCAGAATTTCATCAGGCGCAGGAATGCAAAAGCAATGCCAAACACGGTGAATCTATTGCAAGATATAAGGTAAAGATCAATAGGCGTGTATGTCTTTTGAGCGTGATAGGGGTTTTTAGCTTACGGCTCCGTGAAGGACGCTGCTAAGGAAGGAAAAACGTTCTTTCGTCCTGGGGTAAGTTGGATTTAAGCTAGTAACATCTAATAAATAATCACGGAATAAATAATCTAGGATGTTCTCAATCGGATCGGTCGAGAGTTATCCCAAGCCGAAAAGGACAACAACGTCATCTACAACGAATTGATTCCGGCTTCCCATCATATTAATCCCATCGGTCGAGCGGCCCTCGTCAAGGCGACACCGCTCGCCTTTCCCGCGTCAGCGAAGAGTCTGGATCTGGTAGCCAGAATCGTTCCAAAGACGATTCACGACGCCGTGGCGCGATACGAGTCGCAGCGAGAGGCACTCGTGCAGGCGGAAGTTGGAAAACTGAGAGCGGCCACTCAAATGTTGAACGGGTAAGACGCCGATATGCATGTCTAGTGAATATTCTCGCTTTTTATTAGGAATTTGTCGAGTCTTAATTTGCCTGCGGCCATCGAAGATACATCGGGCGACGAGCTTCCGGCTTCGCTTCTGGGGAAAGCCGAGGCCGTTCGCAGCAGTGGAGTTGTCGATCGGGTGACGTCGCTTCTGCGAGAGCTGCCCGAATTGCAGCAGAGAACCAAAGGAGTTCTCACCGAGGTTAGGAAAACGAAGAGCGAACCGGCGAGGTAATTAATTTATTATTTATTTATTTATTTTAGACGAGTCGTATGATGGCTGAGGAGGAGCAAGGCGACACGGCCATGAGGGAGAGATTTCGGGATGAATGGCAGCGTCGTCCTTCGGCCGATCTCTTCAAAGAACATCGAGCGGAGATTGCAAAGTATGACGCAATACTAACAAGCGCCACGCAAGCCGACGGAATCGTGCGAGCAAAGTACGATACCCACGTGAACGGCATGACGCTTCTCAGCAAATCGGAAGTGAGTAGTATTAATTAATTAATGTGACAATGTCACGTGTACAATTAATTATTGATTTGTTAGGCGGAATTGATCCAGTCCGTTCCCAAGAGATCGTCTGGCGGCTCGTCGGATTCGAGGGTTTGTCATTTTCTATCGTCACATGATCATTTTGTTATTGTTCTTCATTAGGTGGTTGCCGAGTTGAAGGGTTTGATGGAACGAGTCAATAGTCTGAAGGCTCCGCGTGAGACGATTGAAGCGTCTCTTCGCGACGCCACAGTCGATATATGTACGTATACGTATGATCGTAGGGGAATTATTATGTCAATTATTTATCTTCTTGCAGCGGCGCGATTTATGTCGGCTCTGGAAGCAGATCAAACTGTCGCAGACGAAAGCATCTCCGAAGCCCAGCTCAGCGAGACGTACGGTCCATTGCAACAGCAAGTTGCCGACAGCGTAGCCCAGCAGCAAACTCTCGTTGAAAGCATCAATGTGGGATGCCAATATAATAATGAATTTATTTCTAGTTTCAAAGTCTTTTTAGGCGGCTCATCAGCGTTTTATTTCCGGAGGCGGAGCCGCCAGCGCTAGGGAAGGCGTTCTCAAGGACTTGGCCGCCGCTCACGACGCTTTTATGGAACTGAAAGAGAATCTTCAAGAAGGAGCTAAGGTACTGTAGATTATTAATGTAATGCGATGGTTTGATTAATCGTATGTGGGCGTTCTTTAGTTATACGGCGATTTGACGCGACTGCTTCTCAAGTCCCAGTCGAAAGTGAGCGACCTGATCTTCGCTCGAAACACGGAGAAAGACGACTACGTCAAGTGAGTATTGGCACGTGATATTTACAGATATAGCCAGTCATAAATTACCTTAGTATTGGAACTCAGTTTAGAATAAGCTTCTTCTGCATTATGAAAAGATTTTAGAATACGCGTAGTCTTTGGCCAAACCAAACGAGTTTCTGTTGTAGTTATTAGAACTTTCACTGCACGATGGTATTTTTTCTCTCTTTCTCCCCCCTTTGCCCAGAGAGCTGCAGAGAGTGCTGGCAAAGTCCGACCCTCCTCCTCCTCCTCTGTCCAGAGAAGCGCCACAACCGGCGCCAAGGGACCCTCCACCGAGACCGGCACCGAGAGAAGCGCCCAGACCGACGCCGAGAAAACCCCCCGAGAGACCGCCGCCCCGGCAGCAACAACCCCAACCCGTCGCCGCCGCGGCACCTCCACCTCCTCAGGCCGCATCTGCTCCGCCTCCGGCCTACGCTCCGCAGGCGCCGCTCGGCTACGGTCAAGCACCGCCTCCACAGGGGAGCTACTATCAGACGAATCCCTATGCTCCCTATCCCGTCGCGCCTACGTATGGAGGAGCTCCGCCGCAGGGTTCCTATCCCGGCTATCAAGGCTACCAGGGCGGCGCCGTCACCGGATTATCCTCCGCCGCGGCATAGATATCAGTATCCGCCTCAGCGGCCCCCAGTGCCACAAGAATCACCGAGGCCGGCGCCGGCGCTAAACGCGGAAAAAGACGAATACTTTAAGTGAGTAGTGGGACGTGCACTCACGCCGATTGCACATATCTTTAGGCATACAGCCATAAATATCCCTGTTAGTTTCCGCACTAGGATCTGTAGTGTACCAATTACACGAGAGACTCTGAAAAAATCGTAGTAGCTTTTACTATACACTATGGGAGAGAATACGCGCCGTAAAGTTTTGCTAGCCAAGCTGGTTTGACAATATGTATCTCTTTGTGTTTCTTTCTTTGCAAGATTGCTCGAGAAAAAAGGAGAAAGTCAGAAAAAAAAATGACCATTTGGAGGTCCACGATCTTCCGATAGAAATTTCATGGAACGATGTTCTGTACCTAGGAATTGATTACAACAATTCGGGCTTCAGGGATAAAAGAAGATGAAGAGAAACTTGAATCATTTTCTAGGCGTCTTCTCGCTTGGTCACAAGAAGATAATGAGGCTCTTATTGGTATTACATTTGTGCAATGACGTTATCGACCTGAATAAAAATCATTAGTTGCACGAAGAGAGGCCGAAGAGGCCCAGGCTTCAGCCCAAACGGCAAAGGAGCGTGGTAAGCAACTCTTCCTTTATTTGTACAACCGAGTTAAACTTTTATTTTAAAGCTGACCGCTGTGAAGGCACTGTAGCCGAATTACGAGCTCTTTGTCAGGAAAAAAGAGAAACGACTGAACTGTGCGAAGGAGCAGGACGAACTTCTTCACATTCCTTTAGCTGACGTCAAGATGACCACATTTCGGCTTGGAGGAGGCGCCTACGGAGGTAAGTTCCTGCAAAATGATATCTTGGGCGCGAACGCATATACAACTACTGTGCTTTACATTTTTTGCTGCACAAATGCGCCAAGAAGTCACGGAACGTGCATTTACAACTATATCACAATTTGTAGAACACTCTCTCATTTCACGCTAAGACTTATCTACGCATAAGAGAGCGCACCCTAAGTAATATGCTATATGCTAATACGGTACTCGCTTTTATTTAGAGGTAAAAGTTGGCTACTGGCGCGGATGTCCCGTCGCAGTGAAAACGTTCTTCGAATGTCTCAACAGCGAGTACAACCTCGATCTCTTCAAACAGGAGATCGCCATAGGCACTCGAGCCCGTCATTTCAACATCGTTTTCTTATACGGCGTAACGATTGTGAACGGTACGCCAATTCGAATCGTTACCGAGCTTCTCGAAGGCTCTCTGTCTGACGTCATTGAAGCATCTGATCGTTGCAAGCAGCCACTCTGTTTAAGGGAACAAATCGATCTTGCGTCGGGGATGACAGCTGGAATCAGCTATCTTCATGAGCTCGGACACGACGTTATTTTTCACGGAGACATTCGATCAAGGAATGTTGTCGTGTCGTCACTTATGGAGGCAAACATTTGCGATTTGGGCGCGGCTCGCTTTGCCAAAGTCTTAGTCTCGGCAGGTCCGCTAAGTCCCGAATATTTGGCTCCGGAACGAAAAGGTTGCCTTGTGCACAACACGAAGATGGCCGACGTCTACAGCTTGGGTGTTACTGTGATTGAATTGATGATTGGACAGCATCCGGTTGCGAATCGTCGAATTAAACAGGCGTTGAAAGTGACTTATCCTGACGTGAAGCAGATGTGTCTTCGACTGATTGAGGAGGATCCGAGCGCGAGGCCGGGTGCAGACGAGTGTTTGGCCGTATTAGAACGAATTCAAGAGTCGCGCGCTTATAGCGAGTGCGTTGCAAAAAGAATGGTGAAAGGTGCATTTCGTGGAGAAGGAAAGATAGGCCTGGTGTTAGGCCCTTGGGCGCAGCGTCGCTTGGTGCGGAATTACTTGTATTGTTACTTTTCGTGCTTGCCATTAACTACTACAAATGTCCTTTTTTTTATTCAAAGACGCGGCTTTACGGATAATCGTCTCTCTTTTTTAGATCAGATGTTTGAAACGGTTATTCCCATTCTTATACGGGCTTTCAGAACTGTGCCCAATCGTTTTTTGGTCCTTTCCTCTGCCCTTGTGCGTTTTCTTTCTCGGAGAATCGCGTGAATTTGTCTCTTAGCTTCTACTGATCTGTTTTGGGCGATGGGTACCGTATTTGACCGATTTAAAGCCGGGCTCAAATAAACGCCGGGTCTCGCTAAACATCAAACTATTGTATGCACATTTGCAAGAATTAGGGCACAAGGAACAAAAAAGGTTTGAGTTTGACCCGCCGGAAGGAAATAGACGCCCGGCGTTTATTCGGTCAAATACCGTATGTCTCTAAGTCTTACTCGATCGTGCTCCTTTTTCGAAGTTCTTTTAATGCTAGTCTCCGCTAGGCCATGTCTTCGCCTTAATTAAGGCCCGTTCACATTAGCTAACGCTAGGCTTGCGTCCGTACAGCGTCAGCGTCAATAGCGTTCACAGTATAGAACGCTGACGCTGACGCTCGCCCATGCGTCCGTCCAGCGTCCAGCGCAGCGTTCGTAATTCCCAGGTCTCCAGCTTCTCTCCCAGGGAGAAGTTTAGGGGGTTAGGAGAGGCCTTGGGCTACGGCTACACGATGCCCGACGGCGTGATTCTCTGCGCCGTCGATAGGGATTACGTAACGAGAACGATGTTTGGCACTTCTGTCTGACAAATAACGCGTTCTGTAGGTTCGTTATGAATAGCACGGATAGCGAGCTCTCGCGGTCTGAGTCCTTCGATATTCAAATTGAAAAACGAATAAGACGCCGGGCCCCGGTCCGGGACTTCAAGTTGGTCGTCCAATAATTAATGAAATTTAATAAATTAATTATTACATATGAATTAAGTGTTGCGATTAGTATAGAAAATGCGTTCGCCTCCATCACAAGGGATGTCTCGCTTTCTGCCGTCGTTATCACGACATCACAGTCATGGATGAACACCTCCTACGTACGTGGTTATCCTCACCAAATCAACTTGAACACTTGTCCGGTTTTGCCAAACCATATTTTGTGAAACTAAATTTGAAGAGCGGTGCGTCGATTAGATTTCCCGTTTCCTCGCTCTGATTTAGATGCCGGGAACTGCACGGCTACGTTGTTGCTTTCTCCAATAATAATTGCCCTTCGTCGCAATTGTGATCAACGTACTGTACAAGTATATATCGGCGCCGGTCGTCTCAGTTGATCTGTGCCGAGTCCCGGCGAGCACGGCGGCAGAGAATCAGACGCCGTATAGAAAGTGCGTACTTACATAAATCATCTATCTAAAACGCGGGCATTGATTGGTCATAGGGGAATAAATATCACTGAGTGCGCATGCGTTTGTCATTCTTGTCCTTCTATGTTGCGATGGGTTCGTTCTCCTCGAGAGAAGACGTGGAGCTCGAGCGACTGTGGCGTGTATGCTATCATGGAGCGAAAAACATTGTTATTAGCTTACCGTCTTTGACAGAGGGTACGTCGGAAGGAACTCGAAAAGTATACCGGTATCTTCTGCCCTTGATCGATTGGCCGGGCTAATTGAGAAGAGGAATCACGATAAATTGTGTCATATTCTTTCTCCGGAAAAGAGATCTCGATTTGAGGAGGTATCGCGTTCGATCTCTCGTTCCTGGTTCTAAGCTGCACATCTCTTTTTCGTTAGTTTGATCGTGGCTTGTCATTACTTCACTATGTGGCGGGAAGGCAGTTTGAGACGGAAAAAGAAGCCGATGATTGGCTCAGCTGTGCGCTTAATTAAGCACAAAAATCAACACATTGATATTGCACCAGAAGGGGTATTATATAAATACATGTACGTTTTGGATTGGTTAGATATATGCTACGGGCATGCAGTTTGATACACTCCGCCCACTTCACTACGCCTGTGAGTGGGGAAGTATATTTGGCGTTCAATGGCTCGTCCGTCACGGTGCAAAAGTTAACCTTAGAGTCAGCAGAGTATGATTTGAAATCGATTTAAAGGGTTCCTTACTCATCTACCATCACTCTTGTTTAGAATGGACGTACGCCTTATTCTTTTGCCTGTGCGAATTCAGTTCACACAATGGAGAAAATGCTCTATCTTGAAGAACTCGGCTACAATTTGTCATCACATGACATTGTAACAGAATTGCTATCAACACTGTGCTACCAATAACTTTGATTGATTGATTGATTGACTGGTAATAGGTTTGGGCAGCTTCTAATGAATTCTTGTCTTCTGAAAAGGCTCATAAGATTTTTCATTATCTTGTGAATGAAAAGGGACTAAGCGTCAACTCCATCAATAATGTGATAACTGATGTGCTCTTCTTTGCTACATGTGCAATATTATATTACAGTATGTAGTATAAGAACACTCCTCTGCATCTTGGGAGCGTTTTTGGAGTGGAATGGCTCGTAAAACACAATGCCGCTATCAATAGCGTCAACAAGGTTAGAAGGCGTCACTTGTGACACTTTTATTCTTACTTCATCTCTTCAGTTCGGCATAACGCCTTTCATGTATGCGTGTTCTAGTACCGTCGATCGTTCCAAGAAAGTTCGCTACTTGGATCAAAAAGGAGCTGACCAGGGAGCTGACTGTCAAGCAAATGATCACGTATGATGTTGTTCATTTGCTACAAAGTCGGTGAACAACTGTCTATTTTTTCAGGAAGGGAAGACGGCTTTGTTTTATGCCATCACTAACGACTTCATGTGCGAAGATGACAAAATGAAAGATGTTCTTGAATATCTTGTTATTACAAAAGGCATTGATATCAATTCTGTTGATAAGGTGGCAATTATTTATGTTGCACATAGTTTGGGCGAGAAATACGTTTTAGGGCGGAAGAACACCCTTTTTGTACGAATTTGAACTTCGTTTTTCTTTTTTCGTAATTCATCAACTAATTTAATTAGGAGCCAATGTTTCTGCCACAGATAAGGCGAGTCATAATTTTCATTATTGATTTTGTTCGTTATTTATGCAAATCTTTGCAGAACAAACAGAATGCCTTGCATATAGTTTCACAGAGCTATTACAAGGTAGACAAGACAATTATTGATCTATTGATTGAGAAGGGTGTTGACATCACGTGCCAAGACAAGGTGACATTTTTTGTTTAAAACTAGAAAGATTTATGAACTTGATCTTTAGTTTGGGAAGGCGCCTCATCAGGTGGCATCCAACGGTGAAAGGAGAGCTCTCCTTCGACAGTATTACGTACGCCGTCATTTTCATTCGGTTTCCGTACGTATTTAGTGTAATAGGATGCCGCCCGATTTTCTGTTCTTCAACAACGAGAAATGGTTCGTCCTGATTCGATGAAAGTCTGCGTTGTTGGAGATGAAATGGCGGGAAAGACGACGTTCGTCAATTCTCTTCTCCAACTTGGTTGTCCCCCACCCAAAGAAGAAGATCGTACACACGGCGTTGCAATTTACAACTGTCAAATTCCGGGAGTAGGCAAAGGATCGACGTGGGACTTCGGTGCCCAGCCGACATTCCACAGCGCACACGGTCTCTTCTTTCAAAAGACCAATACAATTTTCTGCCTTGTTCTTCCGATTCAAGAAAAGATTTATCCAGATACGGTTCGTCGTCTTCTAAAAGAAGGACTGTATTGGTGTGCGTTTTCTAAGGCTGCGATGCGAACGCTTCTGACTCACTCAAAGTCACGCATTTCCCTTGTCGTAATCTTTAATCTCATTGCTTTTAATGAGAACGAAGAACTTGAAATAAGATTTCTGAAAGAAGTCGGGCAATGTCTTCAGGAAGAATTTGAAGGTACGTTTCAAATTTCACACATGTTTAAAATGGATTGCAGCAAGAGCCATTCAAAGCGCATGAACGTCTGCCGAAAAGTACTGAAAAAATTCGCGAAGAGATCCTTGAGGTACTGAAAATAGAAGACTAAAATTGACGCAATCATTTCTTGGCACTAGAAAGCTGACGATGTTCCCAAACTATGCCAAGCCATTGAAAACCATTTTACTCTTCCTGATGGCAGGAGAAGGAGCCCATTGGCATATTTCTTGGCGGCTGATGAGTTTGAGAAGTGGGTCGCTGAAGAAGTTGGCATCAAATTGGCTGAGGACGAGAAAAAAGTAGCTGTTGAGTATCTCGACTCCTGCGGAATAGTATGTTAATTTGTCTTTAATTTGTTTTGTATTACATTTTCACATTTAGATTATCAATCTTGGTCGTCAAATTTGTGTTCGGTCCTCTTCTCGCTCCTTCCAAATTTGTTTTCGGCATGCCTCGTGAAAACTCAGGCAAGGCGTCAAAAGAAGACATCGCGTCAGCTCTACGAATGTTTATAAGTTATCTTAAGCGAAATGGCGCTCCATCTCCGTTTGTTGTGTTAGCCGACGACGCAATTGAAGTTCTTCTGTACCTGGAACTGTGCTATCCAGTAGAAGGCAAGCTGGAGTGTATCAGATTACAGCTCTTCTTGACGATGCGATTCCTGCCGACGTTTGGTGTAAAGATTGCTCGATGGACGTGTATCGTGGGCAACGATACGAGTGTACCCGCTCCAACGACATCATCTCGCCGTCTTCGTTCGTAATTCTTTAATGTCGTTGCTATCACATTCCAAACGTAAGCCACAAAGCTTGGAAGGACGGCGTCAAGTTAGTGAAAATCGCCGGTAGCAAAGTGATCCAGTGTCTCCTCACAATGGGCTTGAAGAAGGGACGCTATTGCATTGACGTCATCGTTCAATGGTCGAGCAGAGACCAATGTGAAACGGTGGCGAAGGAGTTCCTCGACGAACTAAAATCAATGATCGCTCAAGTGTGCGACGAAAGGAGCCCAGGAGTTATTGTCAACTGGTTCTATTTGGACAGTTCTCATCTCCAACAACTCAGCGAAGACGCGGCCATTTACTCGTCACGTGAAGTAGATCAAAAGTCACTGGCGACTGTTTTGATGACAGAATCTTTTCTGCGCGACCGGAAGGAGATATTTTTTGTTGTGTCAAAGACTTGGTGATAATTGTACCTGGGAAACGTTGCGCTCCAGGTATGCCGAAACGTTCTCTTCAAATTTTTACTATTATTTTTTCGTTTTAGGACTATTTCCTGCCGATAAAGAGCTGGTGTCCGACCATCTGTTTAGAGCCTGCGCAGCCGTCAACGGAGCAGATTGGGAAAGAATGAGTTTTGCCTTGGGTATTACCTCGGATGATCGTTTCAACATTAAGAAAAGCGGCAGTCTCGTCGAGATTCTTCGACTGAGCGTTCTGGAGCTCTGGAAAAAAACAGACAAAAGCGCCGACAGTAGGATTACTTCTTCAATTGCTTGGGATGGGAGCTGGCATTGGGCGATATGCCATCGAAACAGAACACGATGTTCTTTTTGGAAATCAATAGAGATTTCTCCCTTTTTGGCGTTATTTGTTATCGTTCTTCGACCTTTTTGTAGTTGCTCTTTTGAGTTTTTCCAGTATGTTTTCGCAAATTTTTTTTGGTACACACTGGGATAGCTAGTCGATGCAGCCATGCAGGGGCTACTGTAGGCTGGCGGACTGGCTGGCATAGACGAGGCAAATTTTTTGTGTAATTTTTGCTGCTTTTTATTTCTAGCAAACAAAATTCCGTGAGACGACTGTAGTTAATGAATCAATGCAGGTTATTTAGCGCGCTTTTGAACATTTCCTTCTTCGTTTCTTCTTTTGGTTTTCTTTCGATTTTGACGAAGAAAGGCGATGCCTAAGCGAAATCATCGCCTAGACAAGACGAACAGCAAGCGGAGATAGTCGTCAGCAATGTGAGGCCTTCTGGGAAGAAACAAGAGCAAAAACTCGAATCGCGATTTCAGGAAGAAGTCCTATCTGCACAATCGGCATTCAAAATGCACAATCGGCATTCAAAAAACCAAAAGGTTCCAAATCTATGGCTGCTTTCACGGAGAAAACGTAAGATTCTCACACAACTTGACGAGGCCCTAATTTGTTTATAGAAGCTCAAAATCGTATTGCAGACGCTAACATCTTATCCTCACCACAAGAGCGGCGAGGTATTGTTTGGTTTATGAACAGCATAGTCTATATCTGTTGTCAAACTACAATCGAACGGGACGGGTCGCGGTGCGTCGATTTTAAGCATGATTCTCTGCATGCTCTCGATATAGATGGCGTGAATCGATCCACCTCATGTCGGCTACGTTTATCGCGCTTTTGGGCCGTTCAAGGCCTTCTATTCAATCCGTCCGGCTGCGTAAGAGACGAGAAAACAATTCGGTATCGTTTCATCTATTTGTACCATTACGCGTCATTGGTCGTTTATGTTCTTCACGAAAGCGCAGCAGTATGGTCGATTGTAGAAGTGGCCATCTTAGGTCGATCGTTGATAGAGGGTCTGGGGCTCGAGAAACTAGGAATCCTCATAGCTCAGTTTTACGTGTACATCTTTCAATAAACGAACGATCAGGTTCGCTTGCGTTTCTTTGTCGCGTGACGTTGATTGTTTTTTTGGTCATAAATTTTTCATTGGTAGAGACGGGTTTTGTTATGTTTCTCGTATCGATTCGGAGCAAGCTATTCATGCGACGATGCACTTAGGTAAGAACGCTTTCGTCATGTCTCCTTAGAGGACCGAGCACATTTTGCTCCGTTGATGTCGGTGTTGATATAGCTCAATGAAACTAGACGAGAGGCAGTGGAGCATGGCCGGATGAGCCGAGCATGGTCGTCACTCGTTCTGCAGGCCTTTTTGATACCCCTGGAGAGTTTCTGAGTGGCGGGCTGGCTTGGACGTTGCATGTAACATGTGTCAATTAAATGAATCAATGCCGGTTATTTAGCGCGCTTTGACTCATTTTTGCTTTTCGCTTTCTTTTCGATTTTTACACAGAGAAGGCGATTGTCAAGCGAAATGCGACGTGACAACAAGACAAAGTACCAACGGAAGTACAGGTTGGAAAGGTGAGACCTCCTACGGAGAAACAAAAGCAAAACCTTTCATTCACGATGTTAGGAAGAAGTCCCTTGGCCACAATCGGGTTCCAGCTCAACAAAAAAGCCGAACGTATGGCCGCTTTCACGGAGAACGCGGATTCTCACACGAGGGCCTCCTTTGTGTTTGGAGCTCAGATCTATCGCTTTGGCATAAAGAATCTTAATGGGACACAGACGTCAGGCCTGCAGCGCCATCTACCACATGCACCCAGTCGTACGATGTCCAGATAGTTATATAACGGCACGTGACTGCGAGCCAATCAGGAGCGCTCATTAGAGTGGTGTATCTCGGTTATCCCACTCTTCCGGTCTATACACCACTCTTCCGGCCGATACACCACTCATCCGGGTTAAAAGTAGCAGATCGCGTTCGAATTCGCGCTCCTGATGGGCTCGCAATCGCGTCCCATTACATAAGCTAATTACACAACTACTAACGCTCGTGGGATACGCTATTTAGACCACTCGGGCGGGGGTCTGGCCCTCGGCTTCGCCTCGGGCCACAACCCCGCCCCTCGTGCTCTAAATAGCGTATCCCATTCGCCGTAGTTGTGTAACATATACATAGACGTCAGGATTTGTGTCGCAACAGGCATGCACATATGCAAGCAAATTAGGGTATGCATTCCAACTAGAATTCAACGCCGTCGCCGGAAGAGGTACCAAAGCGACCATACAGGTCTACTCAGCGCCAGCAGCAGCATCCAGCGTGATCCTTAATTGAAAACCGTCGCACAGAGCAACCAGCGGATTCCCGTCAAAGAAGCGTCGCAATCTCCTTACGCGGATGCGTAGTTGTGTTGCGTATAAAGAGAAGAGGGTGTGTGGGCCTTTTAATTAATTAAGTACGGGTTATTGATGCCGTCCTCTATCTGCAAAGTGTGTCTGCACCATGTACCCTAATGTATAATTCTGGTACTCACCGGCAGCGAATGACGACAGAACGTCAACAAACCAGCCTTCGCGTAAGAGAGAGCAACAACTGAATGCAAGACTTTGATTACCTCAACAACAAAAAGCACAGCAGCTAGTTGCATACAAGACAGACGCACAGCAGAATCGCACTACTGCCCAGCAAACTGCAAGAAAGACACCAACTTTGTTTTCGCAGCGAATGGATACATAAGTAACCCAAAGGCTGTCAACGAACAAAAACATATCCAATGGAGACTATGTTTTTGTTGCCGTTGTCTGCACCGCATGCGGCAACGTTTCCACAAGTATTGTTTGATGCACCTGGCAAGCACTGGTTGCCAACAAAGCCGCCAATTCCGAGCCAAGAGTCAGCAGATTTACAGTTATTCTCATTGTTGCCAAGTATCCCAATTCTCACGCGGCCCCTACTACCAGCAAGTTCTGAGCGGCAGTTGAATCCTTCCTATGAAAGCAACCATAATGTAGAAATCTGCATATGCACATTAAAATCCATACCCTGTTGCAATTGCGCTGAAGAGAAGAGTCTGGAACTAGAGTCTTCCAAGCTGATCGGCCAAGATCAGTAGGATGATGCTCGTCATTGCTCATGAGATCTTTCATAGAAGCGGCAGGCTGATCCAAGACCAGTTCGTTCAGCGTTTCTCCCGTTTTCAATAGAAGAAGAACTTCGTCAAAAGGTACTGTGTAATACGATTCGAGTTTGGCTTCGGTGTCGTCCAAGTCGACCTTTTCCGGATTGTAGACTTGTGAGTCTCCCCATAGACTGCTATCGTATGTGAATTTTATCGAATTGCCGTTCACTTTCATAATCAGAGTCCACCCGTCTGCGAGACAGTACGTCTAGAACATACGTTGCAAAAATTCTCAACAGAAAACCGAGCTGCTTTACAGAAAACGCGGATGACGAGGTCGAAGGCTGAATGCTGTGTATTCCAGGCTGGAATTGTGGATCCAATGCCAGCGTCAAGCACGAATGATTAATGCGTGGAGCGCGGCCGATGGAAGTTTTGTTCTTAGGCGCGAAACCTAACAAATGAAATTTTCAAATGCTGAAGCTGGGCGTTCTCTATTCTTACCTCGAATGCCGTGAGACGCAGAAACTGCGTTGAGAGAAAGGACGAGAAAGAAAAGCGTCTGTAGCATTTTAGCTATCTTGCTCACTGCTGCCGCTAGACTTTCGATGCGGCATGTGAGGAACTGAAAGCGAACCTCGCCTATATAGGGCTTTCTTTGATGTAAGTTGATTATTCTGTACAAATTAACAGATGACGGGAGTGGAAGTCATACTGAATCTCCATTTGTAAACACATCGATGTTATCGCCTACTTCACTATAACGCTAGTAGTCCCCTTTACGTGTGCAGTAATTAATAGACTAGCCCCTATACTATGTCCAATTGTTTTACCACTGCTGAATCAAATGAGCCAAGCTGCGTTGGCGTACTGATCCCCCCGTCTGAGCGGCGGCTGCCGCGCTAATGTCTTTATATTTGCATGATCTGCATATCATAACTTCCTTCACTTCCTTCGCTTCCTTCGCTTCCTTCACTTCCTTCTTTTATTTCTCTAACTTCCTTCAATTCTTTCGCTTCCTTCCCTTCCTTAGGAGCCTGCTATGGCGGCTCTTACTTGCGTGAGCCTGGATAACATGCAGGCTGCTTGTTTGTGGGACGTGGATATAAGGCGTGGGTTGCTATGGCGTCGGCTAATAAGCAGCTGGCTTCCCCAAACTTGGCTGCAGTCTCTGATTGGTCACTTAGAGTCATGTGATAAATAGACGTCATTGTAAGTGTTGGGAAAGACGTCAATCAGAGACTGCAGCCCAGTTTGGCGAAGCTCGCTGCTTATTGGCCGACGCAATAACCTACGCCCATCCACGCCTTATCCACGCCCCACAAACAAGCAGTGTTTCCAGCCTGTTATTGACACAAATATACCGCCATATCCAGGCTCACGCATGTATAACTGGCTGGATACGAGCCTATCACGTCGTTAATTCGCTTACTTCAGTTCCTTCAGTTGTTTCTTTACTTCCTCTACCTATCTAACTCCCGTTCAAAATTTCCACTCCCAGAATTAGAAGACGAGCTATAGATTTACTTAACGATGCGACAGAGAAAAAGCCCACTCAATCTTGAACACTTTATTAGCATTTCACAGCTATTGTAACCGCGAAGAAATAGTACTTCTCTTCTCTTCTTGGGCATGGCGAAACTTGGGCATTACCTCGGATGATAGTTTCAACATTTAAGAAAAGCGGCATGTATGCAGTCCCGTCGAGATTCTTCGACTCAGCGTTCTGGACCCCTAAAAAAAAACAAAAGCCCCGACAGTAGGATTACTTCTTCTTTTGCTTAGTAAGGGAGCTGGCATTGGGCGATATGCCATCGAAACAGAATGAGATGTCCTTTTTTGGAAATTTGAAACGGTACACAGGACGAAAGCTAGTGGATGCATGCAGCCAGACCCTTCTTCACCAAACTCTGGAGAAAGGCCTTGGGGAACGAGACTATAGACTCGATCTAGGCCGGTTGGCTGATGCCATGCACGACAAAACGAACAGCGAATGGAAATAGTCGTCAGCAATATGTGAGGCCTCCTGAGAGGAAACAAGAGCATAAACAGGAATCGCGATGCCAGAAAGAAGTCCTATCTGCACGATCGGCATTCAACAAACCAAAAGTCGCAGAATCTATGGCTGATTTCACGTAGGACTCTCACACAATTACGGTCCTCATTTGTGTTAGAAGCTCAAAATCTCATCGCAAACGCTATCTATCGCCTCCAACGCCATCGTTCTTCTGTCAGAGATTTAGTTATTATTTCCGGTTTCACTTCAGGTATTCGTTGTACGTGATCAACTTTTCTCTAAAACGTTTGTAACAGATTCTTTTCCCGCTGATGATCTGCGCTGATATCTGACAATCTGATCACAGCCTGCGCTCGCGTCAATGGGAAAATCTCGGCACTTGTCTTATCAGCTCAGACGATCTTGACTGCATTCGCAGACGCTTTCATCCACAACTGCGCTCGTATGGTCGAAGTGCTGGAACAATGCAAAATCACCTACAGTGGGTCAGCTTCTACGATGGTTTGAGGAGTTTGAGATTATCCGAAGGGCAATCAGTAGATATTTTTATTGTTCTTACTATTTTTTGACCTACATGTAATTCTGAGCGTTTGGCTGGCTGGCTTGAGCGTTGCCGATTTTTTATTTATGATTGTTGTATGTTTTTTGTCTTTAGAAGACGAAATTCAGTAAGACAAATGGCAACATGGGAAAATCGTCGCTCAACTAGATAATGATGGCCTTTTGTGAGCCATCATGTGATCCCCGAACACCCTCAGTACGGTATCTATTTCTTTTTACTCTAATTTTAGGAAAGCTGATGGGCATAATGTGCATCACACCGCCTAACCATGGCATGCATTATTTTCCGCAAAACCCTACAATTAGCTAATTTGACCTCTCATGCGACACAGAGCTACCCTTTGAAGGCTTCCTAGCCCTAACTTCTGCCCCTTCAGGTGTTCGTGGTCACGAGGCCTATTATCAGCTCGCAGTTGGGTTTGCGTGCTGCGAGGTTTGCGTGCTGCGAGCGAAGCTCGCAGCACGACAAACCCAACGTGCTCCTTTACTGCGTTCCCTTGATAAACGTTACTAAGTAAGCTCATTGTTATGTGCCCGTTATGTTTAATAGTATTTATTCTTGGCGGCAAGCATAGATATATCAGTATATTGTTATATCTATGCTGCAAACTATTGAACACAATCCGGGGTTACTATCTACTGTGACGTCACGTTTTCGGTAGCATTTTCTTCAAAATACGGGAGATTATGACATCACAATGAATGTGATGTCATAAAGGAACCTTTGTCTGTGATTGGCCTAAGAGCGATTGTGACGTGAGCGTGACCGACAGACAGACAGACAGAAAAACGAGATTTTGCCCGATCACGTTTGAGAGCCCCTCCCACCAGGGCGCGCGCGGGCTTTTCCGGTGGGAGGGGTGGGAGGGGAATTAAATGAATCAATGCTGGTTATTTAGCGCGCTTTGGCTCATTTTGCTTTTGCGCTTTCTTTGCGATTTTTACACAGAGAAGGCGATTTTCAAACGGAATTCGACGTGACGAGAAGACAAAATACCAACGGAAATACAGGTTAGCAAGGTGAGGCCTCCTACGGGGAAACGAAGGCAAAACCTCTCATTGAGTCATTCACGATGTAAGGAAGAAGTCCCTTGGCCACAATCGGGTTCCAGCTCACCAAAACAAGCCGAAGGTATGGCCGTTTTCTCGGAGAACGCGTAAGATTCTTTGCGTTTGAAGCTCAGAATCTCATCGTAGTTATCCTCACCACATGGAACAGTGAAACCTTGCTGATTCGCGTCATTCGCCGTATAGCAAGTGCATGTTCTTCACGAGAGCACGGCAGCATCGTCGATTGAAGCAGGAGTGGCCCAAAAAAAAGCGTAGGGTCTATCGTAGATACAGGGTCTTGGTCTCCTTTTCCAAACGCGATATTGAGAAAGTAGGACTCCCCATGCACATGCATAGCTCTCACTTCTCACGTCTTTCGTCATATATAGCATACGATGGCTATTGAATACAAGGGACTAATTATAAGAAACGATGTGGTGAATCGACGCGAAAAGTTTAGGTTCGCTCGCGTTTTTGGTTGTGGCTTTTTTGACGTCATAAATCTCTAGAGACACCGTTGTTATATGTTTCGTATCGATTTGGAGCAAGGGATCAATGCGACGATGCACGGCGGATTGGCGCGGGGGTAAGAACGTTTTCCCACTTCACTTCTCCTTGTCTTCTCCTCCACGTCGTTTTTATATTGATATGCAGTGTTGGAGAAACAGTGGCACTTGGAAGCATCGTCTATTGTAATATATATACCATGGTATGTATAACACGACTGAGAACCCGCATTGCCGGACGAACGTGATCTGTCACCTGACTCCGATTACGTTTTCTAGCCTGTTATAAAGAAGCACTCCTAAAGGATCAACGTGCCTTCGCCTTCATCGCATTTACAAAGCATATTTCTTATTGCTCTGAATAAACTAATAACACGTGATTACTAGGAAGATAAACGTACTGTCTGACTGTTCTCCCGAAGGCTGTAATTTCCGCTCGAGTTGGACATTAGTCGTGCGGCTATTACTAATCTCGTCAGACTCGACTGTTTGCGTGGAATCGTTTCTGAACGCTCGTAGCCTTCTCCTGTAGGTATACTGTATTTACTTCAGAAATAAAACATGATTTCTCTTTCTTTATTAGCTATGCGTTTGTTCAATCAATATTGATATGACGGCAACGAAGAAGAAACGCGTGAGGATGTGTTAGGGAAAGGGATTGGTACTTTCACGCTGGCTTTGATGTCTAAGAGACGTATATTGACCATCCCAATTGAAGAGAACGACAGACGTTTTTTGCACGAGGTTTTGTAGTGTAGCAGGCGCATAACACGAGCACACGTCGTTTTGTTGCGCGAGTAGGGACCCTGGGGGCTTAGGTTAGATTAGATAGGTTATATTAGATAGGGCAACGGCGGGGTGGTGCACCCCGCGTGCGCTGCCGCCGCCATGGAGCACAGGGAGAGGTACAGACAATTTATTGAAATAAAGAAGAAAAAAATGACATTGTTTCCCCTCTTGCGCGGGCAGTTTATTTGACGGGGTCATGCCCAGGACCCCGAAAGGAGCAGTTTTTGAAAGAGTCTTGCTCAGGACCCTTTGGATGCAGTTTTTTCTTGGGAGATCATGCCCAGGACCCCCGTTCCTACAGAAAATAATTAAATAAAGGAAGAGAAATGACAAAGAAGATATTACCTTCAAGATTATTTTGTCGTCTGACTCAGTTACGCCGATAAAAACTAAGTCTTCTATATGGTACGCTTTCTTTGTGCCTGTGCTACAACTAGAAGCCGCTTTAAAACCACGTCAGTCTCATTGACTTCTTGAGACATGGCAGTCCGGATGTCAAGCAAACACGTCGTTCCGAGTGCGCGACGAGTCTGTAAAAAGATCAGCGGGCGAGATGAGGAGTCATTAGATGCGTGCGGCCAAAATAAAGGAAAAAAAATACTTTATCGAGGGCGCATCTGTTCGTTCGTTCGTTAGTCGCTGTCGTTACGTAGGCCATTTTCGCAGTCGATAGAGCGCTTTCACTCTCGCTTCACAAAGGGGCCTTCACGTACCGTCGCTCAACAGTAAACGGCCTGAGAAAGGAAAACGAGTTTGGGTCCAAAACGGGGTCCCCACCTACTTTGTCCTTGAATAGAAAACATTCTGATTTGAGAGCGCAGGTAAAACGAAGCGGTTTATCGCAGACGCGAGGTTTCTGGTTCGAACAGGCAAGCGAAGCGCCGTCTTTTGCGACGCGGATACGTTTTTAGGGATTCGTATCTCTAAGAAGCCTGGTACCTTTCGATGAAATCGAAATAATGCGATCACGACGCACTAGGCTATCTTCGGCCTCCGGGCGGGTCTCCGGAGGGGTTACTTTCCCAACGAGATCCCTCATAAATGGACGCCAGCGTCTTAATTTCACCGGCCCCGACTTTTGGGCTAGAACGTCGCCCTAAGAAGACGCCCGATTGCATACTGATCTCAATAACCTCCCCCGCCCTCTAAAAACGAAAATTAAATCCTTGCAATTAATTTTTAATTGATGTACTGTACCTTTCTATAGAACGTTGAATATTTCGTTTCTTGACAGACAATGCATTCCGGCGACTTTTCCGTCTGGCACCCAAACAGCTCAAGTCAAAAGTTGTACGTATATTTTCTGAAATTATTAATTAAAAATATCTATGAGGTTTTGACTCTGGCCTTGGCCTTTTTGCGCTTAGCCACAAATTTTTAAATTTGAAAGCTCAGTGTTTATTGTAGCGCAAAAACCTGAAACAATTCATTCCTTTGAAATGCATTATCGGTATCTAGATAACTCAATAAATGAAAATAAATAAAATATTATTTCCCCACCCAAATGGTCACCGATTTGACTTTCGTGTATGGAATAGGCCCGAGGCATAAAATAACACTCAGACGAGACGAACATCTGATCCAAAATGAGTACAGTACGTGCTGCTCAACGTAAATGACCACGTGACACTACAGTCACATAAACCCATAAACCTACATTCAAAATAATCGAGCCCCGCCCACTCGTTCTCTTCTTACGTTGAAGTGCTGCGGCTTTCAGCTGCGGAGACAGACTTGAGAAGCGCTCCCTTGCGGATGAAAATTCGGCCTGGAACTAGGAGCGTCTGCGCGGAATGCACGCGCTTCGATTTTTTACCACGAATGGGGGCCCCGTGAGAATATTACGCATTCTCCCTGAAAGCGGTCTTGTATTTAGGCAATTTTCCATTGGTTGAAATCGAATTGAGTCACGGGATTTCTTCCTGGAGGTGGGATTTCGAGTTTTTGCTTTTTTTTTTGACCCTCGATGAGGCTTCACCTTGCTGATGTGTACTTCTGTTGGCAGTTTGACTTGTCGTCGCGTCGATTTCCGCCAGTACATCGCCTTCTTCTGTGTCAAAATCGAAAGAAAACACAAAAGAAGATGAACAAAAGCGCGCTAAATAACCCGCATGGATTCATTTAATTAATATTAATTGAGAACACCGACTTTCATGTTTCCATTCGTCTCACTGAATTTCGTCTCCTAAAGATAAAAAGAGCAAACACATTACATCAAAAGCTCAGCAACGTCCAAGCTAGCCAGCCACTCAGAAAGAGAAAATACAAACAATTAATAAGACGAAGTCTATTTACGGCCACACAACGATTCATATTTCAACCTAATTGCTCTTCGGTTCACTTCAAATTCCTCAAATCATCCAAGAAGCTGACCCACTCTGGGTGATTCTGTTCTGTTCCACAATTTCAACACTTCGGTCATACGAGCGATGTTGTGACGAAAGTGCTCATAAATATATTGAACATCGCCTGAGCTGATAAGACAGGCACCAAGATTTTCTCATAATGATCCGCTGAGGATTCGGTCTACGACCAAAACGCGGGCAGTAGCACAGCATTCCGTATCATACGGAATGTTCTTCCTAATATCGTGAATGCGAGGTTTTGCTCTTGTTTCCCCTCAGGAGGCCTCACCTTCTGGAACAAATCGAGGGAAACAAGCGGCGATACGTTGATCGCTTTGCTGGACGAGCGAAGAGTACGTAGACTATAAGGAAAAATGTTATCGTTGTGAATTGTTTTCGATATCGCTTCGTTTACCGTGCCGCCGTTTTTCCGCTTGTCGCCACGCCGCGGCGGAGACTCGCTTCGGCTCGGACGAAGCCGGTCGGATTGAAGGGAAGCGATAGGGGCAATAGGGGACGGCGAGGAAAGCGATAAACGTACGTAGCCCCGGTGCAGTTCATCGATTCCCGGCATCTAGAGAAGCGAATCAGCGCGAGGAAACGAGAGGAAATCGACGCACCGCTTTGATTAGTTTCACAATAGATTTCGCCGTTCATGCGGTTGGGATAACGTTGGAGGAGATTGATAGCGTCTACGATGAGATTCGGGGCTTCAAACACAAATGACGCCCTTGTGTGGGAATCTTACGCGTTCTCCCTAAAAGCGGCCATCGATTCGGCTACTTTTTTGGTGGCTGAATGCCGATTTTGCCAATGAGGCTTCTTCCTGACATCGCGAATGAGAGGTTTTGCTCTTGTTTCCCCTCAGGAGGCCTCACCTTGCTGACGCCTACTTCTGTAGGCAGCTACAGTCCTCTCGTCACATTTCCGCTTGAACATCATTTCTATGGTGACAGAATGGAAAGAAAACACAAAATGAAAATGCGCAAACGCGCGCTAAATAACATCATTTACGAACTAACGATTTAAATTGAATTGAAGCCCATATTATGCAAAATAAGTAACAAAACCCAAGAAAGCTCTGCAGCGTCAGTTGGACATAGCAGCGAGCCACACAAAAATAAAAAATACATAAAAGTAGAAAACAAGCTACTTACGACCATAAAGCTCTTCAAATTTCGTATTGATAGCTCTTCGGCTGACGCCAACCTGCTTAAATCGTGCTAAAAGCTTGCCTACAGTTGGGGCATTTTCTGCTTTCTTGCTCCATGACTCCAGCACCTTGAACATGCGAGAGACCTTGCTGCGAGTGGAGTCGCGAATCTCATCGATATCATCAGAAGAAATGCCAAGTAGAACACCGATATCTTCCCATTTTGACGCTTTGGTGGCAGCGCATGTTCTCATTAAATCGTCTGGTACCAATTCATCGTCAGAAGGAAAAGAGTCTAAACAAAGACCATTAATTTAATGAAGCAATATTTCTACATAACCCGTACCCGTGTTGACTCTAGCTTCGATGGGACTTGCAGAAATGACCATGGGCTATACGTAAACCAGTGAGTTCTGCTTTCTATATTTATATATAATTAATTACCTTAGAAGAATCCTCTTCAACTTCAATGATTACCAAGTCTCGGACACGACAATCATTGCGCTTCTCTGGTCGAGTTGAAAACAAGATGTGATTGAGAGCTCTGTCGTTGAGCTTCTTATCCACTTCACTGTACGAGTAAATGGCCGGATCTTCGTCAAGTCGTCGGAGATGAGAACTGTCCAAATAGAACCAGTTTAGAATAACTCCCGGGCTCCTTTCATCGCATGCCGTGGCAATCATCGACTTTAGCTCGTCTAGAAACTGCTTTGCCACTTCATGACCAGCACTCTTGCTCGACCAGCGAAGGATAATGTCGATGCAACAGTGCTCTTTTTTTATTCCATATTCGATGAGACTTTCGACCTTTTTGTCATCGACGATCCTCACCAACTTGACGCCGTCTTTCCACGCCTCGTAACTCGTGTTGGGAAGGCGAGAGCAGCGAGATTGGAAGACGGCGAACGACGACGGTGAAATGATGTCGACAGAGCGGAGGCATTCGTATCGTTGTCCACGATACACGTCCATCGTCAAATGTTCACCCCAGGCGTCAGCAGGAACTTTATCATTAAGAAGAGCGTTAATCTGGTAGACTCCGGGCATGTCTTTCACCGGAATGCACAGATCCAGTTCGAGAAGAACTTCGATTGCTTCGTCAACTGTCACCACAAACGGAGACGGCGTGCCCTTTTTCGTGAGATAATTTTCAAAGAGTCGCAGAGCTGATTCCATGTCTTTTATGGACGCCTTGCCGGAGTTTTCACGAGGCATGCCGAATACGAAGTTGGGTGGAGCGAGAAGAGGACCAATCACGTTGTGACACAGCCAAAGTGGTCGAACACAAATTCGACGACCCAGATTAATAATCTATGTAAAAATAATACACGATACAAAGAAAACATCAATTGAATACTTACTATTCCGGACGAGTCAAGATATTCAACGGCTACTTTTTTCTCGTCCTCGGCCAATTTGATGCCAACTTCTTCAGCGACCCACTTCACGAATTCATCAGCCGTCAGGAAGTAAGCCAATGGACTCTTTCTCTTCTCATTAGAAAGAGAAAGATACTCCTCAATGGCGTAGCACAGTTTTGGAACATCATTTGCTTCCTAGGCAATATTAAATCTCAAAATAAATATTAATTATAGTAATTACTACCTTGAGCATTTCTTCGCGAATTTGTTTAAGTATTTTTCGGCAGCCATTCATGCATTCTGATTGGCTTTTACTGCAATCCATTTTTATCACGTGAGAAATTTTAAACGTATCTTCAAATTCTTTTCGAAGAATTTCGACGACTTCTTCGAGCTTGACGCTCACATTGATTCCCACCTCTTCATTGAAACAAATCAGATTGAAAATCACGACGAGACGGATGAGTGACGTCAAGTGAGGCGGAAGCGTACGCAATGCTGCCTTAGAGAACGCACACCAGAATCGCCCTCTTTCTAGAAGATGAAGAACCGATTCTGACGTCATCTTCTCTCCCTCTCGAATTGGAAGAATAAGACAAAACATTGTATTGGACTTTTGAAAAAAGAGACCATGTGCGCTGTGGAATGTCGGTTGGGCGCCAAAGTCCCACGCCGATCCTTTTCCAACTCCCGGAATTTGGCAATTGTGAATTTCAACGCCCGGTGTACGATCTTCTTCTTTGGGTAGGAGTCGATTGAGTTGAAGAAGAGAAATCACGAACGTTGTCTTTCCCGCCATTTCGCTTCCAATTACGCAAAATTTAATTGAATCTGGACGAACCATTTCTCGTTGAAGAACGGAAAATCGGGCGGCGTCCTAATACATTAATTACATACGGGAACTCAATCAAAATGATGACGTACGTAATGCTGTCGAAGGAGAGCTCTGGTTTCACCATCATTGGCCACCTCATAAGGTGTCTTTCCGTCCTGAAGTTCACGTTTATAAAATCTTTTTAATTAAAAATGAAAACAAGTCACCTTGTCTTGACACGTGACGTCAACACCCTTCCTAATCAATAGATCAATAATTGACTTGTCTACCTTTGAAAGACACTTTGCAGCTATATGCAATGCATTTTGTTTGTTCTGCAAAGATTTGAATAGAGAACGAGTGAGGAATGAGAATTCTGACTAACTTTATCTCTGGCAGAAACATCAGCTCCTAATTCAATTAGCTCCTGAATGATGATAAAAGAAGGATGATCACATGCAAACAATAGAGGTGTCATTCCCTTCTAAAAATAGAATTGCAAAACGAAAATGAAAAATGTTGTAAGAACGCGACCTCATTAACAGAATAGATATCAATGTTTTTCTCAGTCACAAGACAATGAAGAACATCTTTCACTTCGTCATCTTCACAGTTTGCGTGCCAGGTGGCATAAAACAAAGCCGTCATCCCTTCCTGAATAAAAGACGGCGATTTGTAGATTGACTTTGTAGCAAATAAACAACATCTCACGTGATCTTTTGCTTGACAGTCAGCTCCTTTTTCATCCAAGTAGCGAACTTTCAATGAACGATCAATAGAACTTTGACACGCCAACATAAAAGGCGTTTTGCCCCTCTGATGGTGAAGTAAGAATAAAAGTATCAAATTTGAAATCTACTAACCTTGTTGATGCTATTGACATGAGCATTGTGTTTCAAAAGCCATTTCACTCCAAAAATGCTTCCAGCCGAGCAGGCAAGATGCAGAGGAGTGTTCCCATGCTATTACAAATATTGCACATGTAGCAAACAAAAGCACATCATATATCACCTGACTAGTAGCGTTGACACTCAATCCCTTTTCATTGACAAGATAATGAAAAATCTCGTCCGCTTTTTCAGATGACGAAAACTGATTTTCAGCTGCAAAAACCTATCAATCAAAAGTTATTGTTGCGAGAGGGTTGATATCAATTCTGTTACAATATCACGTGGTGACGTAATGTAGCCATGTTCCTCGAGATAGAGCATTTTCTTCATTGTGTCAACGGAACTTGCACAGGCTAGAGAATATGGCGTATGTTCCCACTAAACAAGAGTGATGAGTGCAACCATCTAAAATCAATTCCAAGTCATACTCCGTCTTTCACGTTGATCTTTGCACCGTGAGTGACGAGCCATTCAACGCCAAAAATATTTTCCCACTCGCACGCACAGTGAAGAGGGCGGAGTCCTTCCTGCGGCCACGCATCAATTAATTTACCAATCCAAAACGTATTCATACCTCTGATTCCTTTTCAATGTGTTGATTTTGTTGCGCAAGCGCATAGCTGAGCCACTCATCGGCTTCCTCCGCCGTCTCAAACTCTCTTCCCGCCACATAGTGAAATAACGACAAGTCATAGTCGAGGTACTAACGGAAAGGATAATACAGTGGTGTGCAGCGATGAAAACGCGACTTCTACATACCTTAGAGAACTGCTCAGATCGAAATCCTTTTTCCGTAGAAAGAAAACTCTTGATTTCATCGCCATTTCTCTTCTCGATTATCTCGGTCAATCGCTCGATCGCGGACGATATCATTTTCGAGATCCGTCTGGGCCTCTGTCAACAACAATCAGCCAATAACAACGATTACCGTTCGATGATTGTACGAATTCGTTTTACGGTTTTTTGGCGACGCTCGCTGTTCGATCACACTACGCGTCCTTACTAGTCTACTCAGCCTCGACTTACTTTCGGCGAAGAGAAGAAGGAAGCCATTGCGACAAAGAATGTCAAACGCATGCGCATTCGGCTTAGTCTCTTGTCCAAAGTAGTGACGTCACAGATCTGAATGAATCAATAGTACAATTAAAATCAACTATCAAACGTTTTCAAACGAGAACGAGTTTTCTATAAACAGCGCGAAATGAATTCCTCCAACGAAGCCCGAACTCTCCTCATTTCGCCCCAAGTTCAAAGGACAATAAATTCAAAACAGAATCCCACCCACTGCCAAACCATGTAATTTTTGCCGATTATGTACCTTGGAAGAATCGCATTGAGCTGATTCTGTTCTGTTCCACAATTTCAACACTTCGGCCATACGAACGATGTTGTGACGAAAGTGCATGCTCATAAAGATATTGAACATCGCCTGAGCTGATAAGACAGGCACCAAGAATGTCTCATAATGATCCGCTGAGGATTCGGGCTATGCCCAAAACGCGGGCAGTAGCACAGCATGCACGCTCCCCCCCACCCTATAGCTGCATGCCTACACCCAAAAGGGATGCGACAAACTTCACTCAGTTGCACCATAATTAATGATAGAGAATTTTTCCGTCAGCCCTGAAAAACATAGCGTGTTAGCTAATGCTCATTGGATTTGATTGCTCATGCTACTAGTTTAGGTACTAGCGAACTCTTTTTTTATAGAAGCTTAGCAAGGAATATGTGCGTCGCAATTTTAAGGAAGAAGCTGCTGCTGATGACCTCTGCATTACTTCAAAGCGATTTTCGGCTTTACCTCATGCATTCTGACGCAGAAAATGCCTCACGAATGAGGCAATACTGCAATACTGCAATTTCTGAAACTGAGATGCCAAACAAGAGGCAAATTCTTAATTAATAATTGCTGTCGTCATGCCGTTGCTCATTTTCCCTAGGCTGCTAATACCCGTCGACGCTTGCTCTGCGGCGATTTCTGCGACAAAAAAAAGAAAAGTTAAAAGACAAAATTGCATTGTTTATACAGTACGTGACTTTCTAATTCTCAGACATTTCTTCGAATTCCCTTTCGATAGCTTTCCGGCTGACACCAACTAGCCTAAACGTTGACAGCAGCTGACGCACTGTTGGCGATTTTGCTGCTTTTTTCCACAATTCCAGAACCTTGAATGTACGAGTGAAGTAGCTTGAAGTTGAGCCGCGAATCTTATCGCAACTGGCCGAACCGACGTCGAGGTAAATACCGACGTCTTCCCATTTGGACCCTGCAACGGCAGCGCATGCTTTCATCAAATCACCTGGTACCAGCTCATCGTCAGCGGGAAACGAGCCTAAAGAAAAAGACCGAACCCAAATTTTTGAAACATGCCGTAGTAGAAGTGAATTACGTAAAACGCGATGACTCTGAATGACATCGGCCGAAGTGACCTCAGCCTTATATACCGTAGGTGCAAAGCAAACTAAGTTTAGAGAGAATTACCCTTGTGCATTTTATTAGTCTACCTCTGAGTCACTCTCTCCGACGATCACCAAGTCTCTGATAGACGAACGATGACGTTTTTCCGGACGAGTAGAAAACAAGATGTCGTCGAGAGCCTTCTCATTCACTTTCTGATCGACTTCACTCGACGAGTAAGTGGCCGGATTGCTGCCGAGTCGTCGAAGGGAAGAACTGTCCAAATAGAACCAGTTAAGAGCAACTCCCGGACTTCTTTCGTCTGACGCTCGAGCGATCATTGCTTTCAGCTCGTTGAGGAATTCCTTGGCAACGGCCTCACATTCGACTTTGCTTGACCAGCGAAGGATGACGTCAATGCCATGGTGTCCCATTTTAACTCCCAATTGGATCAGACACTCGATTACTTTGCTACCGACGATTCTCACTAATTTGACGCCGTCCTTCCAAACCTCGTGGCTCGTATTGGTCAGACGAGAGAAGCGAGACTGAAGAACGACAAACGACGAAGGTGAGATGATGTCGACGGGGTGGACGCACTCGTATCGTTGGCCACGATACACGTCCATCGACGAATCTTCCTTCCAGGCGTCGCAAGAAATAGAATTATCAAGAAGAGCCGGAATCTGATACACTCCTGGCGTGTTTTCCACCGGAATGCACAGTTCGAGGTCGAGAAGAACTTCAATTGCTTCGTCGGCAGTCACCGAAAATTGAGACGGGACGCCCTTTTGCTTGAGATGATGTTGAAAAGCCATCAAAGCCGATTCGATGTATTCTCTCGACGCCTTTCCGCATTTTTCCGCAGCCGGCATGCCGAATAGAAAATAGGCCGGAGCAAGAAGAGGACCGATCACGTTGTGACAAAGCCAGAACGGACGAACGCAAATTCGACGACCCATATTAACGACCTGCGTGTACGTAAAAATAATAAAAATAAAGAAACAATTTTAAATAATTTTAAATAAAAGTTACTCACAATTCCCGAAGAGTCAAGATATTCGATAGCAACTTTTTTCTCGTCGTCAGATAACTTAATGCCAACTTCTTCAGCGACCCATTTCTCGAATTCTTTGGCTGTGAGAAAATAGGCCAATGGACTCTTTTGACTTTCTTCGGGAAGAGAAAGTCGTTCCTCAATGGCGTGACACAGTTTTGGAACATCATCTGCTGCCTGTGCATAATACATTGTTTAATTAAGAAGAAACATTATTCAGTCATTACCTCGAGCATTTCTTCGCGAATTATTTTCAGTTTTTCTCGGCAGTCATTCATGCGAACGGATTGGCTCTTACTGCAATCCAATTCAATCACGTGCGAAATTTGAAACGTGTCATCGAACTCTTTTTGAAGAACTTCGGCGACTCGTTTAAACTGGAATCTCACCTCAATTCCCGCCTCTTCACTGAGACCAATCAAATTGAAAATCATAAAAAGTCGAATTAACGACCCCAGGTGCGACGGAAGCCTTCGCAACGAAGCCTTGGCGAACGCACACCAAAAACGCCCTTCTTCAAGAAGATTGACAATTTCTGACGTCATATTCCTTCCCTTTCGAAATGGAAGAACGAGAAAGAACATTGTATTGGATTGCTGAAAGAAGAGCCCATGAGCGCTATGGAAGGTGGATTGAGATCCGAAGTCCCACGTCGTTCCTTTGCCAACTCCAGGTATATGGCAATTATGAATTTCAATGCCGGCTGTGCGATCTTCCAGTTCCACTGGAGGACGATCGAGTTGAAGAAGTGAGTTGGTAAAGGTCGTCTTCCCAGCCATTTCGCTGCCGATCACACACAGTTTGATTGAATCCGGGCGAACCTTTTGGCGTTGAAGGACCGAAAATCGGACAGCCTCCTATCACACAAACTTATGTAACCGAGAGAAAGAATCGAAATGATATGATGAAGTACGCAATGCCGTCGCAGGTGCATTCTGATTGGACCCCTTTGTGCCAGCTGATAAGGCGTGTTT
Source organism: Oscarella lobularis (assembly GCF_947507565.1). Lineage (NCBI taxonomy): Eukaryota > Metazoa > Porifera > Homoscleromorpha > Homosclerophorida > Oscarellidae > Oscarella > Oscarella lobularis. The sequence continues at coordinate 1,349,392 of NC_089186.1, forward strand.
CCGTCCTGAATTCGCCTTAAAGAAGCCACTCGTTTTTGGAATGAGAATACGTTACCATGTCTTCACACGTGACGTCAACACCCTTCTTGATCAATAGATCAATAATTGACTTGTCAATCGCATAGTTCTCTGCAGCTCTATGCAAGGCATTTTGGTTCCTCTATAGAAATTAAAATAGAGATCCAGAGAGCAACGACATTTCCTGACTAACCCTATCTCTTGCAGAAACGTCAGCTCCCAGTTCAATTAGCTGCTGAATGGCGTGAAAAGAAGGACCATACGAATTATCGCACGCGTCCAATAAGGGTGTCTTTTTCTCCTAAGAAGTAGAAATCTCTGAACAAAATCTCAACGTACTCACGTAAGAATGCCACCTCATCAGCAGAATTGACGTCAATGCCTTTCTTGACAACGAGATACCGAAGAACATGTTTTACGTCCTTTTCACACATTGAGTCAACGGTAGCATAAAACAATGCCGTCTGCCCATTCTGTATAAAAGAACAACGATATGATTACCGACTTTGTAACCGTCATCAAATCCCACCAGATCTTTTGCTAGGCAGTCAGCGCCTCTTTCACCCAAATAAAGCACTTTTGATAAACGATCGACGGAACTTTCACAGGCCAACATGAAAGGCGTTTTCCTATCCTAAAAACAAAATGAAACTAAACTGTCAAACGCTATCTCTTTTAAATAACCTTATTGACGATATTAATAACAGCGTGGTGTTCAACAAGCCATTTCACTCCAAAAATGCTTCCACGCGAGCAGGCACGATGCAGAGCAGTGTTCCCATACTATCAGTGAGACAGATACCTCTTCATAGATGTAGCAAACAAAAGCACATCCTATATCACCCTATCAATAGCGCCGACGCTCGATCCCTTTTCATTGACGATGTGATGAAAAACGTCGTTAGCTTCTTCAGATGAAGCAAATTGACTGGGAGCCGCCCATACCTAGTGAAGCTGATGTCTACTGCCTGACTGTTGATGTCGAAGTTTTACTATGTCACATGGTAGCAAAATATAGCCATGTTCTTCTAGACAGATCAATTTCTTCATTCTGTCTACAGAACTTGCACAGGCCAGAGAATACGGCGAACGTCCATTCTAAACGACGAGCGATGAGTCCAACGACGTGAATCAATTCCAAGTCTTACTCTGTCTCTCACGTTGACATTTGCACCGTGACTGACGAGCCACTTCACGCCGAAAATATTTCCCCACATGCACGCACAGAAAATTGGGCGGAGTTTCGAATACTAGCAAATACGCGTCCATAACTACCAACCCAAAGCGCATTCATACCACTGATTGCTCGTCAATGTTTTGATTTTGCTGCACAAACAAATAGCTGAGCCACTCATTCGCCTCGTCAGCTGATTCGAACTCTCTACCCGCCAAGAAGTGAGGGACTGTCAAGTCATTTCCGAACTAATGAAACGAAATCATGTGCAGCTAGTAGTGAGAAATTATGTCTCCATACCTGCTCACGTCGAAAACCTTTTTCCTTCGAGAGAAAATGTATCACTTCGTCGTAATTTTTCTCGTCCGCTATCTTTATGAATCGGTTGATCGCAGAACGAGCTGATGATGTCATTTTCGAGATCTATCGCGGCGTATGGCAACCACGAGAACCAGTTTCACAAGAACAAAAACACTTTCGGTTATACTTACGCTCTTATTCGTCCGGTAGGTGATGACGACGAATATCAGCAGCAAAGTAGAAACTCTCTGGCCGCTCTCCAGCGTTGGCCGTACGTCTCGAGCCAGACGACGACCGTCGACGACGATCCGTCTGTCTACAATACGGGACACTTTGTCACCTCGCCCACGCAACGAAGGACGAGCGTTCTTATAGCTAAATCTCTTTCTGAGCTAGTTGTTATTTTTATAAACAAATCATCAGTTTAAAATTAGGCCAACATCACCATTTTTTTGTGAGAAATCAATGAGCAAAAAATTCATTTTCGCATCTCAAGCGAAAATGTAGCGAATTTATTACGTCATAACACCACTAGATGCGAAAAACCATAGCTTCTGTTTTGGGTGAGAAAGGGCTAATTACGCGAGAATGAGAGGAACGCCCATCTTCGTTTGACCTCCCTAAGAGCTCGATAACCTAGTCTAGCTACATCTACAGAAGATTTTTCGCGCATGTGCGCTCGTCTGAAGACATCAATTAATTCAAGAAAAACAAAGGAGTTGGGAAAGATACCCTATAATGAAAGAAAAATATTCCAGCCTTCTCCTTGCTGTTATAACATTAAAAATAATTTCACTAAACGCCTCACTCACAATGCTTCGATCAGACGAGTGAAAGAGTCTAATGAGGAAAGTGCCTAGATTTGAGCCTAACAAAAATTTGATCATAACAAGAACCCGAGGGCATGCTGCATTGCCACGATATCGGAAAAAAAGACCGGGCTCTGACAATTTTAGCAGTACTATTGTAAGTATTGCACTTTCATTGATACCTGTACCTGTTTGGACCACTTGAGGAGCTCTCCGACAGTTGCTCAATGAGTTTTCAGCTACCACTCCTTGAGCACCTTCATCATGTGCAAGGTGTTGCCACTGGTGATTTCTCTTCACGTGCATCTAGGTCAATGAGAAACGAGCCAATTGCTTCTTAGAAAAGTAGTATGTACTAATTGATTCTAATCCACATGCATACTGTACTTATGAGTCAAAAAAGCTCAAAACTTAGAAAAGTCTAGCAATACGAACTTACGTAATATAGGCCTGCACAGAGCAACGCTGCGGCAAAAGCGGAAACACCAAACTCACCTGACGCTCTCCGTGCAATCTCCCCTTCACCATTCTCTTAGGATAGCACTGATTATACTCGTCCGATTGCAGAACTCGTTCCAATCGCGCCAAGCACTCGTTCGCAGTCGGCCTCGCGCTCGGATTAACGCCAATCATTTCACGACACATCTTCTTTATTGCGGGATGACCGATCTTTGATGCCTGTTCGAATCGATGACTGGCAACGGGCAGTTCCCCAGTCATCAATTCGGCGAGAGTCACTCCTAGGCTACAAACGTCGGCCATCTTCGTATTACGCTCACCACCGGTGCGGTTTTGTGGGCTACGCTACGGAGCCAAATATTGAGGGCTCAACGGTCCGGCGGAGAGGGAGACCTCGGCAAAGCGAGCGGCGCCCAAATCGCATACTTTCGCCTCCATCATTGACGTCACGACGACGTTTGTACGAGCGTATATCGCCGTGGAGAACGCCGTCGGGTCCGAGTTGATGCAGATAGGTGACCTCAGCTGTGATTCCGGATGCCAGATCGATTTGCTCTCGTAAGGAAAGAAACCACTTGGAACGAAGAGCGGCTCGAATGACGTCAGAAAGCGAGCCTTCGAGAAGTTCGCTTATAATTCGCAGTGGAACGCCGTTCTCCGTCGTGACGCCGCATAGGGAGACGATGTTGGGATGACGAGCTCGAGAGCAGACGGCAATTTCCTGCTCGAACAGACGAAGGTAGTAGTCGCTGTCGAGAAAATCGTAGAAAATTTTCACGGCCACAGGACATCCACGCCAGTAGCCCACGCGAACTTCTATACAAACCCAACCACTCTATCTTTCAAAAGTAATTTATACATTTATTATATTTACCTCCGTATGCACCGTCTCCAAGCTTCATTTCCGTCATTCTGACGTCTCCAACCGGAATCTGAAGAACACTATCCTGTTCTTTAGCCTTTTCAAGCTGCTTTTCTTTTTCTGCTTTTTCTTCGGTAACAGCCCTCAAGTCGGCTAATGTCTCCTCGTAAAGCTCTGCTATTTTGCTAACATATGCAACTGAACTTGAACGAGCAGCACAAAGACGAGTGCTCCAATACCGTGCTCTGTTCTCAAAATGTCGTTTTCTCTTCGTGCGTCTTCAAGAAGAACATTCCTTTCTTCAGTAGCAGTCTTCAAACGACCTTAAAAGAAATCAATCAAATTTTTAAAAAATTGACGGACTAGTACTTGCCTTGCTCCTTTAGAGCTAAAACTAATTTTTCATCATACAACTCGACTAATTTTGCTGGATACAGTCGTCTTTAATTAATTAAGCACTCTCATAACAGCGCAGTAAGCTCGCTCACCCGTAGCATCCACTGCCTTGTTTTTCTCCTCGGATACTTTCAGTTTCGCTGTTGACAAAAACTCTGCTGGCGCAACCAGAAGTATCTACTGATATATTTTTTACCGTGAAGTGCCTCGAGGTTCTTTTCTTTTTCTTTGACCGCATCCTGAGAGAGCGCCAACTCTTCGTCTCTTCTAGCCAACGACTGACCCTTTTTTCCAGGCGTTGAAGCAATTCCATTTCCTAAAATTTCCTTCTGGTTCTTAGGTACAGCCGCATAAAAAACCTCGTTAACTCGAGTAACCACAGTGCCATCCTTCGTTTGACTGAAGAAACCGCTTTTTCGAAGTTCCAGCTCGGCACTAAGCCGAAAGATTTCCTGCTGCATTTCTTCTTTCTCCTAAACACAAATATTTTAAAAATCGTTAATAGAGTCTCACAAGCATTGCTCAGGCGAAGCACAATTCAAAGAATCTTCTGTACACTGGAGAATGTTAATCTAAAACAAGTATATCACGTATGAAACGCCGATGCTTTTAATATCACCCAGAACCTCTTTCAAATATTTGACCGCTTCCCGCACGCACCGCTTCTCTCAAAAATCGCCGACTTTCCTAAATTCAAACAAATTTATTGTTCTGCGTTCAAACTCGCATCCGCTTGCCAGCGAGAGTTCACTGGCTTTTATTCCTAAAGCCACAAAGCGACGAAATAAATCCAGACGCCCTCCAAGGACAGCCATATCCAGAGCGCATTCTCCACGCTTCGTCTTTGCAAATATGTCACAGCAGCCTTCACTCAAAAGCAGATCAATTGCGTTGTCAGAGCCGAATTCAATTGCAGTGAGAAAGGGAGTGCAGTGAGAAAGGGAGTGCAGCCCCACTTCATAATCATTCGCAGAAGAGTCAGATAAACAAGAAAAATTCGCACCTGATCCCGAGCTTCACAATCAGCGCCTTTTGAAATCAACATAGCCGCTATCTTTTCAACGTCGCCTTGGGCTGCCAATTGAAGAACGGCGCTAAGATTCTAGTAGTTTAAGAATACACCATGTTTATCTCATAAACATTAATGTGCGTAAAATTAAACCTGATCCTTCAATTTCGAAATTAACCACTCTGCCATATCGTGACGTCGCTCAACGCAAGCCAATGCCAATGCGCCATTATCTTCCTATACCAGGTAGAAGCAATTATATTGTCACAATGACAATGGAAATCTAATGATCCTACGTAATCAGCAACCCTTGTTCGCCAGATAATTCGCACACTCCTTCTGCCTATGGCAAACGGCGTGTAGAAAAGGCGTTCTGCCTAACTATAAAGTTTGCTTAGTGAGATTGCTATTATGAACATTCTAAATACTTCAAACGAACCCTGTCTTGAGACTCGATAGCAGCGTCTTTTTCAATTAGAAGTTGAACCATTTCTATTTCATCGTAAATCACTGCCCAATGAAGTGAAGTACGACCAAACTAAATCGCACTGGTAGAAACATAAACTAAACGAGATAATTTTTGGCATACGTCGTCTTTTTCGGTCACCGAGCAACCTAAATCAAGAAGTTTTTTTGCCATTTGCACCTGTCCATTTGCACTGGCCGTTGCCAAAGCTCCACCACGGATCTGTAAAACTATATGTAAATTCCGCTATTCTGACTGACGTTGGACTCGAGTAACTTATTCTTCGCTTGTATGTCACATCCTTTCGATATCAACATGTCTAACAATGCCACATTGCCGCTTCCGGCGGAACATAAAATTGGAGTTCTTCCGTCCTGCAACCACAGATTGACATGTGACCGAAATATACGATTGTTAACAAAGAGAAACCACTTACTTCAGACTTGGCTTCAAGCTTGGCACCCTTTCTGATAAGAAACTCTGCTAGCTCAAGACTACCCTTGTCAGCAGCCCAGTGCAAGGAAGTATAGCCATACTAAATAAAATACAGATAATTAAAGTGACACATGTCTAACAACCTACAAAATGGGATTCGTTGACGTCTAATCCGAGTTCAACCAATGTCTGAGCGAGTTTGACGTTTCCGTTCCAACATGCTATGGCCAAGGCTCCATCACCGCGCTATATAATGAGGAAGCAAACAATTAAATCATAATAAAAAATATTATTTTATTTACTTTGTCCTTGACATAAATGTTGCTGCCTTTGGACATGCATAGATTAACAACTTCTAGACGTTGCCAATTGCAAGCCACAAGAAAGGGTGTGTACCCACACTACAAACAATGTCTAAAAACAAATCTTTGCCTTTGAGTTCCTGGTACCTCATGTAGGACTTCGAGTTCAGCGCCCTTCTCAGTAAGAAATTCTGCCAAGTCAAGATGCCCTTTGTCAGCTGCGCAGTGCAAAGACGTGTAGCGACCCTGCAAAAAAGTAAGACAGAACGCAAAACCTACTGGCGATCACGCCACGATAAACTTCATTGATATCCAGTCCCACTTGCACGAGTTTCTCAACAAGTTTGCGGTTACCATTCCAACTTGCCATTACAATGGCTCCATCTCCTAGCTAGACACAATTAAAATACGTGCAATTTATCTAGATAATGTTTACGACTTCACCTTGTCCTTTGCAGAAATATTGCACCCTTTAGATATGAAGAGATCGATCACTTTCATACAATCAGCATCACAAGCCACAATAAAAGGCGTGTTTCCAAACTAAAACATTTACAGTAGTCCTAACAAGCAAGCCGATTTTAGATTATTACGGTACCTCGTCTTCAGCATCGATGGTGGCTCCATTTTCAATAAGATACGCAGCAATTTCGATTAGCTGCGCAATGCAAAGATGTACAGCCATGCTACACAACGTCAAAAGCATCAAAAACGAAGTTATTGTCAATCGTACTTGATGCGTTTCGTCGACAGAGAACCCCATGTCTATCATTTTCACCATAGCAAGATGGCCCCCGAAGCAGGCCAGTGCCAAAGCACCATTGCCATTCTGCCAATAAAGTCAGAGTCGGACTAACAAGCGTGTTGCATGGATGGATTCTCACATTGTTCTTTGCTCGAATTCTGCAACCTTTCTGCACAAACAAATCGACTCCCATTATAGATCCTACACCAGCGGCACAAAGAAAAGCCGTTGCTCCATTCTATCAAGTGCATAACAAACGTTCATTGAACTTCACGAGATGACATTATTACTGGGGAGACTGGACATTCGATGTCCCAACCCAAGGATAGAAAATATTCTGCAACTTCCAAGCGATTGCATGAAATGCCGAGAGATATAGCACTGACGCCTTTCTGAAAGGAAAGAAAATTGCTAAAATAAACCCCAGATTAATTATATATAAGAATTCCTCCGTTTTCAAAACGGATTTGCTTTGTAGCGTAATAAAAACAGTGGCTGCAACCACTTCTTGAGAACTTACTTCGTTTACCACCGTTCTCCACTTCGTCGGCCGGTTCTAGCCTCGCGTGCCAGGCGCCTCTCCTCTGATCCCGGATAAACCCGGGGAGGAGAAGCGCCTGGACGCACTTGTATCACGTGTCTTACCCTATAGTACATGTGACCCTTCATTCGGCCACGCCTCGCTCAACGTAGAGCGTTGCTTCGATGGCTCGAAAATGTGCTCGACGTGAATTACCGAGCGATTTACGACACACAAAAGCCTTTGGTCAGATGATCATAAAAAGTAGAATAATTTGTTAACGCGGTGATTATAATATGAGTCACCTTGTTTTACTATTAATTACCCTATTTATACTACCTATGGTATTACCGTAAGGGAGTGTTTCTGAGTGGCTGGCCGGCTTGGACGTTGCATGTAAAATGTACTTAATTAAATGAATCAATGCCGGTTATTTAGCGCGCTTTGGCACATTTTTGCTCTTCGCTTTCTTTTCGATTTTTATACAGAGAAGGCGATTTTCAAGCGGAATGCGACGTGACGGCAAGACAAAGTACCAACGGAAGTACATGTTGGCAAGGTGAGACCTCCTACGGGGAAACAAAGCGAAACCTCTCATTCACGATGTTAGGAAGAAGTCCCTAGGCCACAATCGGGTTCCAGCTAAACAAAAAAACCCGAACGTATGGCCGTTTTCACGGAGAACGCGTAAGATTCTCACACGAGGGCCTCATTTGTGTTTGAAGCTCAGATCTATCGCTTTGCAATTGGCATAAAAGAATCCTAATGGGACACAGACGTCCTGCAGCGCCGTCTACCACATGCACCCCTTCGTACGATGTCCAGATAGATAGACGTCAGGATTTGTGTCGCAACAGGCTATGCAAGCAAATTAGGGTAGTCCGACTCTGCATTGCAACTGGAATCCAACGCCGTCGCCGCAAGAGGTACCAAAGCGACCAGACAGGTCTACTCAGCGCCAACAGCAGCATCGAGCGTGACCCCTAATTGAAAACCGTCGCACAGAGCAACCAGCGGATTCCCGTCAAAGAAGCGTCGCAATCTCCTTACGCGGATGCGTAATTGTGTGTCCTCCCCTCCCCAGTCAGTGTCTAAAGGCGTACACCATCGAGTTGGTCTTATCCAATCTTTTGCTATAGCGAGGCATTCGCGTATAAAGAGAAGAGGATGTATGGGTCTTTTAATTAATTAAGTACGGGTTATTGATGCAGTCCTCTATCTGTATAGGTCTGCACCATGTACCCTAATGTATAATTCTGGTACTCACCGGCAGCGAATGACGACAGATCGTCAACAAACCAGCCTTCGCGTAAGAGAGCAACAACTGAATGCAAGACTTTGATTACCTCAACATCAAAAAGCACAGCAGCTAGTTGCGCACAAGACTGACGCACAACAGAATCGCTGAGCAAACTGCAAAAAAGACACCAACTTTGTTTTCGCAGCGAAGGGGTACATAAGTAACCCAAAGGCTGTCAACGAACAAAAACATATCCAATAGAGAATGTGTTTCTGTCGCCGTTGTCTGCACTGCATGAGGCAAAGTTTCCAACAGTATTGTTTGCTGCATGTGGCGAGCACAAGTGGCCAAAGCCGCCAATTCCGATCCAAGAGTCACATGAATTACAGTTATTCTCTTGGTTGCCAATTATCCCAATTCTCACGCGGCTATAAGCACCAGTCCAGTCTGAGCGGCAGTTGAATCCTTCCTATGAAAGCAACCATAATGTAGAAATCTGCATATGCACATTAAAATCCATACCCTGTTACAATTGTACTGAAGAGAAGAGTATGGAACTAGAGTCTTCCAAGCTGATCGGCCAAGATCAGTAGGATGATGCTCGCCTGTGCCCATGAGATCTTTCATAGAAGCGGCAGGCTGATCCAAGACCAGTTCGTTCAGCGTTTCACCCGTTTTCAATAGAAGAAGAACTTCGTCAAAAGGTACTGTGTAATACGATTCGAGTTTGGCTTCCGTGTTGTCCAAGTTGACCTTCTCCGGATTGTAAACTTCTGAGTTTTCCCATAGAGTGCTGTTGTATGTGAATTTTATCGAATTGCTGTTCACTTTCATAATCAGAGTCCACCCGTCTGCGAGACAGTACGTCTATAGAACATACGTTGCAAAAAATTCTGAACAGAAAACTGAACTGCTTTACAGAAAACGCGGATGATGAGTTCGAGGGCTTAATTCTGTGTATTCCAGGCTGGAATTTTGGATTCAATGCCAGCGTCAAGCACGAATGATGAATGCGTGGAGCGCGTCTGGTGGAATTTTTCTTAGGCGAGCAACCTAACAAATTAAATTTTCAAATGCCAAAGCTGGACGTTATCTATTCTTACCTTCAACGTCGCTTGACGCAGAAACTGAGTTGAGAGAAAGGACGAGAAAGAAAAGCTTCAGTAGCATTTTAGATATCTTGCTCACTGCTGCCGCTGAACTGCGAGGAACTGAAGGCAAATATCGGCTATATATAGTGCTTTCTTTGTGGCAAGTTGTTTATGTGCTGTACAAACAGATGACGTAAGTGGAAGTCAAGCAAAATCTGCATATGAGGTAAACACATCGATTTTATCGTCTACTTCACTAGCGCTAGTAGTCGCCTATACATGTGCAGTAAGTAAATCTAGCCCATCCTCTAATTCTGTAATTAGAAATTTTGAACGGGAGTTAGATACGAAGTAAAGGAATTAATTAAGTACTTGATGGAAATGAAGGAAGTGAAGGAAGTGAAGGGAGTGAGGGGAGTGCAGGAAGTTGGGGAACTGAAGGAACCGCATGAAGGAAACGAAGGAAGCGAAGGACGCAGATTATATCTGCGAATTTGCATTTTGCATGAATACGAAAACGTCATATGCTAAATATCATGCAGTGGCGGCGCGGAGGGTGCGTCTCGGAAACTAATTGAAGGGGTGCGTTGATTTCCTCTCATTTCCTAGCGACGCGCTCCGTACTAGTATACTTTAGACGCCGCGCTCAACTGCACGGCTACGGGTACGTTTATCGTTCGCTTTACCCGCCGCTAAGTTAACTATATATTGCTCCTATCGCCTCCCTTCAGTCCGTACGCCTGCGTCCGCGCGTCGTATCTCTTGCCGTCGAAAGTGAGTCCATAGGACATCTGAATACGTGATCTCTATAGTTCCTCTTCATTTCGGTTTCTCTATAATGGGAATCATTTCTATTGCTGGTCTCTTCATTTCCTCTTGCCCATCCATTCAGTTTGTCGGCGCCGCGCAATCGTTCAAGTAGCCTCGCTTAAGTCGCTTTCGCCAAGCCCTTCTTCCCCTCCCGTGTTTATACGGGAGATCATGCAGCTAGGGAGAAGATCGAGGCTACTTTCAAGCACCACGCGTCTTTCAATCTATAGCAGGTTAAAATATGTGCATAAAGTCCTTACGAACCATAACTAAAAGAGTATTACTCTAAGCAGAGTGAGACACACTAAAAACTTGCCTTTACTGTTTCTGTTACTCGATCTGCTGTGTAGCAAGGTCCCAATGAGGAACCCACTGTGGCCGTTGTCTTCATCTACGTCATCGCTGTTTCATTGGTCTCGTGAACGACCTCGATCGCTCTATAGGTAAGAAAAAACGCCGAGAATGTTCGTCTGAGAAGTGGAAAAAGACGGTGAACGACACGCCGCTTAATTCGAATCGTCACTTGTCTGACGTCATCAAGGCCTCTGTTCGTTGCAAGGAGCCTCTCTCTCTAAGAGAACAAATCGATCTGGCGTCGGGGATGACTGCATGCTAGCTGGAATCAGCTATCTTCATCAACTCGGGCCCAACGGTATTTTGCACGGAGACATTCGCTCTACTAATGTTGTCGTGACGTCACTTATGGAGAAGAAAATTTGCGATTTGGGCGCGGCTCGCTTTGCTCAAGTCTGGCTCTCGGCTGGTCCTAGCTTCTGAGTCCCGAATATTTAGCTCCTGAACGAAGCCCGGAAAAAGCTAGGTCAACGCATGCACAACACGAACATGGCCGACGTTTACAGTTTGGCTGTTACTGTCATTGAATTGCTGATTCGACAGCATCCGGTTGTGAGTTGTCGAATTGAACATTCGTTGTAAGTGGCTCATCCCGACGTGAAGCAGATGTGTCGTCGGCTGATTGAAGAGGATCCGAGCGCGAGGCCTGGTGCAGGCGAGTTTTTGGCCGTATTGGAACGAATCCAAGGACTCATGCGCTTATATCGAGTGTGCTGCAAAAAGAATGGTGAAGGGGAAGTTTCGTGGAGAAGGACAGGTTAGTCTGGTTTTCGGCCCTTAGGCGCATCGTCGCATTGTGCAGTGTTAATTTGTTTATTTTCTATTGTATCACTGACCTACCGTGACTATATCGTATTTATACGTGGTCTAATTATTGTTTTAGTGTAGCAAAGTGTTACAGCCTTAGCAATGAGGGTACACGTGTACAGTGTACTAAGCATGAAGGAAGCACTGAGACATTGATTTGACCATCTATGATTTGACTTTGATTAGTCAAGGAATGCGGTGCGCGTGCCTCGATTCGAGGTCTCGTGACGCCCCTCCCACCCCTCCCCGACGGTGGGGTAGGTGGCTTTGTGTTTACTCGCCTATTCGCTTTCGCAGCCTTCGCCGGAGGCTGCTATCGCATCAATCCGAACACGATCCTCAGTAAAAACGATCGACTCCACCAGCAGCCTACTCACTACTCACGAAATCTCAGGAGCCGATCAACCTGATCACCGCGGCGCCGAACGGCAATCTAATCACTCTAACCGAAGGCCGAAATGGCGGCAGCGATCGTCGGCGTGATCAGAGACTTGGCGGCGCCGTAATTACGTAGCGGGAACGATGTTCGGAATCAGTCACTGAGTCGGACTCCTGCCATGCCTGTCCGATCCCGTCGTTATTACTCATCAAATCGGAACTATAATACACGATCGCTTTTTTTCGCCCAGACCTGGAGCAGGACTTCAGGTGAGCTGATTGGTTGATTAATTAATTAAATTATTAGGTATTGCTAATTAAATGTTGGGATATGTAGAAGATGCGTCTCGTCTTCTGCAGTCATTATCATGACATCATTGATGGACAGTCGTGGATGAAAACCGAAGAAGTGTATCTATAGTGACGGTGAGTAGGAGAAATAGCTCTGCGAATTAATTAATTAATTTTGAAATTGTCGTCAAAATTGCACTACATCAACGTTGTTTTGTTTAGATCACAGTCGTTTGTGGAATTCCGGGAATGCTCTACAATCGAACGAATGTCCGAGGAGATTGCTTACCCAATGAATGCCAGGTGACTCATTGAGCCAGGCCATAGCAGTACTTATATCAAAAGGTCAGATGTAATAAATTTCTTTTTTTCTCTTTACAGCCTGTTGAGTTGTCCGACTGAAGCATTCTCATTAGCATTCAAAATCAGTACAAATTTCACGGGGCAGCTCGTATGTTTGCGTTGAGCGTCGAGCTACGATCAAGGGAAGACGTGGGACGCTTGGAATTGTCTCGTCATTTGGCCAGAGGGAACCCATTCTTACTCGTGCATGACCGTCATACCGAGCGGGAAGTCCGTTTTCCCGCTGATGATCTGCGCTGATATCTGACAATCTGATCACATGCGCTCGCGTCAGTGGGAAAATTTCGGCGCTTGCCAGACGATCTTGACTGCATTTGCAGACGCTTTCATCACAACTGCGCTCGTATGGTTGAAGTGGTGGAACAATGCAAATACACCTACAGTGGGTCAGCTTCTACGATGGTTTGAGGAGTTTGAGATTAACCAAAGGGCAATCCTATTGAAATATGAATCACTGTATGGCCGTAAGTAGATATTTTTATTGTTGTTACTTTTTTGACCTATATGTAATTCTGAACTTTTGGCTGGCTGGCTGGCTGGCTTGAACGTTGCCGATTTTTTATTAATGATTGTTGTATTTTTTGTCTTTAGAAGACGAAATTCAGTAAGACGAATGGAAACATGGAAAAATCGTCGCTCAATTAAATGAGTCAATGCAGGTTATTTAGCGCGCTTTGGCTCATTATGCTTTTGCGCTTTCTTTGCGATTTTTACACCGAGAAGGCCGTTTTCAAGCGGAATTCGACGTGACGACAAGACAAAATACCAACAGAAGTACAGTTTGGCAAGGTGAGGCCTCCTACGGGGAAACAGAAGCAAAACCTCTCATTCAGTCATTCACGATGTTAGGAATAATTCCCTTGACCACAATCGGGTTCCAGCTCGCCAAAACAAGCCGAAGGGGCCGTTTTCTCGGAGAACGCGTAAGATTCTTTGCGTTTGAAGCTCAGAATCTCATCGTAGACGCTATCATGCAGTTTCCTCCAACACTATCCTCACCACATGGAACAGTGAAACCTTGCTGATTCGCCGTATAGCAAGTGCATCTTCTTCACGAGAGCACAGCAGCATCGTCGATTGAAGGAGGAGTGGCCCAAAAAAAAGCGTACCGTCCATCGTAGATACAGGGTCTTGGTCTCCTTTTCCAAACGCGATATTGAGAAAATAGAACTCCCCATGCACATGCATAGCTCTCACTTCTCTATAGACGTGTCATATATAGCATATGATGGCTATTGAGTTCAAGGGACTAATTATAAGAAACGATGTGGCGAATCGACGCGAAAAGTTTAGGTTCACTCGCGTTTTTGGTTGTGGTTTTTTTGACGTCGTAAATCTCTAGAGACGCCGTTGTTATATGTTTCGTATCGATTTGGAGCAAGTGATCGATGCGACGATCGATGCACGGTTGATTGGCGCGGGGGTAAGAACTTTTTCCCACTTCTCCTTGTCTTCTCCTCCACATATTCATAAGAGAAACAGTGGCACTTGGAAGCATCGTCTATTGACTATTGTAATATAGCACAACTATTCCTTGGTTTGCCGGACGAACGTGACCTGTCACCTGACTCCGATTACGTTTTCTAGCCTGGTATAAAGAAGCACTCCTAAAGGGTCAACGTGCCTTCGCCTTCATCGAATTTACAAAGTATATTTCTTATTGCTCTGAATAAACTAATAACACGTGATTGATTACTAGGAAGATAAACGTACTGTTTGACTGTTCTCCGAGGGCTGTAATTTCCGCTCAAGTTGGACATTAGTCATGCGGCTATTACCAATCTCGTCAGACTCGACTACACGTGTGCGTGGAATCGTTTCTGAACGCTCATAGCCTTCTCCTGTAGGTATATTTACTTCAGAAATAAAAACATGATTTCTCTTTCTTTATTAATAGCTATGCGTTTGTTCAATCAATATTGATATGATGGCAACAAAGAAGAAACGCGTGAGGATGTGTTTTAGTAGAGGGAGTAGTAATTTCAGGCTGGCTTTGATGTCTAGGAGACGTATAGTAAAGTCAGCGATGAGAGACGACTCGACAAGTGAAGAGAATGACGGATTGGTTTTGGCACGAAATTTTGTAGTGTAGCAGGCGCATAACACGAGCACGCGTCGTTTCGTTGCGCGGGTGGGCACCCTGGGAGAGCTTAGGTTAGATTAGATAGGTTAGATTAGGGCACCGGCGGGGTGGTGCACCCCCGCGTGCGCTGCCGCCGCCATGGAGCACAGGGAGAGGTACAGACAATTTATTGAAATAAAGAAGAAAAAAATGACATGGTTTCCCCTCTTGCGCGGGCAGTTTATTTGACGGGGTCATGCCCAGGACCCCGAAAGGAGCAGTTTTTGAACGGGTCTTGCTCAGGACCCTTTGGATGCAGTTTTTTTTTCTTGGGAGGTCATGCCCAGGACCCCCGTTCCTACACAAAAGAATTAAATAAAGGAAGAGAAATGACAAAGAAGATATTACCTTCCAGATTATTTCGTCGTCTGACTCAGTTATGCCTATTTTTAAAAACTAAGTCTTCTATGGTACGCTATACTAAAAAATTAGTGAATCTACGTCATCTCCCATCCAAAAATAGCCTTCTTATCACATTTGACTCAAATCCTCGCGTCGTCCTCCTGAGAACGTTAATTTCGTTATTGAATCAATAATTCGCCTCACCTTACCTGTTCGTCTTTCGCCTGTTTCTGATTCTTCTTTCGTGGAGGAGCGCGTGGAATCGTCTCGCCTTCCCCACCTAAAAACCAATAAAAATAAAAGCATACATATTTATTTTGAATACGTACTTGGTTCCCATGACGTTCCACCGAGAAGTGACGCTCGACGCGTCGTCTTCAACTCTTCCTTATCATCGTCGATCGGAATCGTCGGAATCCGACGAAGTGACGTCATCACCCGAATCATCTACTCCCTTTCCTATCCACCAAATATATTTAATTAAAAATCATATGACCTCAAATTCAATTTCAAAGACGCACCCGTCGTGACGTCATGAGCGGCGGCAGAGGCGGTGGGCGGCGGAGGACGATTAAACAGCGCGCGAAATAAATTCCGGGAAGCCGGACTTCCTCTCCCTCTTCATTAGGCGACCATCCCACGTCCATACGCAACGAAATCGCAATAGAATCAATGCCCACTAACTATGCAATCGTTACTAGAGACTACCTTGGTTGAAGAAATGGGTCTCGCATCGACGATTGTAAACGATTTAGGAGAAGCAACGTCTCCTGCTACACACGTCAGAGACAATAGAAGCGTTAATCGTTATTTATTTATATATTTATGAATTTGCCTGTGTTTGTTGATTTTTTCTCGAGCGAGTTGTGGCATTCGTTGCAGACACGTTCAAGACGTTCATCACCCGGTTTCGGCGTCTTGCCTTGAAAGACAACAAGATCGACTTTGTGACTCGAACACGTGGAGCAGACAACTTTGCCACAATTACGACACTGATGCTACAATAAGAAGATTAATTATTATAATTGATTTTTAGGTATGTGTACCTTTCCATTGTATGATGAGAATTTCGCTTTTCGACAGACCATGCATTCCGTGACTTTTCCGTCTGGGACCCAAAAACAGCGCGAGTCACAAGTTGGATATTTTCATTTAATTAAAAAGATTTATGAGTTTTAATTAATTCTTGACCTTGGCCTTTTTGCGCTTTTGCCATGAATTTTTTCAAATTCGATAGCCAATTGTTCTTGTCGCTCAAACTCGGCGCGAAAACGTGAAACGATTTATCGGTGTGATTAATTTGAAAAGCATCATCAGTACCTAGAAATAACCCAATAAATAAATAAATTGAACTTCATCTATTTTCCTACCCCAATGCTCATAGATTTGACTCATTCATGGAATAGACCTGAGGGCATAAAATGACACTCAGATGAAACAGACATCTGATCCAAAGTGAGCACGTGTTGCTGAGCGTAATGACCACGTGACAATACCGTCCCATAAACCTATAAAGACATTTTCAAAGAGAACTAAAATCGGGCCAAGCCCACTCGCTCTTTTCTTACCAAAACGTCGTTGAATAGGAAGAAGTGTCACGGCTTTGGACCGCGCGGTGACAGACTTTGAGTAGGGTTCCTTCGCGGACGAAAATTCGGCCCGGAACTAGGAGCGTCTGCCCGGAAATGCAAGCGCATCGATTTTTTTCCACGAATGGGGGCCCCCCGCGAGATACTTACGCATCCTACCTGGAAGCGGCCTTGTATTTCGGCGATTTTCGATTGGTTGAAATCGGATTCATTGAGCCGATAGGATTTCTTCCTGGAGGTGGGATTCGATGTGTTTGGCTCGTGTTTCCTCTCGATGAGGCCTCACCTTGCTGATGCGTACCTCTGTTGGCAGTTTGTCTTGTCTTCGCGTCGATTTCCGCTTGAACATCGCCCTCTCTTGTATCAAAATCGAAAGAAAACACGAAGAAGCGAAATGAGCAAAAGCACGCTAAATAACCAGCATTGATTCATTTAATTGAGAACACCGATTTTTCATGTTCCCTTCGCCTCGCTGAATTTCGTCTGCAACGCTTAAACTGGCCCATATAATTGCAGCCTCTTGAGCCTCTTGTTCTCCTTTGACTCCGATTTTAAAGTTTCACAGCCACCACAATAGGGCATTTAGAATTCTTTTGAATGAAAATTAGAAGGCACAAGATCAACTTTGTTATCATAACCTAACCTTAGCCTTCCAGATGCCTCTCTCAACCGTTCCAAATTGACTAAGATTAAATATTATTAATTAACCTACTACTATATTTTTTAATAATATTAATATCCAGTTCCTAGTACTCCTTTGAGCTCAACTGAAGACCTTTCCAAAACGCGAAACTTTGCAGCAGTGAACTGGTCGTACAAATAATTCAAACACAAATTAGGCACTCGTGTGACAATCTTACGCGTTCTCCATAAAAGAATACATCGATTCGGTTAGTTTTGGTTCGTTGAAATACAATTGTGTCAATGGGACTTCTTAATAATGTCGTGAATGAGAGGTTTTGCTCTTGTTTCCCCTCAGAAGGCCTCACCTTGTGGCGTGTGAGAACACCGATTGTCGTTTCCATTCAATTTCGTCTCCAAAAGATTAACAATAACATACAAAAATATTACACAAAAAGTTCTGTAACGTCCAAGCCAGCCAGCCAGCCAGCCAGCCAGCCAGCCAGCCAGCCAGCCAGCCAGCATGTCAGTCAGCCACTCAGAAACAAAACAAAAAAATAGAAAAGACGATATCTACTTACGGCCACACAGTGATTCATATTTTGATTTGATTGCCCTTCGGTTCACTTTAAACTCTTCAAACCATCCAAGAACCTGGCCCACTGTGGGTGATTCTGTTCTATTCCACAATTTCAACACTTCCATCATACGAGCGTTGTTGTGACCAATGTGCTCGCGAATGTAGTGAAGATCGTCTGAGCTGATAAGAAAAGCTCCAATATTTTCCCATAAGGATCCACAGGCTCTGATTAGCTGATCTGACACGGGAGCATCATCGGCGGGAAAAGAATCTAAAAGCAGGCAATTAGAGGTAACTAGAAAGAGGTCAAAAAAAAGGCATACCTGAAACGAAATCGCATGTGATCCCTAAATCTCTGACAGAAGAACGATGACGACTTTCCGGTCGAGTGGAAACCACAAGGTCATCGAGAGCCTTTTCCGGACGAACCGTTTCTCGTTGAAGAACGGAAAATCGAGCGGCGTCCTATTAATTAAAACAAATACATAAGGTAACTGAATCAAAGTGATGATGACGTACGTAATGCTGTCGAAGGAGAGCTCTTGTTTCACCATTCCTTGCCACCTGATGAGGCGTCTTTCCGTCCTGAAATTCACGTTTATAGAGTCTCTCTAATTTACAAGAAAATCACGTCACCTGATCTTGACACGTGATTTCAACACCCTTCTTAATCGATTAATAGATCAATAACTGATGCGTCTATGCTTGAAAAGCTTTCTGCAAC
The DNA here is from genome assembly GCF_947507565.1 of Oscarella lobularis. Lineage (NCBI taxonomy): Eukaryota > Metazoa > Porifera > Homoscleromorpha > Homosclerophorida > Oscarellidae > Oscarella > Oscarella lobularis. The sequence continues at coordinate 1,368,199 of NC_089186.1, forward strand.
AATATGCTGCATTTTTTTGTTCTACAAAGATTCGAATAGAGAACGATTGAGAAATGAGAATTCTGACTAACCTTATTTCTGAAAGAGACATCAGCTCCTAATTCAATTAGTTGCTGAATGACAAGGAAAGAAGGATGTTCCTCACATGCGTACAATAAGGGTGTCCTTCCCTCCTAAAAATAGGACTAACAAACAAAAATGCAAAATATCGTAAGAATGCGACCTTATCAACAGAATTGATATTAATGCCTTTCTCAATGACAAGATATCGAAGAACATCTTTCACTTCGTCATCTTCACACTTTGAGGAGTTATAGGTGGCATGAAACAAAGCCGTGTTTCCTTTCTGAATAAAAAAGACGGCGATTTGTTGAATTTTTAGCAAATAAACTACATCTCACGTAATCTTTTGCTTGACAGTTTGCTCCTTTTTCAACCAAGTAGCGAACTTTCGCTGAACGATTGATGGAACTTTTACACGCCCACATAAAAGGCGTTTGCCCACTCTGAAGATGAAATAAGAATAAAAGTATCACAAGTGACATCTTCTAACCCTGTCGAAGCTACTGATATCAGCCTTGTGTTCCACAAGCCATTTCATTCCAAAAATGCTTTCACTGGAGCAGGCAGGATGCAGAGGAGTGAACCCATACTATTACAAATATTTCACATGTAGCAAAAAAGGACATTATGTATCACCTTTTCTTCAATAGCATTGACACTCAATCCTTTTTCATTAAAAAGATAATTAAAAATCTCGTTTGTTTTTTCAGATGACGAAAATGGATTCCCAGCTCCCCAAACCTATAAATCAAAGTTATTGTTGCCAGAGGGTTGATATCAGTTCTGTTACAATATCCAATGGTGACAAAATGTAGCCATGTTCTTCGAGACAGACCATTTTCTTCATTGTGTCAACGGAACTTTCACAGGCCAGAGAATATGGCGTAAGTCCCATCTAAAAAAGAGTGATGAGTGAAACCATATGAAATCAATTCCAAGTCATACCAAGGCTTTCACATTGATATTTGCACCGTGATTGACGAGCTATTCAACGCCAAAAATATTTCCCCACCCACACGCACAGTGAAGTGGGCGGAGTCTATCCTGCATCCACGCATCAATTAATTTACCAATCCAAAACGCATTCATACCCCTTCTAATTCCTTTCCAATGTCTTGATTCTTTTGCACAATGGCATAACTGAGCCAATCATCGGCTTCCTCCGCCGAATCAAACTCTCTTCCCGCCACATAGTGAAATAATGAAGACAAAAAGATGTACTAACGAAAAGGAGAATACAATATTGTGCAGCGATGAAAAACGCGACCATTCCATACCTGCTCAGATCGAAATCCTTTTTCTGTAGAAAGAAAACTCTTCAATTCATCTTCATCTTCCTTCGCGAGTATCTTGATCAATCTTGTGATCGCGGACGGGATCATTCTGGGAGTGCGTTTCTGCCAACAACAATCAGCCAACTAATTAATGAATAACAACGTTTTTCGTCGTGAGTCGGTGATTCTACGAATTCGTTTTCGGTTCATTCGATCACACTACTCAGCCTCGACATAAACGTCCGTCGATGTCTTCTTGCGGCGAAGGAGATGAACGAAGCTTCAGCGACAAAGAGTAACAAACGCATGCGCACTCGGCTTACTGAATCTCATGTGGAGGTGACGTCACAGATCTGGAAAAAAAATTAATTACACAATTCAAAACTACATGAATGTAATTATTACCAATTCGTCTTTTCCTTCGCATCCATTCAGTCTGAAGGAAAAGATTCAACTTACTTATTTACTTATTTTCGGTTATTAGCGTTAGTGCGGGGATAATAGAAAAACATCTCAAGTCGCAAGTCACGCGTAAAACTTCCAACTTCTTAATTCATTCACTTTCGACAGCCCCGAAGCGCCGCAATTGCACGAAATCTTACTTCCTTCCGTTTCAAACTCAAACTTGTAATCGTACGTCAACTAGAAAAAGAGAGCTTTACCCTCCCGCTCGGTATAGAAGATGCAAAGCAGAGAGAAATACCTCTTCGCCTTTCTTGATGAAACGCTTCGAAATAATAATAATCTTCCTAACGACTTCGGCGACGCAATTGGGATCGCACGAATGATTGATTTATTTAATTGAGCACCTCACCGAATCTCGTCTCTTAAAGATAAACAACGACATAAAAATTTTTACATGCAACGTCCAAGACAGCCAGCCAGCCAGCCAGCCAGCCAGCCACTCAAAAAAATTAAGAAAACAAAAAAAGACGAGTTCTACTTACTCCCACACAGCGATTCAAATTTCAATATGATTGCCCTTCGATTAACTTCAAACAGCTCAAATAATCTTAGAAGCTGACCCACTGTAGGTGATTTTGCAGTGTTCCACAATTTCAACACTTTGACCATACGAGAAAAGTCGTGACGAATTTGTTCGCGAATATATTGAAGATCATTATCATCAATATGTAGAGAGGAGCCAAGATTTTCCCACAATGAACCCTTGACGTGAGCGCAGGCTGTGATCAGATCGTCTGATAACGGAGCATCATCAGGGGGAAAAGTACCTGAATAAAATAATTTTTAAAAAGAAAAGGTACTCAAAAAATGAATACCCGAAGCAAAACCGGATAGAACCACTAAGTCTCTGACCGATGAACGATGACGTCTTTCAGGGCGAGCGGAAAACAAGAGGTGATCGAGAGCCTTTTCATTGACTTTCTTATCAACTTCACTTGACGAATAAATAGCAGGATCTTCGTTGAGTTGCTGAAGATGAGAACTGTCTAAATAGAACCAGTTGAGAATAACTCCCGGACTTCGTTCGTCGCACGCTTCAGCGATCAGCAACTTCAGTTCCTTGAAGAATTTTCTCGTCTCGGCCTCGCAGCTGATTTTGCTTGACCAACGAAGAATGACGTCAATGCAATGACGTCCCTTTTTCATTCCAAATTGGATTAGACACTCGATTACTTTACTGTCGACGATCCTAACTAATTTGATGCCGTTCTTCCAAAGCTCTTCACTTGTGTCCGTCAGACGAGAGCAACGACATTGAAGAATGACGAACGACGACGGTGAGATAATATCAATCGGTTTATCGCACTCGTATCGTTGGCCACGATACACGTCCAGCTCCAAATCTTTAACCCAGGCGGCAGGAGGAATTGAATCATCGAGAAGAGCGGGAATCTGATACATTCTGGGAGCGTCTTCCAGCTCAATGCACAGATCCAAATAGCGAAGAACCTCAATTGCAACGTTAGCCTTCACAACGAATGCAGATGGACGGCCCTTGTATATGAGGTCGTCTTCAAATGCCGTCAGAGCCGATTCAATGTCGCCCTTTGAAGCCTTTCCCGATTTCCCCGTCTGCATGGCGACTGGGAACCAGGGTGGAGCCAAAAGAGGACCGATAACATTATGACAAAGCCACTGAGGTCGAACACAGATGCAACGACCCAGATTAATAATCTATATGAACATATTGTTAATTACTTCAAAGCAAATACTAATCGCTTACTAATCCGGAAGAGTCAAGATATTCGACGGCAACTTTTTTCTCGTCCTCGTTTAGAACGAGTTTGACCTCTTGAGCAATCCACTTGTGGAATTCTTCAGTTGTCAGAAAATAGGCCAATGGATGTTCTCTCTCTTCATCCGGAATAGAGAGATGCTTCTCAATTTCGTGGCACAATTTTGGAATGCCATCCGCAGCCTGTGAAAACAAAAATGTGGCAAAAAATCATTATTAGATTATTCTGTTATTACCTCTAGCATTTTTTCACGAATTTTCTTGAGTTTCTGACGACAATCGTCCATGCGAACCGAAGTGCTCTTACTGCAATCCATTTCAATCACGTGACCAAGTTCAATATTGAACGTATTGCCAAATAGTTTCTGAAGCTCTCTGGCGACTCGTTTCATCTTGAAACACACTTCGATTCCCCTCTTTTCTTCAAAACCGATTAAATTGAATATTATCATAAATGGAATGAGCGACGTCACGTGAGACAGAGGCGTTCTTAATGAAGCCTTGGCAAACGCGCACCAGAATTGGCCTTCTTCTAGAAGGCCCTTTTCTGACGTCATTTCGTCTCCCTTTCGAATGGGAAGAATGAGATTGAACATTGTATTGGACTTCTGAAAGAAGAGCCCATGTGCGCTGTGGAATGTGGGTTGGGCACCAAAGTCCCACCACGACCCTTTGCCAACTTTCTCATTTTCACAATTATGGATATCAACACCGGGTGTGCGATCGTTTTCTTTTGGCGGGGATTGATTGAGTTGCAGAAGCGAATTCACGTACGTCGTCTTTCCCGCCATTTCTCTTCCAACTACGCACGATTTAATTGAATCCGGACGAACCGTTTCTCGTTGAAGAACGGAAAATCGGGCAGCGTCCTATTAAAAGAAATGCATAAGGGAACTGAATCAAAATGATGACGTACGTAATGCTGTCGAAGGAGAGACCTCCGTTCACCGTCTTCGGCCACCTGATAAGGCGTGTTTCCTTCCTTAAATTCACGTTACAGATACTCTTTAATATACAAAAAACACGTCACCTCATCTTGACACGTGACGTCAACACCAATCCTAATCAACAGATCAATGGTTGACTTGTCTACCGTTGAATAGCTCATTGCAACCTTATGCAATGCATTTTGTTTGTTCTACAAAGATCTGAATAGAGAACAAGTGAGGAATAAACATTCTGACTAACCTCATCTTGGACAAAAACATCCGCTCCTAATTCAATTAGTTGTTCAATGACGAAAACAGTAGGATGCTCCTCACAGGCGTCCAATAAGGGTGTCATTCCCTCCTAAAAATAGAATATTCAAACAAGAATGCAAAATATCGTAAGACTAAAGCCACGCGTGCCAGGCCCTTCTCCTCTGATCCCGGATAAATTCGGGGAGGAGAAGGGCTTGGTAGCTGAAAATCACGTGATCACCCCCTTTTGGGGGCAGCGATCGGTCATGTGGCCGATTAAGATACTCTCGATCGCACCAAGTCATTACCTTCATTCACCGCGAGGTGAGAAATTGCCTAGTAATTGGCCATTTTCTGCTGATAGCTCAGCTGTTCGTCGCCAATAAGGCCCAGAAACTACTAGAACTTGCCATCTAGATTGGCACGGGCAGTTTTGACCGCTATTCCCTTCAGGTCAGCGGCCAGCAAATATAATTGGCTTTTTACACATAGCAGGTGATTATTTAATTCTCACCCCAACGTTGCACCACTATCTATAGATTTGGTGGTTTAGAACTGCTCTGGCCAAACAATTCACTCTACAAAACTGTTTGCAGTGTTCATGGCGCCCTATAAGCGAGGAACAACAAAGCTATCAAGGACGGCAATTTCTCGCCTTGACGTGATTCGGTGAATGAGGGTAATGACTTGGTGCCATCAGAGTATCTTAATCGGCCACATGACCGACCGCTGCCCCCAAAAAGGAGCGATCACGTGATTTTCAGCTTCCCGAGTTTATCCGGGATCAGAGGAGAAAGTAAGAATACAGTACCTCATCCACAGAATTGATATCAATGCCTTTCTCAATTACAAGATATCGAAGAACATCTTTCACTTCGTCATCTTCACACTCATAAGATGTGGTGGCATAAAACAAAGCTGTCTGTCCAATCTGAATAAGAAACCGGCGATTTGTTGATTGAAGTTGTAGCAAATAAAAAACCATCTCACGTCATCTTTTGCTTGACAGTTGGCTCCTTTTCCATCCAAGTAGCGAACTTTCGCTGAACGATTGATGGGACCTTCACACGCCAACATAAAAGGCGTTTGGCCGGCCTGAAGATCAAAAAAAGAATGAAAGTATCACAAGTGAAATATTCTAACCTTGGTGACGCTATTGATATCAGCGTTGTGTTCTAAAAGCCATTTCATTCCAAAAATGCTTCCAAAAATGCAGGCACCATGCAGAGGAGTCCACCCATGCTATTAATAATATTGCACATGTAGCAAACAAAAGCACATTATATATCACCTTTTCTTCAATAGCATCAACGCTCAAACCATCTTTATTAACAAAATAATAAAATATTTCGTCAGCTTTTTCAGACGACGAAAATTGATTGAAAGCTGCCGAAACCTATCAATCAAGAGTTACTGTTGACATAGGTTTGCTATCAAATCTGTTACAATATCGGATGATGACAAAATGTAGCCACGTTCTTTGAGATAGACTAATTTCTCCATTGTGTCAACAGAACTTTCACAGGCATGAGAATATGTCGTACGTCCATCCTAAAAAAGGGTGATGAGTGGAAACCATACGAAATAAATTCCAAGTCATACAAAGTCTTTCACGTTGATATTTGCACCGTGACTGACGAGCCATTGAACGCCAAAAATATTTCCCCACTTGCACGCACAATGAAGTGGGCGGAATTTAAACTCCATCAACGCATCAATTAATTTACCAATCCAAAAACGTAATCATACCACTCCGGATTGCTTTTCAATATCTTCATACTGTTGCGCAATCGCATAACTGAGCCACTCCTCGGCTTCCTCCGCCGTCTCAAACTCTCTTCCCGCCACATAGTGAACTAATGACATTGACATGCCATGATCTTCATACTAACGAAAAAAATACAATGGTGTGCAGCGATAAAAAATGCAACCATTCCATACCTGTTTAGATCGAAATCCTTTTTCTGCAGAAAGAAAACTCTTCAGTTCATCAGCATTTTCCTCCTCGAGTATCGCGGCCAATCGTTCGATAACGGGCGAGATCATTTTCCGTTTGCGTTCCTGCCAACAACAATCAGCCAATTTAGACGTTTTCGTTCGGTGATTCTACGAAATCGTTATGTTTTAGAAGGCGAGGCTCACTATACGCGCCCGTGCAGGCGGCGCCCTTACTCTAGTCGGTTCAGCCTCGACTTACACGTCGCTTGACGTTGGTGTGCGGCAAAGAGACGGACGACAAAGCCGCATGTATCATGCTCTCGTAGCGAAGACCCTTTCTCGCTCCCGGATGCTCCGCAACGGCGAGAAAGCACGGTCTGGTACTGTACCTCCCCTTTCACACCACAAACCCCTCCTACTACGACGTGGGGTACAGTTTGCCCGAGTACCGTAGGTGGCTGAATTTGTTACTACAAAATTTCAAAAAAATCTTGACAAACTTTCCCATCTCCATAACGCCTTCAGATGCAATCAGTATGCAGTAAAAAAGTTTGATGCAGTTGCAAGTGACGTCAAAATCTGTAGAACCAGTGTAGGAGCCTTTCCACGATTGAGATCATCTCTTCGAATAATAGAAAGGCAAAGGCATTCTATCACAAGAACTAGTCCCCAAAAAAATATTTATTAGTAAAACAGAGAGCACAGCGGCCGCGCGGAGTGGGGTCACTTATTGTGCCGCGTTTCGGCGAGAGATAATGAACACAACCGGTCTCAGCTTCGAAGAGCACCACGACCGAGCTTGTCAATAAGCTCTCGTGTTTCTAGGAAGGAATCGGTCCTTTGGGCGCGAGGTACGGTATAATGCAACTATCATTGCCGAAAGCCTGTGTTATTGGAGGCGTAAGCTTTAACTGAAAAGATTTCTCAGCGATAACGACAAAACAGGGAGCTGCATTGCTTCTGCACTGCCTTTACTGGTACAGTTCTAAGTACTTCATTACTATTACTCGACGATTGACACCAACCTGTTCGAACCACTTGATAATCCTTCCAACAGTTGGTCTCTCGGTTTTTAACTTCCACGATTCAAGCACCTTCATCATACGCAAGGCGTTGCTGCGCGTGAGCTCGCGAATTTCCTCAATTTCTTCCAATTCGATAAGATAAGTGCCAATCTCCTCCCACTTCGATCCTTTGACGTTGGCACACGTTCTCAGTACCTCGACGGGCACGACGGCTTCATCTGCAGGAAAACCGCCTAAAAGAACAACAGTGAATTAGTGCGCTTAAACGAACCAATGAAGCGGTGTATGTCCAACCTGCTGTAGACGCTTCTGTGCGGTCAGCATAAACAACGTCATCCTAAAGGACAGTCTATCAGAAAGTAAATATATGGAATCCTATGTCGTCCATACTTGAGCAGGACGTCCAGTTGCCGGTCTTTGGACAGGTGATTCTAAAGGCTGATGAAAGTTTGTAACGCACATTTTTATATAAGATTCTCGGCGTCTATATACCTTTTCCTTCACCCCTCCTACAATCGCCAAGTCTCTGACAGTAGAGTAGTTATTTCCTTCAGGTCGAATCGAAAATAAGACGTCGTCAAGAGCCTCGACCTGCACCTTCTGATCAACTTCAGCCGACGAATAAATAGCCGGATCTTCGTCGTGCCGTTGCAAATGAGCACTGTCCAAGTAGAACGAATTCAGAAGAACTCCCGAGCTCCTCTCTTCGCATGCAACGACGATCATCTCTTTCAAGACGTCGAGCAACTGCTTTGCCAATTCCTCGCAGGCCGTCTTGCTGGACCAGCGCAAGATGACGTCGATGCAGCAGTGTCCCTTTTTGATACCCAATTCGACGAGACATTCGACGACTTTGCTCTCGTCGACTCTCACCAATTTGACGCCGTCCTTCCATGCTTGGTGACTCGTATTAGCCATGCGTAGACACCGAGACTGGAGGACGACGAACGAAGACGGTGATATGATGTCGACGGCACTGACGCATTCGTACCGCTGACCGCGATAGACGTCTAGACTGGAGCTTTCAGCCCATGCTATGCTGGGCATCGAATCGTGAAGAAGAGCCGGAATCTGATAGACTCCAGGCATGTTATCGACCGGAATGCACAGTTCGAGATAGAGGAGAACTTCAATCGCTTCGTCAGCTGTCACTGAATAAAGTGACGGACTGCCCTTAAGCTTCAAGTCGTCCTCAAACGCTTTCAGCGCCGACTTAATATCGTGAGTCGACGCTTGGCCCCACTTTCCGGTCGCCATGCCAAACGGAAAAAAGGGAGGAGCGAGGAGTGGGCCAATCACGTTACGACACAGCCAGACCGGACGGAGACAAATTTGACGCCCAAGATTAACGATCTGTGTCAAAACGTCATATTTGTTACGCTGGTAATATACTATCAATATATGTGGTACTCACTATTCCAGACGAATCAAGATATTCAACGGAAATCTTGCGCTCGTTTTCGGCCAAGTTGACCTCAACATCTGTATCAACCCACTTGTCGAACTGTTGTGCCGTCATGAAACAGCCTAATTTCAATTGACGTTTCTCGTCTGGGTCTGTAAGTTTCTCCTCAATTTCGTGACACAGTTTGGGCACTCCTTCTGCCGACTAAACATGCAAGTTAGAGTGAGACAAAATAAACTAGACAGCGTTATACCATCAATAAATCTTCGCGGAGTTTCTTTAGTTTCTCGCGGCAGTCATTCATGCGCTGAGAAGCGCTTCTACTGCAATCAATTTCAAGTGCGTGCTCGAACTTGAAAGTGTCTCCAAATTCCTCTTCAAGAGTGCGAGCGACTCGCTTTAGCTGGTAACCTGCTTCAACTCCAGCCTCTTCTCCGGAACCGACAACATTGCCGATAATGAGAACGGGAATCAGAGACTCGCGATCAGAGAGAAGATTTCGTAGAGGAGCCTTTGCAAACGCGCACCAGTAGCGACCCTTTTCTAAGAGAAGTCCCTCTGACGTCGTCTTGCCTCCCTCTCGAAGACGCAAGACGAGAATGAAGATCGTATTTGTTGATGCAAAGAAGAGACCGTGAGCGGCGTGGAATGTCCATTGGGCACCGAAGTCCCACGCTGAGCCTCGGCCTACTCCAGGAATGTAGCCCGTGCGAACGTCGACGCCGGCTGTGCGATCGTTCGGGTCGATTGGAGGACAATCGACTTCGAAAAGAGCATTGACGAACGTCGTTTTGCCCGCCATTTCGCTCCCAATTACGCATACTTTCATTGAAACGGGGCGAACTTTCTCGTGGAGAAAGGAAAAACGGGCGGTGTCCTACCGTAGACGCACTTCAAAGCTACGTTCAGAATTTGACATAGTGTACCATACGTAATGCTGCCGAAGGAGTTTTCTGACTTTGCCATCGCGTGCTACATGATGAGGCGCCTTACCTTCCTGAGTTTAACAACATATATAAATAATTTTTAAAGAAATGTAACCGCTTTACCTTGTCTTTACAGGTGACGTCAACACCACTCTCGATCAAAAGCCTAATAACTTCACTTGCAAACGTGACTTCCATGGCAGCGAGATGCAAAGCATTTCTGTCCATCTACAAACGGACGATACAGAAAGCAACATCGCAATTGGATTTCTATAACTAACGCTATCCGTTGCTGCAACGTCAGCTCCTAGTTCAATTAGACACTGGATGATGAGAGCGGACTCGTTCTTTCTGATCAAAGTCTCGGAAAATTCGGGAATGGTGAAGTCAACGCTGGGTCTTCTGGGAAACACAGCAAGACTATTGGAAGCAGAAGCGACGTGCAACAGAGGAGTCTTTCCCTTCTAAACGTAAACTGACTCAAAGAAAAAGCAACATCTCTAGCAAATATACCTTGGAGACAGAATTGACATCAAGACCTTGCTCAGTAACGTAATGAAGAAACTCTTTAGCATCGTCTTTAGAGCTACGGACGCCGGCAGTAGCGTAGAACAAAGCAGACCGATCACTCTGTCAGAAATAAATCACTCGAGTTTAGAAAAAGAAAGCATTCAAAAGATACTTTATCTTCGGCTAAACAGTCAGTGTCTCTCTCACAGAGATAGCGAACTTTTAGAAAGCGATCTCTATCACTGCTACAAGCATACATTAAAGGAGTAACCCCACCCTAGAAATGCAATAAAGCGTGAGACTTGTATCCGTGAAACGTTTGAACCTTCTTGACGCTATCAGTGACTGCATTATGTTCGACAAGCCATACGACGCCATGAATGCTTCCCCACTTGCATGCACAATGCAAAGGAGTATCGTTCTCCTACCATTTCAAAGTTATAAAACAGCTGGCTAACAGACTTTGCTTGGCTATACCTTTGGGTGAATAGCGTTGACGCTCGCTCCATTCTTATGAACAATACGACGAAGAACCTCGTCTGCTTTCTCTGCTGACTCAAAGTTTGCACTAGCAGCGTAGAACTAGTAGAAAGAAAAGTCTATACCCATTTCGAAAGCGACGTCTTATCAGTTACAATGGCTTCCGTTGAGAATATAAATCCGTGTTCTTCCAAAATAATCATCTTTGCAAACGCGTCAATGGAGCTTGCACAGGCGTAGAAATAAGGCGAAGGTTTCGACTAAACAAGAGCTACTTACTATTGCAAGACTGTTGGATAACAGTCATGTCACTCTGACACTCACGTTTACACTAGCCCCGTGTGTGACGAGCCAATTCACGCCTATACTATTTCCGAAGAAGCAAGCAGCTTGAAGCGGAGTACGTTTCGACCACTGCAAAAAAATCAATAAATACATACAGTATATCGGTGTATTGATACCCGATCTGGCTCGTCAATGCTTTGACTTCCTTCAAGGGCAACAACGTAACTAAGCCACTCCTCTGCCTCCTCAGCCGTCTCGAAGTTTTTTCCTGACACCAGATGAATAGAGGGTAACGGATGGCCTATTATTGAATCAATGTCGGACGAATACTAAGGCGCCAGTAGGAAGAAGTTGATAAAGTGATACGTTTCAGCATACGTGTCGAAATCCTTTCTGCGTCGAGAGAAACATTAGCACTTCGGCAGTATCGAGTGCTTTTATTTGGTCGATGACAGAACGAGCACGAGCAGACGACGACATTGTGGATGCTCGCGCTTCGCCAGTCGCGAAAGACTCGATTGAGTAAACGACGCGACGAGCAAGCTGTTAGTACATATGCATTCGTAGAATTAATTGCCTCGCGAAAAGCGTTGTTATTGCCTATTTGCTGTTGGCAGATGCAGAGAGGCAAACGAGGCAAACGGAACTCGAAAAGTATGCCGTCTGCGATCGAGCTATCGGCCGAGATAATCGAGAAGGAGAGTGACGATGAATTGGAGAGTATTCTTTCTACGAAAAAACGATGTCGGCGTAAACGGGTGTGCAGTATACTATAGTCGCGTTTTTCATCGCTTCACACTATTGTATTCTCCTTTTTGTTAGTACTACCATAGATTATGGTACCCTAACTTGTCATTTCACGATGTGGCGGCAAGACAGTTTGAGTCGGCGGTGGAAGCCGACCAATGGCTCAACTGTGCGCCTCTGCAAGATATTGAAGAGCCAATAGGGGTATCAATACGTTTCGAAGTAGTTAAGAAATAATGCGTGCATGCAGATATTTCAACAATGCCCACTTCACTGTGCGTGTCAGGGAGGAAATATTTTTGGGGTTGAATGGCTTGTCCTTCACGGTGCCAATGTCAACGCAAAAGACATCGTATGACTTAGAATTTATTTTACATTTTTGCACTCATCATGCACTTTTGTTTAGAGAGGATATACGCCATACTTTTATGCCTGTGGAAGTTCCGTTGACAGAATGAGAAAAATGATTTTTCTTGAAGAACATGGATGCGTTTTGTTACCATATGATATTGTAATAGAATTGGTATTAACGCTCTGGCAACAGTGACTTTTGACATTTAGGTTGAGGCAGCTTCCAATCAATTTTCGTCACCTGAAAAAGCGGATGAAGTTTTTCATCATCTTGTCAACGAAAAGGGTATGAGCACCAATGCAATGAATATGGTGAGATATGATGTATAGTTCTATGATTTGCTACATGTGAAATATTCATGAATAGAAGAATGGAGAAACTCCCCTGCATCAAGCCTGCAAGAGGGGAAGCCTTTTTGGAGTGAAATGGCTCGTGGAGCACAACGCGGAAATTAATAGCGTTGAAGAGGTTACAAGTTTTCAAGATGCTTTCATTCTTATTTCATTTTTAGTTTGGCAAAACGCCTTTAATGTTGGCGTGTCGAAGTTCAACTGATCGTTTATTGAAGATCCGCTACTTGGATCAAAACGGAGGTAACTTTCAAGCGAAAGATCTTTGGGTGAGACGTGGTTTATTTGCTACACAAGTCAATGAAGAAACCGTCATATTTTTATTAAGGGAGAAAATACGGCTTTGTTTTATGCCGCCGAACCCTCAAAGTGTGAAGATGACGAAGTGAAAGTTGTTCTTCAATATCTTGTCATTGAGAAAGGCGTTGATATCAATTATGCTAATATGGTCACATTCTTACAATCTTTCAGAAATTCGTTTGAAATTCTATCTTTAGTGGGGAATGACACCTTTATTGTACGCATGTGATTCACCATTGTTTTCTCCTTCTGTTGTTGCCATTCAGCAACTAATTGATTTAGAGGCTGATCTTTCTGCCACAGATAACGTTAGTCTTCTCATTCATCGCTCGTTTTCTAGTCAAATTTTTGTAGAAAAAACGAAATGCCTTGCACATTGCAGCACATAATTCAAAGGCAGTCACGTCAATTATTGATCTATTGATTGAAAAGGGAGTTGACGTCACTTCTCAAGACCAGGTGACGCGTTTTCAATCTGTATTTATTGAAGAAAATTTATAAACGTGAAGTTCAGTACGGAAACACGCCTCATCAGGTTGCATCAAATGGCGAAATCAGAGCGCTTCTTCGACAGCATTACGTACGAAATTATTTTGATCTAGTTCTCATATATAATTAGCGTAATAGGACGCCGCCCGATTTTCCGTTCTTCAACGAGAAATGGTTCGGCCGGATTCGATTAAACTGTGCGTAATTGGCGACGAAAGGGCGGGGAAAACGACGTACGTCAATTCTCTTCTTCGACTCAATCAACCCCCACCCAAGGACGAAGATCGTACACCGGGCGTTGAAATTCACAATTGTGAAATTGAGGGAGTTGGCAAAGGATCGACGTGGGACTTTGGTGCCCAACCGGCATTCCACAGTGCTCACGGTCTCTTCTTTCAAAAGTCCAATACTATGTTCCTACTTATTCTTCCAATTCGAGAGGGAGAACAGATGACGTCAGAATCGGTTCTTCGTCTTCTAGAAAGAGGGCGATTCTGGTGTGCGTTCTCAAAGGCAGCACTGCGTACACTTCCGCCTCACTCGACGTCACTCATTCGCCTCCTCGTGATTTTCAATCTGATTGGCTTCAATGAGAAAATGGCAATCGATGTGAGCATCAAGACCGACGAAGTCGTCCGAATTCTTCAAAATGAATTTGAAGATACGTTTAAAATTTCTCGCGTGATCAAAATGGATTGCAGTAAGAGCCAATCAGAAGACATGAATAGCTGCCGAGAAATACTGAAACAAATTCGAGAAGAAATGCTCGAGGTAATGATTACTCTTATTGAAATTGACGCCAACATTTATCTTTTTGCAGGAAGCAGATGATGTTCCCAAACTCTGCTACGGCATTGAGAAGCATCTTTCTTTTCCTGACGAAAAGAGAAAGAGTCCATTGGCCTATTTCCTGACGGCTGACGAATTTGAGAAGTGGATCGCTGAAGAAGTAGGCATCACTTTGAGTGAGGACGAGAAAAAAGTGGCCTTTGAATATCTCGACTCGTCCGGAATAGTGAGCAATTCTTATCTATGTTATTGGGTCTGTTTAATCTTTACATAGATTATTAATATGGGTCGACGTCGAATTTGTGTTCGACCCGCCTGGCTTTGTCACAACGTCATTGGTCCTCTTCTCGCTCCACTCAATTTCCCATTTGTCATGCCTCGTGAAAACCCTGACCAGGCGTCCAAGAAAGAAATCGAATCAACTCTGAGGGCTTTTGAAAATTATCTCAAGCATAAAGGCACGCCGTCTCCGTTTGCTGTCTCAGCCGACGAAGCAATTGACGTTCTGCGCTACCTCGAACTGTGCTATCCATTGGAAGGCAAGCCTGGAGTGTATCGGATTCCCGCTCTCCTCAACGATTTAATTCCGGACGGCATGTGGGTTGAAGATTCGACGTTGGACATGTATCGTGGTCAACGATATGAATGTGATAAGTCGGTCGACATCATCTCGCCGTCGTCCTTTGTCATTCTACAATGTCGTTGCTCTCATCTGAAGGACACGGGCCACGACGTTTGGAAGGACGGTATCAAATTAGTGAGGATCTTCGGTAATAAAGTAATCGAGTGTCTCATCCAATTGGGAATAAAGAAGGGACGTCATTGCATTGACGTCATTCTTCGTTGGTCCAGGGAAGTCAAGTGTGACGCCGAGGCGAAGGCATTCGTCAACGAACTGAAATCGATGATCGCTAAAGCGTGCGACGAAAGAAGTCCGGGAGTTATTCTCAATTGGTTCTATTTAGACAGTTCTCATCTTCAACGACTTGATGATGATCCTGCTATTTATTCATCAAATGATGTCGATCATAAAGTCAATGAAAAGACTCTCGATGACTTCTTGTTTTCCACTCGCCCAGAAAGACGTCATCGTTCTTCTGTCAGAGATTTAGTAATCATATCCGGTTTCACTTCAGGTATTCATTTTTTGGCGAGTATCTTTTCTTTTTAAAAATTATTATTCAGGTACTTTTCCTCCTGATGATGCTCCGGTATCAGACGATCTGATCACAGCTAGCGCTTTTGCCAATGAATCATTATGGGAACGTCTCGGCGCTTCTCTCCTCAGCCAAGGTGATCTTCACTATATTCGAGAGCACTTTGGTCACAACCACGCTCGTATGATCAAAGTGTTAAAATCGTGGAACAGTGCGAAATCGCCTACAGTGGGTCAACTTCTAAGATGGTTTGAGCTGTTTGAAGTAAACCGAAGGGCTATCAAATCGAAATATGAGTCGCTGTATTTTTGTGAATAGATATTGTTCTTTCATTGTTTCTTTTATTTGTTTCTTTCTGAGCGGCTGGCTTTAACGTTTCAGAAATTTTTACTCAATATTTTTGTATATGATTTTTTATCTTTAGGAGGCGAAATTGAAAATCACCATTCTCAAGTAAATAAATCAATGCAGTCAAGGGATCGTTATGGTAAGATCTCGGTGTTTGTCTTATCGGATCAGACGATCTTCAGTAAATTCGCGAGCACATTCGACACGATTTTGCTTGTACGGTTCAAGTGTTGAAGTTGTGGAGATAGCAAAATCACCTAAAAGTCGGCGAGCTTTTACAATGGTTTGAGCGGTTTGATGTCAGCCGTAGGGCTATTCAATCGAAATTTGAAAACCTGCATTTTCGACCGTAGACTCTACATGTAATTGAGGACTCGTTTTCTAAATAGTCTTTGTTTCAGATATTTTTTGTAGTTTTTAAACTTGCAGAACGTTTTTGATGCACATGCGTTGGCAGAATTTACTGCATTTTTATCTAACGCACTCTAACCCAAGTGGATAAGTGGATGGCTTTATCAAGGTAGGCTCGCTTAGAGTCCGTGGCGTCTCTCGCAACAACGTTTGGTGCTTAGACTCTTACCAGCACCAGTTCAAGCTCCGAGCGATTCGTTCGGATCGTTTGGCCGAGACACAAAACAAACACAGGCAAGATCTCCAAAACGCGTATCGCTCTCAGTCTCAGCGTTACGTGGCGACGTTAGGTATGGAGTATACGACCGAAAGCGCCGTCGTACGGTTACAGAAAGGGCTGGGTGCCCCAAACACGTGTAAGGCGATGACGTCACGAAAACGTCACGAACTCTCTCTCTGAAAGGATTTCGGCGATGGAGGCGCTTTTCCGGAAATCCACGTGGCACAGTATTTCTTCTAGTTCAATCATGGAATATTAGTGAGAGTTCATTCTTTAGATATCCTCTCGGAATGGGCCAAATAAGAAACGTCTGTGAATGAAAATTTACTAATCGCGTACTTTTAAAAACGTGTGTTGCGTAGAACGCTTTGAATGCGATTCCAATTCGACGTGACAGGGAGGGAAAAATGAAATACGACGTTTTGGCCAAGCAAGGACAAAGAAACGACAAGGTAAAACAAATACGTATTAATTATTTTAATCATATCAATTAATTAAAATCTTTAATCTCAAGGTAATCCGTTACTGGTTCGTAATTTTTTTGATATACTGGTTTTTGGTAGACAACCGATAGGACAAAGAATGCTCTAGAAAAAATCGTCACAACTAAGATTTCAGTTGCCATGCCAAAGCACATTTCAGAGCAAGCGAACGACGTTCAATACATTCGGTAAGGACAAGGAACTTCATAGTAGCGCACGTTTAATTTATTAATTAATGATTAATTGATAATTCTATTTTTTGTAGCTATACTCCGGCTCAGCAGGAAGAAACATGCAATGCCAGTGCGAAGCAAAGCATCATTCGCATTGTCGAAGTCAAATCCGATTCAATGGAGCCACCAAAATTCAAGTAAAGTCTTTCTTGGTGAGAGAGACAGAATAAATGAGTGAGAAGTCTTCGTTTATGTAGAATAAATAAAAAGATTCCGAGAGGTCCTCCGTCGCCGCCTGCTCCAGTCATGCATTCTCCAACTCGAAAGGCACGACTTAGTATTATGTATTTTGCTCTTCATTTATTCTTTTATTGAAGGTCACAGTGAAGGAGCAGGAAGAGTGGAAAATCCCGCCATGCATCTCCAACTGGAAAAACGCCAGGGCACGTGGAATAGACTCTAGTAGTATGAAATACTCCAATTGAGACCGTGTACCTTCGTAGGGTTACACCATTCCTCTTGACAAGCGTTTGACTGCGGATGGACGAGGCTTACAAGATCACCACGTCAATGACAATTTTTCAAAATTAGCTGAAGCTCTTTGTATCGCAGACAGAAAAGTTGGTGTACTTGTTCTCATATCAATTCTTCTTCTACGCTGTCTTGTGTATAGGCTCGTGAAGCGGTTGAAATGAGAGCACAGATATCGAGGAAAGTCGCCCAGAAGGAGAAGGAGCAGAAGGAGAAGAATTTGCGCGAGCTCGCGCAGAAGGCGCGCGAAGAACGCCAGGGAATCCAAACTTCCTCCGTCTCTGGTAGTATAGAACTAGTTGCAAAAATTTTACGCTATTATTTTTTTTTTTTTACAGACGGCTATGATGCGGAGGCGTGTGAGCGCGAACAGCTTCGCTACGATCGTCACAAGGAAAGAGAAAGGGAGAGACGAATTGCAAAGGCTGGAGCGGAACGAAGGTGAGGCGAGAAGAAGAAGAAGTGGGATAGTTGTTATTTAGTATTTTCTAGAATTGAGTCGGCGAAAGTCAAAGATCGAGACATCAGTGAGAAAATCGCTCTTGGAATGCCGGCGCAGGTGCAGAGTAAGGAAGCGATGTATGATCAAAGGCTGTTCAATCAGAGAAAAGTATAATATTGACTATGTACTACTCTATCTCCAAAGCGATTTGCGTAGGGACTTGACTCGGGTTTCGCTATGGAGGACGACATCTATAACGTCTATGACAGGCCTTGGGGGCAGAGTGAAACGTCGGCGGCAGCTGTCTATAGGCCAAGCAAGAACTTGGAAAAGGATATATACGGTGACAATATTGAACAATTGATCAAAGCGAACCGGTAAAATAACGGCTATGACGATATCTTCCTTCTCTAGAAAGCCCTACTTTCAGATTCCAAGCCGATAGGGGCTTTGAAGGGGCCAATGAAAGACAGAAGAGATTGGGACCGGTTCAATTTGAAAAGGACGTGAATGATGATCCATTTGGTTTGGATAAGTTTTTGACCGATGCAAAAAAGGCCGATCGTTTGAAGAGATCACATCATGACCATGACAAAGATACGAGAGACCCTCACAGAGACAGGTAATTTGATGCAATAGAGAGAGAGATACCCAATACTTTCATAAATAATTCTTTCATGGGGATAGGCATCATCACGGAAGCTCAAGTAAGAAACCGAAATACTAAATTCTTCTCTGCAGTAAGCTTTCCTTTGAATGGCTTTACTTCTATCTCAAATACAGCGGAACTCACCTCCTCAGTATATGTCACCCCTTTATATTTACAGTACTAATTGAAGCAATCAGCTCTATAAATGCAACAGCACATTTTTTTCGTAGAGAATGTTTAATTGAACTTTAGCAACGTACCGTACACAGGTTGTCCACTAGAGATTTCTAAGCGGCGTGACGGAATTTCAATTTCAGACTACGTGAACACACTAATCTTACTTCGATTCATTGGTCCGTTTGATTACTTGACCATAGATAATCTATGACTTGACTACGACTACAGTACACTGTATTCGACATGAGGTTTGGTAAATCAATTATCTGCTGTATATCTCTGCCATACGTCTGGGCTAGCCTCTTACCCAGACCCTTTCTCGCCGGTTGCGGAGCATCCGGGACCGAGAAAGGGTCTGGGTAAGAGGCTACGTCTGGGCCCGTCCAGTGCATGAAGCGCATGCGTCGTTGATTCAACACGTGAAAAGGAAAAGACTGTGGCGTTTTTCCGAATAGAAGCAGCGACAAGTGACGCCTCTTTGTTCAAGGTATTCTGCAGTCGCGTTTCCTGTAATGACGACTGACTCGGAGCATCAGCATGCAGATCGACGGCGATCGGCCAACCTTAATTACTCTCTCGTATCCGTGCGGGCTCCGTGCGCTTACCTCCTACTGAAAACGAAGCCGCTTCTTGTTGCTTCATCACGCTGTGCGTAGGAAAACGCGACGGACGGCCACCTCGCTGTAAGAATTGGGTGGGGGCCCTACCTACGCACCTCCTCCCTCCCCCGCAATCCTCACCAAAGGAAATGACGTGCACAATACAATCATAAAATCGATGTACGTAATGCTTCACTAGGAGCTCTTTTGTTTGGGTTTTTTTACCCACACAGACATGCAGACAGAAGTCTCTCACAGAGATAGCGAACTTTTAGAAAGGAATCAATTTCACTTTCACAAGCATACATTAAAGGAGTAACTCCACCCTGGAAACGCAATAAGCATGTGACTTGTTGAAGTCAAACGATTTAAAACCTTCGTGACGCTATCAATAGCTGCGTTGTGTTCGACAAGCCATACAACGCCATGAATACTTCCCCACCTGCATGCACAATGCAAAGGAGTATCCTTCTCCTATCATTTCAAAGACATAAAACTGCTAGGCCACAGAATTCACCGAGAAGTACATTTGCACAAAGAGCGTTGACGCTAGCTCCCCTCTTAGCAACAAGATGATGCAGAACTTCGTGTGCATCCGTTGCTGATGAAAAGACTGCGCCAGCGGCATAAAACTATTAGGAAGCAAATATCTATAAGCAGTAAGAATGCGACGCCAAATCCGTTACTATGGCTTCCGCTGAAAATCGATATCCGTGTTCTTCTAAAAGGAGAATCTTCGCTAACTGATCAACGGTGCTTGCGCAAGCGCACAAATACGGCGAAGGCTTTGACTAATTAAACGAGAGGTGTTAATCAGACATACGCTCCGTGCACACTCACGTTTGCAATTGCGCCGTGAGCCACGAGCCAATTCACGCCTATAAAATTTCCTAAATAGCAGGCCACTTGAAGTGCGGTACGTTCAATGTCATCCGAAGGCTGCATAAATAAATGAAAAAAAATGAAATCTCACTGAAAATAGATACCCGTTCTAGCTTGTTTATGCTTCCATCCCCCATTCGGTGAACAACGTAACCTAGCCACTCCTCCGCCTCTTCCGCCGTCTCAAACTGTTTTGCTGCTACCACATGAACAACGGGCAACGTAAACACTATTTTTGAAGAATAGTCTGACGAGAACTGATGAGAACTGACGAGAAAGGATTGCGGAAAATAATGACGCGCTATTTCAGCATATAGTACCCGTTCAAATCCTTTTTTCGTCGAGAGAAACTCGATCACTTCCGAAGGATCATAAGCAAGTGCTATTATTTGATCGATGATGCAACCAGAAGACGACAGCGACATTGTAAAAGCCTATGTTCTTGCCAGTCGAAAGAAACACTCAGGACGAGTTCTCTGCCAAAACAGAATAAGGACGGCTGAGAGTGGAGTTTCAAACTGGCGTCATCGCTGACGGAAATTCTTCGGAAAGCGCAGGATAACGTACAATTTCTGTGGGCTAGCGCACGTTAGACTAGAACTTCCAAACAGAAACACTCTTTCGAAACCGGGATCAACTACCTAAATTATGTGACTATCCCGAGGAGCGCTCCTCAAACGCAATGACCCCTCAGACTGGATAAATGTATCAAAATCATGTACTATCAATCCAAGTCGAGGCCATTGGCAAGCGTTTCACGTTTGACATAACTTTAATTAAAGCAAGAGACGAGCTCCGAATTACTAAGCTGTGTACTTCACCTACAGTGCTATGACAAAAATCCACCGTTAGAGCAGTTACAGTATCACTGCATTAATCACCTTCACTGCTTCTTCTAAACACGAGGGAGGGGCCCAAGCGACCAAAAGATGTCAAAATCTAGAAATGTCTCGCCCATAGAAAAAACTTTTAAACCAGTCAACGGGAACTTGTAATCGAAGACGCCAGCTTCCGAGACGCGTTAGATAGGCAGATCTCCATAGCAACCAGGAATGAAAACCTTACAGCAGAGCTCATACACATTTCAATTACGCAGTATATACCATACCTCCAAATTTAATGTGAGGAACATCGGTTACAGCTTCCCAGCCGCCCACGTACGCGAGCATGCCAGAGTTCCGAAATTTGAACGGGACGACATGCGATTCCTTATTGTCTGCATAGCTGGAAAGAGCCTTAGCGAGATACCTGCCTTGACGTTCAGCAACCTTAGAGCTAAAGTTGAGAAGACGCATCTAATCACTGTCTTTAACAGTACCTGTGCTGTTGGCGGCATGACGTCGCCTTCGACGCTGGCGCAGTCGCCTAGAGCAAATATCGAGCCCGACGAATCGCCTTTTACATGCAAGCAGTTGTCGACCAAGATCTAGGAAATATATGAATAGAGCGCTCAGACCCGTTCACGTATGCGTGCATAAACACACTTGACTTTGCTTCGTTTTCGGTAAGTCGAGAGAAAGAGTAAAAGGCCTAATAAATGACTGTTATTAATAAATAAATGCCATATGTGCATGCACACCTCGCCGATATGCCGGCTGCCCAGACCGTCAGTCCACAGGGAACGACGCTGCCATCGCTTAGAACGATTTCCTTGGGACGAACATCTAAAAGATATACGGTACGTCAAAGAAAAGACAGAACGTCACGTGAGGACTATCACCAGTGACTGCTGCCCTTAGCAACTCCATCTTTTCCCTCTGCTGAATTCTCTTCTCGGCGAACCGTTGGAGTCTCTTATCGAAGGACGGCAATATCTGCGACGCTTCGACTAACGAAACTTTGACGTCATCCATTTCCGTAGCAAACAACTTGGCAATATCCTAATAGTAACGTACGTATAAATTACATATTCAAATAAATGAGACGACTCTTACCTGCTTTATGAAGTCGTGCAACTCGGCTCCGAACTCGACTCCCGTCGGTCCTCCGCCGACGATGACGAAATGCAAGAGCTGTCGCACCTGCTCCTTCGTTCGTCCTGGCTGAACGGCCAATTCAAAATTAACGATAATCTGATTACGAATAGCGCGCGCATCGGCCAGCTCCTAATCGAATTAAACACAAACAAATTCAATTAGGTAATTAAATTAAATAATTATAATAAAATTAAATAATTATAATTAAATTACTTTGAGAAAGAATGCGTTCTCTTCGACGCCGGGAACTCCGAACGAATTCGGAACGGCACCGACGGCTATGACGAGATTGTCGTAGGCGATTGGGTAGAGATTCGACGGTTCGATGACGCTTCGACACCAAACGGTTCGCGCTTTCGGTTCGAGGCGAATCGCTTCGGATAGGTGAAAATCGCGTTCGTCGCGAAATGGCGCGTTCGTGCGAATCGGTTCGATGATGCTGCGAAATTCGAGCGTGCCCACCGTCGTGCTGGCGAGGAGGGGAGTGAATAGGAAGTGATTTCGCGGGCTGACGACGGTCACGTCGTATTTCTTTCGATCGACGTTCTTGAGGAGGCTGTAGCCGCCCCAGCCGGTGCCGAGGATGACGAGACGTCGGCGGTTCGTCGTCGAGAGGCGTCGTTTAGGCAGTAGAAGACGATTCATTTGGCGAAGAATCGAGAGTGTAACGTGCGCTAGGTGCCGGCTGATACCGTACTCCTATGTATGTATGTATAGTCCTATACTGTATCCCTGCCCAGACCGCCCAGACCAGCTGCCCAGACCGTCCAACGTCCAAGTATAGATGGCAACTGCTGAATCCAATGCCATGCCTGAGCATTACGCAAATGAATTCAAAGTGAAAAAATAAATGGCAACAAACTCAAAATGAGTCAGTTCGTACGAGACTTCACCTTTCAATGCGTCGAATAAGACCAACAAAATCTCTCACTGCATCCTGTGTACGCCTCATTTCGTCTTGCTCCTGGGGTGGAGAGTTGGGTTCAATCGGATGCACCAGTGCCACGTGGGACTCGACTTCATCAACATTAATACACGGGTGAGCCGGACCAAAGCTCAGATCTTTAAGCATAAAGTAGGTGTCCAGGTATTTATCTTTCCATTTCACTTCACGACTTAGATTCAGCCAAATTCTTCGAGCCGTATCGAATTCCTTCTCATCCAGCCCAGATCTTTTCACTACATCGTCATACCAGCGAACTGGGTTGACAATTCGAGCAAAGGGAAAGCCAATCAACCTGATTTTCTTGAAGGTTTTTTGTAACTCATAGAAAAGAAACTTTTCGAGTAACACGGCACATTGACCTTCTTTCATTACTAGCTCCGATTTTTCAAGACGTTGCTGGAGAGTTTTGTTGTTCTTTTCGAGAACTGCGTTGTTCTTTTCGAGAACTGCGATTTGCTTCTTGAGAGTCGCGATTTCCCCTCCGAGATCGTCGAATTTGTTGGAGACGCGCTCAAGCAGCACCGGTAATTGCTTCACGTATAGTATGAGGTCCGCCTGAAACGCTGAAGAGACGGTATCGTAACGGGCCAAACGCTCGCCGCACTCGATGAAGCGATCGACCTCTTCGGTGTCCCAAAACCCAAAACGGCCCTTATCGTACATGGACCTCATCACGATGGACGACAACGTAGCAGCATCGCGAACTTCAGCGGTCATTTACTCGCAAAATAACTGCGCATGTGCGATGACGTTGGGCAGAGACCCTGCTGTGAAATTCGAGCGTAGCTTCAGAAGACCTGTATCGATTGCAACGTTTTTTCACGCTGCTCGAACCAAAGCCAGCATTCTTGTGAGGGTATGATCTACAAAAAAAACAATTCATAAAAATTGATAAATGAGGCGAGACAAAATGTAAAAAACGCATAAAAACGGAGCAGGCTAATAACTAATAGGCGCTCGACGCCTTGTACGCCTTCTGAAGAGCCTCGTACGCCGACTGAGACGCTTCCAAAGCATCACCCACACTCCCCGAAATTGGTTCGGTATTAGCATCATTAGCCAAAAGCATTTCGTCTGGCTGAGAGAGACGAGTAGCTATTGCGTTGAAAGTGGGCCGTTTGTGGTAATCAGGATTCCTGTAGAGGTCATATCCTTCTGGTCACAAATCAAATCATACAGTGTTCTCTGCTCTCTTACCAGCACTCAATCATGAGATTGTAGATAGCATAAGAACAGCCCGGAGGTGGGGGAAGACGATAGCCAGTTTCCAGTCGGTCAATAACGGCACGGTTTTTCGTATGACCGTAGGGACGCTTTCCCACAGTCCAAATTTCATAGAGGACAATGCCGTAACTCCAGACGTCACTCGATGTCGAATACTTTCGAAAGCTGACGGCCTGCAAAACACGTAGGTATGCACTGTTGTAAGAGACGTAGGAGCTCGTTCACCTCAGGAGCGGTCCACCTGAACGGAATTTGTCCTCCTTTTGTGACGTAGTAATTGTCGTCAGCCAGGTCTCTCGATAAACCGAAGTCCGCAATCTAGCCAAGAAAATAAATAAATAAATAATGATAGCGTTTATGAAATTGAGCCAACCTTGCAAACTAGTTTTTCTCCGAGTAAAACGTTACGAGCCGCAAGATCCTTAATTAAACGCAGGCAATTTCTACATTAGAAAAACAATTTTTTGACATCTCTCACCCTGTGAACAAAGCATCGCTTGGCTAAGTATTCCATTCCTGCTGCTATGTCGCGAGCCATCTGCAGTAATTTCGAAGGCAAATCCAAAGGTAGCGTATCTTCGTTTCTATACACGAAGAAAGATTATTTATCTAATAAACCAATAGGCAGGTACTTACGCGATTGACTGCAAATATTGCTTCAAATCACCCTTCGGCAAAATTTCCAACACAACCATCAACTATTATACACGTTTGAATGAGAATACAGGAGCATGCAGAGCACCCAAGCACACATTACCGGCTTTCCAGTGAGAACGACACCGTGCATCACCACGACATTTCGGTGGTTAAACTGGCCCATAATTGCAGCCTCTTGAAGAAACTTCACCTTGTTCTCCTTTGACTCCGATTTCAAAGTTTTCACAGCCACCGCAATAGGGCATTTAGAATTCTTTTGAATGAAACTTAGAAGGCACAAGTTCAACTTTGTTATCATAACCTAACCTTAGCCTTCCAGATGCCTCTCTCAACCGTTCCAAATTGACTAAGATTAAATATAATTAATTAAACTACTACTTTATTTTTTAATAATATTAATACCCAGTTCCTAATACTTCTTTGAGCTCAACTGAAGACCTTTCCAAAACGCGAAACTTTGCAGCAGTGAACTGGTCGTACAACTTCTCTTCCGAAGTTGCCGGTTCCCAGTAAATATAACCTTTAGATTCCGAAATCACCTAAGATATTGCAGATATACTATAAATAAAAATAATCCCAACTGTCTTGCTTTTTGTTTGGCCTGAGCCTGAGCTAAGGTGACAGGTACTTCGTAGTCGTCCTGAGAGTCGAGGCCTTGGCATATGCGAGCCGTTTTCGGTTCAGTGATAACCTGAACCGGTTGGCAGTACTCGGAAGTCTCCGGTTCAGCGATAACCTGAACCGGTTGGAGGTACTCGGAAGTCGGCCTAGACAAGTTTTGAAACACGGAAGAATCCTGGTATTCATCATCCGACGGCACGCCTTCTAATTTGAACGGGGAAACACCGGCGTAACTTGGTGAGTGTATTCGTGAGCTGCGCAGCTCCAATTCCATAGCTAAATAGGATTTCGAAGACAACAGCAAAGAGCATCGCTACAACTTGCCTTGCTCTGTCACGGCGTACGCCTTCGACGATCTGCATTTTCGACACGCAATTACAGCTACAACGACGAGTATTGTAATAACGAGAACTCCTCCTCCCACCCCTATTCCGATGTACATAATCGGCAATTTAGAATCATTCAATGTCGAAGCAGAAATTTCCGTAACATCAGAGGTCGGGGATCCCTCGGTTGGTTGTACAGGTGTACTTGTCGTTTGGTAAACTGCTGTGGCTGAGACAGTAGTCGCAGAAATGGTAGCATCAGTAGTCGTAGTTACAGTATTCGAAGTCGTGGGAGACATTGTAGTAGCAGCCACGGAATACTCTGAAGAGACAGTAATCGAATTCGTTGGCGAGATCAGCGCGGTTGAGATGCTTGAAGTTATACGAAAATTTGAAAAAGTGGTCGAAGAAGCAGAGTCCAATACAACAGCCGGCTTCGAATTAGTACTGATTGAGACCACAGTTGCAGCAGTGGAAGTCGTAAGAGAAATTGAAGTTGCAGCAGTGGAAGTCGTAAGAGAAATTGAAGTTGCAGCAGCGGAATCTGCAGAAGCAGCAATAGTAGAATTTGTTGGAGAGATCGGAACGGTTAGAATGCTTGAAGTTGTGGAAGAAACTGAAGAAGCGGTCAGAAAAGCAGTCTTAAAAATTGCCGTTGTATCAGCCGGCTTTGAAATTGCGAAAGAAATTGTAGTTGCAGCAGCAGAATCTGCAGAAGCGACAGTAGTTGAGTTTGAGAAGATTGGTGCGGTTAGGATGCTTGAAGTTGTGGAAGAAGCGGTCGAAGACGTTTTCAAATCCTCAGTCGCTACAGCGAGATTTGAACTATTTGCAGTATTCGAAGTCGTGAGAGGAAAACTTGTGGTTGCAGCAGCTAAAATGAAGGCTGAACTCCTTGAATATGTTGATGAGACCGGAGCTATGATACTCGAAGTTATGAGCGGGACTGCAGCTGAAGAAGTGGCTGCAAAAGCGATCTCGGAAGCCGGCTTCAAAGCCGAAGTTGTAGCAGAGACCTCTGAGAAAAAATTAGAGTCCGTAGTCGCAGCATTCAAAGTCGTGAAAGAAGTTGTAGCTGCAGCAGCGGGATTCGTAGCCGAAGTCCTTGAGTTCGGTGAAGTTGACATCCTTGAAGTTGTGGTAGAAGAAGCTGGCTCTGAAGGCGTATGGGAAGCATTTGACGCTGTGGGCGAGACTGAAGAAGTATCTGACGTCGTGAAAGGTGAGTCCGAAGAGTTTGCAGACGGAATTGTACTTGCAACAGAGGTATTTGAAGTCGTAGGTAAGTCCGATGAGACCGTAGTTACAGCCGCAGTGCTAGGAGCTACGGTCGTAGGAGTTGCCGTAGTGGAAAGTTCCAGGCAGGCACCGTCCACTCGTCCACTGACAGGAGGAGAGTAGGTGGGTAAAGACATAGAAATGGACGGTTCTAAATGAACAAATAAAAAGATGTGTTTTCCCTTATGTTACAGCTTCTCACTAGGACAAAGACAATACGCCCACTCTTTCATTGCCAGACTTCCGTTGTTCTTTATTGAACACCATGGAGCGTCACGATCGAAAGCAGTGCACTCATAAAACCGCTTTCCTTTATAGATAAATGGGAAGACGCATTCGTCTCCGTTATTCGAGTCCCCATCACACACGAATTTTACAATGGGAACATCTGCAAAGCAAACCAAAATGATGCATCGCAAACCTTAAAATAACAATTGGGCAGTACCAGCAGTGCACTTGTCAACGTAGCAATTGAGCATGTCACCAGTTGAATTATAACACCACGGCTTTGACCTCGTTTGCGGATCAGGATTTCTGCAGTAGCTGTAATTGCCCAGGCCTGCTGCAGCGTTTTGAGATACGGGGAACGTTGTGAATCCACTCCACGTCGCACAACCGCTTTGCGTAATAAAACCCCTATACCCATACCCATTGTCTAGAGAGCTGTAGCATGTCGTGTCTAAAAGAAGCAGAAAGAAATGAAGAAAGAAAAGAAAGCGTTTCTAACGGCAATAGACCTACCCTTGCACTCGCCTATATCGCAGTAAGACCAATTAAGACATCCACCCGTGTCGTTCGTATAGCACCACGGCATCGTTCGATTCAGAGGATTACGACAATAAGAATGATTGCCCAAACCCGATTCCGGATACAAAGCTACCAAATTCGAGTAGGTGCTCAGCTCCGACCAGTTGAGACACGATTGGCCGTCCTTGCTAACGGAAATCGTCCCACGATAGTATATACCGCGATACAGAGACCGACGGCATTCTATAGAAAAGCATAAATAAGCATTTCGAGCGTCTCTCTCCCAAAATACCTCTTCCATGCGTAGATATACGTGCGTAACTCGACGTAACCAAGCCATTGTTAAGTGAAGCAGTGATGAAGAAAACGTAAGTAGATGACGGCGAAAGAAAACCAGTATGAGGAAGAGATGCATTTTGTATATCATCGGCAAAAATGAGATCAGATGACTTAACGGTCGATCCTGGGTAAACTCCGGAGTATTTTATCTCGTAAGACGTGTCATTCTTGACAATTGCCGGTGGTCCGGTCCAGCGAAATGTTCCTTCACCCGTGCTAGTGTTGTAGTCTAATTCCGGCGTCGGCCCACTAGATGAATCTAAAAGATGGTACGGCTTAAAAAACGCCAAAGAAACGAATTGAAATCCTATACCATCTTCTCCTGTGCGTACTACTATCCAATTACCAGAAACAAGGGCGCCTGATCTGCTTTTCACTGTGACTCGATACAAATATTCTAGAAGAGAAATTGAATGCGAAAACCCATTGTACTCGCCTAGAATTAAAACATACCTGTAAAAGCTTTGACTCCATTAGTGTCCGTTAGAGTTTCTATGCCTCTTCCTTCTGAACCAACGTGAAGCACTTGATCTATGCATGTTGGACCACCCCACGTAAAGTCTGGACATCCAGCAAAGCTGACGTTCAAGCTGGCGCTTCTCGCCTTTACATAGTCTAGTAGTTGTCCATTTACCTTGAAATCTGCCAAGCAGCCTCCAAAACTCGTCACGTTCACACCATATCCAAGCGCTATGTTTTCCATTGGCGATGAAAGTTCCATGCCTCCAAGATAAAAGTTCTCCATAATTTCAGACGAATACGTTTGGACGTTGGTTATTTTGGAAGAGGTGTTGTATGCAACGCCGTCGACAGTAACGACAAAAAACGCGGTGTCTATTGCCAAGGTGACTGTGTGCCAGGCGCCGTCACACAAGCTCACTGTTCTTGGCCGAACGCGAACAAGGAAAGGCCCACCTGATGAACGGCGGCCTTTTCTGTACCTCAAATCTAAGCCATTGATGCGTGTTTCAACAAAGAGAAATTCGAAAGTATCGTCGCTGCAAGCGGCAAGAAGAAGACCGTTTGGCCAACTCGTTCGCATTCGAAAACTGAATTGAAGCTGGCCGCTCGGAGAAGACGATAGACTTAGTTCGACGTAACCCGCTCCTCGGAAATGCATCCCGTTCTGAACAGCGGGTGGACAGCCATTGGTGCTCGAGCGGACGTTCTCATAGCTCTCGTTTTTGAGTAAATCAAAGGATTTGTTGTCATCCAATTGACTCACATTCATACATCCGATGAACCCGTCGCTTTGAGACAAAACGCTAGATTTGACTTTCTGTGTTGGAGAGACTCCTCCAACGTAAACAGTGTCCACATCGACATCAATGTTACTGCCGTCGCCATCGTCTGCAGATGCTAAAATTCCATCAACAATAAGTTTGAGAGTTTCCGAATCCTTGTCTCTCTTCTCCGCCTCTACCGCATGAAACTGACCATCATTCAACGTTGCTGCTGCGATAACATATACAGAGCCGTCATCGCTTTTAACCGCGAATTTCAGCATCCCATTCGTCAGCTGAAGGTATGTATACGATGACCAGTCATCCTTGAAAGCAGCAAAGAGTAGACCATTTAGAGCTGACGTTCGAAATGTTAGTTTTGTCTTGAATGTCTTTCCGCCATCAAAAGAATCCTTGGAAATTTTGATGTAGCCAAAGCCTTCAAAAGATAACCCAGCAACAGCACTTGGTTGACTTGCGGGAACGTATCTTCTCTCTACAACGTATTTCGTTTCACTGTCTTCTTTTGAGTGCTTTTGCCACTCGAGTTGAACTGATGAATTAGTCACTCTCAGCGGATGAAGGTGACGGTCGCCCTGTAAGCCTTTAACAATAATTATTTAATTAATTAGGAAACGAGCTGCTCAGCTGAAAAATATATGTACCTGGAAAACAGGTGTAGGATACTTTTAGAAGCATGATGTTGCCTGAGCACATCGTTCCAAAAGTAACTTCAGAAGGCTTTAACTGGCAGTCGCTCTTAGACTGACATGCCGTCTTCGCAACATCAATAGCGCTGGAAGAAAACAAATCTATATACTAAGCATGTCTTGTAAGCTACACTAGATTTTACGTCGACGAGGTGCAATGGGGAGTCACTGGAGTCTTTGTCCAACAGTCGGTTACTTTCTCAAACGTGGCGGAAGTAATCGCTATTATTTGGCTCTTACATTCGATGTCTACGCTCTTTCTATAGAGAGACACGCACTGACTCAACACTATCGCACTATACATAACTGCTCTTACGGGCCAAGGATCCCGCTACAGGCTGTGAGGGTCGCCGACTTTGTTTCTAAGGTAGAACGTGACAAGGTGCACTTAGTTCTGAAAACTGCGGCACTCTAGATAGAAACCAAACCTTTGCAGCAGCAAAGAAGCGCTATCACGGCAATTTGAATGATCATTGTGCGACGTGTGGGTCGTGTGGCCCAGTGTCTGGTGATGTCTCGTGCCAGATTGAGAAGATCTCTACGGACGAGGAAATGACTCGTTTGAGAACGTCAAGGATTATTCTCGAGTTGAAATGGAGAGTAACGTTGCCCACAACCGCCGCCTAAATGCAAATGTCGTTTCATAAAACTCGCCTTGAGGCGGGGAAGCTGGTCTCATCGAAGCTTTCGCTTTCGAGAAACTCTTCTGTTTTTGCCCTTTCTAGCAAACCATACTTGCTACGATTAATGCTTTCCTGTAATTCGAGGCACATCAGAGAAGAGTAGGACATTTGTGCCAAAGATTTGATTTTACCGTAGGAGACTCGGAGTTGAACTAGAGAGTCGACAAAACTGACGCGCCAGCCATGCAAAAACGTACGTAGTCGACAGCGAAAGAAAGGCATAAATCCTTGACAACTGCCGGCAGTCCGGTCCAGCGAAATGTTCCTTCACCCGTCCTATACCGTCGTGTTTCAACTCTGGCGTCGGTGCACTAGAAGTCTCTAGAAGATAAGTTCAATTAAGATTAACGTCAATAAACTAATTTGACTACAGTGCTATCTTCTCCTGTACGTATACTATCATAGATACTATTCTAGCATGTATGGTACTATTACCCATTTACCGGACACAAGGGTTCAACTGTGACTCGCCTGTAAGTCGATACAAATACAATATTTTGAGGAGCAGGTGCTCAAGTGTACGATACTCTCAGTAACATTGAGCCTGATCAGGCACCTGAGCACATTGTTTCAAAAGCAATGTTAGAAGTTCTTAGCAGGAAGTAACTCTTAGACTGACATGCTGTCTTCACAACATATATAGCTCCGAAACAGAACTAATTATCTTACCAAGTATGCTCTTTTACAGCTAGTCCTTGGCTAACTCGGTCTCACCTCAACGAGCAGATAGGAGGAGTCATGGCAATTTATATTGCTATTGCATTCAATCCTCCTATAAAGAGGTGTGTTTTTAGATACACCCACCCCTAAAACTGCTTAAAAAATTAATTAACTTTCAGAAAGAATGCGTTCTCTTTGACGTCGAACGCAATCGGCACGTCACCGACGGCGATGACGAGATTCCCGTTGGGGATTGGATAGAGATTCGACGGTTCGATGAAAATCGCGTTCATCGCGAAATGGGCGAATCGGTTCGATGCTGCTGCAAAATTCGAGCGTGCACACCGTCGTGCTGGCGAGAAGAAAAGTGAATAGGAAGTGATTTCGCGGGCTGACGACAGTCATTGCAAATGATACTTACGTATCGAATTAATTACATTTGAACGTATGAGACCACAGGGGAAGTAGAGCCAAAGGCAAAGCAAGGTCCCTAACCGTTGGACATGACTTGAATATCGACATGACACCGCATAAGGTATAGAATAAGAAGCCGGGATGTTTTCTGGAAGAAAAACGATATGTACGTCTCGGAGAATATAAACAAATGAGGAGAGCGAACCTAAGGCGAATGGCTAAGGGCATTGTGTAGAGAAAGACGTTGATTTGGAAGACCCATACAAAGAAGGAGTAAAAGTGTTCCATGAAAAAAGTACCAGAACAGACCGACGTTGGGAGTCAGATCGGTCACAGCTAGACTAAAGAGAAGAAAATCGAAATAGAACAGTTACACGAGGATTCAATTTATATGAAGCCGTAGACTGATTGAACGTAGTCCCACGAGCCGGATATGTAATAGAAAGTGAAGTTGAGAAAGGCAAATACGACGACAAAAGGCAGAATCACTCGAATCGCAGATTTCACGTAGGATCATTTCATAATCTGGTCCATAAACAAAAAATAAATAAAAAGCTTGCTGCTTTCATATATGATTGAATACCTGATAGTCAATTAAAATTAGTGGAGCAACAAGCATCACTGGATACAGTGAGAGGTACGTCGCAAGAGCCAGAAAACCGGCGGCGAAACCGGATTTCCCTACAAACGATTCCCAAACAATTAATTCATTAATATACGTGTTCACGTGATCACCTTTCAGTATGAACAAATATGCAAAGACTATCGAAGCACTATTAAATAGTGAACCAGACCGGCCAACACAGGTAAGAAGAGCACAGCGACTCAATCCATATCTAGTATCACCTAATAACTCAATGATTATTTAACAATCTTGCTCTTACAAAGCAGCCAGTTCAATAGGCAGCAGCAATGAGAATCCGATCGACGCCCCTGGCATAGAAAGGGACTTCACGTTTCTGAGTCTCAAGCTAAGTAATATTTAATCAATAAAATTTATTGAACGTTTTGACGGGTGGTTACTAGTATCTTCTGATGAATTTTAGCTATTTCTACGAGAGCGACATCAATGAGCTACACGTGTAGTGACGTCAGAATTTGACCGTGTTTGCACGTCATCCAAATTTACTAAAACAGATACGCTGTCGAGAAGGGCGCGTAGTGTGAGAACACTTGAAACAGAAGAAAGAAATGTGAAGCTTGATTACGAATTTTCAATTTTTCAATTCCTGGTGCACCGTGTCGCCGTCGTCAAATGATTCAATAATGATACAAGACATATTTCTACACTGTCTCTATCAATGGTACTGATCTTACGAATACTCAGACTATCCAACAGACACTTTAGAGTTTGACTCATATATGGTTCCTACATCAGATTTAGAAAGTGGGGATTTAAGATTATTAGAGGTGGATAATAGACTAGTCGTGCCAATACAAACACAAGTAAGAGTGCTAGTGACTGGGGCGGACGTAATACATTCATTTGCAGTACCGTCTGTACACTGTACGAACGTTGTGACAAGATAGACGTTTTCGCTTTTCGTTCGTCTACTTTCAAAGCGGGCGTCAACTTGAAGAATTCTCGAAGATAGACGAGATCGTTTAGCAGCGAATCGTCGACGGTCGAATGCGCGTTCGCGTCAAACCTCGCGAAGCGCTTCGTCACGAAGTTCAGATAAGCGCCCGGAAGCGTGAGTTGGCTCTTGTTCGACGTGATCTGGTTCCCTGGTCGCGTTGGCGCGATGAGACACTTCGAGTTTGTTCGCGGGATCGTGCACAATACCTGTTTGGCGTAGGAGATCTGTAAATGGCAGCGTTTCGTCTGTCCGATTCCATCGTGTATACGGGAGTCGTGGTGGATCTCGTGTTCTATTGTGGCACCAGCTAAAAATAGTTTCCCAATAATGACTTTCGAAATATTCAATGTTGAAAACAGTGTCTGACCGAAGAACTTATAAAAAAGTTGACGACACTAATAAAGCCATTACAAAGCAGAAAGATTACACTAATACAATTCTAAGTATTTCTTTTTGATTGCTCCATGGGTCACACCAACCTCCTTGAACCACTGTAGAAGCTTTCTCACTGTTGGTGTTTCAGTTCTTAGCTTCCACGTTTCTAGCACTTTTATCATGCGAGAGACGTTCCCATTAGTTCGTTCACGAATTTCTTCAACTGTGTTAGTGTCAGTTAGCAGACATCCAATTTCTTCCCACTTGGTTGGAGCGACGACGGCGCACGTCTTCACCAAATCGGCCGATACTGAATCGTTATCAGTCGGAAACAAGCCTGATGACACAATTGCATATAATGGAGATAGAATCAATTCTAAAAACATGACCTTCACAGGGAGATGCCAAACGATCAGTGACAACTCGGCTTGCCATCTGAAATACAAGAGATGTCAAAGATACACCGTTGCGGAAACCTTCCGTCATACTTCTGCTGAATCCTCCGACTCAACCGCTACTCTATAATGAGACGTTGTCAGACGCTTTGCACAAGGAATAGTTAGCTAAATAGAAAGAGTAGAACGTAACGTCTGAGAATATATATAAGAATACTTTAGTTGGATCTCTTCTCTTTCGTCTGCTTGGGCCTTGGACTAATGACATTGCCTCAGGATTAGATACTTGGCGCTAAAATGAACAACTTCAAATATCGGATTTATGAATCACATTCGGTATAAATACCTCCTCTTCTCCTGTGATAGCCAAGTCTCTCACAGACAAATAATGTCTTTTCGGTCGATCAGAAAACAGCTGGTCATTCATAGCATTCTTCCTGATCTTCTGATCTACTTTACTAGACAAATAAATCGCTGGATCTTCATCGAGTTGTTTGAGATGAGTACTGTCTAAATAGAACCAGTTGAGGAGCACTCCTGGACTTCTTTCTTCGCACACTTCGACGATCATCTCTTTCAGTTCGTTTAGCATCTGCTTCGCCAATTTATGACACGCTGTTTGACTCGACCAGCGAATAATGACGTCAATGCAGCAGTGGCTTTTTTTTATTCCCAGTGTGACAAGACATTCGACCACTTTGTCGTCGACGATTTTCACTAGTTTGACGCCGTCCTTCCACGCCTCATAACTCGTGTCTGCCATGCGAGAAGATCGAGATTGAAAGACGACGAACGACAACGGCAATATGATATCGACAGAATTTGCACATTCATATCGCATACCGCGATACACGTTCAGCATCGGATTTTCAACCCAAGCGTCGCCAGGAATTGAATCTTCGAGGAGAGCCGGAATCTGATAGAACACCGGAATGTGTCTGGACCGAATGCATAGTTCCAGGTAAAGAAGAATTTCCGTCGCTTCGTTGGCTGTCACCGAAAACGGAGACGGAGTGTCCTTGTGCTTGAGGTAGTTTTCGAAAGCCCTTAGAGCCGACTCAATGTCTTGCCTTGTTACCATGCCAGGCTTGGCAGTCTTCAGGCCGAAGGGAAAGTAGCGCGGAGCCAGAAGTGGACCAATCACATTGCTACAGAGCCAAAGTGGCCGGAGACAAATTCGAGGACCGAGATTAACAATCTATAGGATGAAGATAAGACTATAGTACAAAAAGTAATTTTCTGTACTCACTATTCCGGACGAATCGAGGTATTCAATAGAAATTTTGCTTTCTTCCTCTGTCAAAGAAAAGTCGGTTTCTCTGTCATCGTCAGATTCCGTGTTCTCATCAAAGCGTAAGACTTTTTCAGCCCACTCCTTGAACTTTTCTGAGGTCATAAATGGAGATTCGCTCTCCTCGTTCGAAATACGAAGTTTCTCTTCAATAGCGCGACATAGTTTGGGCACGCCATCAGCTGCCTGTGAAGAAGCAAAGTGTCAATGTAAACAATGCGACTCTAGCTGTGTCACTACCTCGAGCATTTCTTCATGAACTCTTTTCAGTTTGCGTCTGCAGTCAGCCATGCGCACCGAATAGCACCCGTTGCAATCCATTTCAAGTACGTCGACAATCTTAAACATGTCTTTAAATTCTTCCTGAAGAATTTCAGCGACGCGTTTCAGCTGGAAGCTTGCTTCTGTTCCCTCCTCCTCTCGGCAGTCTATCACGTTGCCAATAATGAGAAGACGAAGCCGTGACCTTAGGTGTGATGGAAGCATGCGTAGTGCCGCTTTGACGAAGGCGCACCAATAGCGTCCGATTTCTAGAAGATATACTTCCGGTGTCATCCTTTCTCCTTCTCGAAAGCGAAGCACGAGAACGAACATCGTATTGGACGGTCCAAAGAAGAGACCGTGTGCGCTGTGGAAGGTCGGTTGGGCACCAAAGTCCCATATCGATCCTTTGCCCACTCCCGGAATTTGACCGCTCTTAATGGCAACGCCGGCTGTGCGATCTTCCGGTTTAATTGGAGGAAGATTGAGTTGAAGAAGAGAATTGACGAACGTCGTCTTTCCAGCCATTTCACTGCCAAATACGCACACTTTGATCGAATCCGGACGAGCCTTTTCCTGTCGAAGAACGGAAAATCGAGCGGCGTCCTACGACATAGTGAACCTCTGGGGAGGACTGATTACAGTCTAACTAGTAGCGTACGTAATGCTGTCGAAGACGCATTCTCAGTTCACCAACTGCCAGTTGATAAGGCGCCGTTCCGTACTAAATTTCACATTTATAATAATTCCTCTGAAAAGAAGATGAAAACGCGTCACCCTGTCTCTGCACGTAGCGTCAATACCCTTCTCAATCAAAAGATCAATGGCTGGCACGTTAAAACGCTCGCACTTCTTTGCAATCAGATGCAAGGCATTGCGGCTCACCTATGAAGATAGGAGTAGAATACGGAATCAGCAGTGAGAAGTCTGACGAACTGAATCTTTTGCGGTGACATCAGCTCCCAGTTCAAGAAGCTGTCGAATAGCAAAGAGAGGATAATCAACTTCTTTACATGCGTGCAACAAGGGCGTCATTCCGAGCTATAATCGCAGAAATTCCTTAAATAATCTGGAATAGGTGTCATAAGAATGCTACCTTATTAACAGAATTGATATTCATGCCCTTCTCAATAACAAGATATTGAAGAACGTCTTTCAATTCGCCTTTAGAAATTGAGCATTCTTTGGCAGCTACTTTTTCCCATTTATCTTCATCAAAGTCATTTAAGATATCTGCATCTTCAAACCTGTACCCAATGGCATAAAACAAGACCGTCCTTCCTTCCTAAATAAACGAAACGTTGATTTCTCCCAAGGTCGACAGCAAAACGTACTTCATCTGTCATGAGACATTCAGCTCCTTTTTCACTCAGGTAGCGCACTTTCAATAGACGGTCACTGTCACCTTCATACGCGCGCATAAGAGGCGTAATGCTATCCTAGAGATGATGCAAAAATAATGTATCACATGAGATATTTTTTACCTCGTTGACGCTATTAATAGTAGCGTTGTGTTCTACGAGCCATTTCACTGCAAAAAAGCTTCCCTTCTCGCAGGCAAAATGCAGAGGAGTATCCAACTATTAATTTAAAAAATTTGAACATGTAGCAAACAACGGACAGCATGTACCTCTGCATCAGTAGCGTTGACGCTCATTTCCTTGACATACACAAGATGATGAAAAACCTCGCACGCTTCTTCACACGAAGCAAATTGAATTTGGGCGCATAAAAACTTAAAAAACAAAGTGTGCAATATATATGTCTATTGCCAGCTAGACTGTTGACGTCAATCTGTTACAATAGCACGCGGTGAAACATCACAGCCACGCTCTTCCAAAAGGAGCATTTTCTTCAATGTGTCGACAGAACTTTGACAGACAAGCTCATACAGCTCTGTTCCAATCTAAGAAAGAAATGTTGGTGCAATCATCTAAAATAAATTCCATGTTATGCTTCTACATTAGCACCGTGACTGATGAGCCATTTCACTCCAAAGATGCTTCCATCCAAGCAGGCACATTTCAGAGGAGTCCTTTTCAACTATCATTTAGATATTCTTCTCACATGTAGCAAAACAAGAGCACATCATATACCCCCTCGTGAGTAACGTTGACGCTCATTCCCTTTTCATTAACAAGATAATGAAAAACTTCGTGAGCTTGTTCCGATGACGCAAATATATTTTCAGCCGCAAAACACTATAAAACAATGAATTTTATATCCAGAGTGTTGATGTAAATCTGTTACAATGTCATATGGTTCAACATCACAGTCATGTTCTTCCAGATAGAGCATTTTCTTCATTGTGTCAACGGAACTTGCACAGGCACAAGAATATGGCGTACGTCCCCACTAAAAAAGAGTGATGAATGCAATTATTGGAAATCAATTCCAAGTCATACCCCCCTGTCTTTCGCGTAGACATCTGCACCATGACTGACGAGCCATTTAACGCCAAAAATATTTCCCCACTTGCACGCACAGTGAAGTGGGCGGAGTCCACCCTTCATCCACGCATCAATTAATTTACCAATCTAAAACGTATTCATACCAATTCTGCTTCCTTTTCAATGCCTTCCTTTTCTTGTACAACCAAGTAGCTGAGCCACTCATCTGCTTTCTCCGCCGTCTCAAATTCTCTTCCAGCCACAAGGTGAATAGCGTGTAACCATTCGTACTCGCGTACGTAGCCTTCCTAAAAACGAAACACAATCGTGAGCAGCGCTCAATAAATGAGATCTTTATATACCTGCTCAAGTCGAAATCCTTTTTCCGACGAGAGAAACTTCTTCAGTTCATCGTACTGCCATTCGTTGGTTATCGTGATCAATCGTTCGATAGTCGAACTAGCAGACGATGTCATCTTAGTGATTCAACAGCGTTTTGCGACGAAAACGACTCTGAACGACGAGTGAGTGACGACTCACGGCCCGACTCACGGGCGGTCTCTTGGACCCACGCGCATGCGCAATCACGACTAGACTTTATGTCTGATCTTTAATTACGTCATTTTCACTAATCCAGGCCTCCCATCCACTTCCGGTATATAAAGCCCCTCCCGAAGATCATATTCCCTTCGCAAAAACAGTATCGTTCAGAAGTAAGATCTCAAGGATCCAGCCCGTTGCTTCGTCTAACGCGCGCGAACGCGTTAGTCTCCACAACAGGCTGACAGCACGTGCCTCACGTGAAGCCGTTGGGCCAATCACCAGCGAGCATTGCACATTCCTACTTCTGCTCTGTGATTTGTCAGTTGCCAGTCACGTGGTATTGTTACTCTGACAACGCATCACACGCAGTGTAACAGTGGCGCGTTGTCAGAGTAACAATACCACGTGACTGGCAACTGGCAAATCACAGAGCAGAAGTAGGAATGTGCAATGCTCGCTGGTGATTGGCCCAACGGCTTCACGTGAGGCACGTGCTGTCAGTTGGGTCCAGCCTGTTGTGGACAGTGTTGTGGCAGGGATAGGGTTGTGGAGACTAACGCGTTCGCGCGCGTTAGACGAAGCAACGGGCTGGATCAGAGGGCTGGATCCTCGAGCCTAGATCTAAACACACAAGAAAGTAAACCACAAGTTTAGAATGACACTATTTCCTACTTGAGCCAACGAGTAAACAAGAGTAGAGGAAAAGAAAAAATTCGCATTCGCATTTCCAGCGTAGATCCACATATGCCAAAAGATTGGTCCTATAACGACTGCAAAAAGAAACATAGATCCAGCCAGAAAACTATATCTCATATCTAGAAAGAAAATACCATTGCAAATGATACTTATATATCGAATTAATTACATTTGAACGTATGAGACCACAGGGGAAGTAGAGCCAAAGGCAAAGCAAGGTCCCCAACCGTTGGACATGACTTGAATATCGACATGACACCGCATAAGGTATAGAATAAGAAGCCGGGATGTTTTCTGAAAGAAAAACGGTATGTACGCCTCGGAGAATATAAACAAATGAGGAGAGCGAACCTAAGGCGAATGGATAAGGGCATTGTGTAGAGAAAGACGTTGATTTGGAAGACCCATACAAAGAAGGAGTAAAAGTGTTCCATGAAAAAAGTACGAGAACAGACCGACGTTGGGAGTCAGATCGGTCACAGCTAGACTAAAGAGAAGAAAATCGAAAATAGAATAGTTACACGAGGATTCAATTTACATGAAGCCGTAGACTGATTGAACGTAGTCCCACGAGCCGGATATGTAATAGAAAGTGAAGTTGAAAAAGGCAAACACGACGATAAAAGGCAGAATCACTCGAATCGCACATTTCACGTAGGGGCATTTCATAATCTGGTCCATAAACAAAAAATAAATAAAAACTTGCTGCTTTCATATATGATTGAATACCTGATAGTCAATTAAAATTAGAGGAGCAATAAGCATCACTGGATACAGTGGGAGGTACGTGGCAAGAGCCAGAAAACTGGCGGCGAAACCGGATTTCCCTACAAACGATTCCCAAACAATTAATTCATTAATATACGAGTTCACGTGATCACCTTTCAGTATGAACAAAAATGCAAACACTATCGAAGCACTATTAAGTAGTGAAGAAGAGCACAGGGATTCAATGCACATCTAGTATCACCTAATAACTCAATGATTATTTAACAATCTTGCTCTTACAAAGCAGCCAGTTTAATAGGCAGCTGCTCGTCTTGACTAATGAGAATCGGATCAACGCCTTTAGCATAGAAAGGGGCTTCAAGTTTCTGAGTCTCAAGCTAAATAATATTTAATCAATAAAATTTATTGAACTTTTTGACGGTCTGTTACTAGTATCTTCTGATGAATTTTAGCTATTTGTACGAGAGCCATTGCTATGGCGACGTCAATGAGCTACACGTGTAGTGACGTCAGAATTTGACAGTATTCGCATATCATCTAAATTTACTAAAAACAGATACGCTGTCGAGAAGGGCGCGTAGTGAGAAAACGCTTGAAACAGCAAAATGATCAATGGGGTCGAAGAAAAAATGTGAAGCTTGATTACAAAATTTTCAAATTTTAATTGCTTGCCTCGTGCACCGTGTCGCCGTCGTAAAATGATTCAATAATGATTCAAGATATATTACTACGCTCTGTCTCTCTACTTTGAGTCTGACATGTGTGAACGTTGACACGATAAACGACATAGAGTGTCTTTCAAAGTAGCCAATCCTTCAATTTGTCCCACCGGAATCTTCCTCGCCTATTCATCAAAAAAAAGACGAATAATAAAATTCAAATCGAATACAGTAGTATTCCCTACAGATAAAGATTCGAGTGACGAGAAACCAGAAATATTGACGTCAGAACTTCCATCTTTGGAAACTCCCTCCACCTACGCGAAAGAAAAAAAATGATCGGAAGACGAGAAGACCTTTTCGCTTTTCGTTCGTCTAGAGTAGAACCTCGGCTTTCGGACATTCTGCGATTTCGGACGTTCGCACAGCAAATCTAACCAACCGATTCTGGCTTCCTATGGCGCATTTTAAAGCCCAATCCCTGCCAGGAAGATGTGCTTGAGCGCGAATCAATAGACCAAACCCTCGTGATTTTATAAGAAGATTAGCGCGCGCAGGTCAAAACCTCCGCTTTCGGACAACGGTATCGCTTTCGGACACGTAGGCGTAGCTCATTCAAATTTTAATGTTTCGCCAAGAATTTTTTTTCACAGAATACTCTATCATAGAGCTTTCGAACGCAGTAAAGCTTTAGCTAAATGGTCAAGTCTATCGCCTGCTAAAAATCGACGAACGTACCGACATCGCACCTCGGTTTTCGGACACCAGTTATTCCGTTTGCAAAGGCCAAATCCGTTTCTAAAGCACTACTCTGAATTTTCTGTAAGGTATTTGAGACGAATTTCAAAAGCTGATTGAAAACGAGTAACAATGCTAAGCAATTGGGCGGTTTACTGCCGCAAAATGCATTTCTCGGGTTTGCTTTAGTAGCAATAAAACTAAAAATAGCAACGAAAATACCCAAACTGGTACAGAAGCAAGCGGTGCGAAGAAAAAGTCACCCTAAAACTTCGTTTAATAAAAAATATGCAGTTTGTTCAAACCTTATCGTAGTGTCTTCTTATGGTATATTGCCAAGAGCTCATGATCAGGCTACGTCAAGCTGCGTTTAATATTTTATTAATATGCGTTCTAAGAATTTTAGTTTGAGTGCTCCTATATAAAGATCAAATTTTAGATTCTTGGTATCACACTCTGGCTGT
This sequence comes from Oscarella lobularis, assembly GCF_947507565.1. Classification (NCBI taxonomy): domain Eukaryota; kingdom Metazoa; phylum Porifera; class Homoscleromorpha; order Homosclerophorida; family Oscarellidae; genus Oscarella; species Oscarella lobularis. The sequence continues at coordinate 1,410,509 of NC_089186.1, forward strand.
GATACCTTCATGAAACTCGATTTTGCTAAAAATATACTTGCTCTACTTAGGGAAGAGCACTCCAGAGACAGATACTGTAAAAAGGCGTACTTTTACTGAATGTTTCTGACGTTGCCATTAATATCAGCACGGCAAATGAATTTGGCGTAAAGTACTGTATGCGACAGATTTTTCAATAAAACGAAGTTTTAGGGTGACTTTTTCTTCGCACCGCTTGCTTCTGTACCAGTTTGGGTATTTTCGTTGCTATTTTTAGTTTTATTGCTACTAAAGCAAACCCGAGAAATGCATTTTGCGGCAGTAAACCGCCCAATTGCTTAGCAAAATTACTCGTTTTCAATCAGCTTTTGAAATTCGTCTCAAATACCTTACAGAAAATTCAGAGTAGTGTTTTAGAAACGGATTTGGCCTTTGCAAACGGAATAACTGGTGTCCGAAAACCGAGGTGCGATGTCGGTACGTTCGTCGATTTTTAGCAGGCGATAGACTTGACCATTTAGCTAAAGCTTTACTGCGTTCGAAAGCTCTATGATAGAGGATTCTGTGAAAAAAAATTCTTGGCGAAACATTAAAATTTGAATGAGCTACGCCTACGTGTCCGAAAGCGATACCGTTGTCCGAAAGCGGAGGTTTTGACCTGCGCGCGCTAATCTTCTTATAAAATCACGAGGGTTTGGTCTATTGATTCGCGCTCAAGCACATCTTCCTGGCAGGGATTGGGCTTTAAAATGCGCCATAGGAAGCCAGAATCGGTTGGTTAGATTTGCTGTGCGAGCGTCCGAAATCGCAGAATGTCCGAAAGCCGAGGTCCTACTCTACTTTCAAAGCGGGCGAAGAATTTCTCGAAGATAGACGAAATCGTTTTGTAGCGAATCGTCGACGGTCGAACGCGCGTTCGAGCCGAGCCACGCGAAGCGCTTCGTCACGACGTCCAGATAAGCGCCCGGAAGCGTGAGTTGGCTCTTGTTCGACGTGATCTGGTCTCCTGGTCGCGTTGGCGCGATGAGACACTTCGGGTTTGTTCGCGGGATCGTGCACGATACCTGTTTGACGTAGGAGATCTGTAAGCTGGCGAATGGCAGCGTTTCGTCTGTCCGATTCTATCGTGTATACGGGATTCGTAGTGGATCTCGCGTTCTATTGCGGCACCAGCTAAAAATAGTTTCCCAATAATTACTTTGGAAATATTCAATGTTGAAAACAGTGTCTGACCGAAGAACTTATAAAAAAGTTGACGGCACTAATAAAGCCATTACAAAGCAGAAAGATTACACTAATACAATTCTAAGTATTTCTTTTTGATTGCTCCGTGGGTCACACCAACCTCCTTGAACCACTGTAGAAGCTTTCTCACTGTTGGTGCTTCGGTTCTTAGCTTCCACGTTTCTAGAACTTTTATCATGCGAGAGACGTTCCCATTAGTTCGTTCACGAATTTCTTCAACTGTGTTAGTGTCAGTTAGCAGACATCCAATTTCTTCCCACTTGGTTGGAGCGACGACGGCGCACGTTTTCACCAAATCGGCGGATACTGAATCATTATCAGTCGGAAACAAGCCTGATGACACAATTGCATATAATGGAGATAGAATCATTTCTAAAAACCTGACCTTCACAGGGAGATGCCAAACGATCAGTGACAACTCGGCTTGCCATCTGAAATACAAGAGGCTGTCAAAGATAAACCGTTGCGGAAACCTTCCGTCATACTTCTGCTGAATCCTCCGACTCAATCGCTACTCTGTGATGAGACGTGGCCAGACGCTCAGCACGAGAAAAAGTTAGCTAAAGAGAAAGAGTTTAAAAACGTCGCAGCATATACACGAGAATACCACATCGGGAGCTCTTCTCTTTGGTCCGCTGGGGCCCTGAGATGCAAACATTGTCTCCGGATGAAAGACTGGACGCTTTTATAAAATAAACAATTACATTGATTCTCACCGAAACGCATTCAACCTAAATACCTCTTCCTGGATCTCTCCAGTAATAGCCAAGTTTCTCACAGAAGAAAAAAACGTCTTTTCGGTCGATCAGAATGCAAAAAGTCATCGATAGCCTTGTTCCTGACCTTCTGATCTACTTTACTAGACGAATAAATAGCTGGATCATCGTCGAGTCGTTTTAGATGAGTACTGTCTAAATAGAACCAGTTGAGGAGCACTCCTGGACTTCTTTCTTCGCACACTTCGACGATCATCTCTTTCAGTTCGTTCAGCATCTGCTTAGCCAATTCATGACACGCTGTTTGGCTCGACCAGCGCATAATGACGTCAATGCAGCAGTGGCTTTTTTTAATTCCCAATGTGACGAGACATTCAACTACTTGGCGGCCGACAATATTCCTTAGTTTGACGCCGTCTTTCCACGCCACGTGACTCATCTTTCCCATACGAGAAGATCGAGATTGAAAGATGACAAACGACAAGGGCAATATGATATCGACAGAATTAGCACATTCATACCGCATACCGCGATACACATCCAACATCGGATTTTCAACCCAAGCGTCGCCAGGAATTGAATCTTCGAGGAGAGCCGGAATCTGATAGAACCCCGGAATGTGTCTGGACCGAATGCATAGTTCCAGGTAAAGAAGAATTTCCGTCGCTTCGTTGGCTGTCACCGAAAACGGAGACGGAGTGCCCTTGTGCTTGAGGTAGTCTTCGAAAGCCCTTAGAGCCGACTCAATGTCTTGCCTTGTTACCATGCCAGGCTTGGCTGTCTTCATGCCGAAGGGAAAGTAGCGCGGAGCCAGAAGTGGACCAATCACGTTGCTACAGAGCCAAAGTGGCCGGAGACAAATTCGAGGACCGAGATTAACAATCTATAAATGAAGATAAGACTATGTAGTTAAAACACGGGATTCTGTACTCACTATTCCAGACGAATCAAGATATTCAATAGAAAGTTTGCTCTCTTCTTCAGTCAAACAGACGCTAGTTTTTTCGCGAAGCATCATGTCGTCATCAACGCGTAAGACTTCCTCCGCCCACTCCTTGAATTTTTCTGAGGTCATAAACGGAGATTCGCTCTCGTCGTTGGAAATACGAAGTTTCTCTTCAATAGCGCTACACAGTTTGGGCACGTCATCGGCTGCTTGTGAAGAAAAACAAAGTGTCAATGGAAACAATGCGACTCTGTGTCGCTACCTCGAGCATTTCTTCATAAACTCTTTTCAGTTTGCGTCTGCAGTCAGCCATGCGCACCGAATAGCTTCTGTTGCAATCCATTTCAAGTACGTCGACAATCTTAAACGTGTTTTTAAATTCTTCCTGAAGAATTTCAGTGACGCGCTTCAGCTGGAAGCTTGCTTCTGTTCCCTCCTCCTCTCGACAGTCTATCACGTTGCCGATAATGAGAAGACGAAGCCGTGACCTTAGGTGTGGTGGAAGCATGCGTAGTGCCGCTTTGACGAACGCGCACCAATAGCGTCCGATTTCTAGAAGATATATTTCCGGCGTCATCCTTTCTCCTTCTCGAAAGCGAAGCACGAGAACGAACATCGTATTAGACGGTCCAAAGAAGAGACCGTGTGCGCTGTGGAAGGTCGGTTGGGCACCAAAGTCCCATATCGATCCTTTGCCAACTCCCGGAATTTGACCGCTCTTAATGGCAACGCCGGGTGTGCGATCTTCCGGTTTAATTGGAGGAAGATCGAGTTGAAGAAGAGAATTGACGTACGTCGTCTTTCCGGCCATTTCACTTCCGAACACGCACACTTTGATTGAATCGGGGCGCACCTTCTCCTGTCGAAGGACGGAAAATCGAGCGGCGTCCTACGACATAATGAACCTCTCGGGAGGACTGATTACAGTCTAACTAGTAGCGTACATAATGCTGTCGAAGATGCATTCTTAATAAACCATTTCGAGCCAGTTGATAAGGCGCCTTTCCGTCCTAAATTTCACGTTTATAATAAATCTTCTGAAAAGAGGATTGAACACGCGTCACCTTGTCTCTGCACGTAGCGTCAATACCCTTTTCAATCAAAAGATTAATGGCTGGCGTGTTAAAACTCCTATTCGCCACTGCACACAGATGCAAGGCATTGCGGCTCATCTATGAAGATAGGAATAGAATACGGAATCACCAGAGAGAAGTCTGACGAACGGAATCTTTTGCGGTGACATCAGCTCCCAGTTCAAGTAGCTGTCGAACAGCGAAGAGAGGATATTGAGATTGATTACATGCGTCCAACAAGGGTGTCATTCCGAGCTATAAACGTAGAAATTCCTGAAATAATCCGGAATAGGTGTCATAAGAATGCTACCTTATTAACAGAATTGATGTTAATGCCCTTCTCAATAACAAGATATTGAAGAACGTCTTTCAATTCGCGTTCAGAAATTGAGCATTTGACGGCAGCTATTCTTTCGCATTTATTGTCATCATCTTCTGTCAATATGCTCTCTGTGAAATAATCATGAAAGAAGTAGTTGATGGCATAAAACAAGGCCGTCATTCCTTCCTAAATAAACGAAACGTTGATTTCTCCCAAGGTTGACAGCAAAGCGTACCTCATCTGTCATGAGACATTCAGCTCCTTTTTCACTCAGGTAGCGCACTTTCAATAGATGGTCACTGCCACTTTCACACGCGCGCATAAGAGGCGTAATGCCATCCTAGAGATGATATAAGAATAATGTATCACATGTGATATTTTTGACCTTTTTGACGCTATTAATAGTAGCGTTGTGTTCTACGAGCCATTTCACTGCAAAAAAGCTTCCCTTGTCGCAGGCGCAATGCAGAGGAGTATCCAACTAATATTTTATCAAAATGTGAACATGTAGCAAACAACGAACAGCATGTACCTCTGCATCAGTAGCGTTGACGCTCATTTCCTTGACATACACAAGATGATGAAAAACCTCGCACGCTTCTTCAAACGAAGCAAATTGAATTTGGGCGGATAAAAACTTAAAAAATAAAGAGTACAATATATATATGTCTATTGCCAGCTAGACTGTCGACGTCAATCTGTTACAATAGCACGCGGTGAAACATCACAGCCACGCTCTTCCAGAATGAGCATTTTCTTCAATGTGTCGACAGAACTTTGACAGACATCCTCATACAGCTCTGTTCCAATCTAAGAAAGAAATGTTGGTTCAATCATCTGAAATGAATTTTATGTTATGCTTCTACATTTGCACCGTGACTGATAAGCCATTTCACTCCAAATATGCTTCCGGCCAAGCAGGCCCATTTCAGAGGAGTCCCTTTCCACTATCATTCAGATATTCTTCTCGCATGTAGCAAAACAAGAGCACATCATATACCACATCGTGAGTAACTTTGACGCTCATTCCCTTTTCATTAACAAGATAATGAAAAACTTCGTGAGCTTGTTCCGATGATGCAAATTTATTTACAGCCGCATAATACTATAAAACAATGAATTTTATATCCAGAGTGTTGATGTAAATCTGTTACAATGACATCTGGTTCAACATCACAGCCCTGTTTTTCTAGACAGAGCATTTTCTGCATGGTGTCAACGGAGCTTGCACAGGCATGAGAATATGGCGTACGCTCCCACTAAAAAAGAGCGATGAGTGAAATTATTGAAAATCAATTACAAGTCATACATCGTCACAACCGTTGACATCTGCACCGTGACTGACGAGCCATTCAAAGCCAAAATTATTTCCCCACCTGCACGCACAGTGAAGTGGGTGGAGTCCACCCTGCATCCACGCATCAATTAATTTACCAATCCACAACGTATTCATACATAGAATGATTTCTTTTCAATGTCTTCCTTTTTTTTGTACAACCAAGTAGCTGAGCCACTCATCCGCTTCCTCCGCCGTCTCAAATTCTCTTCCAGCCACAAAGTGAATAGCGAAGAACCATTCGTCATCGCCTTCCTAAAAAACGAAACACAATCGTGAGCAGCGGTCAATAAATGAGTTCTTTATATACCTGCTCAAGTCGAAATCCTTTTTCCGTTGAGAGAAACTTCTTCAGTTCATCGTACAGCCATTCTTTGGTTATCGTGATCAATCGTTCGATAGTAGAACTAGCAGACGATGTCATCTCAAGGTGGTTTAGTGATTCAACAGCGTTTTGCGACGACAACGACTCTGAACGAGTGTAAGAAGCGACGACTCAGCGGTCTCTTGGACCTACGCGCATGCGCAATCATGACTAGACTTTATGTCTGATCTTTATTTACGTCATTTTTAATCCAGGCCTCCCATCCACTTCCGGTATACCAAGCCCCTCCCGAACATCATAATTCCTTCGAAAAAGCGCAAAAACAGTATCGTTCAGAAGTAAGATCTAAACACACAAGAAAGTAAATCACAAGTTTAGAATGACACTATTTCCTACTTGAGCCAACGAGTTAACAACAGTAGAGGCAAAGAAAAAATTCGCATTCGCATTTCCAGCATAGATCCACATATGCCAAAAGATTGGTCCTACAACGACTGCAACAAGAAACATCAATCCAGCCAGAAAACGATATCTCATATCTAAAAACAAAATACCAGTCATCTTTCGATCGACGTTCTTGAGAAGGCTGTAGCCGCTCCATCCGGTGCCGAGGATGACGAGAAGTCGTCGGTTCGTCGTCGACGGATGTCGTTTCGGCATTCCGCGATCAGGTTCCGCGAAGAATTGAGAGTGTAACGTGCGTTAGAAAGGACCAACGCCAAAGCCACTTAACGCCAAAGAACCAGGGAACCAGTGATTCGGAGCATCATTCACATTCTTCAAAGTCGGTGGTATTGGATAGAGGCCTGCACTATGCTTGCACGTGACGGCATGATAAACTAAAAACACGCATACAAGGCTAATAAGTAATAATAAATTAATTATTAAGCGCTCGACGGCTGGTAAGCCTTCTGAAGTACTTCGTACGCTGACTGGGACGTTTCCTCATCATCACCCACACTTCCCGGAATTGATTCGGAACTAGCATCGTTAGCCAACAGCACGTCGTCTGGCTGAGAAAGACGAGTGGCTATCGCGTTGAAAGTGGGTCGTTTGTGGTGATCAGGATTCCTGCATCCTCCTGGTCACAAATCAAATCATACTGCATCCTCTCTTCTTCTTACCAGCACTCAATCATGAGTTGATAGACAGCATAAGAACAGCCCGGAGGTGGGGGAAGACGATAGCCAGTTTCCAATAGATCGATAACGGCACTGTTCATCGTTTGGCCGTAAGGACGTTTCCCAACAGTCCAAATTTCGTGAAGAACAATACCGTAACTCCAGACGTCACTTGATGTCGAATACTTTCGAAAGCTGATGGCCTACAAAACCCGTAGATATGCACTGTCGTAAGAGACCTACATTCCGGAACTCTTACCTCAGGAGCGGTCCATCTGATGGGAATCTGTCCTCCTTTAGTGACGTAGTAACTGCCCTCGGCCAAATCTCTCGATAATCCAAAGTCAGCAATCTAGGCAACAGAATAAAAGCGATGTCGTCTATAAAAAAATAATTCAACCTTGCAAACTAGTTGTTCACCAAGTAGAACGTTACGAGCCGCAAGGTCCTTGTTTTATAAAACGCCGAATTTACACTCGTACTAAAAAATGATTCAAACCTTTTACCCTGTGAACGAAACATCGCTTCGCCAAATATTCCATTCCGGCGGCTATGTCGCGAGCCATCCGCAGTAAACGAGACGGTAGGTCCAAAGGCAACGTGTCCTCGTTTCTACGACGAGAGATCGTTGTGCTTCTACTCTGCGAATGGGCTAGCACTTACGCGATAATTGACTGCAAGTATTGCTTCAAATCACCGTTGGGCAAAATTTCCAAGACAATCATCAACTACAGTTAGATATACGGTACTACTGTATAGCGGAATTCGTGCATGCTTACCGGTGTTCCAGAGAGAACGACTCCGTGCATCATCACGACGTTTCGGTGATTAAACTGGCCCATAATTGCAGCTTCTTGAAGAAACTTGACCTTGCTCTCCTTTGACTCTGATTTCAACGTCTTCACGGCCACGACTACAGGAGATTTCAAATCCTTTTTTTAAAAAAATTAGAAAGGCCTGAAATGAACGTTGTTTTGAATAAACCTTTGGCGTCCACATTCCTCTCTCAACTGTTCCAAATTGACTGAAAAGGCAAAAATAAGAGTAAGTGTGGCAGTTAAATAACGCGAACGAGCGCATTCCTTTTACCCAGTTCCCAATACTTCTTCCAGATGAATAGAAGACCTTTCTAAGACGCGAAACTTTGCAGAAGTCAACTGATCATACAATTTCCTTTCCGTTTTTGCCGGCTTCCAGTAGATGCTCTCTTCAGATTCATTCTGTGCCTAAAACATTGCAGGGTATAATACTTAATACTCATGGGAGAAAGAAAAAATCTCGACAGTCTTGCCTTTTGCTCGGAAACGACCAACTGCAACGGAGCTGAGTTGACAGGCACTTCGTAGTGACTATCGTCCTGAGCGGTTTTTGGTAGGCAGTACTCGGCAGTCGGATTGGACAGGGAAGAGTCCTCGTACTCATGTTCTTGTCTTAACGGCGAGACAACGACGTAACTTGACGAGAGCCTTCGCGAGCCGCGCCCATCCAATTCCATACCTATAAGCAAAGCCTCTAATTAGTTAAAACGATAAAACATCTCTGCAACTCACTTTGCTCGTTCACGTCAAATGCTTCGGACGGTTTGCCTCGTCGACGGACGAAGATGACAACAAGAACCACGACGACAATGATAATAAGGATTCCTCCACCGACTCCAATTCCGATGTACATAGAAGAGGCTGAGCTGCTCCTCGTCTCTGAGATGCTCCCTGACGCAAAGCTGCTTTCGCTTGCGAGCGACGTAGAAATGACGTCAGAAGTTGTCAACGACGATTCGAAACTCGCCGATCCCTCGGTCGAGGAGAACGTTGCTTGAGCCACCGTATTAGGAGCCGCGGTCGTAGCCGTAGTAGTAGTAGTAGTAAACGTAAGGCAGGAGCCGTCAATTCGCCCGCTGACAGGAGGAGAGTAAGTAGGTAGAGACATAGAATTTCCCGGTTCTAAATACAAAAAAGTAATTCGAATTTTCTTTCTGTTTAATGCACATCTAGCTTCTCACTAGGACAAAGACAATATGCCCACTGCTGCATTTTCCCATTTGAACGATTCGTTATCGAGCACCATGGAGCGTCGCGATCGAAAGCAGTGCACTCATAAAACCGCTTTCCTTTATAGATGAAGGGAAAGACGCACTCGTCTCCGTCGTCTGACGTGTCGCCGCATACGTAGCGAACGATGGAGACATCTGCAAAACAAATGGAATTGACGATTTCGAAACTTCCGAAATTTGCTCAGTACCTTTGGTGCACGGGGCAACGGCGTTATTGAAGCAATTGCGTTTGCCACCATCTGATTCATAACACCACGGTTTTGACCTAGTTTGCGGATCAGGATTTCGACAGTAGTTGTGATCACCAAGTCCGGCCGCTGCGTATTGATGCACGGGAAACGTCGTAGATTTGTTCCAAGACACGCAATTCCTATACGTACTTGATCCCCTATACCCGTACCCATTGTCCAGAGAGCTGTAACATGTCGTGTCTAAAGCAAAGAGCAAAAATAAAAAGCGGCTTTTTCTAACTGCAATCGACCTATACCCTCGCACTCGTCTATATTGCAGTAAGACCAGCTAAGACATCCACCCGTATCGTCCGTGTAACACCACGGCATTGTTCGATTTTCCGATATAGGATTGCGACAGTACGAATGATTGCCCAAACCCGATTCCGGATACAAAGCTAATAAATTTGAGTAGGTGCCCAGCTCCGACCAGTTGAGACACGATTGGCCGTCGGCGCTAACGGAAGTCGTCCCACGATAGTATGTACCACGATATAGAAACCGACGACATTCTATGAAATAACATGAAGCCTTTGAAAAGTCTTCTTCCCAAACATACCTCTGCCGTTGGTCGTTAAACGTGCATAACTAGACAGAACGGGGCCTTTCCCTTTGCTTAATGAAGCGGTAATTGCAAAAACATAAGTAGTCGACGGTGAAACGGCGGAAGTATAAGGAAGAGATATTTCCTTTATGTCATCGTTAAACTTGAGATCAGATGACTGTACAGTCGATCCTTGGTAAACTTCAGAGTATTTTATGTCGTATGACATGTCATCCTTGACAATTGCAGGCGGTCCGGTCCAGCGAAATGTTCCCTTACCCGTTCTACCGTCGTAATCCAACTCTGGCGCTGGTCCACTAGAAGACACTAGAAAATGAGATCGTTAATAAACGCTAACGACTATTACTGAAATACAATACTATCTTCTCCTGTGCGCACTACTATCCATTTACTAGGTACAATTGCGCCTGATACGCTTTTCACTGTGACTCGATACAAATACTCTGAAATGAAACTCGAATATAGAAACGAAACCTAGAACTGAAACAAACCTGTAAAGGCTTTGACTTCATTAGTGTCCGTTAGAGTTTTCCCTCCTCTTCCTTTTGAACCAACGCGAAGCACTTGATCTACGCACGTTGGACCGCCCCAAGTGAAGTCTGGACATCCAGCAAAGCTGACGTCCAAGCTAGCGTTCCTCTTCTTTGCATAGTCAACCAGCAGCCCATTGACCTTGAAATCTGCCAAACAGCCTCCATAACTCGTTACGTTCACGCCATATCCAAGCGCAATTTCGTCCATAGTTGGCGATGACGCTCCCTCACTTTCACTACGTTCCATGCCGCCAAGATAAAAGTTCTTCATTATGTCAGACGAATAACTCAACACGTCGTCTATCTTCGAAGAGGTGGTCTGTCTAACGCCGTCGATAGCAACAACGATCAACACCGTGTCTATCGTTAGGCTGACAGTATGCCACACGCCGTCGCACAAGCTCACGGTTCTCCCGGGTCGAACGCGTATGAGGAAGGGTCCATCTGATATCCCGAAGCCTTTTCTGTATCTCAAGTCTAATCCATCGACACGTGTCTCAACGAAGAGAAATTTGCCCGTATCGTTGTCGTAGGCGGCCAGAAGAAGACCGTTTGGCCAACTCGTTCGCATTCGAAAATCGAATTGAAGTTGGCCGCTCGACGAAGACGACAGGGTCAGTTTCGCGTAACCAGTTCCTCGAAAGTGCATTCCTTCCTGAACGGCAGGCGGACAGCCGTTAGCGCTCGAGCGAACATTTAGACTATTCGTCAAGCCGTTCGGACCAAATGATTTGCCGTTATCAAGCTGCTCCACATTCATGCACCCGACGAATCCGTCTACTTGTGACAAAATGCTTGGTTCGACGACGAGCACAGTCGAAGGCACTCCACCGACATAAACGCTGTTTACGCGCACTTCGATCTTTCCGCCGTCCTTTACGCTAGCAGACCCTGTAGTACCTCCATCAACAGTAAGTCTGAGAGTGTCATCATCATTCTGCCTCTTCTCCGCCTTCACCGTATGAAACTCATTCAAAGTGATTGCCGTCGAAGAAAGATTTACAGACCCATCTTTGGACTTGACCGCAAAATCCAACTTTCCATTCGTCAGTTTTAGGTACGCATACGACGACCAGTTATTCTTGAAAGCGAAAAAGAGAAGTCCATTCGGACTTGACGTTCGAAATGTTAGTTCCATTGTAAATGCCTTTCCGCCATTAAAAACGGCGTTAGTTCTATATTTCATGTAGCCAAAGCCGTCAAAAGATATACCGACAACGGCGCTTGGCTGACTAGCAGGAATGTATCTTCGTTCTACAAAATATTTTGTATTGCTGTCTTCCTCTGGGTGTTTAGTCCATTTGAGAAGAACTGATGACCCTGTCACTATCCCATGCGTAAGAGAGCGATCACCTTGTAGACCTAAAAAACACTAACTGTTTGAACAAAAGGCAGAGTGTAGCAGAGACTACCTGAAACGCAAGCGTACGATACGTTCAGCGACATGTTGCCTGAACACGTCGTTCCAAACGTAACATCAGTCGCCACTACACTGCAATAGCTCTTGTACTGACACGCTGCCTTCACAACGTCAGTAGCGCTGAAAGAAAAACAAACGCGTCGTCTCCCAATCAAATATTCATTTATTGACAATTACATAGTCACGTTAGTCTTACGTTGGCGAGTTGCAAGGTGGAATAGCCGGAGTCCGCGATGCGCAATCGTTCACCTTCTCGAACGTGGTCGAAAGAATCTCTATTAGTTTTAGTTTTTCTTCACATTCGATTCTAAACGGCAGAGCTGAGTTAGATCCGGTTGCATACAGACACTCAGCTAAAGTCGCTTACGTGACTGCGCCGTCACAGGTTGCGTCGATCAATTTCGACTTTGCCCCTACGGTAACGCTTAAATTAGCGTTCTTTTGCTAAAAATTGCCGAGGACAAGTGTAAGCCATACCTTCGTAGCTCAAAATCAGTGCCAGCAAGGCATATTGAATGAACATGGTGAAAATTTCGTCAGGAAAGATTCGAATTCCCTGGATACGAAAACGAACGCGAGGCCAAAGACGCTTTTTTCTGTGTGCACTGTGGCCTCTGACTCCCGTACTATTTGCATTCCATAAACTAGCTTCCCTTTCCGAGAATATAATTAGATCAAGAGGATTATGAATGCATTAGCTCTTCCTGTCTACCCGATTGACCTAGCTTGATGCAGCATGGGTAGCGCAGGAATTCTCGAAACATCAGGACCTACAGTAAAACAAGTAGATACAACAACGGTAAAATATAAAACACATACTGTACGTAACTGTTCGTTCCGTTCCGTCATTTCATTCTTTCATTCTTTTTTTAGCCTTGTAGTGCATCTGCGAGCGATCTCACACGCGGAAAGTTCGCGAGCTGCGAGAGAGAGAGTCTGGACAGAGAATTAGGCCCAGTTGACTTCTGAAGCCATATGACGAAGTCGCACTACTAATAAGAGCTAATTCGCCGTTAGTGATGATGAACAGAGCTCGAACAAACGCACAAACGCAAACCTTAGAGCTGGATCTTATGGAAGCTCCCGTATTTGGATTCTAGCCGTCGGTTTGTCTTCTATACGCTGGTAGAATTCGGCGAAGAATAGCTAGGGCAACGTGCGGTAACTAGAGGCACCCCCCGGCTCAATCTCTATGGGCAGCTGTCGACAGCTCCCGGCAAAAATACATAAAAGTCAAAGAAAATAGGTGTACAAACAAATTTGGCTAATAATAGGCGCTCAACGCCTCGTAAGATTTCTGAAGAACCTTGTACGCTGACTGAGACGCTTCCAAAGCGTCACCCACACTTCCTGGAATTGATTCGGAATTCGCATCATTTTGCAAAATCACGTCGTCTGGCTGAGAGAGACAAGTGGCTATTGCATTGAAAGAGGGTCGTTTGTGATGATCAGGATTCCTGTAGAGGTCATATGGTCACTCACAAATCAAATAAAATCAGACGGTGTCTTCTGTTCTTCTTACCAGCACTCAATCATGAGTTTATAGATGGCATGAGAACAGCCCGGAGGTGGTGGAAGACGATAGCCAGTTTCCAGTAGATCAAGAACGGGGCGGTTTTTGGTGTAACCGTAAGGACGCTTTCCAACCGTCCAAATTTCGTACAGAACAATACCGTAACTCCAGACGTCACTCGATGTCGAGTACTTTCGGAAACTGATGGCCTACGAAGAATATTTTGCTGCAGCATTGTGGAGACCATAGGGACCCGTTTACCTCAGGAGCGGTCCACCTGAATGGAATTTGTCCTCCTTTCGTAACGTAGTAATTATCGTCAGCCAGGTCTCTCGATAGACCAAAATCTGCAATCTAGCCAATGAAATAAAAAACTATACTGTAGCCTTAATAGAAAAATATTCAGCCAACCTTGCAAACTAGTTTTTCCCCGAGTAGAACGTTGCGAGCCGCGAGATCCTTCATTAATTAAACGCCAAATTCCAAATTAAGCAGACAAAATTCTTGAGACCGCTTTACCCTGTGAACAAAACACCGCTTTGCTAAATATTCCATTTCTGATGCTATTTCGCGAGACATCTGCAGTAATCGAGCAGGCAAATTCAAAGGCAGCGTGTCCTCGTTTCTATGACGACGGAACATCATGTACATATACTCAACAAATAAGTAAGTACTTACGCGATTGACTGCAGATATTGCTTCAAATCTCCCTTTGGCAAAATTTCCAAAACAACCATCAACTACATACATAAACACGTGAGGAAAGAGCAGCAGAAAACCCGGTCACACATTACCGGTTTTCCAGTGAGAACGACTCCGTGCATTACGACGACGTTTCGATGATTAAACTGGCCCATAATTGCAGCCTCTTGAAGAAACTTTACCTTGTTCTTTTTGGACTCCGATTTCAAAGTTTTCACGGCCACCACAACAGGACTTTTAGAATCCTTTAGGAAAGAACTAAGAAGGCACAAGATGAACTTCGTTATCGTGACTAAACCTTATCTGTCCAGATGCCTCTCTCAACCGTTCCAAATTGACTAAGAATATAATTAGATAATAAAGGAGCCGTTTGCTAATTAAAAGATTCATTACCCAGTTCCTAATACTTCTTTGAGCTCAACTGAAGATCTTTCCAAAACGCGAAATTTTGCAGCAGTCAACTGGTCATACAACTTTTCTTCTGAAGTTGCTGGCTCCCAGTAAATATCATCTTTAGATTCCGTGAGTACCTAATATAATGCAGAGCATAGTACCAAAAGAAAAACGCAGATCACGAGAGCCTTGCCTTTTGGTTGGCTTGAGCTTGAGCTAAGGTGACTGGTACTTCGTAGTGACTATCGTCCTGAGAGTCTAGGCTTTGACAGACGCGAACCGCTTGCGGTTCAGTGATAGCCCGAACCGGTTCGCAGTATTCGAGACCTGGCTTGGACAAGTTTTGAAACACGGAAGAATCCTGGTATTCATCTGACGGCGAGTCTTCTTTTTCACTATACGGCGAAACAACAGCGTAACTTGGCGAGTGTATTCGTGAGCTGCGCAGATCCATTTCCATAGCTAAACAACAAGATGTTGAAGACAACGGCATACAAAGCATTGCTGTAACTTACCTTCCTCTTTCACGGGGTACGCCTTCGATGCGGTGCGTTTTCGACACGAAATCACAGCAACACCGACAAATACGGCGATAAGGAGGACTCCTACCCCTACCCCTATCCCGATGTTCATGCCACTAGACTTGTTTGAGATGCCACTATCGTCTGCTGCGGAATTCATAGTCGAATGCGAAGACGTCGGTGCTGTGGTAGACGGCCAGTCACTCGATGCTCCTGACAGATGCGTCTGAGAAGCAGTCGCTCCTGTTGGCACTTCAGAATCACCTGATCGCGAAGTAGAAGGATTTTCGGCAGTCGCAGAAGTAGAATCGTCTTTTGCAGTAGTATGAGAAGGTGTTGGAGTTGCAGCAGCGGAAATCGTTGGTGAGACCGGCGCGGTTGGATTGCTTGACGATGTACGAGAGACAGCCCCTGAAGACGCAGTGAAAGAAGTAGTCATCAAAGTCGCAGTTGCCGGAGCGCCCTTTGAATTAGTAGTCGAGACCGCAGTTGCAGTATTCGAAGTTGCCATGGAAGAAAACGTTGTCTCAGAAGGAGAATTTGTTACTGAGGCCGAGGTCTGTAGAAACGCAGATGTAGTAGTGGCTTTTGAAGAATCAGTCGAGTCTGAAGTTGCAGTATCAGAAGTTATTGTAGTTGCGAACGTAGAACTTGAGACCGTGGAAGGTGAGTCCGAAGAAGTTGTAGGAGAGAATGTAGTTGCAGCAGACGCAGTCGAAGTCGTAGGTAAGTCCGATGAGACCGTCGTTGGGGTGACCGTACTAGGAGCCACGGTCGTTGGCGCTGCCGTGGTAGAGAGTGCAAGGCAGGTGCCGTCAATTCGCCCACTGACAGGAGGAGAGTACGTGGGTAAAGATAGAGAAATCGACGGCTCTAAATAAATAAAGAAATAAAAAATAAAGAATTTTTTTCTTTGTAAAAGCTTCTCACTAGGACAAAGACAATACGCCCACTCCTTCATTATCAAACTTCTGTTGTTACTTATTGAACACCATGGAGCGTCACGATTGAAAGAGGTGCACTCATAAAACCGCTTTCCTTTGTAGATGAACGGAAAGACGCATTCGTCTTTACCATCCGAGTCTCCACCGCATACGTATTTCACAGTGGGGACATCTGCAAAGCAAGAACCACATTGATGAATCGTAAATATGAAAATCTGCGGAGTACCCTTAGTGCACTTGTCAATGGCGCAATCGCGTATACCACCACCTGATTCATAACACCACGGCTTTGACCTCGTTTGCGGATAAGGATTCCGACAGTAGCTGTGATCGCCTAAACCTGCTGCGGCATTTTCAGGCACGGATAACGCAGAATTGTGACTCCACGACACGCAGCTGGCGTTCGTACTAGAGCCTCTGTATCCGTTCCCATTGTCCAGAGAACTGTAACACATCGTGTCTAAAAAAACAAATAATAAATAAGCATGATGCAAACGGCATTAGATACCCTCGCATTCGTCTATATCGCAATACGTCCAGTTCAGACATCCGCCCGTGTCGTTCGTGTAGCACCACGGCATCGTTCGATTCAAAGGATTGCGACAATACGAATGATTGCCCAAACCGGATTCCGGATAGAGAGCTACCAAATTCGAGTAGGTGCTCAGCTCCGACCAGTTGAGACACGAACGGCCGTCCTCGCTAACGGAAGTCGTCCCGCGATAGTAAGTACCGCGATACAAAGACCGACGGCACTCTATATAGAAAACCGTAAATAGGCATTTCAAACAAGTCCTCATAAATACCTCTTCCAGTCGTAGTTATACGTGCGTAACTCGACGTAACCGAACCTTTCCTAAGTGAGGCGGTAATTGAAAAAACATAAGTAGTCGACGGCGAAAGAAATGACGTGTGAGGAAGAGATGCATCTTGTATATCATCGTCAAATGTGAGGTCAGATGACTGAACGGTCGATGCTGGGTAAACTTCGGCGTATTTTATCTCGTAAGACGTGTAATCCTTGACGATTGCCGGTGGTCCCGTCCAGCGAAACGTTCCTTCACCCGTTCTACTGTCGTATTCTAACACAGGCGTCGGTCCACTAGAAGACTCTAGAAAACAAGAGAGTTACGGTAATAAAGTTAAAAAAATTCAAAACTCAATACCATCTTCTCCTGTGCGCACTACTATCCATTTACTAGGCACAATGGCGCCCGATTCGCTTTCCACTGTGACTCGATACAAATACTCTGAAATGAAATTTGAATAGAATAACATTATTCGCCTAGCAACGTAACAAACCGGTAAAAGCTTGGACTCCATTATTGTCCGTCAGAGATTCGCCGCCTTTTCCTTTTGAACCAACGTGAAGCACTTGATCCACGCACGTTGGACCATCCCACGTGAAGTCTGGACATCCGGCAAAGCTGACGTTCAAGCTGGAGCTTCTTTTCTCTACAAAGTCAACAAGCTGTCCATTTACTCTGAAATCAGCCAGACAGCCTCCATAACTCGTCACATTCACGCCATACCCAAGCGCTAACTCGACCATGGTTGGTGACCTTCCAATACTTTCCATTCCTCCAAGATAAAAGTTTTCCATAATTTCAGATGAATACGTCTTGATGTCGGTTATCTCAGAAGAGGTGCTGTATGCAACGCCGTCGACAGTAACGACTAAAGACCTCGTATCTATTGCTACGGTGACTGTGTGCCAGGCGCCGTCACACAAACTCGTCGTTTTCGGCCGAACGCGAAAGAGGAAGGGTCCATCCCACGAATACCCGCCTTTCTTGTACCTCAAATCGAATCCATCGAAGCGTGTCTCGACGAAGAAAAAATTCAAATTATCGTTGCTGTAAGCGGCGAGAAGGAGACCGTTAGGCCAACTGGTTCGCATTCGAAAACCGAATTGAAGCTGACTGTTAGACGAAGACGATAGCGTCAGCTTTGCGTAACCAGTCCCTCGAAAATGCATCCCGTTCTGAATGGCAGGTGGACAGCCATCGGCACTCCAGCGAACATTCTCATGGCCCTGCTTCTTCAATAAATCAATTTTTTTGTCTTCTTGAAGCTGTTCTACATTTATGCATCCAACGAATTGATCTTTTTGAGAAAAGACGCCGGCTTTGACGTACTGAGTCGAAGACATTCCACCAAGATAAACGCTATCGACATTGACGTCAATGTCACTGCCGTCGTTATCGTCTGCAGACGCTACAATTCCGTCAACCGTGAGCTCAAGAGTATCTTCGTCGCTCTCCTTTTTTTCTGCTTCAACGGCGTGAAACTGGCCGTCACTCAACAATGCTACTGCAGAAATATCTACAGAGCCTTTAGCGCCTTTAACCGCGAATTTCAACTTTCCATTAGTCAGCTGTAGGTACGTATACGACGACCAGTCGCTCTTAAAAGCGGAAAAGAGAAGCCCATTTGGAGCTGACGTTCGAAATGATAGTTTCGTTTTAAATTTCTTTCCGCCATCAAAAGGATCGTTGGAGAAATTGACGTAGCCAAAGCCGTCAAAAGATAATCCGGCAACAGCACTTGGCTGACTTGCGGCAACGTATCTTCTCTCTATAACATATTTCGTATTGCTGTTTTCCTGTGAGTGCTTCTGCCACTCGAGTTGAACTGATGACTTCGTCACCTTCAGCGGACGAAGGTAACGGTCACCATTTAGACCTAAAATCACGTAACTATTTGAGCAGCAGACATTTCAGGAGAATGTACCTGAATCACAAGTGTACGATACGCTTAGAAACATCGTGCCGGAGCACATTGTTCCGAACGCCACTTCAGAAGCCCTGAGCCGGCAGTAGCTCTTAGACTGACATGCTGTTTTAACAATATCACTAGCGCTAAAAGAGAAAAAAATTTTCTTACTAAGTAGGTCCTCTAAATTTATAGCTAATCTTGGTCTTATACCTCGACGAGTTGCAAGGGGGAGACACTGCAGTCGTCTTATAACAGCTGCGTACTTTCTCAAACGTGGCGGAAGTGATCGCAATTATGTCGCTCCCACACTTGATGCTACAAGAGAGGGCGTGTAGACGTAAGCTAGAAGATACAACCACTCCCTAAAACTGCACATACTCTTCAAACGGGAACAAGGCACCGTTACAGACGGTAAGAGTCGACGACTGTATTTCTAACGTCGAAGGCGAACTGCTGAAAACAACTCCTAGACTATCGATAGACACCAAACCTTTGCAGCACCAAAGAAGTGCAATCAAGGCAATTTGAATGATCATGGTGCAGCCGCTGGCGGCGTTTCTTCTAAAAAGAAAGCGACGGCAGCGACGCCGTGTGTGGCCGGTCTGTGTGGCCGCTGGAACTGGTCCGGGATGGTGCCTCCTCAAGTCCCGTATGCGCTGGAGAAGTCGCTACAAACCATGTACTCTCTTAGAGCTCTTACATCAGAAGAGCCGTCGATTGATGGCCAAGATTCATTCACGCCACTCGAAGCCGTCATTCTTCTCCGATGAGCTCTCGTTGGACAGAGGAATGCACGTGAGAGAACGATCTATAAAAAGAATTTATAAGCGAGACAAAAAAGCGAAAGCACGCATACAAACAGAGTAGGATAATAATTAATAGGCGTTCAACGCCTTGTACGCTTTCTGAAGAACCTTGTACGCTGACTGAGACGATTCCACGCAATCACCCACACTTCCCGGTATTGATTCGGTATTAGCATCATTAGCCAAGAGCATGTCGTCTGGCTGAGAGAGACGAGTAGCTATTGCGTTGAAAGTAGGTCGTTTGTGGTGATCAGGATTCCTGTAGAGGTCAAATCAAATCAAATCATAGAGTGTCCTCTGTTCTTACCAGCACTCAATCATTAGTTGATAGATAGTATAAGAACAGCCTGGAGGCGGGGGAAGGCGATAGCCGGTTTCCAGTCGGTCAAGAACGGCGCGATTCTTCGTGTGGCCGTAAGGACGCTTTCCGACTGTCCAAATTTCATAGAGGACAATGCCGTAACTCCAGACGTCACTCGATGTGGAATACTTTCTGAAATTGATTGCCTACAAAAACGCGTTTTTACTAAGCGGGAAACATGAAGATTCGTTTACTTCAGGAGCGGTCCACCTGAAGGGAATTTGTCCTCCTTTCGTGACATAGTAATTGTCGTCAGCGAGGTCTCTCGATAGACCAAAATCCGCAATCTACCCAATGAAATAAAAAACTATAGCCTAAATAAAAAATATTCAGCCAACCTTGCAAACTAGTTTTTCGCCAAGTAGAATGTTGCGAGCTGCCAGATCCTTAGACGCCAAATTCCAAATTAGACAAAACAAATGTTTCAGATGTCTCACCCTGTGAACAAAACATCGCTTTGCCAAGTATTCCATTCCGGCTGCTATGTCGCGAGACATTTGCAATAATCGAGCGGGCAAATCCAAAGGCAGCGTGTCCTCGTTTCTATGACAAAGAAACGCTATGTTTATCCATTCAAAAATGAGCAGGTGCTTACGCGATTGACTGCAAATATTGCTTCAAATCACCCTTTGGCAAAATCTCCAGAACAACCATCAACTACACGTTTGAACATACAGCCTAAGAACAGAACTCTCGGGCAGACATTACCGGTCTTCCAGTGAGAACGACACCGTGCATCACCACGACATTTCGGTGGTTAAACTGGCCCATAATTGCAGCCTCTTGAAGAAACTTTACCTTGTTCTCTTTTGACTCCGATTTCAAAGTTTTCACGGCAACCACAACAGGACGTTTAGAATCCTTTAGAAAAGAACTAAATAGGCACAAAAATCAATTTTTTAATAGTGACTAAACCTTATCTGTCCAGATGCCTCTCTCAACCGTTCCAAATTCACTAAGAAAAAGAGTAGGGAATAACGCGTTGCTTTCTAATACTGATTCATTACCCAGTTCCAAGTACTTCTTTGAGCTCAACTGAAGACCTTTCCAAAACGCGAAACTTTGCAGCAGTCAACTGGTCATACAGCTTCTCTTCCGAAGTTGCCGGCTCCCAGTAAATATCTCCTTTAGATTCGTTTAAAACCTAAGAGAGCAGAGCATACTATAAAACAAAAGAAAATCTTGACAGTTGACAGCCTTGCTTTTTCCCGGGCTTGAGCCTGAGCTAAGGTAACAGGTACTTCGTAGTGACTATCGTCCTGAGAGTCGGGGCTTTGGCATACGCGAGCCGTTTTTGGTTCAGTGACAACCTGAACCGGTTGGCAGTACTCAGAAGTCGGCTTAGACAAGTTTTGAAACACGGAAGAATCTTGATATTCATCGAACGGCGATTCTTCTTGTTCACTAAACAGCGAAACAACGGCGTAACTTGGTGAGTGTATTCTTGAGCTGCGAAGATTCATTTCCATGGCTAAACAAGATGCCTCGCTTATACACAGAAAAACGGCAACAGCTATTGCTGCAACGTACCTTGCTCTTGCAAATCGTACGAATCCGCTGATTTGCGTTTAACTCTTCGACACGCCAACACGGCAAGCACGACAAAAATGGCAATAAAGAGTATTCCCACACCCACTCCTATTCCAATAGTCGTATTAGACCGAGAGTTCGCTGCCAACGTCAGGACGCCGCTTGATTCAGAAGATTCGGAGAGAAGATGAGAAGGTGGAAAGGAGGTTGTGGAAACAGCAGCCTCTGAAGTCGTCGTTGATTCCGTAGAAGCAGTAGACCCTGAAGAGGTCGGTGAGGCCGTAGAAGCAGTAGCTTTTGCAGTAGCCTTTGCAGTAGCCTTTGTAGTTGTTGTGGGGGCAGTAGAAGCAGTAGCCTTTGTAGTCGTCGTGGAGGCGGTAGAAGCATCTTCTGAAGTAGTTGGCAACGTTGTTGAAGCAGGAGTCTTCGAAGTGGTCGGTGAAGTGGTTGGTGAGCCCGTAAAAGCAGCGGACTTTGTAGTCGTCGTTGAGGCCGAAGCAGCCTCTGAAGTGGTCGGTAAGTCCGTAGAAGCAGTGGTCTTTGAGGCAGTAGAAACAGCAGCCTCTGAAGTGGTCGGTGAGGCAGTAGAAGCAGTAGCCTTTGTAGTCGTCGTGGCGGCCGTAGAAGCAGAAGTGCTTGTAGTCGTCGTAGAGGCGGTAAAAGCACCTTCTGAAGTGGTCGGTAACGTCGTTGAAGCAGGGGTGTTGGAAGTGGTTGGTGAGGCCGTAAAAGCAGCGGACTTTGTAGTCGTCGTTGAGGCCGCAGAAGCCTCTGAAGTGGTCGGTAAGTCCGTAGAAGCAACGGTCTTTGAGGCAGTAGAAACAGCAGCCTCTGAAGAGGTCGGTGAGGCAGTAGAAGCAGTAGCCTTTGCAGTCGTCGTGGCGGCCGTAGAAGCAGTAGAAGCACGTTCTGAAGTGGTCGGTAACGTCGTTGAAGCATGGGTGCTGGTAGGCGTCGTTGAGGCCGCAGCAGTCTCTGAAGTGGTCGGTAATTTCGTAGGAGCAGCGGTCTTTGAGGCAGTAGAAGCAACAGTCTCTGAAGTGGTCGGCGAGACAGTAGAAACAGAGGCCCCTAAAGAGGTCGGTGAAGCAGTAGAAGCAGCGGCATTTATAGTCGTCGTTGAGGTCGCAGAAGAAGCAGACGTCTCTGAAGTCGTAGGCGAAGCGGTAGAAGCAGAAGCCTCTGAAGTGGCCGGTAAGGCAGTAGAATTAAAGTCAGCAGTTTCTGAAGAGGTCGGTGAAGCAGTAGAAGTGGCGGTCGGTGAGGCAGTGGAAGCAGCGGCCACTGAAGAGTTGGGTAAGAGAGTAGCAGCAGCCTCTGAAGTCGTTGGTAAAGCAGTAGAAGCTGCCTCTGAAGAAGTCGGCGAGGTCGTAAAAGCAGCGGTCTTTGTAGTCGCCGTTGAGGCCGTAGAAGCAGCCGCCTCTGAAGTCGCCAGTTCGACCGTAGTTGAGACAGTGGCCGCTGAAGTGGTTAAAGGCGATGCTGTAGTAGGAATAGCTGTAGTTGCAGAAGAGGTAATTTTGGTCGTGGTAGAGACAGTTGTTGCTACTGTACTAGGCGAAGTCGTTGAAAGTAAAGGACAGGTGCCGTCGATTCTTCCATTGGCAGGAGGAGAAAAGGTAGGTTGAGAAATAGAAAGTGAGGGCTCTAAATGAAAAACACAATACAATATTGCCTTTTTAACAGAACAAATGATTCTCACTGGGACAAAGACAATATGACCACTTAGTCATTTTTCCACTATTGTCGTTTTTCGTTGAACACCATGGAACACTCCTTTCAAAAGTAGTGCACTCAAAAAACCGCTTTTCATTATAGATGAAGGGGAAAATGCATTCGGTGTCTCCCATGCCAGAATCTCCTCCGCATACAAATGTTACCGAGGGAAGACTATCTGCGAAGTTACCAGTGCACTTGTCTATATCACAGTACGTCCAATTAAGACACCCGCTGTTTTCTTCCGTGTAGCACCACGGCATCGTTCGATTTTCTGATATAGGGTTGCGGCAATATGAATGATTGCCCAAACCCGCTTCCGGATAGAGAGCGAGAAGATTCGAGTACGTGTTCAGCTCTGACCAATTAAGGCACGATTTGCCGTCGGCGCTAACGGCAGCCGAACCGCGATAGGACGCGCCGCGATAGAGAGTCCGACGGCATTCTACGCAATAGATGTACAATATAGCAGTATCGCTTTGACAACTTTCTCAGAATACCTCTTCCATTCGTCGTCACAGTAGCGTAATCCGACGTGATGGAGCCCTTGGTCAGTGAAGCAGTAATTTTAAACGTATACATTGTCAACGCCGCAATGTCAGAAACATGAGGAAGAGAAACACTTTTGATATCTTTAAAGGTCAAAGCCGATGGCTGAACAGTCGTTCCCGGGTAAACTTCAGCGAATTCTATTTCGTATGACGTGACGTTCTTGACAATTGCCGGTGGCCCGGTCCATCGAAATGTTCCTTTCCCCAAAGTACCGTCGTACTCCAACTGAGGCAACGGCCCTGAGG
Organism: Oscarella lobularis; assembly: GCF_947507565.1. Lineage (NCBI taxonomy): Eukaryota > Metazoa > Porifera > Homoscleromorpha > Homosclerophorida > Oscarellidae > Oscarella > Oscarella lobularis. Next base: position 1,434,371 of record NC_089186.1, read on the forward strand.
AAGATTCTAGGAAGAAAAACGTCTATCGTGTGTTGTCATCTGGGGAAAAGTATAGTACTATCTTCTCCTGTGCGCACGACAATCCATGGACCACGAACAAGAGAGCCTGATCCGTTTTTGACGGCAATTCGATACAAATACTCTGATATACGTAATAATGTATATTACTGACCTAGAAATATGTGACAAACCTGTAAAGGATTTGACTTCATTATTGTCCTTTAGAGTTTCTTTCCCATTTCCTTTGGAGCCAACGTGAAGAACTTGATCTATGCACGTTGGACCACCCCACGCGAAGTCCGGACATCCGGCAAAGCTGACGTTCAAGCTGTCGAATCTTTTTTTTGCGAAGTCAACCAGCTGTCCATTTACTTTGAAATCTGCCAGACAGCCTCCATAACTTGTCACGTTCACGCCATATCCAAGCGCTACTTCGTCCATTGTTGGTGAGACGCCTTTGTGTTCCATGCCTCCGAGATAAAAGTTTTCCATAATTTCAGACGAATACGTCTGGACGTCAGTTATTTCAGAAGAGGTACTGTTTGTAATGCCGTCAACAATAACAACTATAGACAGTGTGTCTATTTCGACGATGACTGTGTGCCAGGCGCCGTCACACAAGCTCAGAGTTCTTGGTCGAACGCGAACAAGGAAGGGTCCATCCGATACCCCGAAACCTTTTCTGTATCTCAAATCTAGTCCATCGACGCGTGTTTCAACAAAGAGAAAATCGCTTCTATCGCTGCTGTAAGCAGCAACAAGAAGACCGTTTGGCCAACTCGTTCGCATTCGGAAACTGAATTGAAGCTGACCGCTTGAAGAAGACGACAGCGTCAGTTGAGCGTAACCTGCTCCTCGAAAATGCATTCCGGCCTGAACAGCGGGTGGACAGCCATTGGTGCTCCAGCGAACATTCTCATAGCTCTCGTTTTTCAGTAAATCCAATGAGTTGTCGTCAAGCTGTGTCACATTTATGCAACCGATGAATCCGTCTTTTTGAGACAAAACGCCGGATTGGACCCACTGACGCGAGGTCACTCCACCAACATAAACCGTTTCCACGCTAGCGTCAATCTGATCGCCGGCATTATCGTCTACAGACGATAAGATTCCATCAACAGTGAGTTTGAGAGTATCTGTATTGCTTTCCCTTTTTTCTGCCACTACTGAATGAAACTGACCGTCATTCAACGAGGCTACTGAAGAAATATCTACAGAGCCTTTATCGCCTTTCACAGCGAATTTTAACTTCCCATTCGTCAGCTGCAAGTACGCATACGACGACCAGCCTTTCTTGAAAGCAACAAAGAGAAGCCCATTTGAAGCTGAAGTTCGAAATGAAAGTTTCGTTGTAAATTTTTTTCCGCCACCAAAAGCATTAGTATCAAATTTGACATAGCCAAGACCTTCGAAAGACAGTCCTGCAATGGCACTTGGTTGACTCAAAGAAACGTATCTTCTTTCTATAAGGTATTTTGTATTGCTGTCTTCATTTGAATGCTTTTGCCACCCAAGTTCAACTGATGACTTGGTCACTTTCAGCGGATGAAGATAACGATCACCCTGCAGACCTTATATGCCAATTATACAACTCTTTGAGCATCAGAGACTGCAGAAAAAATACGTACCGGAAACACATGTGTAAGACACACTCAGCAGCATTGCGCCTGAGCACGTCGTTCCGAAAGTAACATCAGCAGCCCCTAACTTGCAATAGTTCTTGTACTGGCATGCTGTCTTTACAACGTCAACAGCGCTGGAAAAGAATGAATGAATAAAATGAATGACAATTAGCTAAGATACATCTTTCGGCTTACGTCGACGAGTTGCAAGGAGGATTAACTGAAGTTTGCATCCCAGCTGCACAACTGTTCACTTCTTCAAACGTAGCAGAGCTAATCGCTATTAGCTTGTTTTGACAATTGATTCTGAACGGCAAAGTGGATCTATACATAACCACACCCGTATTTTTCAGTGCCACTTACGCGACGACGCCGTTACAGACTGTGGCGGGTGATTGCGACTTGGTTCCTAACGTATAACGGTGTTACGTTCTGGAACAGAAAGCTGCCAAAGGCTACGACAAACCTTCGCAACAGAAAATAAGCGCGAACAAGGCAATTCGAAGAATCATGGTGACGACGCTGGCAGCGTTTTCAGGCCCGCTTTTCTCAAAAGGACGCGAGGGCAAAGACGTTCCAACGTCGTGTGCAGTCTGGGGACGTCCGCATCAGAGCTCCCGTACAATCTTCTCCCACGTTGGCACGTTCTCTAAGTCCAGTTCACAAGCTCGCAAAAGCGCAGGTGACACGCACAGGCGTCTTTTCTGCAGTACGTAGAAGACGATTAATTCATTCCGTGCAACGCGCGTTCTAGCTGTGCTCAAAGGAGTCTCGATCTCTCTGCCGAGTCTCTGGCTCCCTGCTGTGTCGACACAAAGGTGTCAAAGAGGACGGACAGTAATGTCTACTAAAAAGCTAGGCTAATTATAGGCGCACGACACCTTGTATCCTTCCTGAAGAAACCTGTACGCTGACTCAGACGCTTCCAAATCATCACCCGCGCTTCCCTGTATTGATTCGGTATTCGCATCGTTAGCCAACAGCATTTCGTCTGGCTGAGAGAGACGAGTGGATATTGCGTTGAAGGTGGGTCGTTTGTGGTGATCAGGATTCCTACAGAGTGCATTCTCGTGGTCACAAGTCCAAGCAGACAGTGCCCTCTCTTCTTCTTACCAACACTCAATCATGAGTTTATAAATAGCGTAGGAACAGCCCGGAGGTGGAGGAAGACGATAGCCAGTTTCCAGTAGGTCAAGAACGGCGCGGTTCTTCGTATTGCCGTAAGGACGCTTTCCCACGGTCCAAATTTCATAGAGGACTATGCCATAACTCCATACGTCACTGGACGCCGAATACTTCCGGAAATTGATTGCCTACAAAACAGCTGTGCTGAAAAAGTGAGAAACGGAGAGACCCGTTTACCTCAGGAGCGGTCCATCTGAAGGGAATTTGTCCTCCTTTCGTGACGTAGTAATTGTCGTCGGCCAAGTCTCTCGATAAGCCAAAGTCCGCAATCTAACCAATATAATAAAGACAATAGCGCTAACGGAAGTAGCTAAGCAAACCTTGCAAACTAGTTTTTCACCAAGTAGAACGTTACGAGCCGCCAGATCCTTAAATTCCATATTCCAAATTAAGATTAGATAACAAATGTTTGAGAGCTCTCACCCTGTGAACAAAACAGCGCTTTGCCAAATATTCCATTCCGGCTGCTATGTCGCGAGACATCTGCAGTAGTCGAGCAGGCAAATCCGAGGGCAACGTGTCCTCGTTTCTATGACGAGAGATTGCATCTCTAGGCAACGAATAGAAACGTACTTACGCGATTGATTGCAAAAATTGCTTCAAATCACCCTTCGGCAAAATTTCCAAAACAACCATCAACTACACATTTGAACATACAGCTTGAAAACAGAACTCCCGGGCGTGAATTACCGGTCTCCCAGTGAGGACGACTCCGTGCATTACCACGACGTTTCGATGGTTAAACTGGCCCATAATAGCAGCCTCTTGAAGAAACTTTACCTTGTTCTCCTCCGATTCTGATTTCAACGTTTTCACGGCAACGACGATGGGAGACTTGGAATCCTTTTGAAACAAATTGAGAAGACACAAAGAAAGTTAGATATGTTATGACCATACCTTATCCGTCCAGATGCCTCTCTCAACAGTTCCAAACTGACTATATGTGCAGAAGAATAAGGTAGCGGATAAAGCATTACTCTCACTAACGCTTTCATTACCCAGTTCCCAGAATTTCTTCCAACTGAACGGAAGACCTTTCCAAGACGCGAAATTTTCCAGTACTTAACTGATCATACAGTCTCTCTTCTGTTTTTGCCGGCTCCCAGTAGATGTCGTCTTTCAGCTCATTGATAGCCTATATCACAACATTATAAAAATTAAAGATGCATTTAATGACAATGACTTGCCGTCTTCCCAGAAATGGCCTGTGACTGAGCTAAGTTGACAGGTACTTCGTAGTTACCGTCGTCTTGAAATAGCGGGTTTTGGAATATCTGAGCGGCTGTCGACGTCGTTTCGGTGAGAGCCGGTTGACAATACTCGGCAGGCAGCCCGGACGACCTTTGAAACACGGACGAATCGCGGTATTCATAATCTTCATTTTCAAAGGGCAACACGACAGCGTAGCTGGGTGAGTGTATTCTTGAACTGCGCAGATCCATTTCCATGGCTAAACAAGATGCGCCACTTGCACATGACAACAAGCATCGCTCTAACGTACCTTGTTCTTTCAAATCGTACGCGTCGGTTGATTGGCGTCTACCTCTTCGACGCGCAAACACGGCAACCACAACAACAATAGCAATGAAAAGTAGCCCCATACCTACTCCTATTCCAATGTACATAGGAGACGAACCGCCAGACTCTTTTGCTGATACGGAAGATGCGGAGGAAAGATGAGTAGTTGCAGACAAGGTGCTCGCCGTCGTGGTAAAGTTAGTCGTTGTTACTGTACTAGGTACAGTCGTTGGAAGTAAAAGACAAGTACCGTCGATTCTTCCATTTGCAGGAGGAGAATAGGTAGGTTGAGGTATAGAAATTGAGGGCTCTAAAGGCAATAAGCAATCAAATATCGTCTTTTTCTTTTAGTATTCTGAACTGGTTCTCACTGGGACAAAGGCAGTATGACCACTTATTCATTTCTCCATTGACGTTTTTCGTTGAACACCATGGAACACTCCTTTCAAAAGTAGTACACTCAAAAAACCGCTTTCCTTTATAGAGAAAAGGAAAAATGCATTCGGTTTCTTTTCTGCCAGAATCTCCTCCGCATACATATGTTACTGAGGGAAGACCATCTGCAAGGTAAATACAATCTCTAAATCCGACACAGTAATATCTCTAGATACAATACCATTAGTGCACTTGCTAACGGAGCAATCTTCTATGTCTCCATCATCTTCATAACACCACGGGTTCGACTTCGCTAGCGGATCGGGATTCCGACAATATCTGTGATCGCCAAGTCCGGCTGCTGCGTATTGAGACACGGAAAACGTATTAAACTTTTTCCACGACACGCAATCCCTATCCGTAATTGATCCTCTATACCCGTACCCGTTGTCCACAGTGCTGTAACATGTCATGTCTATAAGTTAAACCCCGTCATAAACAAAATACAATGCGGCCAGCGAACGTGGACATACCCTCGCACTCGTCTATATCACAGTACGCCCAATTAAGACACCCGCCGATTTCTTCTGTGTAACACCACGGCATCGTTCGATTTTCCGATATAGGGTTGCGGCAATACGAATGATTGCCCAAACCCGCTTCCGGATAAAGAGCGAGAAGATTCGTGTACGTGCTCAGCTCAGACCAATTGAGGCACGATTTGCCGTCCGCGCTAACGGCAGTCGAACCGCGATACGACATGCCGCGATAGAGAGTCCGACGACATTCTAGGAAATAGGTCTACAATGGCAAACTTAGCAAATTTCTGGGGCTAACCTCTTCCACTCGTCGTCACGCTACTATAACTCGAGGTGACCGAGCCACTGACTAGTGAAGCCTTAATTGTAAACGTATACATTGTCAACGCTGCAACGTCAGAAATATGAGGAAGAGAAACATCTTTGATAGGTGTAAACGACTGAGAGGGTGGCTGAGCAGTTCCCGGGTAAAGTTCGGCAAAATATATCTCGTATGACGTGAAGTCCTTGACAATTGCCGGTGGTCCGGCCCATCGAAAAGTTCCTTTACCTGTGCTACCGTCGTACTCCAACTCGGGCAACGGCCCTTTGGATGACTCTACAGAGAAAAGCATGTACATCCCTGCTGTAATCTGCTAGAGAATAATACTGTCTTCTCCTGAGCGTACGACAATCCATTGAGTGTGAACGAGAGCGCCGGATCCGCTTTTGACGGCAAGTCGATACAAATACTCTAAGTCAGGTCGTGCAAGAGCGTCAATTAAAACAGTACCGAAACAAACCTGTAAAAGCTTTGACTCCATTATTGTCCGTTAGACTTTCTTCGCCTTCTCCTTTTGAACGAACGCGAAGCACTTGATCTACGCACGTTGGACCCTCCCACGTGAAGTCTGGACATCCGGCAAAGCTGACGTTCAAACTCACAATTCTTTTCTTTACATAGTCAACCAGCTGTTCGTTGACTTTAAAATCTGCCAAACAGCCTCCATAACTCGTCAAGTTCACGCCATATCCTAACGCCTTTTGGACGATTTTCGGTGTACTGTCCTGGATGCCTCCGAGATAAACGTTTTCCATAATATCAGACGAATACATCTGCACGTTGGTTATATTGCAAGAGGTGTTGTGTGCAAAGCCGTCCACAGTAACGACTAGAAACGCTGCGTCTATTGCTAAACTCACTGTGTGCCACGCGCCGTCACACAAGCTCACTGTTTCGGGTCGAACTTGAACAAGGAAAGGTCCATCCGATGGCCCACTTCTGTATCTCAAATCTAGTCCATTGACGCGTGACTCGACGAAGAGAAATTCGCCTTTACCGTTGCTGTAAGCGGCCAGAAGAAGACCGTTAGACCAACTCGTTCTCATTCGAAAACTGACTTTAAGTTGACTGCTCAATGAAGGCGATAGTGTCAGTTTTGCGTAACCAGCTCCTCGAAAATGCATTCCGGCATGAACAGCGGGCGGACAGCCATTGGTGCTCCAGCGAACGTTCTCATAGCTCTGGCTTTTCTTTATATCAAATGTTTTGCCGCTTTCAAGCTGATTCACATTCATACATCCAATGAATCCGTCTGTTTGAGACAAAACGCCGTCCTTGACGTACTGAGTCGAATTCATTCCACCAACATAAACGCTTTCCACTTGGACGTCAATCCTCCCCCCGCCTTGTACGGAAGAAGATATTTCAGTTCCATCAACAGTAAGTTTGAGAGTTTCTTTATCCTTATCTCTCTTCTGCGCCTCTACCGTATGAAACTGACCGTCATCCAATGTGGCTGTTGTAGAAACTTCTACAGAGCCTCTAGTGCTACTAGTAACGAATTTCAACGTCCCATTTGTCAGCTGTAGGTACGCGTACGACGACCAGTCGCTCTTGAAAGCAACGAAGAGAAGTCCATTTGGCGCTGAGGTTCGAAAGGTTAGTTTCGTTAGAAAATTCTTTCCGCCATTAAACGGACTATCGTCGAAATTGACGTAGCCAAAGCCTTCAAAAGATAATCCGGCAATGGCACTTGGTTGACTCGCGGGAACGTCTCTTCTTTCTATAACGTATTTCGTATTGTTGTCTTCATTGGAGTGCTTTTGCCACCGAAGTTGAACTGATGACTTTGTCACTGCAAGCGGGCGCAAATAACGGTCACCCTGTAGGCCTAAAAACAACATTATTTAATCGAACAACAGGCACTGTAGAAGCAATACCGGAAAGACATGTGTACGACACGTTTAGCAACATTTTGCCTGAGCACTTTGTACCGAAAGTAACACCAACAGCCTTTATTTTGCAATAGTTTTTGTTCTGGCACGCCGTCCTTACAACATCAACAGCCCTGGAAGAGAACGAATGAATCGTCTCAATTGATCGAGTATCCCGTCGCCAGTACTCTTACTTAGACGAGCTGCAAAGAGGAGTAACTGAAGCGCGCGATATGCAGTCGTTCACTTCTCCGAACGTAGCAGAACTAATCGCTATTAGCTTGCTTGTACAGTTGATTCTAAAGGTGAGATATCTAGCCACTCCCTTATTGTCTCAGCGTCAGCTAGCGTCACTTACTTCAAATCGCCGTTGCAGGATGTTTCAGTTTTGGGCGACTGCGATATTGTTCCTAACGTAAAACGCGTTACGTTGACGGTTTTATCACCGAAAGCTGTCGAGGCTAAGCCAACCTTCGTAGTAGAAAATAAGAACAAACACGGCAATTCGAAGAATCATGGTAAAGACCCCAGCAGCGTTTCAGAACGGCTTTTCTTTCTGGAACCTAAGAAGAACGCGAAGCCAAAGACGTGGTGAGTAGTCTGGACGGTCACATAAGACTCCCGTACACATTACCCTTAGGAGTAGATTATGCTAATATGACATTAGCATAAGCTACTCCTACGGTATTTCGAAGGGGGAGAGTAAATAAGAGAGCAAGTTCTTCCTAACTGACCTTCGCCAAATCGGACACCTAGCTGATCAGTGCACGAGACTCACAGCACATTAACCTGGCCGATTAGAATGAGCTAAGATAAACGCATACACACACGTACGTACTGACAACTGTAGTCATTATCCGTTGCACTGAAGTCGAGCCTATTGTACGTTCGTCCCACTTTCAGCATTGCTTATCGATCTGTGTCGACGCAGAAAGCGTCAATTGAACGAGGTCAAGCTTTCAGTTGTTATACTCGGAATTCTTTGTTAAAAGTAGTGCTGGCCAAATATAGCCTCTCTGTTAGAGAAACGCATTCATTCATTCATCATCCTCTGGTCCCAAATTTCCACCATATTGATGGAAATCTAATAACATACGCAAATGTAGTAGAACAACATTCCTACAACCTTAGTGCACTTGCTAACAACACTTTTTTGATTTTTCAACCGATTCCTAAAAGCACGGTTTGAAGGTTCAGTCAGTTCCCCCACCCCATAGTCATTACCCAATAAAATATCAGAGTGTAACTCCAAATAATCAAGGCGTCTATCGATGTCGCCCGTATAGCGCCACGGCATTGATAGGGCTGCTCAGCACAAAGATACCAACATTCTATAGGCAAAAATAACAGAAACGATATAGCGATGTTCTCTATTGCTATGTACGTTTCCATTCGTCGTCATAACACTAACGAAGTCGAATCGCAGCATTCACGGTTGAGGAAAGACCGTAGTTGTGGTGGACGAGGCCTTAATTAATTCGAAGTCGAGAGACATTCCTGGATTTCGATATAGAATCCCCCGTCCATAAAAACTCAATTTCCTCCCGCAGAGCATAACAGAACAGAATCGTTCAAATTTCCTCAATAGGACTGCGAATGATGCAGTACAAAAGTCTGCTCCGGATAATAAACCAAACGGCATTCTACAGAATAAAAACTAAACAGAATAAACACTAATTACTTTCAACGGCTCCCCGCGCCGTTCGTTGTCACACTGTACAACAAATCTGACTTGAGAGGCCCGTGGCTGTTGTTCTAGCACATAGGCACGTTGTGTTCGCGACCCTACACGGCTTCGCGCTAGAAGAGAAGAACACTCAAGGATTTTTGACTTGGAGTCTACATTGATGAGACAGAGGAATGATGCGCACACCCGCCATTTACCTCCTACTACGAAGAGCTCGCCGTTTGGAGGACGACGTTATTCCTTACTCCGGGCCTCGTCGAAGCCCCGTAGGCAAACTTACCTATGTCAGTTTTTTTGCCGTACTCGCTTCTTTCCTAGCCCGAGGGACGTTGTAAAGAAGAAAACATTTCGAGAGAGTTTGGTCTCACCGTAGAAGGTCGAAGAGCTGCCTTTTAGAGCCCGCACCAGGGAGTTGCACGAACGAAAGAAACATCGACTAGAAAAAAATAGAAAAAAAGATCGTTTGAGGGAGGTAGTACCTAGTGTAACTCTTAGGCACGCTGTCTTCATGAGTTCTTGTTACAGCTGAGCGAAGACTTTCCCCGACGTTACTCCGGGTCATATCTATAGCCAGATGCTTATACTCCTATAACGAGGCCCATCGCAGAAGGCTAGAGCATTCCGAGAGAGTAAGAGAGACCCATGCAGCAAGAGTTTGATCGCACCATAGGAATTTGAAGAGCTGCTTTTTAGAGCCGACATACATGCCAGGCAATTAACGTACGTCAGATCGAAAGTTGCTAAAACGAAAAGGAACAACGTGACATGTAAAACAAATTGAAAAAAATAAAACGGTCTGACTCCGCGTCATTTCGTCGATCGGCGGTTCAAAAGCGTCACGATGAGAGTTCTCTCACAGTCTTTCGATGTGGTCATAGTCGTCGCCTGCACGAAGCATCGCAGGAAATCCTGGGCCCGATTCCGTTGAGAATCGAAGAGTGCTGTAAAGCTGGCTTCGAAAATCAGACTCGGCAAAACCGAGCCTGTTGTACGTTGATTCTATTTCTTCGCGATTCTCCTGGATCCCTTCTACAGTAACGAAATCGCTTTCACTTTCTCTCTGATCTTCTTCCGCTTGTGCTCGACTTAGAATGAAGACCGATGAGGTAGTATTACTTTTGGAGTCACCGTATAGCGGGTTAGGGTCCAGGTCGAATTCATAATTTTGTCTTTTTGTTTTACTTTTCTTGCATCGCCTATAATTAAAGACAACAAACCTTGTCGAACACTTGTTTAAGTTGCTTCTCTTACCACGCAATGACCGCTATAATTAGACTAAGCAGCACCAGTGCTCCAATTGCCGATCCCACAACAATTGCCAGAAAAGAAGACGAAGCGGAAGGTAACTCCTGTGGCGTCCCAAGGTTGCCACCTTCTGCTGTAGTTTGCAACGTCGACGTATCAGCAAACGTACCGCTCACTGGAGTCGTAGCGCTATTTGAAGAGACTTTAGTTGCAGCCGCAAGAGTTCCAGGAGTCTTCAAACTAACCGTAGCCGAAGAGTCGGTGGTTGCAACAAGCTTAGTAGAGACGGCCACAGCAGTTATCAAAGTTGTCGCAAGAGAAACTGTAGTTGTAGCAGGAGAATTCGGTGCTGAGACCGTCAGTGAAGTTGATCTTGCTCGAGAAAATGAAGCAGAAGAAGCCATCGCAGAAGTAGTCCGCAGAGGCGTATTTGTAGTAGCGGCCTTTGAAGAAGTAGCCGAGACTGCTGCAGTTTTAGCATACGAAGTCGTGAAAGAGATTGTAGTTACAGCTTTAGAACTTGGGACCGTGGTTGAGCCAGCGCTACTCGGTGAAGTTGCGCGAGAAAACGAAGAAGAAGAAGCGGTCGCAGAAGCAGTCTGCAGAGATGTAGTAGTGGCCTTCAAAGTAGTCAAGACTGCAGTTTCAGTTGCAGCATTAGAACTTAAGACAGTACTTGAGGCAGTTTCTGAAGACGTGCGTGCGGTGTTCGACGCAGTAGGAAGAGCCTCTGAAGTCGTAGAAGGTGAGGCCGCAGACGTAGTGGCCTCAGAAGACGTAAGAATAGCTGTAACTGCAGAATAGGTACTCGCGGTCATGGTAGAAACCGTCCCTTTTACTTTACCAGGCGTAGTTGTGGGACGCAAAGGACAGGTGCCGTCGATTCTTCCATTGGCAGGAGGAGAAAAGGTAGGTTGAGAAATAGAAAGTGAGGGCTCTAAATAAAAAACACAATACAATATTTCCTTTTTAACAGAACAAAATGATTCTCACTGGGACAAAGACAATATGACCACTTAGTCATTTTTCCACTATTGTCGTTTTTCGTTGAACACCATGGAACACTCCTTTCAAAAGTAGTGCACTCAAAAAACCGCTTTTCATTATAGATGAAGGGGAAAATTCATTCGGTGTCTCCCATGCCAGAATCTCCTCCGCATACAAATGTTACCGAGGGAAGACTATCTGCGAAGTTACCAGTGCACTTGTCTATATCACAGTACGTCCAATTAAGACACCCGCTGTTTTCTTCCGTGTAGCACCACGGCATCGTTCGATTTTCTGATATAGGGTTGCGGCAATATGAATGATTGCCCAAACCCGCTTCCGGATAGAGAGCGAGAAGATTCGAGTACGTGTTCAGCTCTGACCAATTAAGGCACGATTTGCCGTCGGCGCTAACGGCAGCCGAACCGCGATAGGACGCGCCGCGATAGAGAGTCCGACGGCATTCTACGCAATAGATGTACAATATAGCAGTATCGCTTTGACAACTTTCTCAGAATACCTCTTCCATTCGTCGTCACAGTAGCGTAATCCGACGTGATGGAGCCCTTGGTCAGTGAAGCAGTAATTTTAAACGTATACATTGTCAACGCCGCAATGTCAGAAACATGAGGAAGAGAAACACTTTTGATATCTTTAAAGGTCAAAGCCGATGGCTGAACAGTCGTTCCCGGGTAAACTTCAGCGAATTCTATTTCGTATGACGTGACGTTCTTGACAATTGCCGGTGGCCCGGTCCATCGAAATGTTCCTTTCCCCAAAGTACCGTCGTACTCCAACTGAGGCAACGGCCCTGAGGAAGATTCTAGGAAGAAAAACGTCTATCGTGTGTTGTCATCTGGGGAAAAGTATAGTACTATCTTCTCCTGTGCGCACGACAATCCATGGACCACGAACAAGAGAGCCTGATCCGCTTTTGACGGCAATTCGATACAAATACTCTGATATACGTAATAATGTATATTACTGACCTAGAAATATGTGACAAACCTGTAAAGGATTTGACTTCATTATTGTCCTTTAGAGTTTCTTTCCCATTTCCTTTGGAGCCAACGTGAAGAACTTGATCTATGCACGTTGGACCACCCCACGCGAAGTCCGGACATCCGGCAAAGCTGACGTTCAAGCTGTCGAATCTTTTTTTTGCGAAGTCAACCAGCTGTCCATTTACTTTGAAATCTGCCAGACAGCCTCCATAACTTGTCACGTTCACGCCATATCCAAGCGCTACTTCGTCCATTGTTGGTGAGACGCCTTTGTGTTCCATGCCTCCGAGATAAAAGTTTTCCATAATTTCAGACGAATACGTCTGGACGTCAGTTATTTCAGAAGAGGTACTGTTTGTAATGCCGTCAACAATAACAACTATAGACAGTGTGTCTATTTCGACGATGACTGTGTGCCAGGCGCCGTCACACAAGCTCAGAGTTCTTGGTCGAACGCGAACAAGGAAGGGTCCATCCGATACCCCGAAACCTTTTCTGTATCTCAAATCTAGTCCATCGATGCGTGTTTCAACAAAGAGAAAATCGCTTCTATCGCTGCTGTAAGCAGCAACAAGAAGACCGTTTGGCCAACTCGTTCGCATTCGGAAACTGAATTGAAGCTGACCGCTTGAAGAAGACGACAGCGTCAGTTGAGCGTAACCTGCTCCTCGAAAATGCATTCCGGCCTGAACAGCGGGTGGACAGCCATTGGTGCTCCAGCGAACATTCTCATAGCTCTCGTTTTTCAGTAAATCCAATGAGTTGTCGTCAAGCTGTGTCACATTTATGCAACCGATGAATCCGTCTTTTTGAGACAAAACGCCGGATTGGACCCACTGACGCGAGGTCACTCCACCAACATAAACCGTTTCCACGCTAGCGTCAATCTGATCGCCGGCATTATCGTCTACAGACGATAAGATTCCATCAACAGTGAGTTTGAGAGTATCTGTATTGCTTTCCCTTTTTTCTGCCACTACTGAATGAAACTGACCGTCATTCAACGAGGCTACTGAAGAAATATCTACAGAGCCTTTATCGCCTTTCACAGCGAATTTTAACTTCCCATTCGTCAGCTGCAAGTACGCATACGACGACCAGCCTTTCTTGAAAGCAACAAAGAGAAGCCCATTTGAAGCTGAAGTTCGAAATGAAAGTTTCGTTGTAAATTTTTTTCCGCCACCAAAAGCATTAGTATCAAATTTGACATAGCCAAGACCTTCGAAAGACAGTCCTGCAATGGCACTTGGTTGACTCAAAGAAACGTATCTTCTTTCTATAAGGTATTTTGTATTGCTGTCTTCATTTGAATACTTTTGCCACCCGAGTTCAACAGATGACTTGGTCACTTTCAGCAGATGAAGATAACGATCACCCAGTAGACCTTATATGCCAATTATACAACTCTTTGAGCATCAGAGACTGCAGAAAAAATACGTACCGGAAACACATGTGTAGGACACACTCAGCAGCATTGCGCCTGAGCACGTCGTTCCGAAAGTAACATCAGCAGCCCCTAACCTGCAATAGTTCTTGTACTGGCATGCTGTCTTTACAACGTCAACAGCGCTGGAAAAGAATGAATGAATAAAATGAATGACAATTAGCTAAGATACATCTTTCGTCTCGCGGCTTACGTCGACGAGTTGCAAGGAGGATTAACTGAAGTTTGCATCCCAGCTGCACAACTGTTCACTTCTTCAAACGTAGCAGAGCTAATCGCTATTAGCTTGTTTTGACAATTGATTCTGAACGGCAAAGTGATAACCACACCCGTATTTTTCAGTGCCACTTACGCGACGACGCCGTTACAGACTGTGGCGGGTGATTGCGACTTGGTTCCTAACGTATAACGGTGTTACGTTCTGGAACAGAAAGCTGCCAAAGGCTACGACAAACCTTCGCAACAGAAAATAAGCGCGAACAAGGCAATTCGAAGAATCATGGTGACGACGCTGGCAGCGTTTTCAGGCCCGCTTTTCTCAAAAGGATGCGAGGACAAAGACGTTCCAACGTCGTGTGCAGTCTGGGGACGTCCGCATCAGAGCTCCCGTACAATCTTCTCCCACGTTGGCACGTTCTCTAAGTCCAGTTCACAAGCTCGCAAAAGCGCAGGTGACACGCACAGGCGTCTTTTCTGCAGTACGTAGAAGACGATTAATTCATTCCGTGCAACGCGCGTTCTAGCTGTGCTCAAAGGAGTCTCGATCTCTCTGCCGTCTGGCTCCCTGCTGTGTCGACACAAAGGTGTCAAAGAGGACGGACAGTAATGTCTACTAAAAAGCTAGGCTAATTATAGGCGCACGACACCTTGTATCCTTCCTGAAGAAACCTGTACGCTGACTCAGACGCTTCCAAATCATCACCCGCGCTTCCCTGTATTGATTCGGTATTCGCATCGTTAACCAACAGCATTTCGTCTGGCTGAGAGAGACGAGTGGATATTGCGTTGAAGGTGGGTCGTTTGTGGTGATCAGGATTCCTACAGAGTGCATCCTCGTGGTCACAAGTCCAAGCATACAGTGCCCTCTCTTCTTCTTACCAGCACTCAATCATGAGTTTATAGACAGCGTAGGAACAGCCCGGAGGTGGAGGAAGACGATAGCCAGTTTCCAGTAGGTCAAGAACGGCGCGGTTCTTCGTATTGCCGTAAGGACGCTTTCCCACGGTCCAAATTTCATAGAGGACTATGCCATAACTCCATACGTCACTGGACGTCGAATACTTCCGGAAATTGATTGCCTACAAAATAGCTGTGCTGAAAAAGTGAGAAGCGTAGAGACCCGTTTACCTCAGGAGCGGTCCATCTGAAGGGAATTTGTCCTCCTTTCGTGACGTAGTAATTGTCGTCGGCCAAGTCTCTCGATAAGCCAAAGTCCGCAATCTAACCAATATAATAAAGACAATAGCGCTAACGGAAGTAGCTAAGCAAACCTTGCAAACTAGTTTTTCACCAAGTAGAACGTTACGAGCCGCCAGATCCTTAAATTCCATATTCCAAATTAAGATTAGATAACAAATGTTTGAGAGCTCTCACCCTGTGAACAAAACAGCGCTTTGCCAAATATTCCATTCCGGCTGCTATGTCGCGAGACATCTGCAGTAGTCGAGCAGGCAAATCCGAGGGCAACGTGTCCTCGTTTCTATGACGAGAGATTGCATCTCTAGGCAACGAATAGAAACGTACTTACGCGATTGATTGCAAAAATTGCTTCAAATCACCCTTCGGCAAAATTTCCAAAACAACCATCAACTACACATTTGAACATACAGCTTGAAAACAGAACTCCCGGGCGTGAATTACCGGTCTCCCAGTGAGGACGACTCCGTGCATTACCACGACGTTTCGATGGTTAAACTGGCCCATAATAGCAGCCTCTTGAAGAAACTTTACCTTGTTCTCCTCCGATTCTGATTTCAACGTTTTCACAGCAACGACGATGGGAGACTTGGAATCCTTTTGAAACAAATTGAGAAGGCACAAAGAAAGTTAGATATGTTATGACCATACCTTATCCGTCCAGATGCCTCTCTCAACAGTTCCAAACTGACTAAATGTGCAGAAGAATAAAGTAGAGGATAAAGCATTACTCTCACTAACGCTTTCATTACCCAGTTCCCAGTATTTCTTCCAACTGAACGGAAGACCTTTCCAAGACGCGAAACTTTCCAGTACTTAACTGATCATACAGTCTCTCTTCTGTTTTTGCCGGCTCCCAGTAGATGTCGTCTTTCAGCTCATTGATAGCCTATATCACAACATTATAAAAAATAAAAGATGCATTTAATGACAATGACTTGCCGTCTTCCCGGAAACGGCCTGTGACTGAGCTAAGTTGACAGGTACTTCGTAGTTACCATCGTCTTCAAATAGAGGGTTTTGGAATATCTGAGCGGCTGTCGACGTCGTTTCGGTGAGAGCCGGTTGACAATACTCGGCAGGCAGCCCGGACGACCTTTGAAACACGGACGAATCGCGGTATTCATAATCTTCATTTTCAAAGAGCGACACGACAGCGTAGCTGGGCGAGTGTATTCTTGAACTGCGCAGATCCATTTCCATGGCTAAACAAGATGCGCCACTTGCACATGACAACAACAAGCATCGCTCTAACGTACCTTGTTCTTTCAAATCGTACGCGTCGGTTGATTGGCGTCTACCTCTTCGACGCGCAAACACGGCAACCACAACAACAATAGCAATGAAAAGTAGCCCCATACCTACTCCTATTCCAATGTACGTAGGAGACGAACCGCCAGACTCTTTTGCTGACGCTGACGTCGGAGTCCCTGCCGTTGTGACGATCTGGTGAGGAGGCTGAGAGTTTTCTGCCGACGTCGGGATGCTGCCGGTTGACTGCAAGTAACTCGGCGTTGCTGAAGAAGGCCCCTCTGAAGCTGTCTGGTAGGTTGGCGGATTAGATATCAGAGAACTCGTTTCAGAAGGTGCCGAGGGAAGATGAGAAGTCGGCAAGGAAGTCTTAATGCTTGGTAAAGTCGATATTGTAAAAGTTGAGACAGCGGCACCTGAAGTTGTAGAAGGCGAGACGGCTGATGCTGTAGTAGGAATAGCTGTAGTTGCCGAAGAGGTACCCGCGGTCGTGGTAGAGACCGTCATTTTTACTGTACTGGGTACAGTTGTCGAAAGCGAAAGACAGGTGCCGTCGATTCTTCCACTTGCAGGAGGAGAAAAGGCAGGTTGAGATATAGAAATTGAGGGCTCTAAATGAAACACGCAATATAATATCGTCTATCCAGTATTCTGGACTGTTTCTCACTGGGACAAAGGCAATATGACCACTTCTTCATATTTCCATCATCTTCGTTCTTCGTTGAACACCATGGAACGCTTTTTTCAAAAGTAGTGCACTCAAAAAACCGCTTTCCTTTATAAATAAAGGGAAAAATGCATTCGGTATCTCCCTTGCCAGAGTCTCCTCCGCATACAAATGTTACTGAGGGAAGACCGTCTGCGAAGTAAACATCATCGCTAAATCTGACATTGAAATTTCTAGATATAATACCATTAATGCACTTGCTAACGGAACAATCTTCTATGTCTCCGTCGGATTCATAACACCATGGTTCAGACCTCGCTTGCGGGTCGGGATTCCGACAGAATTTGTGATTGCCTAGCCCAGCTGTTGTATTTTGAGATACTGGAAACTTTGTCCACAACGCGCAGTCGTCCTCCGTGCGCAATCCTCTATACCCGTAACCGTTGTCCACGGTGCTGTAACATGTCATGTCTAAAGTAAATTAATTAAAACCTGTCATAAAAACAATACCATGTGGCTAACGAAATAGAAATACCTTCGCACTCGTCTATATCACAGTCGGTCCAATTAAGACACCCGCCGATTTCTTCTGTGTAACACCACGGCATCGTGCGATTTTCCGATATAGGGTTGCGGCAATACGAATGATTGCCCAAACCCGCTTCCGGATAAAGAGCGAGAAGATTCGTGTACGTGCTCAGCTCTGACCAATTGAGGCACGATTTGCCGTCCGCGCTAACGGCAGTCGAACCGCGATACGACGTGCCGCGATAGAGAGTCCGACGACATTCTATAAAATAGGTCTCCAATGGCAAACTTTAACATATTTCTCGGGGTACCTCTTCCACTCGTCGTCGCGCTACTATGACTTGACGTGACCGAGCCACTGACTAGTGAAGCCGTAATTGTAAACGTATACATTGTCAACGCCGCAACGTCAGAAAGATGAGGAAGAGAAACACCTTTGATATCTTTAAACGATGATGGCTGAACAGTCGTTCCCGGGTAGACTTTAGCAAATTCTATCTTGTATGACGTGTCGTCCTTGACAATTGCCGGTGGTCCGGTCCATCGAAAAGTTCCTTTCCCTGTGCTACCGTCGTACTCCAACTCGGGCAACGGCCCTTTGGATGACTCTACAGAGAAAAGCAGGTACATCCCTGCTGTAATCTGCTAGAATATAATACTATCTTCTCCTGAGCGTACGACAATCCATTGAGTGTGAACGAGAGCGCCGGATCCGCTTTCGACGGAAAGTCGATACAAATACTCTAAGTCAAGTCGTGCAAGAGCGTCAATTAAAACAGTACCAAAACAAACCTGTAAAGGCTTTGACTCCATTATTGTCCGTTAGACTTTCTTCGCCTTCTCCTTTTGAATCAACGCGAAGCACTTGATCTACGCACGTTGGACCCTCCCACGTGAAGTCTGGACATCCGGCAAAGCTGACGTTCAAACTCACAATTCTTTTCTTTACATAGTCAACCAGCTGTTCGTTGACTTTAAAATCTGCCAAACAGCCTCCATAACTCGTCAAGTTCACGCCATATCCTAACGCCTTTTGGACGATTTTCGGTGTACTGTCCATGCCACCGAGATAAACGTTTTCCATAATATCAGACGAATACATCTGCACGTTGGTTATATTGCAAGAGGTGTTGTGTGCAACGCCGTCCACAGTAACGACTAGAAACGCCGTGTCTACTGCTAAACTCACTGTGTGCCACGCGCCGTCACACACGCTCACTGTTTCGGGTCGAACTTGAACAAGGAAAGGTCCATCCGATGGCCCAAAGCCTTTTCTGTATCTCAAATCTAGCCCATTGACGCGTGACTCAACGAAGAGAAATTCGCCTTTACCGCTGCTGTAAGCGGCGAGAAGAAGACCGTTAGACCAGCTCGTTCGCATTCGAAAACTGACTTTAAGTTGACTGCTCGATGAAGGCGATAGTGTCAGTTTTGCGTAACCTGCTCCGCGAAAATGCATTCCGGCATGAACAGCGGGCGGACAGCCATTGGTGATCCAGCGAACATTCTCATAGCTCTGGCTTTTCGATAAATCTAATGTTTTGCCTTTTTCAAGCTGTTCCACATTCATACATCCAATGAATCCGTCTGTTTGAGACAAAACGCTGTCTTTGACGTACTGAGTCGAATTTATTCCACCAACATAAACGCTTTCCACCTGGACGTTAATCTTCCCGCCGCCTCGTACGTAAGAAGAAGATTTTTTAGTTCCATCAACAGTAAGTTTGAGAGTTTTTCTATCCTTATCTCTCTTCTCTGCCTCTACCGTATGAAACCGACCGTCATTCAAAGTCACTGTTGTAGAAACATTCAAGGAGCCTATATCGCTTTTGACCGCGAATATTAACTTTCCGTCCGTCAGCTGTAGGTATGCATACGACGACCAGTCACTCTTGAAAGCAACAAAGAGAAGTCCATTTGGAGCTAAAGTTCGAAATGCTAGTTTCGTTAGAAATTTCTTTCCGCCATCAAAAGGACTATTGTCGAAATTGACGTAGCCAAAGCCTTCAAAAGAAAATCCGGCAATGGCACTTGGTTGACTCGCGGGAACGTCTCTTCTTTCTATAACGTATTTCGTATTGTTGTCTTCATTCGAGTGCTTTCGCCACTGAAGTTCAACTGATGACTCTGTCACTGCCAGCGGGCGCAAATAACGGTCACCCTGTAGGCCTAAAACAACATTATTTAATCGAACAACAGGCACTGTAGAAGAAATACCGGAAAGACATGTGTACGACACGTTTAGCAACATTTTGCCTGAGCACTTTGTGCCGAAAGTGACACCAACAGCCTTTATTTTGCAATAGTTTTTGTTCTGGCACGCCGTCCTTACAACATCAACAGCCCTGGAAGAGAACGAATGAATCGCCTCAATTGATCGAGTATCCCGTCGCCGATACTCTTACTTAGACGAGCTGCAAAGAGGGGTAACTGAAGCGCGCGATATGCAGTCGTTCACTTTTTCGAAAGTAGCAGAACTAATCGCTATTAGCTTGCTTGTACAGTTGATTCTAAAGGTGAGATATCTAGCCACTCCCTTATTGTCTCAGTGTCAGTCTCACTTACTTCAAATCGCCGTTGCAGGATGTTTCAGTTTTGGGCGATTGCGATATTGTTCCTAACGCATAAACGTGTTACGTTGACGGTTTTATCACCAAAAGCTGTCGAGGCTAAGCCTACCTTCGTAGTAGAAAATAAGCACAAACACGGCAATTCGAAGAATCATGGTAAAGACCCCAGCAGCGTTTCAGAACGGCTTTTCTTTCTGGAACCTAAGAAGAACGGGAAGCCAGAGACGTGGTGAGTAGTCTGGACGGTCACATAAAAGCTCCCGTACACATTACTCGAAAGGACCTTAGGAGTAGGTTATGCTAATATGACATTAGCATAAGCTACTCCTACGGTATTTCGAAGGGAAAGAGTAAATAAGAGAGCAAGTTCTTCCTAACTGACTTTCGCCAAATCGGACAACTGGCTGATCAGTGCACGAGACTCACAGCACATTAACCTGAATAAGCTAAGATAAACGCATACACACACGCACGTACTGACAACTGTAGTCATCATCCGTTGCACTGAAGTCGAGCGTATTGTACGTTCGTCCCACTTTCAGCATTGCTTATCGATCTGTTTCGACGCAGAAAGCGTCAATTGAACGAGGTCAAGCTTTTAGTTGTTATACTCGGAATTCTTTGTTAAAACGCATTCATTCATTCATCTTCTCTGGTCCACCATATTGATGGAAATCTAATAACATACGCAAATGTAGTAGAACAACATTCCTACATCCTTAGTGCACTTGCTAACGACACTTTTTCGATTTTTCAACCGATTCCTAAAAGCACGGTTTGGAGGTTCAGTCTTTTCTCCACCCCATAGTCATTACCCAATTACTCCAAATAATCAAGGCGTCCATCGATGTCGCCCGTATAGCGCCACGGCATTGATAGGGCTGCTCGGTACAAAGATACCAACATTCTATAGGCAAAATAACAGAAACGATACTAGCGATGTTCTCTATTGCTATGTACGTTTCCATTCGTCGTCATAACACTGACGAAGTCGAAGCGCAGCATTCACGGTTGAGGAAAGACTGTAGTTGTGGACGAGGCCATAGTTAAGTTAAATTCAAAGTCGAGAGACATTCCTGGATTTCGAAATAGAATCCCCGTCCATAAAAACTCAATTTCCTCCCGCAGAGCATAACAGAATCGTTCAAATTTCCTCAATAGGACTGCGAATGATGCAGTACAAAAGTCTGATCCGGATAATAAACCAAACGGCATTCTACAGAATAAAAACTAATTACTTTCAACGGCTCTCCGCGCCGTTCGTTGTCACACTGTATAACAACTCTGACTACAGAGGCCCGTGGCAGTTGTTCTAGTACATAGGCACGCTGTGTTCACGACCCTACGGCTTCGCGCTAGAAGAGAAGAACACTCAAGGATTTTTGACTTGGAATCTACATTGACGAGGCAGAGGAATGATGCGAACACCCGCCATTTACCTCCTACTACGAAGAGCTCGCCGTTTGGACATAGATTCAGTTTGGAGACGACCTTACTCCGGGCCTCGTCGAAGCCCCGTAGGCAAACTTACCTATGTCAGTTTTTTTGCCGTACTCGCTTCTTTCCTAGCCCGAGGGACGTTGTAAAGAAGAAAACATTCCGAGAGAGTTTGGTCTCACCGTAGAAGGTCGAAGAGCTGCCTTTTAGAGCCCGCGCCAGGGAGTTGCACGAACGAAAGAAACATCGACTAGAAAAAAATAGAAAAAAAGATCGTTTGAGGGAGGGAGGTAGTGTCTACTGTAACTCTTAGGCACGCTGTCTTCATGACTTCTTGTTATACAGCTGAGCGAAGACTTTTTCCCC
Organism: Oscarella lobularis; assembly: GCF_947507565.1. Classification (NCBI taxonomy): domain Eukaryota; kingdom Metazoa; phylum Porifera; class Homoscleromorpha; order Homosclerophorida; family Oscarellidae; genus Oscarella; species Oscarella lobularis. Next base: position 1,456,408 of record NC_089186.1, read on the forward strand.
GACATTACTCCGGGTCATAGATGCTTCTACTCCTATAACGAGGCCCATCGCAGAAGGCTAGAGCATTCCCAGAGAGTAAGAGGGACCTATGCAGCAAGAGTTTGATCGCACCATAGGAATTCGAAGAGCTGCTTTTTAGAGCCGACATATGCCAGGCAACGTCAGATCGAAAGTTGCTAAAACGAAAAGAAACAACGTGATATGTAAAACAAAATGGAAAAATAAAACGGCCTGACTCCGCGTCATTTCGTCGATCGGCGGTTCAAAAGCGTCACGATGAGAGTTCTCTCACAGTCTTTCGATGTGGTCATAGTCGTCGCCTGCACGAAGCGTCGCAGGAAATCCTGGGCCCGATTCCGTTGAGAATCGAAGAGTGCTGTAAAGCTGGCTTGGAAAATCAGACTCGGCAAAACCGAGCCTGTTGTACGTTGATTCTATTTCTTCACGATTCTCCTGGATCCCTTCTACAGTGACGAAATCGCTTTCACTTTCTCTCTGATCTTCTTCCGCTTGTGCTCGACTTAGAATGAAGACCGATGAAGTAGTATTACTTTTGGAATCACCGTATAGCGGGTTAGGGTCCAGGTCGAATTCATAATTTTGTCTTTTTGTTTTACTTTTCTTGCATCGCCTATAAAGACAACAAACCTTGAAGGGTAGTGTCAAAATCTTGTTTAAGTTGCTTCTCTTACCACGCAATGACCGCTATAATTAGACTAAGCAGCGCCAGTGCTCCAATTGCCGATCCCACAACAATTGCCAGAAAAGAAGACGAAGCGGAAGGTAACTCCTGTGGCGTCCCAAGGTTGCCACCTTCTGCTGTAGTTTGCAACGTCGACGTATCAGCAAACGTACCGCTCACTGGAGTCGTAGCGCTATTTGAAGAGACTTTAGTTGCAGCCGCAAGAGTTCCAGGAGTCTTCAAACGAACCGTAGCCGAAGAGTCGGTGGTTGCAACAAGCGTAGTAGAGACAGCCACAGCAGTTATCAAAGTTGTCGCAAGAGAAACTGTAGTTGTAGCAGGAGAATTCGGTGCTGAGACCGTAGTTGAGTCAGGACTACTCGGTGAAGTTGGGATACTTGATCTTGCGCGAGAAAATGAAGCAGAAGAAGCCGCCGCAGAAGTAGTCTGCAGAGGAGTATTTGTAGTAGCGGCCTTTGAAGAAGTAGCCGAGACTGCTGCAGTTTTAGCATACGAAGTCGTGAAAGAGATTGTAGTTACAGCATTAGAACTTGGGACCGTGGTTGAGCCAGCGCTACTCGGTGAAGTTGGGAGACTTGATGTTGCGCGAGAGAACGAAGCAGAAGAAGCGGTCGCAGAAGCAGTCTGCAGAGATGTAGTAGCTGTAGTAGTGGCCTTCAAAGTAGTCGAAACTGCAGTTTCAGTTGCTACATTAGAACTTAAGACAGTACTTGAGGCAGTTTCTGAAGACGTGCGTGCGGTATTAGACGCAGTGGGAAGAGCCTCTGAAGTCGTAGAAGGTGAGGCCGCAGACGTAGCGGCCTCAGAAGACGTAAGAATAGCTGTAACTGTAGAAGAGGTACTCGCGGTCATGGTAGAAACCGTCACTTTTACTTTACCAGGCGTAGTTGTGGGACGCAAAGAACAGGTTCCGTCGATTCTTCCATTGGCAGGAGGAGAAAAGGTAGGTTGAGAAATAGAAAGTGAGGGCTCTAAATGAAAAACACAATACAATATTGCCTTTTCAACAGAACAAAATGATTCTCACTGGGACAAAGACAATATGACCACTTAGTCATTTTTCCACTATTGTCGTTTTTCGTTGAACACCATGGAACACTCCTTTCAAAAGTAGTGCACTCAAAAAACCGCTTTTCATTATAGATAAAGGGGAAAATGCATTCGGTGTCTCCCCTGCCAGAATCTCCTCCGCATACATATGTTACTGAGGGAAGACCATCTGTGAAGTTACCATCGCACTTGTCTATATCACAGTAGGTCCAGTTAAGACAGCCGCCGATTTTCTCCGTGTAACACCACGGCATCGTTCGATTTTCCGATATAGGGTTACGGCAATAAGAATGATTTCCCAAACCCACTTCTGGATAGAGAGCGAGAAGATTCGCGTACGTGCTCAGCTCAGACCAATTGAGGCACGATCTGCCGTCGGCGCTAACAGCAGCCGAACCGCGATAGGACGCGCCGCGATAGAGAGTCCGACGGCATTCTACGAAATAGATGTACAATAGCAGTATCGCTTTGAGAACCTTCTCAGAATACCTCTTCCATTCGTCGTTACATTAGCGTAATCCGACGTGATGGAGCCCTTGGTCAGTGAAGCAGTAATTTTAAACGTATACATTGTCAATGCCGCAACGTCCGAAACATGAGGAAGAGAAACACTTTTGATATCTTTAAACGTAAAAGCCGATGGCTGAAAAGTCGTTCCCTGGTAAACTTCAGCGAATTCTATTTCATATGACGTGTCGTCCTTGACAATTGCCTGTGGCCCGGTCCATCGAAATGTTCCTTTCCCCAAGGTACCGTCGAACTCCAACTGAGGCAACGGCCCTGTGGACGATTCTAGGAAGAAAAACGTCTATATCTCTGCTGTCATCTGCGAAAGCACCATACCATCTTCCCCTGCGCGTACAACAACCCATGGACCACGAACGAGAGCGCCTGATCCGCTCTTGATGGCAAGTCGATACAAATACTCTAAAATACAAATTGAAAAGCATAACAAATTTTTCTTACCTACCTATGTAACAAACCTGTGAAAGCCTTGATTTCATTACTGTCCGTTAGAGATTCTCTGCCTTTTCCTATTGAACCAATGTAAAGAACTTGATCTACGCACGTTGGACCACCCCACGTGAAATCTGGACATCCGGCAAAGCTGACGTTCAAGCTGTCGCTTCTCTTTTTTGCGTAGTCAACCAGCTGACCATTTATTTCGAAATCTGCCAAACAGCCTCCATAACTCGTCACGTTCACGCCATATCCAAGCGCTACGTCGTCCATAGTTGGTGAATTGCCTTTGTGTTCCATGCCTCCAAGATAAAAGTTTTCCATAATTTCAGACGAATACGCCGAGACATCAGTTATTTCAGAAGAGGTGCGGTGTGTAACGCCATCGACAGTAACAACTATAGACGTTGTGTCTATTTCTAAGCTGACTGTGTGCCAGGCGCCATCACACAAGCTCAGAGCCGTTGGTCGAACGCGAACAAGAAAAGGTCCATCTGATACCCCAAAGCCTTTCCTGTATCTCAAATCGAGTCCATCGACGCTGGTCTCAACAAAGAGAAAATCGCTTCTATAGCTGCTGTAAGCGGCAACAAGAAGACCGTTTGACCAACTCGTTCGCATTCGAAAACCGAATTGAAGCCGACTGCTCAGCGAAGACGACAGCGTTAGTTGAGCATACCCAGCTCCTCGAAAATGCATTCCGGCTTGAACAGCGGGAGGACAGCCATCGGAGCTCCAGCGTACATTCATATAGCCCTGTTTTCTCAGTAAATCAAATGACCTGCTGTCGTCAAGCTGTTCCACATTCATGCAACCAATGAATCCGTCTGTTTGAGAAAAAACGCCGGATTTAACCAACTGACCCGTGGCCAGTCCACCAACATAAACGGTGTCCACACTAACGTCAATATCCTCGCCGTTGCTATCGTCTGCAGACACTTTAGTTCCATCAACGGTAAGTATGAGAGTGTCTGAATCCTTCTCTCTCTTCTCCGCTTCTACCGTATGAAACTGACCATCATTTAAATTAACTGCTGCAGAAACATCTACAGAGCCTTTGTCGCCTTTCACAGAAAATTTCAGTTTCCCATTTGTCAGCTGTAGGTATGCATACGACGACCAGTCACTCCTGAAAGCGACAAAGAGAAGTCCATTGGGAGCTGACGTTCGAAATGACAGTTTCGTTGTAAATTTCTTTCCGCCATCAAAAGGATCACTCGCAAATTTGATGTAGCCAAAGCCTTCAAAAGACAATCCGGCAACGGCACTTGGCTGACTCAGGGGAACATATCTTCTCTCTATAACGTATTTCGTATTGTCATCCTCGTTTGAATGCTTTTGCCACCCGAGTTGAACTGACGACTTGGTCACTTTCAGCGGATGAAGATAAAGATCACCCTGTAGACCTTATACGCCAATTACATAACTATTTGAGCAACAGGCCACTGCAGAAGAAAAATACGTACCGGAAAGACATGTGTAGGAGACACTCAGCAACATCTTGTCTGAGCACGTCGTTCCAAAAGTAACATCAGCAGCCGCTAACCTGCAGTAGGTCTTGTGCTGGCACGCTGTCTTTACAACGTCAACGGCACTGGAAAGAGAATGAACAAATGCATGAATGAATCGTCCCACATTAGATACATCTTTCGTCTCGCGGCTTACGTTGACGAGTTGCAAGGAGGAGTAACTGAAGTTTGCATCCCAGCTGCACAACTGTTCACTTCTTCAAACGTAGCAGAGCTAATCGCTATTAGCTTGTTTTGACAGTTGATTCTGAAAGGCAAAGTGGTTCTGCATATAGCCACACCCGTATTTTTAGTGCCACTTACGCGACGACGCCGTTACAGACTGTGGCGGGTGATTGCGACTTGCTTCCTAACGTATATCGTGTTACGTTCTGGAACCGAAACCTGCCGAGACCATAAGACGCACCTTCATAGCAGAAAATAAGCGCGAAGAGGGCAATTCGAAGATTCATGGTGAAGACGCTGGCAGCCTTTCTTGTCCGCGTTTTCTGAGATAAAGGAAAGGAAGATCACGCCGCGATTAAAGTTCCCGTCTATTGTTTGCATTCTGCCCTACCGTTCTCTGCATTAATTAATTAATTAATTTACATAGTCGCTGGGAATAAGTTAGCAAACTCTGCTTACCCGACTGAACGTTTATATTCGGAATCGAACGTATGCGCGATACGGCCCATAACGTGAACGTACGATAATATACCGCTTCTCCATTTCCTGATAGGTTTTCCTCACTCGTCGTTGCACACCACTTTCCTTGTTAGGCGAATGCAGAAAAGTGGGTCCCAATACGCTATACATGGAACATGTGCAAGCAAATGTGAAAGCACGACATTCATACATTAGCGCTAATAGAGTGCTCGCGATATACGCAATTGACGTGACTAACTAATCGCCATCAGCTCTCCTTTACGGTTGATTCTAAAGTTGAGATACATGTAGCTAGTAGCTAAGTTCCGAAAGTCTACCGGTACGTGCGTGACGCTGCATGTCGTTACAAGCGGTGGTGTTGATCCCTAACGTAAACGTTCTGCCACTGCCTCGGCAAAATCAAACTTTTGTGGCACAAAAGAAGCGAGAGCAAGGCGATTCGCACGATCATGATCCATGCTCCTGTACTATTTCTTTTGTAGAGTACAGTAGAGCGAATTGCACTCTACTGCACTCTAAAAGGATGTAAGTACAGCTTGCGCATCAATTGGTAATCGTACACAGCCTTGCAAAACAATCTTTGAAAAGTACAAACCGGACAACAATAAAAAAGAGAGAGGGAGAGAGAGTAGCTCGTTGTCTAGACCTTTCTATCTCTCAAGCATCTCCGTAGGATCTTACCGACTTGGGAATGGCATCAACAAACTCAACGACGCCGTTAGGATGCTTATGAGGAGCCGACAACGTGGCCACGAAATCACACACGTCACTCTCGCCAATCGTCAAACCGGATCGTCGGGAACGCCAATCACAGCAGCATCGGCAATATCGAAAAATGAGTCAAAAGCAAACCCCCAAGCTCCGCCGGAGCAACCTAAAAACATCATCAATAGATATGAAATAAAAAGATGCGTAGGCGTGGACCACTGTGTCACCTGAAAGCCTTTGACTTTGATCAGCTCCTTGAGACGATCGGTTACGTAGAGAAACTCATCGTTGTCGTGGTAGCCGATGTCACCCGTGTGCAGCCACCCGTCCTCGTCGATCGTACGCGCCGTCGCCTCGGGGTTATTCAGAGCCTTGAGGAAGGGCTCGGGCTCGAACTTGGGCAGCGCGACCGACGTCGAGCCTTGGTGCACTTCTCACTGCCTTCTCACTATCAGAACAATTGAAGCAGCATTCGGTTTTCGCGTAAAACGGGGGACACTCCTACACTGCAATAGACTTCAGAAGCCCGTGGCAGCACGACGTCGCGCCAGAAGAGAATTGCACGGAAGCGCAACGCTAAACTCGCCGTTAGAACGTAAAAGAGGAGACGACCCTAGTCTCATCGAAGCTCCCGTATTAAAAGCACTTTTCCGCAGTTTCTCGCCACCCACACGCGCTAGAATGATGCCTCTCAAGCCGAAATCTGTTCCAGGCAACGTCAAATAGTTGCTAAAACGAAAAGTAGCAAAATGATAGACAAAATAGGAAAAAGAACTGTCTGACTCCGAGTCATTTCTTCTGCGGTTGAACGGCGACGTCACGGTGTGAGAGCCTTTCAATGTGGTCATAGTCGTCTGCGCGAGACATCGATGGAAATTCTGGGCCAGATTGGGTTGAGAATTGAAGAGTGTTATACAGACTGCCTCCTGATTGAAAATTAGACTCAGCGAAATCCAGCCTGTTGTACGTCGATTCCTCGCATTTCTCCCTTCCTCCTTCGATGCCGTATATATACTCGAATTCGTTTTCTGTTTGCGTTTCTGCTGGCCGAAGAGTGAAGACTGACGAAGGAGCATTGGTAAAATCATACATTGGGTTAGGGCTAAGGTCGTAGTCTCCCGAAGGCTTTCCGTTGCTGTTGCCTCTTCGACAGGCAAAGACAGCAATCACAATAACAATAGCAATAACGACAACTCCACCACCAACCCCTGCTCCAATGAAAACAAAAGACGAGCTGCCGCTATTAGCTGCTTGTGCTGGCGTTGATGTCGAAGTGCTTGCAAGCGACACTTCCAAACTGACTTGCGGAGACGTCGGCTGCGCGGCGGCGGTTAATCGCCAGTCACTTGACGTCTCCGACGTGTGCAGCGGCGGCTGAGAAGATTTCTTACTGGTTGGCGAAGTCGTACGAAGAGGTGTCGATGGAGCACCAGACGTCTTCATTGACGACCGATACGTCGGCGTTCGAGACCGTGACTTTTGAGTTGTAGCAGAAGTATCGGAAGAGCCTGCAGTTGGTGAACCAGTTTTTAAACGGACAGTGCTCAAAGGAATCCCAGTGGTAGGAGTAGTGGGGACCGAAGACGTAGCAGCAGTCAGAGTAGAGAAGACTGTAGAAGAAGCAGAAGTAGAAGAGACTTCCGTTGGTGCAGCAGTGTTTGTAGCCAAAGTCGTCAGGGATGCCGTGGTAACGGCATTCGAACTTGCAGCGGTATTTGACGGCGCCACTGGGGCGTTGGATGCGGTATTCAAAGTCGTGGAAGAGATCGTAGTTGCAGCAGCAGCGGTCGTCGCAGCATAAGTTGGAGGAGAGCTCGTAGTTGCGGCAGTTGTCGTCGCAGAAGCAGTCGTAGAAGACATCGTAGTTACGGCCGCGGTCGTTGAAGCCGCAGTTGAAGCACTCGTACTAGCAGACGATGACATCGGAGCCAAAGTCGTAGGAGGTTCCGTCGTTGTAACTGAAGGGCAGGTGCCGTCGATTCTCTTACCGGCGGGAGGAGGAGAAAAAGAGGATTGAGGTACCGAATTGGACGGCTCTAAAATCATGTTTAATTAAAACGAATATATTGCTTTCTATACCCTAAGCTGCTTACTCGGACAAAGGCAATAAGACCACATTTCCATGTTACCATTGACATCATTCTTCGTCGAGCACCACGGAATGCCTTTCTCGAAAGAAGTGCACTCAAAAAATCGCGTTCCATTGTAGATGAATGGAAAAATGCATTTGTACTGGTCGGCTCCCGAGTTTCCTTCGCATACATACGTTACGGAGGGAAAATCTGCAAAAAAACCATGTGGGTATAACTAAGGTCAGAATAATAGTACAATACCGCTTCTGCACTTGCTGACCAAACAATCGATGATTCTTTCATCTGAACGATAACACCACGGCTTTGATCTTGTTTCCGGATCCGGATTTCGACAGTTGCTGTGATCGCCAAGTCCGGCATCGGCGTATTGAGACACGGGGAACGTCGTAAATTGATTCCACGACACGCAATTTCCATCCGTACCGGATCCCCTATACCCATATCCTTTGTCAACAGTGCTGTAACAATTCGAGTCTAGAAAGTCCAATAAGCAATATGACAGAGTAGAACTTCGTGTTGTATGTCGACCTACCTTCGCACGCGTCTATATCGCAGTAAGTCCAATTGAGACATCCGCCGGTGTTATTTGTGTAGCACCACGGCCTTGTTCGACTTTCCGATATAGGGTTGCGACAATAGGAATGATTGCCCAAACCCGCTTCCGGATACAGAGCAACCAAATTTGAATACGTGCTCAGCTCTGACCAATTGAGACACGATCTGCCATCAGCGCTGACGTCCGTCGTACCTCGATAGTAAGTACCGTTAAAGAGAGATCGAACACATTCTAGGAAATATATGCTACCAATAAGCCATCAACGTCTTTAATTAATTTATCTACCTCTTCCCTTTGTCGTCACAACAGCATAACCTGACGTGACGGAGCCTTGGACAAGCGTAGCAGTGATTGAAAATGTGTACGCAGTCAACGCTGCAACATCAGAAATATGAGGAAGCGATACAGGGTGTATAGTAATAAATGTGAGTGCCGATGATTGAACCGCTGTTCCCGGGTAAATTTCGGAGTATTCTATATCATACGATGAGTCAGTTTTGACTATCGCAGGCGGTCCCGTCCATCTGAACGTTCCTTTCCCTTGATCCCGTCGTATTCCAATTCCGGTAACGGGCCTTTAGACGACGCTAAACGGAAATATGTCAAAACGTACAACAAATCTTCAACATCAATTACCATCTTCTCCTGAGCGCACCACTATCCAGTTACTACGGACGAGAGCGTCTGATCCGCTTTCAACTGAGACTCGATACAAATATTCTAAGTCTCATGCGTATACATAAAAAACGCGATCATGAAAATTGACCAACCTGAGAAAGCTTCAACTCCGCTAGTGTCTTTTAGGGTCACTACACCTTTGCTCTTAATCCCAACCTGAACAATTTGATCTTGACATGTCGGACCGTTCCACGTAAAATCTGGACATCCGGCAAAGCTGACGTTCAAGCTGGCACTCCTCACTTTTGGAACGTCAACCAGTTGTCCATTGACCTCTAAATCTGCCAAACACCCTCCATAACTTGTCACGTTAACACCATATCCAAGAGCTATTTCGTCCATTGTTGGTGAAGCACCCTTGTGCTCCATGCCACCGAGATAAAGGTTTTCCAGAATTTTGGACGAATACGTGAGCACGTCAGGTATTTCAGATGAAGTTCGGTGAGAAACTCCGTCAACTGAAACCACGAGAGACGTCGTGTCTATTGTCAAGTTCACCGTGTGCCACGCGCCGTCACATAAGCTCGCGTCTTTAGGCCGAACGCGAAAGAAAAAAGGTCCATCTGCCGACTGGTCACCTTTCTTGTACCTCAAATCCAATCCATCACCACGAGACTCTATGAAAAGAAATTTGCTTTCGTCATTGCTGTAGGTAGCTAGAAGAAGACCGTTCGGCCAACTTGTTCGCATTCTGAAACTGAGTTGAAGCTGGATGCTTGAGGACGACGACAAAGTCAACTTTGCGTAACCAGTGCCTCGGAAATGCATTCCTTTGTCAACCGCTGGAGGACAGCCATTGGAGCTCCAGCGAACATTCTCATAGCTTTGGTTTTTCAATAAATCAAACGCTCGATCATTATCCAATTGATCGATTTGCATGCACCCGATGAAGGGTTCTGTGTGAGACAAGACACTAGAAGCGCTTGCAACCTGGTCAGATGTGATTCCTCCAACGTAAACATTGTTAACACTAACAGCGATGTCCTTGCCGCTATTTACGTCCACAAACTTTAAAACTGCATCAACAGTGAGCTTAAGAGTCCTTTTCGTGCTTTCCCTCTTTTCCGCTTCTACTGTATGAAACTGACCGTCATTTAACGCCACTGTCGTAGTAATATCTGAAGAGCCTTTATCGCTTTTAACAGCAAATTTCAGCTTTCCATTCGCCAGCTGAAGGTATGCATATGATGACCAGTCGTCTTTAAAGGCAACGAAGAGCAGACCATCTGGAACAAACGTTCGAAATGACAGTTTCGTTATAAACGAACGTCCGCCATCAAAAGCGTCTCCCCGGGTGAACTTGATGTAGCCAAATCCTTCAAAAGATAATCCGGCAATGGCACTGGTTTGACTCGCAGGAACATATCTTTTCTCTATAACGTATTTAGTATTGTCATCTTCCTGGTCATGCTTTTGCCATTCGAGTTTAACTGACGACTTCCTCACTGATACTGGAGTAGGATAACGGTCACCCAGTAGACCTATGAGTAAACAATTAATTAGACCGACTGGCATCATAGCATCTATCAGTCTGTGTACCCGCAACACAAGAGTATGACACACTCAGCAACATTTTGCCCGAGCACGTTGTTTCAAAAGAAACATTAGAAGCGCGCAACTCACAGTAGCTCCGATACTCGCATGCCGTCTTCACAACGTCGATGGCGCTGGAAGAGACACACGCATCGTCATCCCTTTTCAGATATTTTGGACACTACCCTTACGTTGACGAACTGCAAGGAGGGACCACTTCAGTTCCCGATCCGCAATCGTTTACTTCTTTGAACGTGACCGAACTGATCGTTATTAGATTGCTATTGCAATTGATTCTAAAAGGCGTTGCTAAGATAGGTAGTCAGACTACATCTGAGCCAATTACTGGCCAAAGCCGTTGTCACAGGCGGTGAGAGTCAGCGAATTCGTCCCTAACAGAACGTTAGCTTCGTGGTCGGTGAGTACCTAGACCTACTGAACCTTGGCAGCACCAGTATAGTGCAAGAATAGCAAAACGAGTAATCATGATCCTGAAGACTTCGTTTTGGGAGAGAGACAACGATCAAAACGACAGCACGTGCCTAACAAAAGCTCCCGTATAACTGAAGTCTACTGATTTTATTCTTGCCTCTACTAATTTAGACTCCATTACAAGACACGGAAAAACTTAGCATGCAGTGTTTGAAGACCAAGAAGAGCTTCCTAAAAAATTCATTCAAAAACACTAAGTCTTGAGGATTAGACACGATTCGATTATGTTCATGAATGCATGTGTGCATATGCACACGTATATGTAGATAAAAAGATCGTTCTCTACAGAAAAGGTCAAATAATCAAAATGCAAATAGGAATAGGCGCTTTACGCCTTGTACGCTTTTTGCAGCACTTCGTACGCTGACTGAGACACTTCCAAAGCATCACCTACATTTCCCATAACTGATTCGCTATTCTCTTTGAAACCCAACAGCGCGTCTTCAGGCTGAGAGATACGAGTGGCTATTGCGTTGAAAGTGGGTCGTTTGTGATGATCAGGATTCCTGCGAACGTCTTCGTTATTAATCAATTGATTTAATAATGTGTACTTTTTACCAGCACTCAATCATGAGTTCATATATAGCGTAAGAACAGCCTGGAGGTGGAGGAAGACGATAGCCAGTTTCCAGTAGGTCAATAACGGCATTGTTCTTTCTTTGGCCGTAAGGACGTTTCCCAACAGTCCAGATTTCATAAAGAACGATGCCGTAACTCCAGACGTCACTTGATGTTGAATACTTTCGAAAGCTGATTGCCTACAAAAAATTTTTCACTGGCCTGAGGAACGTAGAGACTCCGTTTACCTCAGGCGCGGTCCATCTGATGGGGATTTGTCCTCCTTTCGTGACGTAGTAACTGCCGTCGGACAAATCTCTTGATAAGCCAAAATCAGCAATCTAACGAACGAAACGAAAACGATGGCGTTCACGAAATTGAGCAAACCTTGCAAACTAATTTTTCATCAAGTAGAACGTTACGAGCCGCCAGGTCCTTAATAAACACCAATTTTGCAAACAGGCAAAACGTTAGAGACCTCCTATTATACCCTGTGAACAAAACATCGCTTTGCCAAGTATTCCATTCCGGCAGCTATGTCGCGAGCCATCTGCACAAATCGAGCAGGCAGATCCAAAGGCAACGTGTCCTCGCTTCTAGAACAATAGAAAGTGATACTTCTATTCCGCGTAAATTGACAGATACTTACGCGATTGACTGCAAGTACTGCTTCAAATCACCCTTCGGCAAAATTTCCAAGACAACCATCAACTGCAATGAACATGTACAGTATAGTAGTGGACTCGCAGTGCGCTTCTACTTTACCGGTTTTCCAGTGAGAACGACTCCGTACATTACAAGAACATTTCGGTGGCTAAACTGGCCCATAATTGCAGCCTCTTGAAGAAACTTGACTTTGTTCTCCTTCGACTCTGACTTCAACGTTTTCACGGCCACCACAACAGGACGTTTAGAATCCTTTAGAAAAGAACTACTAGTATGGCACAAAATCACCTGTGTTATAGTGACTGAACCTTATCTGTCCAGATGCCTCTCTCAACCGTTCCAAACTCACTAAAAATGACAGTAGAAAATAAAGCATAGTACTGCTATAAAAACATTATTTACCCGGTTCCTAGTACTTCTTTCAGCTCAACTGAAGATCTCTCCAAAACGCGAAACTTCGCCGCAGTCAACTGGTCATACAACTTTTCTTCCGACGTTGCTGGCTCCCAGTAAATATCTCCTTTAGATTCCGCGATGACCTAAAGCAGAGCATACTACGACAAGAAAAGAAAATCTTGATAGTCTTGCTTTTCGCTCGGCTTGAGCTTGAGCTAAGGTGACCGGTACTTCGTAGTGACCATCGTCCTGGGAGTCGGGGCTTTGGCATACGCGAGCCGTTTTCGGTTCAGTGGTAACCTCGACCGGTTGGTAGTACTCAGACGTCGGCTTAGACAAGTTTTGAAGCACGGAAGAGTCCTGGTATTCAAATGACGGCGAATCTTCTTCCTCACTAAACGGCAAAACGACGGCGTAACTTGGCGAGTGTATTCGTGAGCTGCGCAGATCCATTTCCATAGCTAAACGACGAGATGTCGAAGACAACGGCATAAAGCATCGCTGTAACTTACCTTCCTCTTTCACGGGATACGCGTTCGATGCTGTGCGTTTTCGACACGCAATTACAGCAACCACGACGAGTACGACAATGACGAAGACTCCTACACCCACCCCTATTCCGATGTTCATGCCACTAGACTTGTCTGTGATATCTTTTACTGCAGGACTCGTAGTCGAATGCGAAGACGTCTGTGCTGTGGTAGACGACAATTCACTCGACGTTGCTGACAGTGGCGTCTGAGAAGAAGTCGCTTCTGTTCGCAAGTCAGAATCACCTGAGCTCGACCCAGAAGAAGGAATTTCTGCAGTCGCAGAAGTGCTTGTAGAATCGTCCTTCGCAGTAGTATTAGAAGGTGCAGCGGAAATCGTTGATGAGACCGGCGAGGACGGGTTGCTTGAAGATGTACGAGAGACAGACGCCGTTAAAGAAGCAGTCGAAGAAGCACCCGTCGAAGTCGTAGCTGCTGGAGTAGCCTTTGAAGTAGTAGCCAAGACCGCAGTTGCAGTATTCGAAGTTGTCACGGAAGAAATCGTTGTTGCAGCAGCAGAATTTGTTTCTGAGGCTGAATTTGAGTCAGAACTCCTTGAATTCGTTGGTGAAACTGGTATAGTTGGAATGCCTGACGTTGCAGATAAAGCTGAAGAAGCGGCCGTAGAAGCAGTCTGCAGGGACGTAGTTGTAGAAGTGGCCTTTGAAGAATCAGTCGAGATTGAAGTTGCAGTATCCATAGTTGTAGAAGATATTGTAGTTGCGGCAGTAGAACTCGAGACCACAGTTGAGACAGCAACAGTCCTTGAATTCGTCGGTGAGACTGGCGCCGTTGAAATGCTTGACGTTGTGCGAGGAGCTGTAGTTGAAGAAGGCGTGCGTGCGGCATTTGACGCTGTAGGAGGAGCTGTAGTTGAAGAAGGCGTGCGTGCGGCATTTGACGCTGTAGGAAGATATGAAGACGTCTCTGATGTTGTGGGAGGTGAGACCGAAGAAGTCGTAGGAGAGAAGGTAGTTGTAGCAGACATAGTCGAAGTCGTAGGTGAGACCGTCGTTGGGGCCACCGAACTAGGAGCCGCGGTCGTAGGCGTTGCCGTGGTAGAAACTGCAAGGCAGGTACCGTCAATTCGTCCACTGACAGGAGGAGAGTAAGTGGGTAAAGATAGAGAAATCGACGGTTCTAAATAAATAAATAAAAATACAGAAATTTACTCCTGTGTAATAGCTTCTCACTAGGACAAAGACAGTACGCCCACTCTTTCATTGCCTGGCCTCCGTCGTTCTTTATTGAACACCAAGGAGCGTCACGATCAAAAGAAGTGCACTCGAAAAACCGCTTCCCTTTATAGACGAACGGAAAGACGCATTTGTCGTTACCATCCGAGTCTCCACCACATACATAATTTACAATAGACACATCTGAAAAGCAAACCGACATATTAAGAAACAGAAAATTTGAAATTTGCGCATGCAGTACCATTGGTGCACTCTTTAACGGAGCAATCGCGTTTGTTACCATCTGATTCATAACACCATGGCTTTGACCTTGTTTGCGGATCAGGATTTCGACAGTAGCTGTGATCACCAAGTCCGGCTGCTGCGTATTGAGACACGGGAAACGTCGTAAATTGTTTCCACGACACGCAACTCTTATCCGTATTCAATCCCCTATACCCGTACCCATTGTCCAGCGAGCTGTAACATGTCGTGTCTAAATAATGAGAGTAAAAATAAAAAGCATGTCGCTAACGGCAAAAGACCTACCCTCGCACTCGTCTATGTTGCAGTAGGTCCAGTTGAGACATCCACCCGTGTTGTCCGTGTAGCACCACGGCATCGTTCGATTTTCCGATATAGGATTGCGACAATACGAATGATTGCCCAAACCCGATTCCGGATACAAAGCTAATAAATTTGAGTAGGTGCTCAGTTCCGACCAGTTGAGACACGATTGGCCGTCGACGCTAATGGACGTCGTCCCACGATAGTACGTACCACGATACAGAGTCCGACGACATTCTATGCAATAAGATGAGGCATTTGAAATGTCTTATGCCCTATGTTACATACCTCGTCCATTGGTCGTTATACGTGCATAACTAGACGTAACGGAGCCTTGGTCTAACGAAACGGTAATTGCAAAAACATAAGTAGTCGACGGTGAAACGACGGAAGAATAAGGAAGAGATATATCCTGTAGGTCGTCGTTAAACTTGAGATCAGATGACGGAACCGTCGATCCTTGGTAAACTTCAGAGTATTTTATATTGTATGACGTGCCGTCCTTGACAGTTGCCGGGGGTCCGGTCCAGCGAAATGTTCCCTTACCCGTGCTACCGTCGTATTCCAACTCCGGTGAAGGTCCACTAGAAGACTCTAGAAAATGAGATCGTTAATAAGCGCTAACAAAAAAATTGAAATTCCATACTATCTTCTCCAGTGCGCACTACTATCCATTTACTGGGCACATGGGCGCCTGATCCGCTTTTCGCTGTGACTCGATATAAATACTCTGTAATGAAACATGAATAGAGAAAGGAATGCTATTACTTGTAACGAACCTGTAAAGGCTTTGACCCCATTAGTATCCGTTAGACGTTCTTCGCTTTTTCCTTTTGAACCAACGTGAAGAACTTGATCCGCGCACGTTGGACCTTCCCACGTGAAGTCTGGACATCCGGCAAAGCTGACGTTCAAGCTGAGGATTCTGTTCTTTACATAGTCGACCAGCTGTCCATTAACCTCAAAATCTGCCAAACAACCTCCGTAGCTCGTAACGTTCACGCCATACCCAAACGCTCTTTCGACCATTGTTGGTGAACTCCCTTTATGTTCCAGGCCTCCGAGATAAAAGTTTTGTATAATATCAGAAGTATACGTCTGCACATTGGTTATTTTGGAAGGAGTGCTGTATGCAACGCCGTCGACGGTAACGACTATAGACGTTGTGTCTATTGCTAAGCTGACTGTGTGCCACGCGCCGTCACACAAGCTCCCTGTTCTCGGTCGAACGCGAACGAGGAAAGGTCCATTCGATGGCCCGTAGCCTTTTCTGTACCTCAAATCTAGTCCATTGACGCGTGACTCAAAGAAGAGAAATTCGCCTTTATCTTTGCTGTAAGCGGCCAGAAGAAGACCGTTAGACCAGCTCGTTCGCATACGAAAATTGAATATAAGTCGACCGCTCGACGTAGGTGACAGCGTCAGTTTCGTGTAACCAGTTCCTCGGAAATGCATTCCGGCCTGAACAGCGGGTGGACAGCCATTGGTAATCCAGCGAACATTATCATAGCTCTGGTTTTTCTGTAAATCAAATAGTTTGCAATCTTCAAGCTGACCGATATTCATGCACCCAATGAATCCGTCTGTTTGAGAAAAAACGCCGGGTTTGACGTACTGAGTCGAGGTCAGTCCACCAACGTAAACGCTGTCCACACTAACGTCAATGTCCTTGCCCTTGTTAACGCCCTTAGACGTTTTAGTTCCATCGACAGTAAGTTTGAGAGTTTCTGAATCCTTATCTCTCTTCTCCGCCTCTACTGTATGAAACTGACCGTCATTCAAAGTCACTGTTGTAGAAAGATCTACAGAGCCTTTATCGCTTTTCACCGCGAATTTCAATCTCCCATTCGTCAGCTGTAGGTATGCATACGACTTCCAGTCACTCTTGCTCTTGAACGCAACAAAGAGAAGGCCATTTGGAGCTGACGTGCGAAATGATAGTTTCGTTTTAAATTTCTTTCCGCCATCAAAAGGATCATTGGAGAATTTGACGTAGCCAAAGCCTTCAAAAGATAATCCGGCAATGGCACTTGGTTGACTTGCGGGAACGTATCTTCTTTCTATAACGTATTGCGTATTGCTGCCTTCATTGGAGTGCTTCTGCCACTCGAGTTGAACTGATGACTTGGTCACTACAAGTGGACGTAAATAACGTTCACCTTGTAGACCTAAAACAACATTACTTAATTAATCAATTAACACGCACTGCAGAAGAAAATACCGGAAATACAAGTGTAGGACACGCTCAGCAACATTCTGACTGAGCACGCTGTTCCAAAAGTAACATCAGCAGCCTTGACCCTGCAATAGTTCTTGTACTGGCAAGCTGTCCTTACAACGTCAATAGCGCTGGAAGAGAACGAATAAATCATCTCATTCATTTGCCTATACTCTTACGTAGACGAGTTGCAAGGAGGAGTAACTGAAGCGCGCGATACGCAGTTGTTCACTTCCTCGAACGTAACCGAACTAATCGCTATTAGCTTGCTTGTACAGTCGATTCTAAACGGCACAGTTGAGATCTCTAGCCGCTCCCTCGTTAATTCAGTGTCACTTACGTCACATCGCCGTTGCAGGACGTTTTGAGCGACTGCGATTTTGTCCCTATCGTATAACGTGTTACGTTGACGGTTCTATCACCGAAAGCTGTCGAGGTTAGGCCATACCTTCGCAGTAGAAAATAAGCACGAACAAGGCAATTCGAAGAATCATGGTAAAGACGCTGGCAGCGTTTTCAGGCCCGCTTTTCTTCGTAGAACCTAAGAAGAACGAGAAGCCACAAAGACGTCGTGTGCAGTCTGAACGGCCAAATAAAAGCTCCCGTACATATTAGCATAAGTTCCTACGCGTGTCTCTTCCGAAGGGCGAGAGTAACTATGAGTAAGAGAGCGAGTCTTCTTAACAGACCTATGTCAAAATCGGCATCTGGCTGATCAGAACTCACAGGACCTGGCCAATCAGAATAAACACATACATACACAGACGTAACGTATGTAGTACTGTATTTTTAATTGTCATCTGTTGCACTGAAGTGAAGCGCATTGTACGTTCGTCCCGCTTCTTCACTCACCTAAGCATTGAGCTATAGTCTGTGTCGACGCAGAAAGCGTCAATTGAAAGAGATCGAGCCTTTGGTTGCCATATTCAAAGCTCTTGTTTACCCTGTTGCATTGCTGTATCAGTTGTCAATAAAGCTGTGAGTGGGATTTTTTTGAATTACAGACAGGTGCTGTCGATTCTTCTGCTGTTGAGAAGCTTCTTATGAGGACAGAGCCAATACTGTTAGTACTATATATACCGCTTCATCTCTTGAATTTTGCCTTTCTTTGCTCAGCATCACAGAAATCCTTCGTCTAAAGTAGTGCCGGCCAAATATAGCATCTATTCATCCTCTCTCACTCGCGCTTCGTCAAGTGAGCGTTTCTGCATGCTCGGAATCAACCGTGAGCGCCATAATTTGAACGTGCTTGTAGCCAACTCGGAATTAGATTCACCCGTTCCACTGAAATCAAAGGTATTCTTCACTCCACCGAGTGGAATTGTTCATTGAGCTAAAAGCGTCGATGTAGAAAGTGTCAATTGAAAGAGGTGCAGCTTCCGGCTGCCAAATTCAAAGCTGCTGTTTACCTTGCAGGCGTATGTTGCGTCAGCCGCCACTGCAGGTGTCGCTGAGATCCTGTTTGGCAAACTAAGAGAGATAGATATTATGCTGTCAATTCCTCTGTTGAGAGGAGGAGAACACAGTCAACACGTCGGTTTCTTACGAGGACAGAGCCTACTGTATACAAACCACTTCTCAGCGGAATTCTTTTGCCAAAAGTAGAATATCATTTCCCTTGTTGGAGAAGCGCATTTCTATACTCTCTGGGGGCAGGGTCTCCAGCTCGTACCGTGCGAGTACGCATATATCTTATCTAGTAAAGAATTTAGCACGTAGATTGCTCGATTTCCCGATCTCTCTCACGTCGTAATATCCTAGTCGACTGCCTTTCCATTTGTTCTTCCTCCGATGACAACAACCGGTCCCGCACTACTCATGGAGGAGCAATAAACGCCGTGCACGCTAAGAGAGGGAGCCGGAGTCTTCCGAGTACGTTCAAATGCAAGGAGAAGACGCAGGCCCAATATTGTACGGGATTTCTGCCGTAGGGACTTAAAAAACCAGTGACGTCATTATTCCTCTAACCGATGTTTCTGGCACTCGCTTAGGGTTAGGGACCTTAGTTGCGCTTGCGGCATTTGAACAGAGGCGCTTGCGTCAGCTTGGAAAAGGCATTCCCGGTCCAAAATGGCTTGTTCCTTTATAGGGACCCTAATTCCCCTCATACGAGATGGGCACAAGTGTGCCACTGATTCTTTCGCCAGAGCTTTTGCTTATGTCATTCGGAGAAGAGGAGTTGTGCATATGAGGTGTATGCGTGAGCTGACGTCGTCGTCTCTGATTAATTGCATGGGCTGCGCACTGCATGCATGCATGTAGATGTGGAGAGCACCAGCTCCCAGACGATTTTTCCAACGGTCATATGGCGAGATAGTATATACATGTATACCTACTGTAGTCTTATATAGGCACGCTGTCTTCGTGATTTCTCGACGGTTACTCCGGGTCTAACCTCCCACACTTCAGTCATAGATCGCTCGGACGAGGCTTTCCTATAACGAGGCCCATCGCAGAAGGGCAGAGCATTCCGAGAGAATAAGAAGGACACAGTGAGAGTTTGAACGTACCGTAGGAATTCGAAGAGCTGCCTTTTAGAGCCGACATACATGCCAGGCAACGTCAGATCGAGAGTTGCTAAAACGAAAAAGAACAACGTGTTGAAACAAAGTGGAAAAATAAAACGGTCTGACTCCGCGTCGATCGGGCGGTTCAAAAGCGTCACGATGAGACTTCTCTCACAGTCTTTCGGTGTGGTCATAGTCGTCGCCTGCGCGAGACGTCGCGGGAAATCCTGGGCCCGATTCCGTTGAGAATCGAAGAGTGCTGTAAAGCTGGCTTTGAAAATCAGACTCGGCGAAACCGAGCCTGTTGTACGTTGATTCTATTTCTTCGCGATTCTCCTGGATCCCTTCTACAGTGACGAAATCGCTTTCGCTTTCTCTCTGATCTGCTTCCGCTGGTGCTCGACTTAGAATGAAGACCGACGAAGTAGTATTGCTTTTGGAGTCACCGTATAGCGGGTTAGGGTCGAGGTCGAATGCATAATTTTGTTGTCTTTTTGTTTTACTTTTCTTCCATCGCCTAAAGACAAACCTTGTGTCTAAATATTGTAAGATACTTACTTCTCTTACCACGCAATGACTGCTATAATTAGACTAAGCAGCACTAGTGCTCCACTTGCCGATCCCACAATGATTGCCAGAGTGGAAGGTAAACTGTTCTGCAGTGTTCCAACGCTGCCATTTTCCGTTGCAGTTGGAAACGTTGACGTCTCCGCAAAAGAACTGCTCACGGGTGTTTCTGATGCTGCGCTATTTGAAGAGATCATAGTTGCAGAAGGAGCTGTCTTCCCACGAACCGTAGTCAAAAAGTCGCTGATTGCAGCAGAAGTCGTCGAGACAGCAGAAGTCGTAGCAGCCGCAGTCAAAGAGACAGCAGTTGCCGCAGCAGTATTCGAAGTTGTTCTTACAGCAGCGGTAGTTGAAGAAGGAGAAATTGTTGCTGAGACCGTAGTCGAGGCAGTACTCCTTGAACCCGTTGGTGAAACAGAAGCGGCCGTAGAAGCAGTCTGCAGGAACGTAGTTGTAGCAGTGGCCTTTGAAGAATCAGTCGAGATTGAAATTGCAGTATCCATAGTTGTGGAAGATACAGTAGAACTCGAGACTGCAGTTGAGACAGCAACAGTCCTTGAATTCGTCGGTGAGACTGGCGCCGTTGAAATGCTTGACGTTGCGCGAGGAACTGTAGTTGAAGAAGGCGTGCGTGCGGCATTTGACGCTGTAGGAGGAGATGAAGACGTCTCTGATGTTGTGTGAGGTGAGTCCGAAGAAGTTGTAGGAGAGACAGTAATTGTAGCAGACGTAGTCGAAGTCGTAGGTGAGACCGTCGCTGCGGCGACCGTACTAGGAGCCGCGGTCGTAGGCGTTGCCGTGGTAAAAATGGCAAGGCAGGTACCGTCAATTCGTCCACTGACAGGAGGAGAGTAAGTGGGTAAAGATAGAGAAATCGACGGTTCTAAATAAATAAATAACAAATAAAGAAATTCCTTCTTGTGTAAAAAGCTTCTCACTAGGACAAAGACAGTACGCCCACTCTTTCATTGCCTGGCCTCCGTCGTTCTTTATTGAACACCAAGGAGCGTCACGATCAAAAGAAGTGCACTCGAAAAACCGCTTCCCTTTATAGACGAACGGAAAGACGCATTTGTCGTTACCATCCGAGTCTCCACCACACACATAATTTACAATAGACACATCTGGAAAGCAAACCGAAATAATAAGAATTAGAAAATTTGAAATTTATTCATGCAGTACCATTGGTGCACTCATTAACGAAGCAATCGCGTTTGTCACCATCTGATTCATAACACCATGGCTTTGACCTTGTTTGCGGATCAGGATTTCGACAATAGCTGTGATCACCAAGTCCGGCTGCTGCGTATTGAGACACGGGAAACGTCGTAAATTGTTTCCACGAAACGCAACTGTTATCCGTATTCAATCCCCTATACCCGTACCCATTGTCCAGCGAGCTGTAACATGTCGTGTCTAAAAAATGACAGTAAAAATAAAAAGCATGTCGCTAACGGCAAAAGACCTACCCTCGCACTCGTCTATGTTGCAGTAGGTCCAGTTGAGACATCCACCTGTGTTGTCCGTGTAGCACCACGGCATCGTTCGATTCTCCGATATAGGATTGCGACAATACGAATGATTGCCCAAACCCGATTCCGGATACAAAGCTAATAAATTTGAGTAGGTGCTCAGCTCCGACCAGTTGAGACACGATTGGCCATCGGCGCTAACGGAAGTCGTCCCACGATAGTACGTACCACGATACAGAGTCCGACGACATTCTATGCATTAAGATGAGACATTTGAAACGTCTTATGCCCTATGTTACATACCTCTTCCATTGGTCGTTATACGTGCATAACTAGACGTAACGGAGCCTTGGTCTAACGAAACGGTAATTGCAAAAACATAAGTAGTCGACGGTGAAACGACGGAAGAATAAGGAAGAGATATATCCAGCAGGTCGTCGTTAAACTTGAGATCAGATGACGGAACCGTCGATCCATGGTAAACTTCAAAGTATTTTATATCGTATGACGTGTCGTCCTTGACAATTGCCGGCGGTCCGGTCCAACGAAATGTTCCTAAACCCGTGCTACCGTCGTATTCCAACTCCGGTGACGGTCCACTAGAAGACTCTAGAAAATGAGATCGTTAATAAGCGCTAACAAAAAAAATTGAAATTCCATACTATCTTCTCCAGTGCGCACTACTATCCATTTACTGGGCACATGGGCGCCTGATCCGCTTTTCGCTGTGACTCGATACAAATACTCTGTAATGAAACATGAATAAAGAAAAGAACGCTATTAGGCTAGCCCTGGTAACGAACCTGTAAAGGCTTTGACCCCATTAGTATCCGTTAGACGTTCTTGGCCTTTTCCTTTTGAACCAACGTGAAGAACTTGATCCGCGCACGTTGGACCTTCCCACGTGAAGTCTGGACATCCGGCAAAGCTGACATTCGAGCTGAGGATTCTGTTCTTTACATAGTCGACCAGCTGTCCATTAACCTCAAAATCTGCCAAACACCCTCCATAACTCGACACGTTCACGCCATACCCAAGCGCTTTTTCGACCATTGTTGGTGAACTTCCACTAGGTTCAAGGCCTCCGAGAAAAAAGTTTTGTATAATTTCAGAAGTATACGTCTGCACATTAGTAATTTTGGAGGGAGTGCTGTATGCAACGCCGTCGACGGTAACGACTATCGACGTTGTGTCTATTGCTAAGCTGACTGTGTGCCACGCGCCGTCACACAAGCTCCCTGTTCTCGGTCGAACGCGAATGAGGAAGGGTCCATCCGATCCCGCGTAGCCTTTTCTGTACCTCAAATCTAGTCCATTGACGCGTGACTCAAAGAAGAGAAATTCGCCTTTATCGTTGCTGTAAGCGGCCAGAAGAAGACCGTTAGACCAGCTCGTTCGCAAACGAAAATTGAATATAAGTCGACCGCTCAACGTAGGTGACAGCGTCAGTTTTGCGTAACCAGTTCCTCGGAAATGCATTCCGGCCTGAACAGCGGGTGGACAGCCATTGGTAATCCAGCGAACATTATCATAGCTCTGGCTTTTCAGTAAATCAAATAGTTTGAGATCTTCAAGCTGACCGATATTCATGCACCCAATGAATCCGTCTGTTTGAGAAAAAACGCCGGGTTTAACGTACTGAGTCGAGGTCAGTCCACCAACGTAAACTCTGTCCACACTAACGTCAATATCCCTGCCTTTATTAACGCCCTTAGATGTTTTAGTTCCATCAACAGTAAGTTTGAGAGTTTCTGAATCCTTATCTCTCTTCTCCGCCTCTACCGTATGAAACTGACCGTCATTCAAAGTCACTGTTGTAGAAAGATCTACAGAGTCTTTATCGCTTTTCACCGCGAATTTCAACCTCCCATTCGTCAACTGTAGGTATGCATACGTCGACCAATCACTTCTGAAAGCAACAAAGAGAAGGCCATTAGGAGCCAACGTTCTAAATGTTAGTGTCGTTTTAAATTTCTTTCCGCCATCAAAAGGATCATTGGAGAATTTGATGTAGCCAAAGCCTTCAAAAAATAATCCGGCAACGGCACTTGGTTGACTTGCGGGAACGTATCTTCTCTCTATAACGTATTGCGTGTTGCTGTCTTCATTTGAATGCTTTTGCCACTCAAGTTGAACTGACGACTTGGTCACCACCAGCGGACGCAGATAACGGTCACTCTGTAGACCTAAAATAACATCTTTATTATCAAACAATAGGCACTGCAGAAAAAAAATACCGGAAATACAAGTGTAGGACACGCTCAGCAACATTCTGCCTGAGCACGCTGTTCCAAAAGTAACATCAGCAGCCTTGACCCTGCAATAGTTCTTGTACTGGCACGCTGTCCTCACAACGTCAACAGCGCTGGACGAGAACGAATGAATCGTCTCACATTCAATTGAGTATCTACTCTTACCTAGACGAGCCGCAAGCAGGAGTAACCGAAGTTCGCGATACGCAGTTGTTCACTTCCTCGAACGTAGCAGAACTAATCGCTATTAGCTTGCTTGTACAGTCGATTCTAAACGGCACAGTTGAGATCTCTAGCCACTCCCTCGTTATTGTCACTTACGTCACATCACCGTTGCAGGACGTTTTAAGCGACTGCGACTTTGTCCCTAACGTATAGACGTTATGTCACGGAAAGCTACTGAAGCCAAGCCAAACCTTCGTAGCTAAGAATGAGCGCGAATAAGGCAATTCGAAGAATCATTGTCAAGACGCTGGCCGCCTTCTCAATGCTCACTTTTCTCGAAAAAGGAAGCAAGGTCACGCCGAAGTTAATTAATTAGAGTTCCCGTCTACTATTAGCATATACTCCTCCTGCCGTCTTTCGCTCTCCGTAACACCAGGAATATAAGGAAGCAATTTTTGCTTACCTGACTTCTGCCAAAGAACGTGCGTCTAACTGAGCTCTGCACGAGTGAGTGTTTCTCCTCAATTGTTTGAAGCCAAATTTGAGCTAGTCTCAGGATTATTTTTCATCATTCTTCGCTGAACACCGCGGCATTCGATCGTCAAAAGCAGTGCAGTCCAAATGAGGAAATGTAATTGAGAAAATCTGAAAAACAAACATAAGCAAATGCGTAAACACGACTTTTTTGGCATCTCAGCGTGACAGACAGAAGCACCTCTTTTATTAAGGCCTCACACCGCCTCAAAAAAATTTCTTGAAAAAGTGCAAACAGGAAAACCATAAAAAAAGAGAAACTACGACAAAGCTCTCGGCGCTTCACCGGCGTTCTCGTCGGGAACGCCAATCACAGCAGCATCGGCAATATCGAAATGAGTCAAAAGCAAACCCCCAAGCTGCCTTCTCACTATCAGAACAATTGAAGCAGCAGTCGGTTTTCGCGTGAAAAAATGGGGGACACTCCTACACTGCAATTGACTTCAGAAGCCCGTGGCAGCACGACGTCACGCCAGAAGGGAAGCGCAACGCTAAACTCGCCGTTAGAACGTACCAGAGGAGAGGAGACGACCCTAACTTTACTACGGGTCTCATCGAAGCTCCCGTATTAAAAGCATTTTCCTGCAGTTTCTCGCCACCCACACGCACTAGAATGATGCCTCTCAAGCCGAAATCTATTCCAGGCAACGTCAAATAGTTGCTAAAACGAAAAGTAACAAAATGATAGACAAAATAGAAAAAAGAACTGTCTGACTACGAGTCATTTCTTCTGCGGTTGAACGGCGTCACGGTGTGAGAGCCTTTCAATGTGGTCATAGTCGTCTGCGCGAGACATTGATGGAAATTCTGGGCCCGATTGGGTTGAGAATTGAAGAGTGTTATAAAGACTGCCTCCTGATTGAAAATTAGACTCAGCGGCGAAATCCAGCCTATTGTACGTCGATTCCTCGCATTTCTCCCTTCCTCCTTCGATGCCGTATATATACTCGAATTCGTTTTCTGTTTGCGTTTCTGCTGGCCGAAGAGTGAAGACTGACGAAGTAGCATTGGTAAAATCATACATTGGGTTAGGGCTAAGGTCGTAGTCTCCCGAAGGCTTTCCGTCGCTGTTGCCTCTTCGACAGGCAAAGACAGCAATCAAAATAGCAATAGCAATAGCGACAACTCCACCACCAACCCCTGCTCCAATGAAAACAAAAGACGAGCTGCCGCTATTAGCTGCTTTTGCTGGCGTTGATGTCGGTGTGCTTGCGAGCGACACTGCCGAACTGACTTGCTGAGACGTCGGCGTCGCGGTGGTGGCTGATTGCGAGTTACTTGACGTCTCCGACGTGTGCTGCGGCGGCTGAGAAGATTTCTTACTGGTTGGCGAAGTCGTACGAAGAAAAGGTGTCGATGGAGCACCAGACGTCCGATATGTTGGCGTTCGAGACGGTGAGTTTGTGGATGGCGAAGGAGAGGAGGAGGAAGACGTAGGTGCCTTTGAAGGAATATCAGATGAAGGAGAGATACTTGAAGAGACTGCAGCCGCAGCTGCAGTAGTTGTAACAGCAGTATTCATAGGGACAGTAGTAGCAGTAGTTGAAGAGACTGTATTTGCCGCCGCAGATTTTGTACTCGATTGAGTTGGAGCAGAAGTATTTGAAGAGCCTGCAGATGGTGCAGCAGTTTCTGAACGGACAGTACCCAAAGGAATCTCAGTTGTAGTAGTCTGGACCGAAGACGTAGCAGCAGCCTGAGTAGTGAAGACTGTAGAAGAGGCAGAAGTAGAAGAGACTTCCGTTGGTGCAGAAGTATTAGAAAAAATTGTAGATGCAGCAGTTTTCATAGCCAAAGTCGTCGGCGAAGCCGTGGTAACGGCATTCGAACTTGCAGCAGGAGCTGTAGACACAGAAGCGGCATTTGACGGCGTCACTGAGGCCGTGGATGCGGTATCCAAAGTCGTAGAAGAGATCGTAGATACGGCCGCGGTCGTTGAAGCCGCAGTTGGTGCACTCGTACTAGCAGACGATGTCGGAGCCAAAGTCGTAGGAAGTTCCGTCGTTGTAACTGAAGGACAGGTGCCGTCGATTCGCTTACCGGCAGGAGGAGGAGAAAAAGAGGGTTGAGGTACCGAATTGGACGGCTCTAAAATCGTGTTTAATTAAAACGAATATATTGCTTTCTATACCCTAGCCTGCTTACTCGGACAAAGGCAATAAGACCACATTTCCATAATACCATTGACATCATTCTTCGTTGAGCACCACGGAATGCCTTTCTCAAAAGAAGTGCACTCAAAATATCGTGTTCCATTGTAGATGAATGGAAAAATGCATTTGTTCTGGTCGGCTCCCGAGTTTCCTTCGCATACGTACGTTACGGAGGGAAAATCTGAAAAAAAACCATGTGGGTATCTAAGGTTAGAATAATAGTACAATACCGCTTGTGCACTTGTTGACGGAACAATCAATGATCGTTCCACCTGAACGATAACACCACGGCTTTGATCTTGTTTGCGGATCCGGATTTCGACAGTTGCTGTGATGGCCAAGTCCGGCAGCTGCATATTGAGACACCGGAAACGTCGTAAACATATTCCACGACTCGCAATTTTTATCCGTGCTGGATCCTCTATACCCGTACCCATTGTCCACCGTGCTGTAACAAACCAAATCTAAAATGTTGAAAGAATATTAGAAAGTATAGTGATACGGACGGCATGTAGACCGACCTTCGCAGACGTCTATGTCGCAGTAAGTCCAATCAAGACACCCGCCCGTGTCGTTCGTGTAGCACCACGGCTTCGATCGACTTTCCGATATAGGGTTGCGACAATAGGAATGATTGCCCAAACCCGCTTCCGGATACAGAGCAACCAAATTTGAATACGTGCTCAGCTCTGACCAGTTGAGACACGATCTGCCGTCAGCGCTGACGGCCGTAGTACCTCGATAGTAAGTACCGTTATAGAAAGATCGAACACATTCTAGGAAATAAATGCTACCAATAAGCCATCAACGTCTTTAATTAATCTACCTCTGCCCTTTGTCGTTACATTAGCATAACCTGACGTGACGGAGCCTTGGACAAGTGTAGCAGTGATTGAAAATGTATATGCAGTCAACGCCGCTACATCAGAAATATGAGGAAGCGATACAGCTTGTACACTAATAAATGTGAGTGCCGATGATTGAACAGCTGTTCCCGGGTAAATTTCCGAGTATTCTATATCATATGATGAGTCAGTTTTGACTATTGCAGGCGGTCCCGTCCATCTGAACGTTCCTTTCCCCTTTGTCCCGTCGTATTCCAGCTCCGGTAACGGGCCTTTTGACGAGGCTAAACGAAAATACGTCAAAAAAAAGGAGTCAAGTACAACAAAATACAATATGAATTACCATCTTCTCCTGAGCGTACTACTACCCAATTACTAGGGACGAGAGCACCTGATCCGCTTTTAACTAAGACTTGATACAAATATTCTAAAATTTCATGCGTATACAAAACAAATACCATCCTGAAAATTGACCCACCTGAGAAAGCTTCAACTCCGCTAGTGTCTGTTAGGGTTTCTACACCTTTTCCCTCAATCCCAACCTGAACAATTTGATCCTGACATGTTGGACCGTTCCAGGTAAAATCTGGACATCCGGCAAAGCTGACGTTCAAGCTGGCATTCCTCACTTTTGGAACGTCAATCAGTTTCCCATTGACCTCTAAATCCGCCAAACACCCTCCATAACTTGTCACGTTTACACCATATCCAAGAGCTATTTCGTCCATCGTTGGCGAAGCGCCCTTGTGCTCCATGCCACCGAGATAAAAGTTTTCCAGAATGCTGGACGAATACGCAAGCACATCGGTTATCTCAGATGAAGTTCGGTAAGAAACTCCGTCAACTGTAACAACGAAAGACGTCGTATCTGTTGTCATGTTGACAGCGTGCCACGCGCCGTCACATAAGCTCACGTCGTTAGGCTGAACGCGAAAGAGAAAAGGTCCATCTGCCGACTGGTCACCTTTCTTGTACCTCAGATCCAATCCATCGATGCGTGACTCTATGAAAAGAAATATCTCTTCATCGTTGCTGTAAGCGGCAAGAAGAAGACCGTTTGGCCAACTCGTTCGTAGTCTGAAACTGATTTGAAGCTGGGTGCTTGACGACGACGATAAAGTCAATTTTGCGTAACCAGTACCTCGAAAATGCATTCCTTTGTCAACCGCTGGAGGACAGCCACTAGAGCTCAAGCGAACATTCTCGGAGCTTATGCTTCTCAATAAGTCAAACGCTCGATCATCATCCAATTGATCGATTTGCATGCAACCAATGAAGGGCTCTGTGTGAGACAAGACACTTGAAGCTCTGACAACCTGGTCGGATGTGATTCCTCCAACGTAAACACTGTCAACACTAACATCTATGTCCCAGCCCTTTTGTACGTTCACAGACGTTACAGTTGTATCAACAGTGAGCATGAGGCCATCGGTATTTTGCTTTTTCTTTTCCGCACTTACTGTATGAAACTGTCCGTCATTTAACGCCACTGTCGTTGTAACGTCTGAAGAGCCTTTATCGCCTTTAACAGCAAATTTCAACTTTCCATTTACCAGTTGAAGGTATGCATACGATGACCAATCGATTTTGAAAGCGACGAAGAGCAGACCATCTGGAACAAACGTTCGAAATGACAGTTTTGTTTTGAATGCTCTTCCGCCATCAAAAGGATCGTTGTAAAACTCGATGTAGCCAAATCCTTCAAAAGACATCCCGGCAATGGAACTAGGTTGACTTGCGGGAACGTATCTTTTCTCTACGACGTATTTAGTTTTGTCATTTTCCTGGTAATGCCTTTGCCACTCGAGTTGAACGGATGACTTTGTCACTACACGCGGAGAAGGATAACGGTCACCCAGTAGACCTACGAGTAAAACAACTAAAACCGCTGGGATCATAAGAAGTGAGCATCTACGTATATGCACCCGAAACACAAGAGTATGACACACTCAGCAACATTTTGCCTGAGCACGTTGTTTCAAAAGAAACATTAGAAGCGCGCAACTCGCAGTAGCTCCGGTACTCGCATGCCGTCTTCACAACGTCGATGGCGCTAGAAGAGACAGAAAGAATGGACATCCCTTTTCGATGCTTTAGATTATATACCCTTACGTTGACAAACTACAAGGGGGAGCCACTGCAGTTCCCGATCCGCAATCGGTCACTTCTTGGAACGTGACCAAACTAATCGTGATTAGATCGCTATTGCAGTTGATTCTAAAGGACGTTGCTAAGATAGGTAGTTATAGACCACATCTGAGCCAATTACTGGCCAAAGCCGTTGTCACAGGCGGTGAGAGTTAGCGAATTTGTCCCTAACAGAACGCTAATTAGCATCGTGGGTCGTTGAGTAGGTATCTAGGCCTACAGAACCTTGGCAGCACCAATATAGTACATAAATAGCAAAACGAATAATCATGATTCTGAAGACTTCGTTTTGGGAAAGACAACGATGAGAAAAACACCCAAAACCCAAATAACGACAGCACGTGCCCCCACAAAGCTCCCGTATAACTGAAGTCCCGTTTCTTATTGGCTTTAATTAAAAAATTTTTTAACTTAGACGAGATTACAAGACACGGAAACACTTAGCATGCTGCAGTGTTTGAAGCCTAAGAAAAGTTTCATCAAGAAAAATCATTTATGTATGTTCATGTGCATGAGTGCATATGCACACGTATATGTATATAGAGGTAGATAGAAAGATCGTTCTCTACAGAAAAGGTAAAATGATTAAAATTCAAATAGAGTAGGCTAAGAATAGGCGCTTTACGCATTGTACGCTTTTTGAAGCACCTCGTACGCTGACTGAGACACTTCCAAAGCATCACCCACACTTCCCGTAACTGATTCGCTATTCTCTTTGGTAACCAACAGCGCGTCGTCAGGCTGAGAGAGACGATTGGCTATTGCGTTGAAAGTGGGTCGTTTGTGATGATCAGGATTCCTGAGAACGTGATCGTTATTAATCGATTATTTAATAATGTTTACCAGCACTCAATCATGAGTTCATATATAGCGTAAGAACAGCCTGGAGGTGGAGGAAGACGATAGCCAGTTTCCAGTAGGTCAATAACGGCATTGTTCTTTTCTTGGCCGTAAGGACGTTTCCCAACAGTCCAGATTTCATAAAGAACGATACCGTAACTCCAGACATCACTTGACGTCGAATACTTTCGAAAGCTGATTGCCTACAAAAACTTTTCCACTGGCCTGAGGAACGTAGTGACCCCGTTTACCTCAGGCGCGGTCCATCTGATGGGGATTTGTCCCCCTTTCGTGACGTAGTAACTGCCGTCGGACAAATCTCTTGATAAGCCAAAATCAGCAATCTAGCGAACGAAACGAAAACGATGGCGTTCAGGAAATTGAGCAAACCTTGCAAACTAATTTTTCATCAAGTAGAACGTTACGAGCCGCCAGGTCCTTAATAAACACCAATTTTGCAAACAGGCAAAACGTTAGAGACCTCCTATTATACCCTGTGAACAAAACATCGTTTTGCCAAGTATTCCATTCCGGCTGCTATGTCGCGAGCCATCTGCAGAAATTGAGCAGGCAGATCCAAAGGCAACGTGTCCTCGTTTCTAGAACAATAGAAAGTTATACTTCTAGTTCGCGTAAATTGACAGATATACTTACGCGATTGACTGCAAGTACTGCTTCAAATCACCCTTCGGCAAAATTTCCAAGACAACCATCAACTGCAATGAACAATGAACATGTACCGTATAGCAGTGGAACTCGCTGTGCGCTTCTACTCTACCGGTTTTCCAGTGAGAACGACTCCGTACATTACAAGGACATTTCGGTGGCTAAACTGGCCCATAATTGCAGCCTCTTGAAGAAACTTAACCTTGTTCTCCTTCGACTCTGACTTCAACGTTTTCACAGCCACCACAATAGGCGATTTAGAATCCTTTTTATAAGAATTAGGAAGACACGCAGATAAATATCGTTCTGAATAAACCTTAGTCGTCCAGATGCCTTTCTCAACCGTTCCAAACTGACTAAGATAAAAAATGAGTGTAGAGCCAAGGTAACAGTGACTAACATATACTCTTTACCCAGTTCCTAGTACTTCTTCCAGTTGAATTGAAGACCTTTCCAAGACGCGGAATTTAGCAGCATTCAACTGATCATACAATTTCTCTTCCGTTTTTGCCGGCTCCCAGTATACGCTTTCTTTTGCTTCATTGATTGGCTAAGAAATGACGAAAGAAATTATAAAAAAATACGGAACAATTTGATCACACTTTATCCTGAGAAATGGCTTGTGACTGGGCTAAAGAGACAGGTACTTCGTACTGACCATCGTCCTGAATACTAGGATTCTGGCAAATCTGAGCGGTTTCTGCAGTTTTTGCTTTAGAGTCAACCGGTTCACAATAGTCGGTAGACGGCTTGGACAACCTTTGAAAGGCGGAAGAATCGCGGTATTCATCTGACGGATAATTTCTATCGTCGTCGGGCGAGACAACAGCATAGATCGGTGAGGGCATTGTGGAAAGCTCCATAGCTACACAAGATGCCTAACTCAGAAAAGAGAACGGCGAAAAGTATCAGCCTACCTTGGTCTTTCAAATTGTAGCCACCGGACTTTCTTTTACCTCGACACGCAAACACGACGACGACGACAGCAATGGCAAGGACAAGCACTCCTATACCCACTCCTACTCCAACGTACAAACCACTACGGTCAGTCTTTCTTCCTGGCATTGGTGTCACACTGCTGGTTGGGATTCGGTTAGAAGGTGAAGAAGTCACGGATGGCGTTGGGGACAGGCTGCTGGTTGACTGCGAAGCTGCCTGGCCTGTTGGCAAAGTGGAATCTGACGATTGCAATGCTGGGGAAACATCAGAAGTTGGCAACGACGACTGATTAATTGGCGTAGTCAACCTCGTGGGAGCAACAGTGCCAGATAAGACGGTAGCTGAAGAAGCAGCATTCGAAGCCATAGTTGTGGCAACGACCATCGCAGTCTTAGACGAAACAGGAGTCCCGGTAAAGAAAGTCGTTGTTGGAGAAACTATAGTGGCAGCAGCAGATTTAAGATTGATAGGCGAAGCCTCAGTTGTATAGACGGCAGACGAAGCTGCACGAAACATTGTCCCTGCAGCGGACGTACTTGCAGTCGTAGATGAAACGATAGCTGCAGCAACTGTACCAAGTGTCAAAGTTGCAGACGGTGTAAGTGAAGGAGGACAGGTGCCGTTTCTCTCACCAGTAGGCGGAGAAGACAATGGGGGTTGAGATGAGAAATTTGACGGCTCTAAATACATAAAAACGTCTGAGTTTCTTCCTGATTGATAATTGCTAAGCTGC
The DNA here is from genome assembly GCF_947507565.1 of Oscarella lobularis. Taxonomy (NCBI): domain Eukaryota; kingdom Metazoa; phylum Porifera; class Homoscleromorpha; order Homosclerophorida; family Oscarellidae; genus Oscarella; species Oscarella lobularis. Next base: position 1,489,286 of record NC_089186.1, read on the forward strand.
TCACTTGGACAAAGGCAATACGACCACTCTTCCATAGTTCCATTGCCATTATTCTTCGTCGAGCACCACGGAATGCCTTTATCAAAAGAGGTGCACTCAAAAAACTTTTTTCCATTGTAGGAGAATGGAAAAAGGCATTCGGTGTGGCCAGCATCTGATTTTACGTCACATACATACGTTACGGATGGAAAATCTACAAAAACATATTTTAATTAATGTGCATACAAGGTTAGAATGGTAGACTATTACGATACCGCTTATGCACGTGTTGACAGAACAATTCACGGTTTCGTTAGCTGAACGATAACACCACGGCTTTGATCTTGTTTCAGGATCAGGATTTCGACAGTAGCTGTGATTGCCAAGTCCGGCTTCGGCGTATTGAGACACGGGAAACGTCTTAAATTCATTCCACGACAAGCAATTGCTATCCGTACTTGATCCTCGATACCCGTACCCATTGTCCACAGTGCTGTAACAATTCACGTCTAAAGAACTCAGGAAATCGATATTACAGCATAGAGCTACTGTACAGACAGTGGACCTACCCTCACACAGGTCTATATCACAGTAACTCCAACTTTCGCTCGTGCCGTTTGTGTAGCACCACGGCATCGCTCGATTTATAGGATTACGACAATACGAATGATTGCCCAAACCCACTTCCGGATACAACTCAACCAAATTTGAGTACGTGCTCAGCTCTGACCAGTTGAGACACGATTGGCCGTCGGTGCTCACGGACGTCGTCCCGCGATAGTACGTACCGCGATACAGAAACCGACGGCATTCTAAGAAATAGGTATACAACTATGTGCATATTAAATCAACCCCTTTCCAGGTACCTCGTCCACCCGTCGATACATTAGCATAATTGGACGTGACCGAGTCATTGCCCACCGTAGCAGCAATGGTAAAGATATACATTGTCAATGCGGCAACGTCAGAAGAATAAGGGAGGGACACATTTTCAATACTTTCGAATGTAAGAGCGGATGGCTCGACAGTCGTTCCTGGGTAAACGCTAGCGAACTTTATCGAGTACGACTTGTAATCGTTGACAATTGCCGGCGGCCCCGTCCATCGAAGCGTTCCTTTTCCTGTGCTACCGTCGTACTCTAGCTCAGGCACCGGTCCTTTAGAAGACGCTAAAGAGCAAGGCATCTTTAAAGTAATTCAGCAAAAGAGAGATAATACCATCTTCTCCTGTGCGTACAACTATCCATTCACTATGCACAAGAGCGCCTGATCCACTTTCTACGGTGAGTCGATATAAGTACTCTAAGTAACGCGTCACGCAGAAATGTAAGAGTGCAATCGTGGTAGAACAAACCTGTGAAAGGTTTCAGTCCGCTTGTGTCTGTTAGAGTATCATTACCTGGCCCTACCGACCCAACGTTAAGCAACTGATCTCTGCACGTTGGACCTGCCCACGTGAAGTCCGGACATCCGGCAAAGCTGACACCGAAGCTGGAGTTCCTTTCCTTTAGGACATCAACCATTTGTCCATTTACCTCGAAATCTGCCAAACAACCTCCATAGCTAGTCACATTCACGCCATATCCAAGCGCTATTTCCTCCATTGTTGGAGATTCGCCTTCACGTTCCATGCCACCGAGATAAAAGTTCGTCATAATTTCAGATGAGAACGTCTGCACGTTGGTTATTTGAGAAGAAGTATTGAGTGCGAGTCCGTCAACTGTAGTAGTTAGATATTCCGCACCTATTGACAAGCTGACTGTGTGCCACGCGCCGTCGCATAAGCTGATTCCTTTCGGTCGAACGCGAACAAGGAAAGGCCCGTCCGATGACCCGTTGCCTTCTCTGTATCTTAAATCGAGTCCGTCTATGCGTGATTCGACGAAGAGAAAATCGCTTTGGTTGTTGCGGTAAGCGGCGAGAAGAAGACCGTTTGGCCAACTTGTTCGCATTCTGAAACTGAAACCAAGATGGCTGCTTGACGACAACAGCGCTAGTTTTGCGTAACCGGTTCCTCGAAAGTGCATTCCGTTTTGAACGGCGGGAGGACAGCCATTGGAGCTCCAGCGAACATTCTCATAGCTTTCGTATTTTAATAAATCAAACGATTTGCCGTCGTCCAATTGCTCCACGTATATGCATCCGACGAATCCGTCTACTTCATTGAGAACGCTACGATCGACATACTGAGTTGAGGACACTCCTCCCACATAAACGCTGTTCACAACAACGCCAATGCCGTTGCCGCCGCCGTTGCCGCCGTTGCCGCCGTTGCCACCGTTGTCGCAGTTGCCGCCGTTGCCGCCGTTGCCGCCGCCGCCCCCGCTCATTGCTGAAGCTTCAAAATAACTGTCATCTACAGTGAGTTTAAGAGAAACACTACCCATGATTTTTTTGGCTTCCGCTGTTACGCTATGAAACTGACCGTCATTCAACGTCACCGTTGTCAAAACCATAACATTTTTGCTCCTGCTTTTAACTGCAAAGTTCAACTTCCCATTCTGCAGCTGTAGGTATGCATACGATGCCCAGCAGCTTTCGAAGGCAGCAAAGAGAAGTCCATTTGGAGCAAAGGTTCGAAATGACAGGATCGTTTCAAACTCATCTTCGCCATTAAATGAATTCGATGAAAAGTTGATGTAGCCAAATCCGTCAAAAGACAATCCGGCAACAGCACTTGGCTGACTTGCAGAAACGTATCTTCTTCCTACGACATACTTAGTCTGGTTGTCTTCCTGCGAGTGATTTCGCCATTGAATTCGAGCTGATGACTTTGTCACCCCTAGCAGACTAGGATAGCGATCCCCCTGTAGACCTACAGAAACACTAATTCGACGACACACATGCAGCAGAAAGTCTTAATACCTGCAACACAAGTGTACGATACATTCAACAGCATTTCTCCTGAGCACGATGTTCCAAAAGTAACATCGGCAGCGTGTATCATGCAGTAGCTCTTGTACTGGCATGCTGTCTTTACAACGTCGATAGCGCTGGAAGAGAACGCTTGTCTCACCAGAGACACTCATTAGCGGTAATCGGATTACGTTGACGAGTTGCAGGGTGGGGTAACTGAAAGTCGCGATACGCAATTGGCCACTTGTTCGAACGTGGCCAAACTAATCGCTATTAGCCTGCTCTTACAGTCGATTCTAAACGGAAAAGTTGAGATACACCTAGCCACTCCCTAAAGTTCCACACGTACGTGACGCTGTCGTTACAGGCGGTGGATGACTTCGAGTTGGTCCCTAACGTATAGCGTTTTATGTTCCGCCACCGAAAAAGGCTAAATCAAACCTTCGTAGCACAAAAGAAGCGAGAGCAAGGCGATTCGCACGATCATGATGTGAAGTCCAAAGCTCCCGTATTTTGTAGAATGTCAATGAAGAGAAAATTGAACTGCACTCTACCAGAACGTGCGTTCTCTTTGCGCATCAATTTGTAATCGTACGCCGCCTTGTAAAAAATTCCTCTACAAAAGTGCAAACCGGACAACAATAAAAAGAGAGAGAATAACTTGTTCGTCTAGTCCTTTCTATCCCTCAAGTATCTCCGAAGTATCTTACCGCTTGCCGACTTGGGAATAGCATCCACGAACTCGACGCCGCCGGCAAGATGCTTATGAGGAGCAGACGACTTCGCCACGAAATCGGTCACATCGCTTTCGCCGATCGTCGAACCAGATCGTCGAACAACAAAAGCTCTCGGCACTTCACCGGCTTCCTCGTGGGAAACGCCGATCACGGCAGCATCGGTGATATCGGAATGAGTGAGAAGCAAACCCTCGAGCTCCGCCGGAGCAACCTAAAAAACATAATCATTATGAACACATAAGAGGCGTGGGCGTGGATCACTGTCTCACCTGAAAGCCTTTGACTTTGATCAGCTCCTTGAGACGATCGGTAACGTAGAGAAACTCGTCCTTGTCGTGGTAGCCGATGTCACCGGTGTGCAGCCACCCGTCCTCGTCGATCGTCCGCGCCGTCGCCTCGGGATTATTCAGATAGCCGAGCATCACTTGAGGCCCACGAATGCAGATCTCGCCCTCGTCGAGAGCGCCCAACGCTTCTCCCGTTTCCGTGCCAATCACCTTCGTTTCCGTATTGGGAACGGAAAAGCCGACGGAGCCGAAACGCGTTTGATCGCGAAGGCACAAATGCGTCACGGGACTCGTCTCCGTCAACCCGTAGCCCTGTCGCACGCACTCCGTGCCGAGACGCTCGTAGAGCGTCGTCGTCACGTCGCCGCTCAACGGCGCCGCGCCGCTCATGATGTCGACGACGTTCGACAGATCGTAGTTACCGACGTCCGGATGCTTGGCGAGAAAGAGCGCGAGAGGCGGCACGAGCGGCAACATCGTCACGCGATGATCCTGAAGAGCCTTGAGGAAGGGCTCAGGTTCGAACTTGGGTAGCGTGACCAACGTCGAGCCCTGTTGGAGACCGCGTGCCAATGTGACGATCATGCCGTAAATGTGAAAGAAGGGCAGAAGGGACATGCAAACGCGATCCGTCTCCGTCACTTGAAGTAGACGACGATCGGCGACGAGTTGGCTGACGTTGGCGACGAGATTATAGTGCGAGAGCATCACGCCCTTGGGAAGTCCCGTCGTACCGCTCGAGTACGGCAACGTCGCAGCGTCTTCTTTCAAATTCGCCGCCCCCGTGGAAGGCCACGTGGCGGCGACGGGATCGGTATTGAGAAATTCCGATAATCCGATTGTGTTCGATGGCACGTGACCCGGCGTTAGGGTGTCGACGACGATCGTTTCCTCGACTGTTCCCGCTTCGTTTGCCGCCGCTTTCGCCACGTCGGCGAACGCCGGCAACGTGACGAGAAATTTCGATTTGCTGTCGCGCAATTGGTAGGCGAGTTCGCGAGACGTGTACGTCGGATTCGCCGTCGTCGCGACGCCGCCCGCTTTCGTCGTGCCGAAATAGACGATCGGATAGTCGGGCACGTTTGGAAGGAAGATGCAGAGCGCGTCGCCTTTGTTGAAGCCGCGACGGCGAAGCGACGAGGCGAAACGATCTGTTATCGCGCCGAGTTGCGCGTACGTGTACGATTGGCCCGTGAGAGCGTCGACGATCGCCGTGCGATCGCCGTAGCGGTCGAAGTGGCGGTAGACGAAGTCGTGCACGGTCGCGAGAGGAATCTGAGCGTCCGGAAGAGGACTGCGAACGATGCGGTCGCTCGAAAGAAAGCGGCGAAGGGAGGAGAGTCCTCGAAGCATTCCCAACGATTTGTGATAGCACGTGACCTCATACATACAGTGCCGTATTGTAGTCCGTCACGTCGTAGTGCATTCGTGTAGCTCAAATGAGGACTAAAAATAGCTACTGTAAAAAGTAAGTTCGACTAAAAAAGTTACAACTGAAAATTCAATGAACCTTTCACAAGCAAAAGACTATGGCGCATGTTCATCCTAAAAAAGAGTGATTAGTGAAACTGGCTATTCAATTTCATTTCCAAGATACATGACATCTGCACGATGACAGACGAGCCATATTTCCCCACTTGCCACGCACAGTGAAGTTGGCGGAGTTCAGAGGGTTCAGAGAACTGCATAACAATTAATCAATTAATTAATTAATTTGCCAATCGAAAACGCATTGATTACCTTTGTCGATTGGTCTCAAACTCTCTTCCGGCCACATAGCAAAGTATGAGAGACAAACTAACGAAAAGTATAATACAGTGATATGCAGCGATAAAAAACGCGAGCACTCCATACCTGCTCAGGGTACAGCTCAGATCAAAATCCAGCCTCGAGATACACGTCGCCCATAGAATGAGGAATACATGCCCACTCGACATAATCATAACCAATGTCCAAGGTGGACGAATAAACTGATTATAAAATTAGGACCAACATTTCTCGGAAACGAGAGAGAAGCTCGTTCATCTAGTCCTTCCGATCTCTCAAGTATCTCCGCAATATCTTACCGCTCGCCGACTTTGGAATGGCATCCACGAACTCGACGCCGCCGGCGAGATGCTTATGAGGAGCAGACGACGTCGCCACAAACTCGCTCACGTCGCTTTTGCCGATCGTCGAACCGGATCGTCGAACAACAAAAGCTCTTGGCGCTTCACCGGCAATCTTGTGGGGAACGCCAATGACGGCGGCGTCGACGATATCGGAATGAGTCAGAAGCAAACCTTCAAGCTCCGCCGGAGCAACCTAAAGATATCATCACTATGAAATCAAAAGATGCGTGGGCGTGAACCACTGTCTCACCTGAAAGCCTTTGACTTTGATCAGCTCCTTGAGACGATCGGTTACGTAGAGAAACTCGTCCTTGTCGTGGTAGCCGATGTCGCCCGTGTGCAGCCACCCGTCCGCGTCGATCGTCCGCGCCGTCGCCTCGGGATTGTTCAGATAACCGAGCATCACTTGCGGGCCACGAACGCAGATCTCGCCCGCTTCGAGAGCGCCCAACGCTTCTCCCGTTTCCGTGCCAATAACCTTTGTTTCCGTATTGGGAACGGAAAAGCCGACCGAGCCGGTACGCGTGCGATCGCGCAAGCAAAAGTGCGTCAGGGGACTCGTCTCCGTCAACCCGTAGGCCTGTCGCACGCACTCCGTGCCGAGACGCTCATAGAGCGTCGTCGTCACGTCGCCGCTCAACGGCGCCGCGCCGATCATGATATCAACAACGTTTGAAAAATTGTAGTTACATACGTCTGGATGCTTGGCGAGAAAGAGCGCGAGAGGCGGCACGATTGGCAACATCGTCACCCGATGATCTTGAATAGCTTTGAGGAATGGATCGGGTTCAAACTTGGGTAGCGTGACCAACGTCGAGCCCTGTTGGAGACCGCGTGCCAATGTGACGATCATGCCGTAAATGTGAAAGAAGGGCAGAAGGGACATGCAAACGCGATCCGTCTCCGTCACTTGAAGTAGACGACGATCGGCGACGAGTTGGCTGACGTTGGCGACGAGATTATAGTGCGAGAGCATCACGCCCTTGGGAAGTCCCGTCGTACCGCTCGAGTACGGCAACGTCGCCACGTCTTCTTTCAAATTCGCCGCCCCCGTGGAAGGCCACGTGGCGGCGACGGGATCGGTATTGAGAAATTCCGATAATCCGATTGTGTTCGACGGCACGTGACCCGGCGTTAGCGTGTCGACGACGATTGTTTCCTCGACTGTTCCCGCTTCGTTTGCCGCCGCTTTCGCCACGTCGGCGAACGCCGGCAACGTGACGAGAAATTTCGATTTGCTGTCGCGCAATTGGTAGGCGAGTTCGCGAGACGTGTACGTCGGATTCGCCGTCGTCGCGACGCCGCCCGCTTTCGTCGTGCCGAAATAGACGATCGGATAGTCGGGCACGTTTGGAAGGAAGATGCAGAGCGCGTCGCCTTTGTTGAAGCCGCGACGGCGAAGCGACGAGGCGAAACGATCTGTTGTCGCGCCGAGTTGCGCGTACGTGTACGATTGGCCCGTGAGAGCGTCGACGATCGCCGTGCGATCGCCGTAGCGGTCGAAGTGGCGGTAGACGAAGTCGTGCACGGTCGCGAGAGGAATCTGAGCGTCTGGAAGAGGACTGCGAACGATGCGGTCGCTCGAAAGAAAGCGGCGAAAGGAGGAGAGTCCTCGAAACATTCCCAACGATTTGTGATAGCACGTGACCTCATACATACAGTGCCGTATTGTAGTCCGTCACGTCGTAGTGCATTCGTGTAGCTGAATCTTAAAACGAAGTGCTTGCGTTCAAATGAGGACTAAAAAATAGCTACTGTAAAAAGTAAGTTCGACTAAAAAAGTTACAACTGAAAATTCAATGAACCTTTCACAAGCAAAAGACTATGGCGCATGTTCATCCTAAAGAAGAGTGATTAGTGAAACTGGCTATTCAAACTCATTTCCAAGATACATGACATCTGCACGATGACAGACGAGCCATTGAACGCCAAAAATATTTCCCCACTTGCCACGCACAGTGAAGTTGGCGGAGTTCAGAGAGTTCAGAGAACTGCATCCACGTAACAATTAATTAATTAATTAATTAATTAATTAATTAATTTGCCAATCGAAAACGCGATTGGTCTCAAACTCTCTTCCGGCCACATAGCAAAGTATGAGAGACAAACTAACGAAAAATATAATACCGTGATATGCAGCAATAAAAAACGCGAGCACTCCATACCTGCTCAGGGTACAGCTCACATCAAAATCCAGCCTCGAGATACACGTCGCCCGTAGAATGAGGAATACATGCCCACTCGACATAATCATAACCAATGCCCAAGGTGGCTGAATAAATTGATTATAAAATTCAACTGACTGTCAACGTTTTGTAACGAAAGCGAATTTTCTATAAAGAGCTAAGATCTACCTCGTTGGGACCAACATTTCTCGGAAACGAGAGAGAAGCTCGTTCATCTAGTCCTTCCGATCTCTCAAGTATCTCCGCAATATCTTACCACTCGCCGACTTGGGAATAGCATCCACAAACTCGACGCCGCCGGTGAGATGCTTATGAGGAGCAGACGACGTCGCCACAAACTCGCTCACGTCGCTTTCGCCGATCGTCGAACCGGATCGTCGAACAACAAAAGCTCTCGGCGCTTCACCGGCGCTCTTGTGGGGAACGCCAATGACGGCGGCGTCAACGATATCGGAATGAGTCAGAAGCAAACCTTCAAGCTCCGCCGGAGCAACCTAAAGATATCATCACTATGAAATCAAAAGATGCGTGGGCGTGAACCACTGTCTCACCTGAAAGCCTTTGACTTTGATCAGCTCCTTGAGACGATCGGTTACGTAGAGAAACTCGTCGTTGTCGTGGTAGCCGATGTCGCCCGTGTGCAGCCACCCGTCCGCGTCGATCGTCCGCGCCGTCGCCTCGGGATTATTTAGATAACCGAGCATCACTTGCGGACCACGAACGCAGATCTCGCCCTCGTCGAGAGCGCCCAACGCTTCTCCCGTTTCCGTGCCAATAACCTTTGTTTCCGTATTGGGAACGGAAAAGCCGACCGAGCCGGTACGCGTGCGATCGCGCAAGCAAAAGTGCGTCACGGGACTCGTCTCCGTCAACCCGTAGCCCTGTCGCACGCACTCCGTGCCGAGACGCTCTACGAGCGTCGTCGTGACGTCGCCGCTCAACGGCGCCGCGCCGATCATGATGTCGACGACGCTCGATAAATCGTAGCTACTGACGTCCGGGTGCTTGGCGAGAAAGAGAGCAAGAGGCGGCACGATTGGCAACAGCGTCACCCGATGATCTTGAATAGCTTTGAGGAATGGATCGGGTTCAAACTTTGGTAGCGTGACCAACGTCGAGCCCTGTTGGAGACCGCGTGCCAGTAAGATATTGATCCCGTAGATGTGAAAGAATGGTGCAACGGACATGCAAACGCGATCCGTCTCCGTCACTTGAAGTAGACGACGATCGGCGACGAGTTGGCTGACGTTGGCGACGAGATTGTAGTGCGAGAGCATCACGCCCTTGGGAAGTCCCGTCGTGCCGCTCGAGTACGGCAACGTCGCAACGTCTACTTTCAAATTCGCTGCACTCGTGGAGGACCACGTGGCGGCGACGGGATCGGTATTGAGAAAATCAGATAATCCGATTGTGTTCGACGGCACGTGACCCGGCGATAGGGTGTCGACGACGATCGTTTGTTCGACTGTTCCCGCTTCGTCTGCCGCCGCTTTCGCCACGTCGGCGAACGCCGGCGACGTAACGAGAAACTTCGATTTGCTGTCGCGCAATTGGTAGGCGAGTTCGCGTGACGTGTACGTCGGATTCGCCGTCGTCGCGACGCCGCCCGCTTTCGTCGCGCCGAAAAAGACGATCGGATAATCGGGCACGTTGGGAAGGAAGATGCAGAGCGCGTCGCCTTTGTTGAAGCCGCGACGGCGAAGCGACGAGGCGAAGCGATCTGTTGTCGCGCCGAGTTGCGCGTACGTGTACGATTGGCCCGTGAGAGCGTCGACGATCGCCGTGCGATTTCCGTATCGGTCGAAGTGACGGTAGACGAAGTCGTGCACGGTTGCGAGAGGAATCTGAGCGTCCGGAAGAGGACTGCAAACGATGCGGTCGCTCGAAAGAAAGCGGCGAAGGGAGGAGAGTCCTCGAAGCATCCCTCAACGATTTGTGATTGCACGTGACCTCATATAGGCTTGTATAATATTCACAACCATGCGTTCATGTTTCACAATTCGTCTAGTAAACAGAAAATAAGTTCAAAAAAAGTTTACAATATTTAAAGAAAACATTTGCTCAAAACGCGAAAGGAACTATACAAACTGATTGAGTAATTAATAACTGATGAAGGAATAGTCATTCAAATCCTTGTAGACTGCTTGAAGCGTTTGGTACGCTGATTGAGAAGGCGAGAGCTCCAATTTATCGCCCAATTTTCCCAGAATTGGTTCTGTATTTTTGCTGTTAACCAGCAGCACGTGGTCTGGCTGAGACAGACGAGTGGCGATTGCGTTGAAACTAGGCCGTTGGCGGTGCTCAGGATCCCTGAAGAAACATCACGGTCATCATCCTAACTGATAACGTACGCGTTCTTATTACCAGCACTCGATCATTAGCTTATATATCTCATAAGAGCAGCCCGGAGGTGGGGGAAGACGTTGGCCAGTTTCGAGTAGGTCAACGACCACATTGTTTTTCATTTGGCCGTAAGGACGCTTTCCGACGGTCCAGATTTCATAGAGAACGATTCCGTAACTCCAGACGTCACTTGCCGTCGAATACTTTCGAAAGCTGATGGCCTGAGATACAGCGTAAGTAACACATTAGAATGTCAAAAAGAATCGTTTACCTCAGGAGCGGTCCATCTGATGGGAATCTGTCCTCCTTGAGTGACGTAGTAGCTGTCATCGGCCAAGTCTCTCGATAGACCAAAGTCAGAAATCTATAACGGAATTACAAGTCGGGGTGCTGTGGGAACAAAAATATAGATCCTATACCTTGCACACCAGTTTCTCGTCAAGTAGAATGTTGCGTGCAGCCAGATCCTTAGAAGAATACTCAAGATCACATTACTTTTTGTTAAGAGTTCGAACCCTGTGTATGAAACATCGCTTCGCTAAATATTCCATTCCGGCGGCAATGTCACGAGCCATCTGCAGGAATTGAGTGGACAAATTCAAAAGCGACGTATCTTCGCATCTTTAATTAATTAAAGTCAGACATTTTCGTATTTCTGCCCTACACTCTATGAAGATACTCACGCGATCGACTGCAAATACTGCTTCAAATCACCCTTGGGCAACATCTCCAAGACAACCATCAACTGAAGTAGAACATACACTATATAGCTTAATTGGAAGAAAGAACTCGCGTTGCGTACCGGTTTCCCAGTGAGAACAACACCGTGCATCACCACGACGTTTCTGTGGTGGAACTGGCCCATGATGGCTGCCTCGCGCAAAAATTGCACTTTGTTTTCGTTCGATTCGGATTTCAACGTTTTTACGGCAACCGCAACGGGTGACAAGTTAACTGGAGTCCAGATTCCTTTCTCAACCGTTCCAAATTGACTAAAGAAAGAGTAGAAGACACAGGTCTATCTCACTAACAAACACTATCGTTACCCAGTTCCCAATAATTCTTGTAGCTCAATCGAAGACCTTTCCAAGACGCGAAATTTTCCGCCAGACAACTGCTCATACAATGCCTCTTCTCTTTTCGCGGGCTCCCAGTAAATATCCTCTTTCGCGTCATTGTAGGCCTAAAGCGATAGAAAGAATTTAAGTAAACTAAGGAGGAAGAATTCGATGACTCACGGGTCTCGTTGGCGGCTCAGGAAGGGGTCTCGGTTGCGATCGTAAAACAGCAACAGGTGCCTCGTACTGGCTGTCTTCTTCAAGTACTTGGTTTGTGTGTATCTCGGCGATTTTTGGCTCAGTAATAACCGGTAGAAAAAACCCGACACCAGGCTTCGACAAGGTATGAAAGTTGGAAGAGTCGCGATAATCGTCTGACGTAAAGTCTTGCTCTGCAAAAGACGGGACAACGGTCCAATCGCTTGGGTGAATTGCTGAACTGCGTCGAGCCATTTCTAGAGCTAAAAAACAAGAGGTACAACGCTCCACCGAAAGAAGGGGGGAAAAGGCAAATCTCTCGTTCGAACGTACCTGCCTCTTTAGCTTTGGAGTTTTCCGAGGACTTGCTGTTGCCTCTTCGGCAGGCGAAGACCATAATAGCGATTGCAATAGCGAGAAGTCCACCACCAACCCCTACTCCAATGTAAACAAAAGACGAGACGCCGATATTAGCTGCTTGTGCTGGCGTTGATGTCGAAGTGCCGGCAAGCGACACACCCGAACTGATATGCCGAGACGTCGTGCGAAGAAAAGGTGTCTTCAGTGACGACTGAGATGTTGGCGTCCGAGATCGCGAAATTCTGGATGGCGAAGGCGTGGAGGAAGAGGAAGAGGAAGAGGAAGAGGAAGAGGAAGACGTGGGTGTTTTTGAAGAGATTCCTGTAACAGACTCGGTAGTCGAAGTGACTGGTGTTGCAGCCACGGTATTCGCAGTCGAGAGAGACGTAGCTCCAGCAGTTGTTGCAGCCGAAGTCGTCGGAAGAGCAGCATTCGAAGTTATAGCATTTTCTGTAGACACAGCCCCGGTACTTGAAACCGTGGATACGGTACTGGTGAAAGAAGAGCTCGTAGTCGGAGCGGCGGTCGCGGAGGAGCTCGTAGTTGGAATAGCGGTCGTGGAGGAGATTGTAGTTGTGGAAGACATCGTCGTTGAAGCATCCGTACTAGCAAACGATGTCGGAGCCGAAGTCGTAGGAGGTGCAGTCGGTGTAACTAAAGGGCAGGTGCCGTCGATTCTTCCGCCGTCAAGAGGCGGAGAAAACGAGGGTTGAGATACGGAACTAGACGGCTCTAAAACATTATAATAAAATATAGTTCGCTTCCAATACGCAAAACTGCTCACTTGGACAAAGGCAATAAGACCACATTTCCATATTACCATTGACATCATTCTTCGTCGAGCACCACGGAATGCCTTTATCAAAAGACGTGCACTCAAAAAATCGCGTTCCATTGTAGATGAATGGAAAGATGCATTTGTTCTGGCCAGCTCCCGAGTTTCCTTCACATACGTACGTTACGGAGGGAAAATCTGCAAAAACATGATATTGTGCATCTAAAATGAGAATAGTAGTACGATACCGCTTGTGCACTCTCTGATGGAACAATCAATTATTTCTCCAACTGAACCATAACACCACGGCTTTGATCTTGTTTGCGGATCCGGATTTCGACAGTTGCTGTGATCGCCAAGTCCGGCAGCTGCGTATTGAGAAACGGGAAACGTCGTAAATGTCTTCCACGACACGCAATTTCCATCCGTAGTGGATCCTCTATACCCGTACCCGTTGTCAACTGTGCTGTAACAATTCAAATCTAGAATTCCGAAGTAACAATATCTAAGGATGGTGATACGGAGAGTACAGTACACGGACGTACCTTCGCAGACATCTATGTCGCAGTAAGTCCAATCGAGACACCCGCCCGTGTCGTTCGTGTAACACCACGGCTTCGTTCGACTTTCCGATATAGGGTTGCGACAATAGGAATGATTGCCCAAACCCGCTTCCGGATACAGAGCAACCAAATTTGAATACGTGCTCAGCTCTGACCAGTTGAGACACGACCTGCCGTCAGCGCTGACGGCCGTTGTACCTCGATAGTAAGTACCGTCATACAATGATCGAACACATTCTAGGAAATAAGTGGTACCAATAAGACGTCGACGTCTTTAATTAATTATTTTACCTCTGCCCTTTGTCGTTACATTAGCATAACCTGACGTGACGGTGGCGGAGCCTTGGACAAGTGTAGCAGTGATTGAAAATGTGTACGCAGTCAACGCCGCAACATCAGAAATATGAGGAAGCGATACAGCTTGTATAGTAATAAATGTGAGTGCCGATGATTGAACCACTGTTCCCGGGTAAATTTCGGAGTACTTTATATCATACGATGAGTCAGTTTCGACTATTGCAGGCGGTCCCGTCCATCTGAACGTTCCTTTCCCGTTGGTCCCGTCGTACTCCAACTCCGGCAACGGGCCATTAGACGACACTAAACGAAAAAAAAACGTCAAAACGTACCACAAATCCTCAGTACGCCAATTACCATCTTCTCCTGAGCGCACCACTATCCAGTTACTAGGGACGAAAGCGCCTGATCCGCTTTCAACTGAGACTCGATACAAATATTCTAATAAGTCTCATGTGTAAACATAAAATAATACCACCATGAAAATTGACCAACCTGAGAAAGCTTCAACTCCGCTAGTGTCTGTTAGGGTCTCTTCGCTTATTCCCTTAGTCCCAACCTGAACAATTTGATCTTGACATGTCGGACCGTTCCACGTAAAATCTGGACATCCGGCAAAGCTGACGTTCAAGCTGGCACTTCTCGCATTTGGAACGTCAACCAGTTGTCCATTGATCTCCAAATCCGCCAAACACCCTCCATAGCTTGTCACGTTAACACCATATCCAAGAGCTATTTCGTCCATCGTTGGCGAAGCGCCCTTGTGCTCCATGCCACCGAGATAAAAGTTTTCCAGAATGTTGGCCGAATACGCAAGCACATCGGTTATCTCAGATGACGTGCTGTGAGAAACTCCGTCAACTGTAACTACAAGAAACGTCGTGTCTATTGTCATGTTGATCGTGTGCCACGCGCCGTCACATAAGCTCTCGTCTTGAGGCCGAACGTGAAGGAGAAAAGGCCCGTCCCCCGGCTGGTCACCTTTCTTGTACCTCAAAGCCAATCCATCGACGCGTGACTCAACGAAAAGAAAACTGTTTTTGTCGTTGCTGTAAGCGGCAAGAAGAAGACCGTTTGGCCAACTCGTTCGTAGTCTGAAACTGACCTGAAGCTGGATGCTTGACGACGCCGACGACAAAGTCAATTTGGCGTAGCCAGTGCCTCGAAAATGCATTCCTTTGGCAATCGCTGGAGGACAGCCATTGGAGCTCCAGCGAACATTCTCATCGCTTTGCTTCTTCGATAAGTCAAACGTTTTATCATTATCCAATTGATCGATTTGCATGCAACCGATGAAGGGCTCTGTGTGGGACAAGACACCCGAAGCTTTGACAACGTGGTCTGATGAGATTCCTCCAACGTAAACGCTGTCAACATTGACATTGATCGACTTGAGTTTTCCTTGTAAGTTCTGAGACACAGAAGTTGTATCAACAGTGAGGGTGAGGCCATTATTAGTTTGCGCTTTCTTCTCCGCTTGTACTGTATGAAACTGTCCGTCATTAAACGCCACTGTCGTTGTAACGTCTGAAGAGCCTTCGACGCCTTTAACAGAAAATTTCAAATTCCCATTTAGCAGCTGAAGGTATGCATACGATGACCAGTCACTTTTGAAAGCAACAAAGAGCAGGCCACCTGGAGCAAACGTTCGAAATGACAGTTTCGTTACGAACGATGTACCGCCATCAAAAGGAGTGGCGTCAAACTTGATGTAGCCGAATCCTTCGAAAGATAACCCAGCAATGGCACTGGGTTGACTTGCAGGAACATATCTCTTCTCTACGACGTATTGAGTTGTGTCATCTTCCTGCGCATGCTTTTGCCACTCGAGTTGAACTGACGACTTTGTCACTAGCCGCGGAGCAGGATAACGGTCACCCAGCAGACCTATACGCACAATAATGAGAAAACAATTAGAACCCCTCTAGGGAGACGAGATTCTATACGTACCCGACACACAAGAGTACGACACACTGAGAAACATTTTTCCTGAACACGTTGTTCCAAAAGACACGTCAGACGCCCACAACCCGCAGTAGCTCCGGTACTCGCACGCCGTCTTCACAACGTCGATGGCGCTAGAATTGAGAGACGGAATGCATCGCCATCTCTTTTAGATATACTCCGGCCTGGGGTGACCTTACGTTGACGAGTTGCAAGGGGGGGCCACTGCGCCTTCCGATATGCAATCGTTCACTTCTTTGAACGTCGCCGAACTAATTGTGATTAGATCGCTATTGCAATCGATTCTAAACGACGTCGGCTGAGATAGGTAGTTAGACTATATCTGAGACATTTACTGGTCAAACTGGTTGTCACAGGCGGTGAGCGTCAGCGAATTTGTTCCTAACAGAACGTTAGCATTGTCGCTCATGTGTCAATTTAGAGCGGAAGGACCTTGGCAGCACCAGAATAGTGCAAAAATAGCAAATTGAGCGATCATTTACGCCGCAGATTTCGTTTTAGGAAGGAGAAAGGCTTCGTGTGTGGCAAAGATTCTTTTCAAAGATCCCGTACTTTGTTGTGTCGTTTCCAGTCAGACTATCATATATCTCTCTACCTTTGTCGCTCCATATCTTCTCTTCGACTCCAGAAAGCGGCTACCAGTCACCACGCAATGCCTAGAAGACAATGATAACCTCGATCGAGCAGGCGTTTCCTGGCAGAGTACCACGGCTACTCCCACATTCCTTTCGCGTCTACTGTATAAATAGACTCTTGCAGACTCCCGTAAAGCCGCAAAACATGTTAGACTCCACCCTGGTTTTCATTCAGCATGCAGACTGATAAATAAATCGGGAAAAGCGTCAAAGAGCGACATTGAGGGACAAAAGGGCCGTCTGTCTGCATTTGTGGCGACAGCTACATCATATCCTGTTTCACTTCAGGTTTGATTTTCCTGATAGTTCTTTTTGATTAATTTTTTTCTCGCTGATGATGTTTTGGTATCTGACAATGTGATTACAGCCGGCGCTTTCGTCGAGGAATTTTTTTATGGTGGAATCTCGGTCCTTCTCTTCTCATTTCGTATCAGTCGTCAATGCAGTCAGTGGGGTCTCTGGCAAGCTAAGGCGTTGTTCAGAGGAGAATACGTCAGCATGAGAAAACATAGGCAAATATGAAAGCACGACATTTATTCATCATTACAGTTGTGCACTTGCACTGGAGACATGCAGATGGGCGTGACTTTGAATGATAAGAACTTCACGTACTGCCAGGTTGCTCTTACAATTTTAGGCAGCGTTTTTCTCTTTTAAATGGTCACGTCTTCATGCACCAAAAACAACCTTATAAGCTTATCTTTCGTATTTCGAAACAATCGTCTAGTAAAAAATAAGAAAATAAGAAAATAAGTTCAAAACCAAAAAAAGTGCAAAAGTAGTGAATCCAAAAAAAAGAAATTGTGACAATACGTTAAAATAATTGCTTAAAAAGAAGAAAACGAAACAAAACGAAACGAAAAGGTTGGGTTAGACAAATTGTCATTGATTAATTGATGAAGGCATAGTCATTCAAATCCTGGTAGGCTGCCTGAAGCGTTTGGTACGCTGTTTGAGAAGGCGATAGCTCCAGCTTATCGCCCACTTTTCCAGGAATTGGTTCCGTATTCTTGCCGTTGACCAGCAGCACGTCGTCCGGCTGAGATAGATGAGTGGCGATTGCGTTGAAACTGGGTCGTTGACGGTGCTCAGGATCCCTGCGGAGAGATCGCGATCATACCACATAATAAGGCACTTGATCGCGTTCTTTTTACCAGCACTCGATCATTAGCTTATATATCTCGTAGGAGCAGCCTGGAGGTGGGGGAAGACGATGGCCAGTTTCGAGTAGGTCAACGACCACGCTGTTCTTCATTTGGCCGTAAGGACGCTTTCCGACGGTCCAGATTTCATAGAGAACGATGCCATAACTCCAGACGTCACTTTCCGATGAATACTTTTTGTAACTGATGGCCTGAGATACAGCGGAAACATTTAGAGGCATACCGTATAACTTCATTAGGAATCGTTCTCACCTCAGGAGCGGTCCATCTGATGGGAACCTGTCCTCCTTGGGTAACGTAGTAGCTGTCATCAGCCAAGTCTCTTGATAGACCAAAGTCAGAAATCTATGACGAAAATACAAGTCGAGGGGATGTGGGAAAGAGAATGGATCTTATACCTTGCACACCAGTTTTTCGTCAAGTAGAATGTTGCGTGCCGCCAGATCCTTAAAAGAGAAAAGTGATTATTGTAATACCTTTCTGTAAGAGTTCGAACCCTGTGTATGAAGCATCGCTTTGCTAAGTATTCCATTCCGGCGGCAATGTCACGAGCCATCTGCAGAAATTGAGTGGGCAAGTTCAAAGGCAACGTATCTTTGTTTCTTTAGAGTAAGAAACTTTCGTTATATCATCTGCCCTTATAGCTCAATGGAGATACTCACGCGATTGACTGCAAATACTGCTTCAAATCTCCCTTAGGCAAAATCTCCAAGACAACCATCAACTACAGTGCGACATTCATTGGAGCTTGGGATTTTGAATTCGAGGTGCGTACCGGTTTTCCAGTAAGAACAACACCGTGCATCACCACGACATTTCTGTGGTGGAACTGGCCCATGATGGCTGCCTCGCGTAAAAAGTGCACCTTGTTTTCGTTCGATTCGGATTTCAGCGATTTTACGGCAACCACAACAGGAGATGAGAGAGCTGGAGTCCAGATTCCTTTCTCAACCGTTCCAAATTGACTAAAGAAAGAGTAGAAGACACAGGTCTATCTCACGCACTATCGTTACCCAGTTCCCAATACTTCTTGTAGCTCGATCGAAGACCTTTCCAAGACGCGAAATTTTCCGCCAGACAACTGCTCGTACAATGTCTCTTCTCTTTTCGCCGGCTCCCAGTAAATATCCTCATTGTTGGACTAAAGCGATAAATGAAATTTAAATAACTATGGAGGAAGACTGTGTTGACTCACTGCTTTCGGGGGCTCAGGAAGGGGTCTCGGTTGAACCTGAGTTACAACGACAGGTGCTTCATACTGGCTGTCGTCTTGGTTTGTGTGTATCTCGGCGATTTTTGGCTCAGTAATAACCGGTGAAAAAAACCCGGAACCAGGCTTCGACATGGTATGAAATTTGGAGGAGTCGTGATAATCGTCTGACATAAAGTCTGCGTCTGAAAAAGGCGAGGCAACGCCATCACCAGTCGGGTGCATTGCTGAATTGCGTCGAAACAATTCTATTGCTAAAACAAAATGAATTATGCTCACCGAAGGTAGGCAAGCGCAAGTCTCTCGCGTTCTAACATACCCTCCTCTTTCACTGTGTCTTCTACGGACTTGCTTTTGCTGCCTCTTCGGCAGAGGAAGACAGCAACCACGATAGCAACAGCAATAGCGACAAGTCCACCGCCAACTCCTGCTCCAATGAAAACAAAAGACGAGCTGCCGCTATTAGCTGCTTTTGCTGGCGTTGGTGTCGGTGTGCTTGCGAGCGACGCTGCCGAACTGACTTGCGGAGACGTCGGCGTCGCGGTGGCGGTTGATCGCGAGTTACTTGACGTCTCCGACGTGTGCAGCGGCGGCTGAGAAGATTTCTCATCGGTTGGAAAAGTCGTACGAGGAAAAGGTGTCGGTGGAGCACCAGACGTCCGATATGTTGGCGTTGGAGACGGTGAGTTTGTGGATGGCGAATGAGAGGAGGAGGAAGACGTAGGTGCTTTTGAAGGAATCTCAGTTGAAGGAGAGCTACTTGAAGCGACTGCAGTTGCAGCTGCAGCAGTTGTAACGGCAGTATTCATAGGGACAGTAGTCGAAGAGACTGTAGCTGCAGCCGAAGAATTCATAGTCGATTCAGTTGAAGTATTGGAAGAACCTGCAGTTGGTGAAGCAGTTTTTGAACGGACAGTACTCGAAGGAATCTCAGTGGTAGGAGTAGTCGGGACCGAAGACGTAGCAGCAGCCTGAGTAGTGAAGGCTGTAGAAGAGGCAGAAGTAGAAGAAACTTCCGTTGGTGCAGAAGTATTAGAAAAAACTGTAGATGAAGCAGTTTTCATAGCCAAAGTCGTCGGAAAAGCCGTGGTAACGGCATTCGAACTTGCAGCAGGAGCTGTAGACACAGAAGCGGCATTTGACGGCGTCACTGATGCGTTAGATGCGGTGTTAGTCGTGGAAGAGTTCGTAGTTGCGGCAGCTGTCGTCGCAGCAGCAGTCGTCGCAGCAGCAGTAGTAGAAGAGATCGTAGTTACGGACGCGGCCGTTGAAGCCGCAGTTGGAGCGCTCGTAATAGCAGACGATGTAGGAGCCAACGTCGTAGGAGGTGCCGTCGTTGTAACTGAAGGACAGGTGCCGTCGATTCTCTTACCGGCGGGAGGAGGAGAAAACAAGGGCTGAGGTACCGAATTGGACGGCTCTAAAATCGTGTTTAATTAAAACTAATATATTGCTTTCTATACCCTATGCTGCTTACTCGGACAAAGGCAATAAGACCACATTTCCATATTACCATTGACATCATTCTTCGTTGAGCACCATGGAATACCTTTCTCAAAAGAAGTGCACTCAAAAAATCGTGTTCCATTGTAGATGAATGGGAAAATGCATTTGATCTGATCAGCTCCCGAGTTTCCCTCACATACATACGTCACGGAAGGAAAATCTGCAAGAAACATAATGCGCACCTAAAGTTAGAATAGTAGTTGTACGATACCGCTTGTGCACATGCTGACGGAGCAATCCTGGACATCTTTATTAGCTAAATAACACCACGGTTTTGATCTGGTTTTTGGATCAGGATTTCGACAGTAATTGTGATCGCCAAGTCCAGCTGCTGCGTATTGAGACACGGGAAACGTCGTTAATTGTGACCGTGTCCACTTCACACAACCATTCGTGCTTGATCCTCTATACCCGTACCCATTGTCCACAGTGCTGTAACACTTCATGTCTAAAAAGTGAAAAAAAAAACCATATCAAAGAATAGAACTTTGGACAGTATGTCAACCTACCTTCACACGCGTCTATATCGCAGTAAGTCCAATTGAGACATCCGCCCGTGTTGTTCGTGTAGCACCACGGTCTCGTACGATTCTCTGATATAGGATTGCGACAATAGGAATGATTGCCCAAACCCGCTTCCGGATACAGAGCAACCAAATTTGAATACGTGCTCAGCTCTGACCAATTGAGACACGATCTGCCGTCAGCGCTGACGGCCGTTGTACCTCGATAGTAAGTACCGTTATAGAAAGATCGAACACATTCTAGGAAATAAATGCTACCAATAAGCCATCAACGTCTTTAATTAATCTACCTCTGCCCTTTGTCGTTACATTAGCATAACCTGACGTGACGGAGCCTTGGACAAGTGTAGCAGTGATTGAAAATGTATATGCAGTCAACGCCGCTACATCAGAAATATGAGGAAGCGATACAGTTTGTATAGTAATAAATGTGAGTGCCGATGATTGAACAGCTGTTCCCGGGTAAATTTCCGAGTATTCTATATCATACGATGAGTCAGTTTTGACTATTGCAGGCGGTCCCGTCCATCTGAACGTTCCGTTCCCCTTTGTCCCGTCGTATTCCAGCTCCGGTAACGGGCCTTTTGACGAGGCTAAACGAAAATACGTCAAAAAAGGAGTCAAGTACAACAAAATACAATATGAATTACCATCTTCTCCTGAGCGTACTACTACCCAATTACTAGGGACGAGAGCGCCTGATCCACTTTTAACTAAGACTCGATACAAATATTCTAAATTTCATACGTATACAAAAACTAATACCATCATGAAAATTGACCCACCTGAGAAAGCTTCAACTCCGCTAGTGTCTGTTAGGGTTTCTACACCTTTTCCCTCAATCCCAACCTGAACAATTTGATCGTGACATGTTGGACCGTTCCAGGTAAAATCTGGACATCCGGCAAAGCTGACGTTCAAGCTGGCACTCCTCACTTTTGGAACGTCAATCAGTTGCCCATTGACCTCCAAATCCGCCAAACACCCTCCATAGCTTGTCACGTTTACACCATATCCAAGAGCTATTTCGTCCATCGTTGGTGAAGCGCCCTTGTGCTCCATTCCACCGAGATAAAAGTTTTCCAGAATTTTGGACGAATACGTGAGCACGTCGGTTATTTCGGATGAAGCGCTGTGAGAAACTCCGTCAACTGAAACAACGAGAGACGTCGTATCAATTGTTAAGTTAACCGTGTGCCACGCGCCGTCACATAAGCTCGCGTCTTTAGGCTGAACGCGAACGAGAAAGGGTCCATCTGCCGACTGGTTACCTTTCTTGTACCTCAAATCCAAACCATCAACGCGCGACTCTATGAAAAGAAAGTTGCTTTCGTCGTTGCTGTACGCGGCTAGAAGAAGACCGTTTGGCCAACTCGTTCGTAATCTGAAACTGAGTTGGAGCTGGATGCTTGATGACGACGACAAATTCAATTTAGCGTAGCCAGTGCCTCGGAAATGCATTCCTTTTTCAAGCGCTGGAGGACAGCCATTGGAGCTCCAGCGAACATTTTCGTAGCTTTTGTTCTTTAATAAATCAAACGATTGTTTGTTATTATCCAAGTATTTGATTCGCATGCAACCAATGAAGGGTTCTGTGTGGGACAAGACACTTGAAGCTTTGACAACCTGGTCTGATGCCACTCCTCCAACGTATGCATGGTCAACACTGACATCGATGTCGTTGCCGTATCGTGGTACGTTTAGAGACTTTTCATTCGAATCAACAGTGAGCGTAAGGGCATCGTTATTCTGGTTCTTCTTTTCTGCTTTTACTGCATGAAATTTCCCGTCATTTAACGCCTGTGTTGCAGTAATCACTGCAGAACCTTTATCGCCTTTAACAGCGAATGTCAATTTTCCACTCTCTAGCAGAAGGTATGCATACGATGATGGCCAGTCGTCTTTCTTGAAAGCAACAAAGAGCAAACCATCTGGAACTAACGTTCGAAAAGACAGTTCGGTTATAAACGATGTCCCACCACCAAAAGGATTGCTTTCAAATTTGATGTAGCCGAATCCTTCAAAAGATAATCCAGCAATGGCACTGGGTTGACTTGCAGGAACGTATCTTTTCTCTACAACGTATTTAGTTTTGTTATTTTCCTGTTTGTGCTTTTGCCACTCGAGTTTAACTGACGACTTCATCACTGATACTGGAGTAGGATAACGGTCACCCAGTAGACCTATGAGTAAAACAATTAATTAGACCGACTGGCATCAGACAAACATCTATACATATGCACCCGAAACACAAGAGTACGACACACTCAGCAACATTTTGCCCGAGCACGTCGTTTCAAAAGAAACATTAGAAGCGCGCAACTCGCAGTAGCTCCTGTACTCGCATGCCGTCTTCACAACGTCGATGGCGCTAGAAGAGACGGAAAGAATTGCCACCCTTTATAGTTACTCTGGAGTACACCCTTACGTTGACAAACTGCAAGGTGGAACCACTGCAGTTCCCGATCCGCAATCGCTGACTTCTTTGAACGTTACCGAACTAATCGTGATTAGATCGCTACTGCAATTGATTCTAAAGGACGTTGCTAAGATAGGTAGTTAGACTCCATCTGAGCCAATTACTGGCCAAAGCCGTTGTCACAGGCGGTGAGAGTCAGCGAATTCGTCCCTAACAGAACGTTACTAGGTCGCTAATAAGTCAATTTAGGCCGAAAGAACCTTGGATGCACCAAAATAGTGCGACAAGAGCAAATGAAACGATCATTACGCCGAAGCTTTCGCTTTAGGGATTAGGGAGGAGAAAATTCGCTGTGTGTGGCAAAGATTTTCATCAATATCCCGTAAGTAGGAGTTCCCCCAGCGTTGCAGAAAGACTGGGAGATCTCTGCATCTTTCCGTCCATCATCATTTGGATACAGCCCGACTAGAGACAATCACTGTCAGTAGTCTAGTCACCGCACAATGCTTAGAAACAACACGGCTAAAGATAGCTTCGGATCCTCCCACTACATGCATTAGCATATGCGATTATAAATAGACTCGTGGCACACTTCCAGCCGTCGCTTCTTTGTTGTTCCGCGTGCAGTGTAGTTTGTTTTGGTTAGCTTGGAAAAGAGGAGTCCGGACTCCAACTATTAATTACGAATATCTCATCGATTCGATAAGCTCACTTTTTCATTTTGCAGACGTCCCCTTTGGCTTGGTAGCAGATCTTATCATTTCGTCGTCATCTGTACTGCATTCGTTTCTTTCGGCTTTCTACAAATTCAAAGAATTCATTTTTGACGTGCTTCTCTACCTCTAAAAAGACGTGGGAGGCTGAGATGGGATAAACGGACAATGAACGGTTTTTCGGAATGCGATGGAAAGAAGGCCCATTTTTTTTCGAGCTCGCGGTTCCCAGCTCACTGATTCCAGGGATCATCCAGTCGCCCCGCACTCGAGCGTCTCCACAGGCGCTGCGTGACGTCTGACAAAGGCGATGCTTCGGCTGAAACGCTTCTTCGCGTTGTGAGCACTGCTGAGAGCCGCTGAGAGCATCTTTGGGGCGCTGCGTTTGCCCACGGATAATAACCGTGGTTTTCCAGCTGCGTTTGCCTCTCCTATTAACGCGCGCTAACTCGACGAAAGCTGCAGGAGCTACAGGGAGCTGAACTGAATAAAGGAAATGTGCAGCAGCCTTTCTTATAGATTTGCGGTCAATTATTAGAAGCCTTTGAGCCTATCACGTGATGGCAAATTGTCGCGTTGCTTGCAAGCGCGTCGTTCTTCCTGGAGGACGACTCGTCGATGGCGAATGCTGCGTAGAAGTAACCGATGGCACTATCACATCGATATCGAAAGATCTCGAATCTGGGGGCCCAGATGGGTCCCCCCTTCACAAAGCTGACCTCGTCGTTCCCGGATTCGTGGACATTCACAATCATGGAATAGGTACAATAAAGTATTAAGGGGTAAATTAACTCATTTCCTTTCCAGGTGGTTCAAACGATATTCTCGAGAATTGGGCTAATCCAGGTAATTATTAATTAATTTAATAGTTATATGTAACTTATTAAATCTTTGTTTTAGACTACACCCTTTCTCGTCTTCCATCGTGGGGCATCACATCGTGTTTAGCGTCGGTCGTCTTTTCAAAACCTCACCTTGTCTCCGATAAAGTGATTTCATCTCTCACTCATTCTTTTGGCGATACAAGACACGGTGCAGTGTTAGAGGGGATTCACGCAGAGGTAAAGTACGTAAGCATGTTAGCTGACTTCCTAAACTTCTTTGTGTATCTTATGCTAGGGTCCTGTCATTAATGACTGGGGTGCTCTGCCTCAAATTTCAACGGACATCTCCCTATCGAATTTCGAAAATCTTCTTTCTTCTCTTCCGAATCTCAAAATTATGACAATCAGTCCTCACCTCGAATCGAAGCGACACTACGAACGTCTCGAGGCTCTCCTACGACGAAACGTCGTTCCCGCTTTGGGTCACGACAAAGTGGCAAGCGAGACGGAAATCCTCGGCGCTCTGCGCCTCGCACAATCGCATGGGAAGCGACTTCACGTGACGCACTGTTTCAACGTTTCGACGTTTCATCATCGTAATCCCGGACTCGTCAATTTCGGACTGACATCCGAATTTCCTCGTTTCGAGAAGTACGAGAACTTGAAACCGCCTACTATTGAACTCGTCGGCGATTTATCGCACGTGTACGAAACAGTATAGCTTATATAGAATTATTTATTTATTGATTTTTTAGTCATCCGCTAACATTGACGACTGCCGTTCGCGCTCGTCAAGCTTCCGACATTGCCTTTGTTACGGACGCTGTGCAAGAGCCCCTGCCTGGACAGAAGGTCATGTACAATGGAAGACGGCGTATGATATCTATAGTCATTACATACATGGTCTAAAATTTACTGTTATTAGTTGAAGTGTCTTCCGACGCCACACGAGTCGTTTTATCGGGTACGGATACGTTAGCTGGCAGCTGTTCGTCTCTACTTCAGACGTTTTATTTTTTGGTAAATAATCTTGGTGTGTCGATTGGGTCGGCGGTGCAGATGCTAGCGGAGACACCTGCTCGGTATTCTCTTTATTTTTCTATGGTTCTGAAAGAGATTTGGATTTGTTTTTAGAATTGCTGGTATTGCTGGAATTGGTGAACTTTCTGTGGGAAAACGAGGCGATTTGCTTTGTTTTGACGCAGACCTTCGCCTGATGTCGACAATTGTAGCGGGAAGAGTAGCGTACGCCTGTTCATAATAAAACATCAGCAATCGCTCCTAGAGTTGACAGTAGCATCCGCGAGGCTCATATAAATGCGATTTCTTCCAAGGTACCCCAATTGGTAATACTTACATTTATTTTTGGCACTGGGTGGGACTCTGTTTTGAATTTTCTCTGAACCTGGAGAGATAGAGTTCGGGCTTCATTGAAGAAAATCATTTTTCGCGTATATGAATTGTGTAATAAATTTATTACAGATCTGGGTTAAAATCGCGGCTCAATTAAATGAATCAATTCAGGTTATTTAGCGCGCTTTGGCTCGTTCTGCTTTTGCATTTTCTTTCGATTTCGTCACACAGAAAGCGATGTTCAAGCGAAAATCGACGCGACGACAAGACAAACTGCCACCAGAAGTACAATCAAGGTGAGGCCTCCTGAGAGGAAACAAAAGCAAAAACTCGAAATCACGATGTTAGGAAGAAGTCTCATTGCCACGATCGGATTTCATCTATCCAAAAGTAGCCCAATCTACGGCTGCTTTCGCAAAGAAGGCGTAAGATTCTCATACGAGTGCCTCGTTTGTGTTAGAAGCTCAGAATCTCATCGTAGAATCGGGTTTTACGTGCGACGATGATAGCGAAGCTCGTCGAGGCGCTGGCTGACATATTGGCGTGATCAAACTTCGCCTTCTTGGCTCTCTCCAGACGATGCAGTTCGGGGAGCCCCCCTTATATAAGCTTACCAGGTAAGCGAGACTATAGGCATGCGCTTAGGGGGCGGGCCTCTCTAACAGCGTCGTACATGGAGATTGAGTGCCACAGGCTGCGTTTTGGACATAGACCGATTTTCGACCGAATCTAAACATTAGGGTTCGATTTCTGACAGTCTAATCGTGGGTGGGTTGGGGCTCATGCGAGGGCTCGTGGCAGAGCATGCATGAATCTCCCGCTTTATGTACGAAGCGGAGAGTGTAGACGGGACAAAATCCGGTTTTAGAGCAGTTATTGATCATAGAATATTTATTGATTGTGGTGAGCGCCGCTCTCCTTTCTGTTGCCCGTACACAACCTGGTTAGGGACTAGGCTACTGTAGACCTACATGTATGTCTGCTTCCCGTATACTAACTTCGATCCCGTCTAACCCATAGGGGATCGACGTCGCGGAAATTCGACATCAGTAGGACTTGGCTTCCAACGCGACTCGGATATCTGCTTTCACAGATCGCCCAAGTAGACTATCTCGAGTAGAGTCTAAGATGTAACTGCGTGCAGACAAAATTTCCAGCTGTCTTGACAACTGCATTTTTTTGTGCGCTCACGGAACTTGTACAATACTATTACGGATTGACTACAACACGGTCGACTCGTGAAACGAAACGAAGAAGTACGTTTTCGGTAGAAGGACCACTGATTCTTCACAGACGGAGGCAATGAATGGTGAAATCAATGTATGAATGGCCTGGAATTCCTTTTGCGACGCGTTTGTCCTGCACAATAAAGGAACGAACGCGTCGTCCCCAGTATTTCTCAAAGTCGTTTCCGGAGTCTGTTGCCGAAGCAATAGTGTAAGAAGGCCAGTCATCCTCATTGGAGTAGTAAGTGCAAGCTCTAGATGGCATTGATTCGATATTGAACACCCACATCGCGGCTCCTTGAGCGCTGTCGTAGCTTGGGCCGAATTCGCTGCCAGGAACGTAGAGAATATGGCTGTTGTGAGTTTCGTGAGAACCGGAACCGCAATTCAGAGAGTAACTCTTGCTCTCTCCAAACGGCGTGTACGTGCATGTGTTTCCTACACAGCCCACTGAAGCCGTAGCCGGTTTCGGAGGCAGTGAGAAGTGAAAAGGCTGCGATGGAGTGGATAATATAAGACACCAGTATACTATGTACGAAGTCAAATTACCGCTAGGAGAGCGACTTGAATAAATGCACTGAAAAGGACCGAGTATGTGATGAAAGACATATCGTCGACGCGCTGTTGGAAAGGTGAAAAGTGAACGCAATGCTAAAAACGTTCTCTTTTAAAGGCATCACCGTACCCAGCCGGAAAATCGTCATTTGTTTTTTTCAAATGATACGGAACCGGTAATGGACTCGTGCAAATGTTTGTGGTCTCACAGTCTCATGCACTTAGCCGGCGAACTCGAAGCGACCACAGCCGCTGGCCAAGTTTATTTGCGCCCGCAGGTAAACGTATAGATAAATATATCATTGCTATCACACCGCCGCTCTTTCGACGGTTCAAATCTATATCCGGCGCCATTGACCTACAGTAGCCCCAAAGCGAAGAATGAATCGATTGTTCGAATAGCGTTGACTTAGCTACGTACGTTCTCGCGTGCTCGGCCATGCAGGCCCGGCCGCGGCACTCTACGTGTGTGGTTGTACAGCCTCGAAAAACCGAGATCATGTGAATCCTAGCTAAGAAGAGATCACGACGAACGATGTTTCTTATACTACTTGCATAAGCGACGCTCGCGCTCGGGAACGCTCGGCGACGCTCGCGTGCGTCGCCTAGCGTCACTGCATGAGCCGCGCGACGCTTGGGTTTCAACGTCAGGGCGAGGGTCAATTAGTGTACCGTCTTTTACAAGGCCACAATTAGTGTACCGTCTTTTAAAAGGCCGGCGGCACGGAAATTTGGGTGGGCCACTCGAGAAGTAACCGCTTACTTTTCGCAACAGTATAGCTTATATAGAATTATTTATTGATTTTTTGTCATCCGCTAACATTGAAGACTGCGCTGTTCGCAAGCTTCCGACATTGCCTTTGTTACGGACGCTGTGCAAGAGCCCCTGTCTGGACAGGAGGTCATGTACAATGATATCTATGTCATTACATGCTTGGTCTAAAATTTACTGTTTTAGTTGAAGTGTCTTCCGACGCCACACGAGTAAGAGACAGGCGGTTCTTGACTGCTGTCATCAGCTGAATGAAAAGCTAGAGATCGTCAGAGAAAAGTTGGGAAGGGATGCAACTTGGCCTGAGATTGCCAAAGAAGCTTTGAAAATGGATATCGATTTGTCTGCGAAGGCGTGGTAAGAATACAACCGATGTTGATCTGATCCATTTTCTCCAAGGGCTGGACGCAGCGATGATGCCATATTTCGCTACTTTATCTATGGAGCAGCTTGCACGGAAGTGGAGATTGACGTATTGACTGGTGAAAGGGAAATACTCTGCACTGGCATTATCCAGGATAGCGGTCAAAGGTTCCATAATATCTTATGTCTAGGAATGCAATATAATGATGATTTCTTAGTATGAACCCTTATATTGACGTGGGGCCAAGTGCGTGGTGCTTTTGTCATGGGCTTGGGTTATTGGCTTCTTGAAGACATTAAACGTGATCCTGAAACGGGGCAACTTTTGAAAAAGAATACTTGGGTATCGTTTGTGCGTGTCTTTCCTCATCTTGACGTCGCTTTTTTTTTTTCGTTTAGGGATATCATCCTCCTGGCCCCAAGGATATTCCAGTTGACTTCAGAGTAGAGTTTCTCAGAGATGCACCAAATCCGTTGGGTGTCTTGGGTTCAAAAGGTATGGACAGTCTGTTGATCACTATTCTCGTCAGGCTAATCTTTATATGTATATATAGCGACGGGTGAACCGTCGATTTGCATGTCTTGCTCAGCAGTATTCGCTATCGCACAGGCTCTATCGAGTGCTAGAGCAGAAGTGGGAGAAAGCAGAGTCATTTCACTAGGTGTGAGTCCACGAAATGAAAATGTTCTTTAGTCAGTCCATCTTGTGTTATAGACGGGCCAGTGACCGTCGAACGTGTTCAAGAACTTGCTTCGCTTAAAACCGAGCAGCTGTTTATCTAAAAGTGTTGAATTGAGCATTTGTTCATATTTAATTAATGACGTCACCTTAGCGCGCTATCGCCGACGTCGTGGACGAAGAAAGGACGAGAAACAGCTCTGGTACGACGCGCTGTACCCTTTCAGGTACGTTTAGAAACGTTCTTGATCCTTCGCCCGCTGTTGCAAAGGCGCGAAAAGGAGAGTTTCGCGTTATCCTTTGCGACGTCGATATAAGACGCTCAAAAGCGCATTTAGAGAGCACGTTTCGACTTGATCATGTGCACGTTGTATCGATGAACGGCTTTCGTGACCGAAAAAGAGTCGAACAGCTCATCAACCCCTCCCTCCCTTTTTCGAACGCCGATTCGTTGGCTAGGTTAGGTCTTACGGCGCCGAATGTCCTAAATAATACCTATTTATCGTTATGAGAGGGTCAGATAGACGATTTGCGATCGGGCCATGCTTCACCGATCTTGAATCTGATATCTTAGACTTTTCCAATTTTTTGCGTCAAGCGATGGAGCTTTGCTATCAAGTCAAATTTTCTGAATCGAACTTGTCTATCATTCAAAGTTTTAGCGAGAATTATATTCACGGCGGCGTGGTTACTACTGAGTGTAACGGAAGTGAGTCATTTTGAGCAAAATTTGACCGGCATCGAACGTTAGAGCCCCATAAAGTTGGTAAACTAACAAAATTCAACAATTCTAGCGCGTTTATCTAAGAATTGGCGAGGTCCGGTTTTTTACCATAGCACGCGGTTTTTGGTCGAAAACCGTGTCTCTCAAAAGTCTGATTTTTTGGTGTTAAACGATAGGACTTGACTCCACGGTCTCAAAATTGTCAAGCTGGCCGTGTTTTTTTGAAGGGCGTGACTAATATTAACCCATACCGGAAGGGGGTCTTTTGGAGGCGAAATTTGACCTCCATCAACTGTTCGACCCTGCAGCTGTGTCAAACTATTATGGTACAATAGATCTAGCGTGTTTATTTGGAAATCCGTGAGTTGAGGTTTTTAGGCAAACCGTGAGCTATAGCACACGGTTTTTGGTCATTTTGGTGACCTCTCCGATTCTCAAAATTTCTTTATAGAACGATGGGTATTGGTTGCCTGTTTGACCTCGCGGTACCAAAAGGACCCCACACCTCGAATTTTGGCTAAAATTCGAATTTTTGTAGATGATTTATATCAGCACATGGATCAATTCCCTCCTTCTCCATCGTGTTCCTACAGCCTTTCAAGGTAAAGAAGACAATGGATATGAGTGTTCAATGCACTGAATTGATTTTTTTTCAGTTTTCTTCTCTCCCCAACGCGTCGATCAATCCGACGATTTTTAGATGCAGAAAGAAGAAGACGCAGACGAAGACATCACCCTGGGGACTTGGGTTAAAGTCTCCCTCCTTGTGGGCTGGAGGTTAATCAGCGCCTCCCCTGTGGACTTGGGTTAAAATTCACCCTGGGGACTTGGGTTAAAGTCTCCCTCCTTGGAGGCTGGAGGTTAATGTGCCTACCCCCTGTGGACTTGGGTTAAAGTTCACTGTGGGGACTGCAGTCTCAGTCCCACCGCTTGGCCAGGAGGTCAAGCGGCAGCGCAGGAGCGGCGGCCCAGGGACAACGAAAGGAGGAAGAGGAAAAGGTGGAAGGGGAGACAAGAAGACTTTTAATTTTTTATTTTGTACATCCGGGATATTATCAATAAAAATTTGGCCATACGTTCCCCTACTTTTTCGCTCAATGACATGCGACGCAGAATGACGTATAATACGTCATCTGCGTCGCCTGCTTTAGTTTAGCTTTATTAGGGACTGTCGACAACGTCAGGCTCACTTTCATGCAAAAGGAGCGCCGAGTCCCAAACAAAGCTAAACTAACGTGCTCTTGTCTCCATACCCTGGAGATCAAGAGTAGACAAAAAAAAGGCACGCAACTATTCTCATGCACTAAACCTAGCATGCAAAAAGAGTCAATCCATGCTGGCATCTTCTTGTCTTCACATTTCCTCTTCAGATCGGGAAGCTATAAAAACGAAATACGCTCATACCAAAGAGCCACCCGACGTCGACAGGGTACTGTAGACAAAAAAAAGGGACTGAGACTGAGCCGCTAGGACAGCTCTATGAGGGGCCCCACTTGCGCTGGAGGCTTGGACGATGTCATAAGGAAGACCTCATCGATCGGTGACAAAGAGCGACGAGAAACCGAGCATTTGCCGTCACGTCGCGCTCTCCTAAAATGATCGCGAGGCTCCGGATCGACGGCGACGAGAAGTTCGAGCTCCTTTTGCTCGTCGCTTTCTTTTTCTCGATGCGGCTAAACTCTCCGAACGCGTATTTCAGGACTGCTTTACGTGCGACGAGGGAGAGAACGAATTTGCGAGCAGACGTCGGTTCTAGGGGGACCCTCGCGACGCGACCTGCTGGGAGGCATCCTCGGACTTATTTAAGAGTCTAAATACGCTTACCAAGACGCTATTGTTTCGTACGCACGAGAAAAGCGTGAAAACGGCGAATTACCTTGTTCGCGCATGCGTAGACCCTAGAAAAAAAGTAACCAATACATCAATAGCACATAAACTGCTATGTATGTAAAAGCTCTAGTCATAATTCCTAGCGGCTAATATCTCAGGCATGTCAAATACGAGTTTGATAAGACTACATAAAATACTGACGTAAAAAAGGAGATACAAAAGCATAGGCATGTAGATATAGTATACCAGACTCACCTGGCCTCCTCTATCTTCAATCATCCGACGACACACCTTAATTTCTCACGTCAAGATGAGCCCCTCTCAAAGCCCTGCCTTACCTTCAACTTGAAGTTTACTAATCGTGCGTTGAAGACGATCATGCTCTGAATCTTCTAAGTATAGCAGAAGACAGCTATCTGTTTCATAAAGAGCTACAAAAAAACGGCTAGCCGATTAATTCAGAACTCACCGATTGTTAATTGCCAACCTGAAGATAAAAAAGCTATACCTGTGCGTAGTTAATTGATTAATTAAAGAGCGAAATTAGGGATCGAGTGACATGCGTGGTTGCACATCTTTGCTAGCCACGCGCAGTGTATTCTGCAACCGAAAGCCTGAATGATAACAAAGACAAAACTCACACATTCGCTATTCCTAGCTCTCACTGACTCACAGTATATTTTCGCCGACATATCTATCACGACGTCGGTTGCTATGAACGGCCAACACGATGGTCCGCCGTCTCATTTCACAAGAATCGTGAGCGGCCAGGCGACAATGATTGCAGTAGGATTCTGCCTAAGTCTTTCTATTCTTCTCGCCGTTTCGCCCATATTCGTTTACTATTATGTGGACATACCTTCACGGAACGATGTAAAGCTTAGTCGGTTTA
This sequence comes from Oscarella lobularis, assembly GCF_947507565.1. NCBI lineage: Eukaryota > Metazoa > Porifera > Homoscleromorpha > Homosclerophorida > Oscarellidae > Oscarella > Oscarella lobularis. The sequence goes on from NC_089186.1 coordinate 1,522,389, forward strand.
TACATAGGCAGCCTGGTGTAGTGGTAGCGCATTCCAACGCGGTAAACGTACCGTAATTGAAATCGAAATTAGATACTAATACCAGCGCGGCTGGTCTGTCTCACTTCGGCTTGCTCGATACTGTGATAACAAAGTTGATCTGTTAATAGGAACGTTTGTGCCAAAAGAAATCGCCTCAATTTGTTCCGAGAGTCTTAACAGAACAATCTCTATGCAAATCAATATTTCATAATCATAATGACAACAGAAGCACGATGACGGGGCTTACGGCGGCGGCGAAAGAGCAAATGGAGAAAATACCCGTGGCCGGGTGTGGAAATTTCACGATGGCAGAGAACGATTTGATAATATTGTTCCACGCAATCGATACATCTAACTTACCTGATGAAGACAAAGGAGAGGCAAAGATAATGCTCTGTCTTTACGCCTATGGAGACTGCGGTGACTTAGGCAAACTAACAAAGAAAACTAACAGAAACAAATGCGACTGTTCAGGATTTTCGGAGTTCCAGACGGAGACTGACTTCAAACCGCTGATAAGAAACTTCTCATCCTGCCTACAACCTCCCGATTTCGCGCTACCATTTATTACTTCTTCCTACACGAACGAGACTAATAACGAGACAGTTTGTTCAAAGAACTTGCTACCCACTACAAGCCCATGTTTGCAAACTTGCGGCATGTACTGCTCACCTTTGTGTAACCAGCCGGGAAGCTCAATCGGCGCAAAAATTTTTCACGTCGCACTTTATATTACAATTGCGCTGTTGTGGATTTGCATTGCGGTGATGTTCATTACTTGGCTAAAGCTAAGAAAATTGTACGCTCAATGTTCAAAAAATTAAAATTTTAAAGTTTTTTATTCAGCAAACAGTCTCAAACCGGATTGTCCTTTTGCCTACCACTCGCAGTTATCAGTAAGTTTCGATTCAATATAAAGAATGCGTTACTAGTACTTAATTATCTGCAACTATCAGATAGCGCCCTAAGCATCACTTTGATTTGGGGTCAAAAGAGGATATACTGTAGGTACAGAAACAGGTTTGAATCTATGTACAATCCAACAAAACTATGCCTTATTCAAGGTAGAGTGATACGCTCTATATAACTATTAGTGCGTACGTCATATAATATCGGTTTAGGATATCTCGCCCATTATGGACTACTGTGGTTCGTCTTTTCTTGGCTAAATTCCGTGGTCAGTGCACTAGTAACCGTGTGGAATCCCGAAAGGTTTAGCGAGAAACGGAGAAAGGCACTATACTTCTTTCAACTGACTCTATCGATAATCGCACCGGGAGGAATTGTCATGTTCACCTCACTACGTGGCATTCGCTACTCTGGGACAAATGTTTACAGCTTCTTCTGCGCACCTACAATCAACTCGTTCTTTTACACATATACACTGCCCGTCAATATTATAGTTTTTTGTGGGACAATAGTTTCGGCCATTGTTATGTACAAGCTGCATCAGGTAAATAGCTTCATTTGAAAAATCGATTTCGCTAATACTTTCTCTTCGAAGGCAAAAAAGTCTTCCTTTCATCAGCGCTGCCCTGAAACCAGTCAAAAAACGTTTCAAGCCTACTCGTTGGTTCAAAAGCGATTCTTTTTCCTATCAATTCTAATACCTCTTTTCTTCGCCGCCTTTGCGACGGCTTCTATCATCTACGCTCGGACATCTATTCCACATATAGGAAAAGTTTTGAGCTCAGAAAAATGCTCAAACGAGTCACAACGGTGCGGACCTGACTTCCAGGAACCGTGGCAAACCTCGTTTGCTCCTTTAGGTGCTATCGTACTGTTTTGGCTTTGTGCCGCTTCTGTGGTTGCCTATGTGCACGTGCCACGTGCGGCCAGAGCCTTTTGGCTGCAACTGTGGCGAAAATGCACAAGAAAAAATACAGGTCTACATTCGGACGATACGGCCGGAAGTTCAACGGGAAGAACACGCCTGTTCTCTTCCTCAAGTGAATCTATTAGAGAGAGCAGTACCTAACCTTTCGAAATTAGAATTGCCAGTAGATTCGAATGTGCATGGCGTCGCTTGACCATGAAAATGATTGTGAGAAACCCGTGCGCTTTATAGTTCGCCACTTAGAACAGTGGAAAGCTTGCTGTAGTCTGTAATCTGACGTTGGACGAGATGAGCTAGGACCGAAAGGAGCCCCGGAGTGAAGTGACTTACTTTGGTACTCTTATAGGCTTAGAAAGACGTCGATAATCTAGATTTTCACGTCTTCTCGCTCGATTCGCCACGAGTAGGAATGATCTTACGTTTCTATCGAAGATGCCCGTATGTCCGTGAAAAAGCACATCGTTGAGCAGTCAATAGTCACTTTTAGACTAGCAGCATTGTTCATTGTCTGTAAACTGCCAAAATAGTTCTAAGTGACTTCTGCTGGCTCGTCTAGCTGCAAAATACATGTTATTCTAACTATGGAGAAGATTACAAAAGATTTGAGGTCTTCGACCGTTTCTTTATCCTAGTCAGGGAAAGCCGCAGCCGAGTCAGCGCAGTGTCTAATAGCAGTCTATAAGCATAATCATTTTTCTTAGGAGAAACACTTGCCGCCTTGCGGCGAAACATCCGTTAGGAATATATTTAGATGTGACTTCGGAGAAAGTAGATGCTTCCGGGCAGAAAGTGCTAGTTCCACTTGCACAGATACTATATATATATAAACTGAAGAGCGAGTTTTGGCTTAGAGCAGAGAAGAAAGCCGACTCCACTATGTTCATCTTACTCTCAATCCCCTTCATCATTCTTACTTCTGACGCGCTTACAAGTGAGAAGGCCTTTCTCTAAAAAAAGGCTACAGGCTTAGCACAATGAACTGCGTATGAATATAGACGAACGCTTAAAGCGCGACTCCCAAGCGGCGATCTGCTACGGATATGACGCGTATACCGACTCTTCGTACGACGTCTCAGTTAGTGCAGATCAAGGACTTGTCACGTTGAATTGCTGCCAGATGGATGCCGTGTACGTTTCGCGGTGGCGGAAACTGGAGAACGGAAGTCAAGTTCGCCTTTCGCTGTGTCTCGACGGCCGACTGGGAGACGAGTTCGCCTGCTGGAAATATCAATCGCGCCTTCTCGTTCGTCTTCTCGTCAATGCGACGAATTTAAGTCGAGTGGATGAAGCGACGTTTCTGTGCGGAAAAGAACCGTTGTGGAATGATAATTTCTATGTTACGACGACAATTCGTTTCGCAGTTCCTCCTACGGCTTCGCCTCCGCTTAGCCCAGCAATTTCCCCCGTTAGGCCACGAGGTGTGCACGTACAGTAATAGCTATTACACGTAGGAGAAAAGGCGGTATCTGAGTGACATAGAGCCAAGTCAAGAAGGCGTGTCCACTCTATAGGAGTTACGAACGTTATGGGTTCATAACTTCCCTATAGGGTGGTTATGCATGTCCGCGCGCCCTTTGTCACAACGGAATATAACATATTATACGAGTGAGTACTTACTTTCGTGCGCCGTCTCTCGCAGATTCAAATTGCAGCGCGACCCTGTTTGAAACGTCGCCCACAGATCGAAGATATGCTTTACGCGGAAGCGTTACTTGCCTCTCTAATTTCAATCGTCTCGTTTGGAAGGCCGGGGACGAGAGCGTTGGTAAGTGTGCGGAAGATTCTGGAATGCCGGTGGCGTGCTACGAAGAGTTGGACGGTGGTCTTGAATTGAAAATCTTTTCCCAAGAGAAAAGGAGCCTAAAGAAATTCAAATGTATTGGCCGACGCGTGGCAAACGAGGAACCTGGTTCCGTCAAATCGAGAGTTTGCACTGTGAAAATCTCCTGGAGTTAGCAACTCGTTGACGCGATATTTTTCACGCCGAGCTCGCCGTTTGTGTTCCCTAGTCTCTAAGTCAACTGCTCGCGCTATTCATAGTAGAGGATCTGTCTTTACTGAATAAATCAGAAGTAAACCAGAAATAGCGCCAAGACAATCAAACGTCTTATCAGCCCCTTCTTTCCGGCTGAAAGAAGCTTTCGCGCCAACGCGCTTCGGCCAAGTGTGACGGCGCGTGCCACTGGAGCCGATGGCCCTATACGCAAATCAATCAATGGGCAAATAACCATGAAACAAATCGGGTTTGACAAGGTGAGACAATAAGTCTCTTACCTGTATATTTCTATAGATTTTCACGTAGTGGCAATAGAGGGTTTCATAGGCTACGGTCGAATACGGGTAGGACACCACGAATTACTACTATACATGTATATAGTTCATGGCTTTAGACTAATTAATTTTGAACAACGACCTAAGCGACCAATAACCTTAACATAAGTATGCTGTCGGCTTGAGAAGAAGAGGTCAACTGATTTCGCTTAATTGTGAGGAAGTATGCCTATAAGGGCACGAAAACAGAAGGATGCTAGAAACAAGAACAAAAGCATACACTCTCACCTTTTAATTCATGACGCGTCTCCGCGAGACTGCAACTTTTGCCAGAGACCATTCTATACAAACATCTTAGTTTCCCAGTACAGGACGTCCTTCCGGTGATGTAATACCGCGACTACATGCATAGGCTTCCTCCATTTATTAAATGTCGGCTCAAGGCGCTAAAGAGAGTGCATGACTGGGACGCAAAAGCCAATAAAATGCAACCGCAAAAACCTCATTGCATGGTACACCGCATGTGAGCTAGCCCCTTCCCTTGGCGTCATCATAAAAGAATAAAAAATAGCAGCACTGCAGTCATATATAAACGCATCGCTACAAACGAGCAAAGTCAGTCGAAAAGGTCAATTAAGAGAGCCCCTCCGCCACACTCCGCGTTATGCCGTCACTCGTCACAGTCGTCGGTGTTTGTGAGTTAGTGCATGTGACCGACTGCGATTGCAATATTATAACAAGTCGTTTCCCGCACTCTAGGTCTAGTCTTTGTTTCCAACCCTCTAGGCCGATTCTTGTTAGCTCAAGGCTCGCTAAGTTAGTAAGAGCGTTGCGAAAAATCGTGCTGTGGATAGAGGCGGTTCCTCCTATATTCTATAGGCGGTTGCAGTTGGAACGGCGCGGAATTAAAAAGAAAAATCATCCTAGAAAAAGAAAATATGAACGGCACGGAGATCCGCTGTTCTAGCGTGGAAGGAAAAGTGAGGTGGGAGTTTAATAAATCTGAAATAGCGAAATGCGGCGACCAAAAGAACGAAGATGTGTGCACCGAATATGTATCACAGATATCGGAACGTCTAAAAATTGACCCGATACATCATACTCTACAATCGGCCATTTACTATTGCGAGCACAAGTCCAAGTCCTCGACAGTATGCTCAGTCGAAGTCAAAGGACCAAAGCAAACAAAGCAGCCAGATGAAACTCCTACTTCGACCCTTCGTAGCTCAACTGGTCCTACGATTACCTATGATACTTCTAGTGCTGCTTTGAATGAAACTTCCTATGTCAACGCTACAGAGTTTCCAAATGAAACGCCTTCCTTGGTGGGCACAAGTCCCACTAATTCTACTCGTTTATCATATTCTAGTGCTGCTTTGAATGCAACTTCCTATGTCAACGCAAAAAACATTCTAAATGAAACGCCTTCTTTGGTGGGCGCAAGTTCCACTAATTCTACTCCTTTATCGAAGAAGTGAGTCAGACATACGGCTATTGCTACTTGATTAATCGATTATCTTTTTCGTTCAGAGCTAACGTTACGGCGGCTATAGTTTGTGCGATTGTCATACTAGTTGGGCTGTGCGTTGGGACGGGACTAGTAATATTTCTCAAAAAAGAAAAATCCCTCTGCTGTCGACAATGTGACGAAGACGATCGGGATAGAGTGAGCGAGATTTGGAAAGACGAGTGTACGTTTCTGAATGGAAAAAACGTAATTCCAATTAGCAGCATCACAACCGGAAAGATATTAGGCATAAAAGAGGCCACTAATTATTTAAAATAACAAATTAGGGTGCACTTGTAGGAGAAGGTCAATTTGGCACCGTAGCCGAAGGAAACCTGACAACGCAAACAAGTACCGGAGAAGTGTATACGATAAAGATTGCCGTGAAAACGTTTCGAGGTAAAGTGCGTTCAGTCTAGCGCGGTACCGCATGCCTCATGGACCGTCTAGACGAACTGCAGGCAGAAGACTTTCAAAAGGAAGCGAAACTATTAGCGAGCCTCGGTCTTCATACGAATCTTACGCGGATTTACGGACACTGCGTCGAAAACGGACGTATGTCCGTTAATTAATTAAATTTTCATTGAATTAATATGTACTTGCGATTTCTTTTTTCTAGACGTTAGCAAAATTGCGATGGAATACGCCGAAATGGGCGACCTTCATCGTTATCTTCGTCGAATGAGAAGTGAGAAAAATACGTTCACACTCGACGAAAGGAAGGCGATCGACTACGGACGACAAATTGCCAAAGGAATGCAATTCATCGCTTCAAAAGGGGTCGGGTTAAAAAGCAAATTATAATTAATTAATTAATTTGTCAATTAGTGCGTTCATCGCGATTTGGCGGCTAGAAACGTTCTCGTTTTTGAGGGCGAGCGACTAAAGATATGCGATTTTGGACTGGCTAGAGATCTCCAGTCAGCTGCCTACTACAGAAAAAGGACAAAGGTGCGCAATATTACCCTATACGAAGTGGACGTACAGTATCAAGATTTTCTATCAGGGTGGCGTAATTCCGTTCAAATGGTGCGCACCGGAAGTCCTGCTCTACAAAACTTACAGCGAATACAGTGACGTGTAAACTAATTAAATAAAATTATTTAACTAATAATCTCAATTAATTTAAATTTTTTCTTTCATACGCAGTTGGTCTTATGGCATTGTCCTGTGGGAAATTGTAACCTACGGCGGAACTCCCTATCCGGGAGTGCCGATTGAAAAATTGTTTGAATTATTGACGGGGGATTGTGTATATCGCATGAGCAAACCGAGACTGTGTTCGGACAAGATGTAAGGCCTCATCGTCTCATTGCCGATATAATTAGTAAAATTGTTTTTCGTTTTGCGGGAGCTCAGCTACGAAATTATGATGCACTGTTGGAGTTCAATCCCCGATCAAAGACCTATGTTTTCGAGCCTAATAACCAATATTTTGGTTTCAACTGATTTGAAGGGATTGACGTACAAGCAACGACCGAACGCGGGCGGAATGTAAATGCACGGAGTGTTTATGCTTGTGAATGAAGTGAATAGATTCGACTTGGGAACATTAGTTGTATCGGAAGGGTGCTTTGCTATTGAATACACGTACCTGAAGAATAGACCAGTCACCAGTGCTCCGGTGCTTTCTCTCGATCACTTTGACGTCCAGCCAACACAATTAATTAATTAAGTCTTCTATTTTGACGTACTGTTTGCGCTTTCGCTGCCTTCGACCCTGGAGAAGACGGCCAACGTCCAAGAGGTTTGATTGGTACCTAAATCCGAATACCAGATCACATTGATCGTCCTCGATCGTCGCACAAATCGAACATGGCGAAGAAAAGAAGAAAAGGAGCCAACTTTAGCGCGCGCGGGAGGTCGGTTTAATCAGGGCTTGGCCTGCACCGCCTGCACTACATCACCGCCCGGACCAGTAGGGCCATGGCCCGACCAATAAATTTGCAGCAATTTTTTGTAGTTTACCGTATCTCACTGAGTCATTGCGTTGCACCACTTATATTATACATACATATGTGCGCTATGCAAACATCCACGGCTTTCTAAAGAATGATTCAAGCAATAAAAACTTTACCGACCACGTCCACATAGCTAAAGCGGCTGGAGGTCAAGCCCCCAGACCCCCTTCTATACCAAACAAAACATTTTCTACTTCACAATGACATGCTAAGAATAGGCCCAACCATGCAATCACAATATTACTCTGCACTAAACCATTACAATAATTCATTCAACTGTACTAAAATTTAGTTCAAGTGTTTGCGTCAAAGAAACTAATTAGAAGAGATTTTGGGACGTTGGCACGGCTTTGGGCGGCATAATTTGAGAAGATGGGGAACAAAGTAAGATTGTTTGTTAGACACAAGAAAAGGTCTTGCATTTTCTCTCCAGTCTTCCCCGCACGTCGAGTCTCTTTTGTCCGGAGTCTCTTCACGCAATTTCTCGCAGGTGCAGTTCGGTAGTAACTTGATTCCAGGTACACTCTTTCTGAAGGACGTAATAAAGTGCTCCTCCGAAGGCGGGTTCCCGGCCAGTGAACGAGTAGCACAATAGACTTGGAGAAAGACGAAGGTGTCATGTTGGCATTTTGGGAAGAATGAACGAAGAGGATAAAAGAAAGTGCTTTTGTTCGTATCCTAAAAAACAGAAGCATAAAACAGCTAGTGGATCGAGTGACCAAAAATTTATGTGTCTCTATACCCTATTAAGTTGGCCCTTGTCATCGACTCCCAGACGCTCTCTCATAGGATACGTGTGCAAAGAGAACACTTTCGTGACATCTTTGGTGACGTCTTTGGGTATCCACGTAAACGTCTTTACTTTAGAGTCAGTAGGCGACGAAAGAAGCTTCATATTCATATTTGGTATTAGAATAACGTGAGGGATATCCCAATCACTTTCGTGCAAGCGGGCGACGGCGCTCGCGTTACAAATCTACGATTTCAATAAGATACGCGCAGTCACGCGGCAGTATAGCTATAGCTAGAGTGCATGCATCGGACTTACAAACTGCGTAACAGTCTCATTGAAGAGCACACGTGAGGATGTCGATATAGCGGCGGGTGTCGTGAACTTAATCACAGACAACAGGACAATCACAGCAGAGGTTGAAATAACTTGAAGCATCACAATTTTTTTCTACTGCTTCTGCTGGTTCAGCTTTGAACTGTTTAGCGACTGATGAAAATGCCGTTTCTCGTTCAAATTTATAGAAGCCCACCGGTCGAAAGTTTACCATTTACTAGAATTGGTCACGAGCGTAAGTCGTAGCTAATGCAATTAAGGTGGCCGTGAGAAAAATTGCGACGAGTTAGCAGAAGTGGGCGGCCGATGTGTGTACATCCGCCTGCGCCGCTCTTACGAAGTTTCTCTTCTAGAAACTGCTTTGGGAGAAAACAGTACAGGAACTGGAACCAAGAAGAAATTTCCTGCCTACTTTTGCGCGTAAAAGGGTGACGAAAGGAGACCGCAGAAGCGCCATCGCAAGATTACGTAACCTCGCTGTTACATGCGAATATACGTTCCAGGGTCTGTCTGTCACTGCGCAGCATCCGGCATACACATGGCCGGGACGCATATGTGAATGAGGTTGCAAGTACAAAAAGAAAAGGAAACAGTTTCTAGCTCAAGTCATGATCGATGTTCTAAAACCGAATTAAATTAGAAATTGCAGGGGCGAGGTTCATTGGGAGCACCGGACGTGTTTTAGATGAGGACACATGTTACCCAATCCGCGGCGCGTGACATCGCTAGGCTTTCCTAGTAAGCACACATCTGTCATCATATTTTTTCCCCTTTTCGACCGGGATTGAATAGAGTATAGAGAAAACCGGTTGCGGCTTTGATACCATGCAAGCATGATGTAAGCATCCACCTCCTTCGAGTCGTCGTCGAGAACGGCGTCGCGTGTTTGCGAGTCGGGTCAACGTATACGTACGTACGTACGCGATAAAAAAGATAACGTCAGTCGGAAAGACGCGTGAGAAGTGTCAACAGAGCTCCTTGGCCCCTTAAGAAATTTGTCTCGTTTAGAAATATCCTTTTGAACGTGTGCATTAACCTTCTACGACGAGTTTTCGAGCACACTTTCCTGTGCTACAATAAGACTTAATTAAACGATGCCGCCCTGGTCAACAGACACTTCCAGTAGCTTTTCGGCTTCGACATGTATACGCCTACCGCAAAATGTCACGCTTCTGAATTTCAGAATATCAGTTACAGAAGGTAAACGTTTGATGATTTTTGGACGTTTTTCATTCTTTCTTGGCATTATTTGGCTTATCGACTATATTATCTCTGCGGAGCTCAGGCAAGAATACGATCTGTGCACACTGCACCAAATGCAAGAATAAACAGATTTTGTTTACCTTGCCTCGATGGCGTAAAGTATCTAGCAGTGTTGGACCGAGCATTGACATTCTTTCATTGTGAAACTGGTCCTCCTCCTTACATCGCGAACGCATTCTTCTGCGTCGACGACTAAAAAAACTTTAGAGTTCTTCCTGGAAGCATCTATGGCGCGCCGTTTCTGCCAAAAATAAGCCATGATGTGGCGCGCCGTTTCTGCCAAAAATAAACCATGAACATGAATCATGAACCATGAACCATGAACCATGAACCATGCATGAATCATGAACCATGAACCATGAACCATGAATCATGAATCATGCATGAATCATATAGGGATAGGCTAAAGGTGACGGCGGGGAAAGCGTGAGGATGACGTTGGAGGAGATTGATAGCGTCTACGATGAGATTCTAAACTCCAAACACAAATAAGGCCCTCGTGTGATAATTTCACGCGTTCTCCGTGAAAGCGGTCATACATTCGGCTTTTTTGGTGGGCTGGAACCCAATGAATGAAAGGTTTTGCTTTTGTTTCCCCGCAGGAGACCTCACCATGCCGACCTGTACTTCCGTTGGTAGCTTGTCTTGTTGTCACGTCGAATTCCGTTTGAACAACGCCTTCTCTCTGTAAAAATCGTGCAAAAGCAAAATGAGCCAAAGCGCGCTAAATAACTTGCATTGATTCATTTACTTGAGCGGCGATTTTTTCATGCTTCCATTCGTCTTACCGAATTTTGTCTTCTAAAGATAAAAACGACATGCAAAAATTATACATAAAAATTCGGCAACGTTCAAGCCAGCCAGCCAGCCAACCCCTCAGATCAGGACAAAAAAGTAAAAGCAATAAAAAAGACAATATCTACTAACGGCCATACACTGATTCATATTTCAATAGCACATAGACTGGTATGTATTAAAATACGTAAAAAGCTCTAGTCATAATTCCTAGCGGCTAAAATCTCAGGCATGTCAAATACGAGTTTGATAAGACTACATAAAATACTGACGTAAAAAGGAGATACAAAAGCATAGGCATGTAGATATAGTACGTATACCAGACCCACCTGGCCTCCTCTATCTTCAATCATCCGACGACACACCTTAATTTCTCCCGTCCTCTCAAAGACTTGCCTTACCTTTACAAATCAAACGTTGAAGACGATAATGCTCAGAACCTTCAAAGTATAGCAGAAGACAGCTATCTGTTTCATAAAAAGCTACAAAAAACGGCTAGCCGATTCAAAACTCACCCATTGTTACCAGCCTGAAAATAAAAGCTATACCTCTGCGTAGTTAATTAATTAATTAAAGAGCGAAATTAGAGATCAAGTGACATGCGTGGTTGCACATCTTTGCTAGCCACGCGCAGTGTATTCTGCAACCGAAAGCCTGAATGATAACGAAGACAAAACTCACACATTCGCTATTCCTAACTCTCACTGACTCACAGTACATTTTCACCGACATATCTATCACGACGTCGGTTGCTATGGACGGCCAACACGATGGTCCGCCGTCTCATTTCACAAGAATCGTGAGCGGCCAGGCGACAATGATTGCAGTAGGATTCTGCCTAAGTCTTTCTATTCTTCTCGCCGTTTCGCCCATATTCGTTTACTATTATGTGGACATGCCTTCACGGAACGATGTAAAGCTTAGTCGGTTTATACATAGGCAGCCTGGTGTAGTGGTAGCGCATTCCAACGCGGTAAACGTACCGTAATTGAAATCGAAATTAGATACTAATACCAGTGGCTCACTTCGGCTTGCTTCGATACTTTGATACAAAGTTGATCTGTTAATAGGAACGTTTGTGCCAAAAGAAATCGCCTCAATTCGTTCCGAGAGTCTCAACGGATCAATCTCTATGCAAATCAGTATTTCGTAATGACAACAGAAGCACGATGACGGGGCTTACGGCGGCGAAAGAGCAATTGGAGAAAATACCCGTTGCCGGGTGTGGAAATTTCACGATGGCAGAGAACGATTTGATCATATTGTTCCACGCAATCGATACATCTAACCTACCTGATGAAGACAAAGGCAACGCAAAGATAATGCTTTGTCTTTACGCCTATGGAGACTGCGGTGACTTGGGCAAACTAACGAAGAAAACTAACAGAAACAAATGTGACTGTTCAGGATTTTCGGAGTTCCAGACGGAGACTGACTTCAAACCGCTGATAAGAAACCTTTCATCCTGCTTACAAGCTCCCGATTTCGCGATACCATTTATTATTTCTTCCTACACGAACAAGACTAATAACGGGACAGTTTGTTCAAAGAACTTGCTACCCACTACAAGCCCATGTTTGCAAACTTGCGGCATGTACTGCTCACCTTTGTGTAACCAGCCGGGAAGCTCAATCGGCGCAAAAATTTTTCACGTCGCACTTTATATTACAATTGCGCTGTTATGGATTTGCATTGCGGTGATGTTCATTACTTGGCTAAAGCTAAGAAAATTGTATGCTCAATGTTCAAAAAATTTAAGATTCTAAAGTTCGTTATTCAGCAAACAGTCTCAAACCGGATTGTCCTTTTGCCTACCACTCGCTGTTATCAGTAAGTTTCGATTCAATATAAAGAATCCGTTACTCTTAATTATCTGCAATTATCAGATAGCGCCCTAAGCATCACTTTGATTTGGGGTCAAAAGAGGATATACTGTAGGTACAGAAACAGGTTTGAATCTATGTACAATCCAACAAAACTATGCCTTATTCAAGGTAGAGTGATACGCTCTATAATAATATTAGTGCGTACGTCACATGATATCGGTTTAGGATATCTCGCCCATTATGGAATACTGTGGTTCGTCTTTTCTTGGCTAAATTCCGTGGTCAGTGCACTAGTAACCGTGTGGAATCCCGAAAGGTTTAGCGAGAAACGGAGAAAGGCACTTTACTTCTTTCAACAGACTCTATCGATAATCGCACCGGGAGGAATTGTCATGTTCACCTCACTACGTGGCACTCGCTACTCTGGGACAAACGTTTACAGCATCTTCTGCGCACCTACAATCAACTCGTTCTTTTACACATATACACTGCCCGTCAATATTATAGTTTTTTGTGGGACAATAGTTTCGGCTATTGTTATGTACAAGCTGCATCAGGTAAATAGCTTCATTTGAAAAATCGATTTAGCTAATACTTTCTCTTCGAAGGCAAAAAAGTCTTCCTTTTATCAGCGCTGCCCTGAAAGCAGTCAAAAAACGTTTCAAGCCTACTCGTTGGTTCAAAAGAGATTCTTTTTCATATCAATTCTAATGCCTCTTTTCTTCGCCGCATTTGCGACGGTTTCTATCATCTACGCTCGGACATCTATTCCGCATATAGGAAAAGTTTTGAGCTCCGAAAAATGCTCGAACGAGTCACAACAGTGCGGACCTGACTTCCAGGAAACGTGGCAAACCGCGTTTGCTCCTTTAGCTGCTATCGTACTATTTTGGCTTTGTGCCGCTTCTGTGGTTGCCTATGTGCACATACCACGTGCGGCCAGAGCCTTTTGGCTGCAACTGTGGCGAAAGTGCAAAGAAAAAAAGATGAGTCTACGTTCGGACGATACGGCCGAAAGTTCAACGGGAAGAACGCGCCTGTTCTCTTCATCAAGTGAATCTATTAGAGAGAGCAGTACCTAACCTTTACAATTGCCAGTATTCGAATGTGCATGGCGTCGCTTGACCATGAAAATGATCGTGAGAAACCCGTGCGCTTTATAGTTGGCCACTTAGAACAGTGGAAAGCTTGCTGTAGTCCGTAATCTGACCTTGGACGAGATGAGGACCGAAAGGAGCCCCGGAGTGAATTGACTTACTTTGGTACTCTTATAGGCTTAGAAAGACGTCGATGATCTAGATTTTCACGTCTTCTCGCTCGATTCGCCACGAGTAGGGGTGATCTTACGTTTCTATCGAAGATGCCCGTATGTCCGTGAAAAAGCACATCATTGAGCAGTCAATTAATAGTCACTTTTAGACTAGTAGCATTGTTCCTTGTGCCAAAAAAGTTCTAAGTGACTTCGGCTGGCTCGTCTAGCTGCAAAATACATGTTATTCAAACTATGAAAAGAATACCAAAAGATTTGAGGTCTTCGACCGTTTTTTATCCTAGTCAGGGAAAGCCGCAGCCAAGTCAGCGCAGTGTCTAATAGCAGTCTATAAGCATGATCATTTTGCTTAGGAGAAGTTGTCGCATTGCGGCGAAACATCCGCTAAGAATATATTTAGATGTGCCTTCGGAGAAAGGAGATGCTTCCGGGCAAAAGGTGATACTTCCACTTGCACGGATACTATACATAAAGAGCGAGTTTAGTTTACCCTAAGTTTAGGCTTAGAGCAGAGAAGAAAGCCGACTTCACTATGCTCATCCTACTCTCAATCCCCTTCATCATTCTTACTTCTGACGCGCTTCCAAGTGAGAAGGCCTCTCCCTAAAAAACAGGCTATATAGTACAATGAACTGCGCGAATGAATAGACGAACGCTTAAAGCGCGACTCCCAAGCGGCGATCTGTTACGGATATGACGCGTATACCGACTCTTCGTACGACGTCTCAGTTCAAGGACTTGTGACGTTGAATTGTTGCCAGATGGATGCCGTGTACGTTTCGCGGTGGCGGAAACTGGAGAACGAAAGTTAAGTTCGTCTTCCGCTTTGTCTCGACGGCCGACTGGGAGACGAGTTCGCCTGCTGGAAATATCAATCGCGCCTTCTCGTTCGTCTTCTCGTCAATGCGACGAATTCAAGTCGAGTGAATGAAGCGGCGTTTCTGTGCGGAAAAGAACCGTTATGGAATGATAATTTCTATGTTACGACGACAATTCGTTTGGCAGTTCCTCCTACGGCTTCGCCTCCGCTTAGCCCAGCAATTTCCCCCGTTAGGCCACGAGGTATGCACGTACCGTAATAGCTATTAATAACACGTACGTGGGAGAAAAGGCAAGTGTCTGAGTGGCATGAAGCCAAGTCAACAAGGCGTGTCCAAAGGTACACGCCCGCTATGGATCCATAACCACCCTAGGGTGGTTATGGGCCTTGTCCGCGCCCTTTGTCACAACGGGATAAAAGATACTATACGAGCGAGTACTTACTTTTTCGTGCACCGTCTTTCGCAGATTCAAATTGCAGCGTGGTCCTGTTTGAAACGTCGCCCAGTGATCGAAGATATGCTTTACGCGGAAGCGTTACTTGCCTTTCTAATTTCAATCGCCTCGTTTGGAAGGCCGGGGACGAGAGTGTTGGCAAGTGTGCGGACGATTCTGGAATGCCGGCGGCGTGTTATGAAGAGTTGGACGATGGTCTCGAATTGAAAATCTTTTCCCAAGAGAAAAGGGGCCTAAAGAAATTCAAATGTATTGGCCGACGCGTGGAAAACGAGAAACCTGGTTCCGCTAAATCGAGATTTTGCACTGTCAAAGTCTCCTGGACTTAGACACTTGTTGTCGTGCTTGCACGCTGAGTTCGCCGTTCGTGTTCCCTACTAGTCTCAAAGTCAACTGCTCGCGCTTTTCATTGAAGAGGATCTGTTATTGCGAAATAAACTAGAAATAAACCAGAACTAGCGCCAAAACAAACAAATATCTTATCGGCCCTCCTTCAGGCTAAAAGGGGCTTTTGCGCCAACGCGTCTCGGCCAAGTGCATGTGGCGGCGCGTGTCACGGGAGCAGATGGCCCTACCTATAATTCACAAATAACCATGAAATAAAATTGGGTTTGCCTGCATATTTCTAGATTTTCACGTAGTGGCAATAGAGGGTTTCATTAATGTGCATGACTGTATAAGTATGCTATTTTTGAACTCTGCATGACTGTATAAGTATGCATGCTGTCGGTTTGAGAGAAAGAGGTCAACTGATTTCGGTCAATTGTGAGGAATTAAGCCTCTATACAAACATCCTAGTTTCCCAGTGGACGTCCTCCCGGTGATGATGGCTTCCATATAAATGCAGGGGCAAGAGAGTGTCTGAGACGCAAAAGCCAATTAAGAGTATGCGACCGCCAATACGTTATTGCATGGGTCAGGGAGGGCAGAGCCCTATTTCGGGCTCTGGAGGGAGGGAAGATAAATCGTTCCCTCGTACGCCGCAAATGAGCTGCATCGCCCTTCCCTTCGCGTCATCATGAAAGAATAACAAATATAGCATGCACTACAGTCATATATAAACGCATCGCTACAAACGAACAAGGTCAGTCGAAAAGGCCCGTCCGCCACTCTCCGCGTTATATGCCGTCACTCGTCACAGTCGTCGGTGTTTGTGAGTTAGCCCATGTGACCGACTGCGATTGCAATATTATAACGAGTCGTTTCCCGCACTCTAGGTCTAGTCCTTGTTTCCAACCCTCTAGGACGATTCTTGTTAGCTCAAGGCTCTCTAAGTTAGTAAGAGCGTTGCGAAAAATCGCGCTGTGGATAGAGGCGGTTCCTCTTATACATTCTATAGGCGGTTGCAGTTTGAACGGTGGGAAATTACGAAGAAAAATCATCCTAAAAGAAAATATGAACGGCACGAAGATCCGCTGTTCTAGCACGGATCCTCGTGGTCCTAGCATGGAAGAAAAAGTGACGTGGGAGTTTATTAATAAATCTGAAATCGCGAAACGCGTCGACCAAAAGAACGAAGATGTCTGCACCGAATATGTATCAAGTATGTCGGAACGTCTAAAAATTGACCCGATTCATCATACTCCACAATCGGCCATTTACTATTGCGAGCACAAGTACCAGTCCTCGACAGTATGCACAGTCGAAGTCAAAGGACCAAAGCAGCCAGACGAAACTTCGACCCTTCGTAGCTCAACTGGTCCTACGATTACCTATGATACTTCTAGTACAACTTCCTATGTCAACACTACAGAGTTTCCAAATGAAACGCCTTCCTTGGTGGGCACAAGTCCCACTAATTCTACTCGTTTATCGTATTCTAGTGCTACTATTGCAACTTCCTATGCCAAAACAGACATTCTAAATGAAACGCCTTCTTCGGTGGGCGCAAGTCCCACTAATTCTACTCATTTATCGGAGAAGTGAGTCAGACACACGGTTATTCTTATTTGATTAATCGATTATCTTTTTCGTTCAGAGCTAACGTTACGGCGGCTATAGTTTGTGCGATTGTCATACTAGTTGGGCTGTGCGTTGGGACGGGACTAGTAATATTTCTCAAAAAGGAAAAACCCCTCTGCTGTCGACAATGTGAAGAAGACGATTGGGATAGAGTGAGCGGGATTTGGAAAGACGAGTGTAGGTTTTTGAACGGAAAAAACGTTATTCCAATTAGCAGCATCACAACCGGAAAGATATTAGGTATAAAAGAGGCCGCTAATTATTTAAAAGAACAAATTAGAGTGCACTTGTAGGGGAAGGTCAATTTGGCACCGTAGCCGAAGGAAACCTGACAACGCAAACATGTACCGGAGAAGAGTATACGATAAAGATTGCTGTGAAAACGTTTCGAGGTAAAGTACGTTCAGTCTAGCGCGGTACCGCATGCCTCATGGAACGCGTCTAGACGAACTGCAGGCGGAAGACTTTCAAAAGGAAGCGAAACTATTAGCGAGCCTCGGTCTTCATACGAATCTTACGCGGATTTACGGACACTGCGTCGAAAACGGACGTATGTCGGTTAATTAAATAAATTTTCATTGAATTAATAATTGCGATTTTCTAGATGTTAGCAAAATTGCGATGGAATACGCCGAAATGGGCGACCTTCATCGCTATCTTCGTCGAATGAGAAGTGAGAAAAATACGTTCACACTCGACGAAAGGAAGGCGATCGACTACGGACGACAAATTGCCAAAGGAATGCAATTCGTCGCTTCGAAAGGGGTCGGGTAAAAAAGCAAATTATAATTAATTAATTAATTCGTTAATTAGTGCGTTCATCGCGATTTGGCGGCTAGAAACGTTCTCGTTTTTGAGAGAGAGCGACTAAAGATATGCGATTTTGGACTGGCTAGAGATCTCCAGTCAGGTGCCTACTACAGAAAAAGGACAAAGGTGCGCAATATTACCCTATGCGAAGTGGACGTGCAATATCAAGATTTTCTATCAGGGTGGCGTAATTCCGTTCAAATGGTGCGCACCGGAAGTCCTGCTCTACAAAACTTACAGCGAATACAGTGACGTGTAAACTAATTAAATAGAATTATTTAACTAATAATCTCAATAAATTTAAAATTTTCTCTCTTATGCACAGTTGGTCTTATGGCATTGTTCTGTGGGAAATTGTAACCTACGGCGGAACTCCCTATCCGGGAGTGCCAATTGAAAAATTATTTGAATTATTGACAGGGGATTGCATATATCGCATGAGCAAACCGAGACTGTGTTCGGACAAGATGTAAGGCCTCGTCGTCTCATTGTCAATATATAATTAGTAAAATTGTTTTTCGTTTTGCGGGAGGTCAGCTACGAAATTATGATGCACTGTTGGAATTCAATCCCCGATCAAAGACCTATGTTTTCGAGCCTAATAACCAATATTTTGGATTCGACCGATTTGAAGGGATTGGCGTACAAGCAACGACCGAACGCGGGCGGAATGTAAATGCACGGAGTGTTTATGCTTGTGAATGAAGTAAATAGATTCGACTTGGGAACATTGTATCGGAAGGGTGCTTTGCTATTGCATACATGTACCTGAAGAATAGACCAGTCAACAGTGCTCCGGTGCTTTCTCTCGATCACTTTGACGTCCAGCCAACCCAATCCAATTGCCGTACTGTTTGCGCTTTCGCTGCCTTCGACCCTGGAGAAGACAGCCAACGTCCAAGAGGTCTGATTGGTACGAATACCAGATCCCATTGATCGTCTTCGATCGTCGCACAAATCCACCATGGCGAAGAAAAAGAAGAAAAAGAGCCGACTTTAGCGCGCGCGGGAGGCAGGTCCCTGACAACTTACATCACCGCCCGGACCAGTACCCGACCAATAAATTCGAAGCAAATTTTTGTAGTTTACCGTTACACCATATGCAAACATCCGCGACTGATACAAGAACAATATACGTAAACCGCTCAACGCAATATCAGCCAAAACCAGTGGCATAACCAGTGTGTGCATGGGCCCGCCCAAATATTTTTCAAAGAATGATTCAAGCAATAAAAACTTGACACAATGACATGCTAAGAATAGGCCCGACCATGCAATCACAAAATTACTCTCTCGCTCCTGCACTATTACAATTCATTCAACTGTACTAAAATTTAGTTCAGGTGTTCGCGTCAAAGAAACTAATTAGAAGAGGTTTTTGGAAGTCGGCATAATTCTGGGTGGCATACTTTGAGAAGATGGGGAACAACATAGGATGGTTTGTTTAGCACAAGAAAACGCTTTGCACCTTCTCTTATCCAGTCTTTCTCGCACGTCGAGTCCCTTTTGTCTGGAGTCTCTCCATGCAATTTCGCGCAGGTGCAGTTCGGTGGTAACTCCATTCCAGGTTCCCCCCTTCTAAAGGACGTAATAAAGTGTTTCTTCGGGTTCCCGGCCCGTGAACGAGTAGCACAATAGACTTCGAGGGAGACGAAAGTGTCATGTTGGCATTTTGAGAAGAATGATGGAAGAGAATAAAAGAAAGTGTCATTGTTCATATCCTAAAAGACAGCAGCATAAAACAACTAGTGGAGTGAGCAAAATTCACTATACCCTAATAAGTCGGCCTTTGTCATTGACTCCCAGACGCTCTCCCTTAGGATACGTGTGCAAAGAGCGCACTTTCGTGTCATCTTTGCTTTTGGGTATCCACGTAAACGTGTCAGAAGGCCATGAAAGAAGCCTCACATTCATAATAACGTGAGGGATATCCCGATCACTTTCGCGCAAGCTGAGGTCGGCGCTCTTGTTACAAATCTACGATTTCAATAAGAAATCAAATTCCGCTTACGCAGTCACGCGGCAGTATAGCTAGAGTGCATGTCTCGGACTTACTAACTGCCACTGCGTAGCAGTCCCATTGAAGGGCGATGTCGCGGATGGCGTGAACTTAATCACAGACAACAGGACAATCACAGCAGAGGTTGAAATAACTTGAAGAGACAGCATATCACAATTTTTTTCCTGGTTCAGCTTTGTGTTGAGCGAATGATGAAAATTCCGCTTTTCGTTCAAATTTATAGAAACCCGCAGGCCAAAAGTTTAGTGTCAGTATCTAATAATAAGGGGTGACATCATTTACAAGAATTGGCCACTAGCGTAAGGTGTCGTAGCTAATGCAATTAAGACGGCCGTGAGAAAATTGCGGACGAGTTAAGCAGAAGTGTTTACGCCCTTACGAAATTTCTCCCCAGAAATTGCTTTGCGAGGAGGAACTGGAACCAAGAAGAAATTTCCCGCCTAATTTCGCGCGTAACAGGGTGACGCATTCGGCAAGGAGACGCCATCGCAAGATGACGTAACGTCGCTGTTTATTTTACATACACGGTCTAGACGCCTGTCACTGCGCGGCATCTGGTCGGTATGCCCGGGGACGCATATATGCGAACGCCGGTTCGAAGTACAAATAGAAAAAGGAAACTGTTTCTAGCTCAAGGATCCATGCTCAGGTTCTAATAAAATTTGAAATTGCAGGGGCGAGGTTTTTTGGGAGCACCGCGGGCGTGGCAAAACACGTTACCCAATCCGAGGCTTCGCCCCCGTCTGGTCCTACACACTTATTCGAGGAAGGCAGGAAGGGTGTAGGAGGCCTGACGTCATTACTTTCTCTCCCAGCGAAGGGTATCCAGACTACGTTACGTACGCGATAAAAAAAAAGATATCGTCACTACTCAGTCCCGAACGACGCGTCGTGGACGACTGTCCATTGCCCCTTCAGAAATTTGTCTCGTTTAGAAATCAAATATCCGTGGTCAACAGACGTGTACAGTACTACCAATGGGTACATTGACATGTATGTAGTCTATGTATATATACGCCTACCGCAAAATGTCGCGCGTCTCGAGAAACTAGAAGCATGATTTTCCAAACCGTTTTGCAGACTCGCTTCACTCACGTTCTCGAGAAATAGCGCGAAGGCTTAGCGTCCGAGGCGAAGACATGGCCGAGAACGCTCAGCGGAGACTGTAGCAGTAGAAAAACGTCGAGAAACGAGCACGAGTAAGACTTGGAGGCATACCGATCGCCCAAAACAGATTAGGGGAAGCTAAAGAAGCGATTCATCGAGAAAGAGTACGCACACGGGCCGAGGAAACGGCCAAAGAACGAGAAGTCTAGCACGGTTACGGAAGCCCGTATAAAGACACCGAAGAACTCTTTGAAACAGCTAAAAGAGAGCCGACTATGCATAAAGCCACGTCTTTAAATGAAAATGCAGCCCATTTGAAGATGTGACACGCACCAAAACGTTAATCTGTCGCTTTTAGATGCTGATTGGCGTTGTCTCCCTGTTGAGCCATTCGAGAACGTCCTTTTTGTTTTGTTTCTCCAGTTCTTTTCCAATTATGTCACGGCATTGCGCGTGATAGGCGTTCACCCATTCGATTTCGTCACTCGTGAGTAATTTCACGTCGATCATTTTCTTGATCAAAGGAACCCCTTGATGCAATCAGAGTAAAATTCTATAAAAACGCAAGCAGATTTTCCATACCAGTGTGATTGGTTCAAATGTAAGATACTGGCCGAGGAATCTGACGAGTGGCTTGGATGTTTTTTTCCCCAGACGGATGTCAAAACGTTGTCAAGCCACAGCTGGTAGGAATACGTTTGATAAATTTTATAACTAATAGATTCATTTAGCTTATTCGTGACGTCATATACACTCGTCCTTTAGATATTCGTCTGCGGACACGCCAAAGTCAGCAACGTACTCGACAACGTTCGTTTCCCCGTAGTGTCTAAAAAAGACACTTCGACTATAACGCTTAGCGGTTTGAACCGTAAGACGAGAATCGGTCTGTTTGGCTTCCGGATTAATTACCACAACGATTTCTTGCTACGGACTCCAAATTGTGAACTTCCCGTAATGCGGAGGCGGAGGACGTTTGCCTACTCATTCTAAATCAAGTAGCCAGATTTCTCTCGTGTTGAAAATTAGGTTTTTATTACGGCTCATGTCTTTAGCTCCGCCTATATGTGATCCTTTCCGCATTTCACATGGCGTATAGTCACCTCGGCCGTTACGTAGTGAGAATCCTAGAGAAAGACTGTTTTTTTAAATAAAAAAGGATTCCTTAGAAGGCTAACCATATTGGGATTCGTAATATTGAACGTTTCGAAAATGTTGGCTTATCTAAAGGGACGATTGAGGGGATTCCCTGAGGGGGGATTGGTAAAAGATATGCACAGGTGTTGCCAACCCCACGCCATCGTGGTTCACGTGAGATTTAGTGAAGCACGCATTTTGGTCTTCCGCATAAATGATTTTTAAAAGTAAAAGGACAACGTCTCCTACAGGCACGTATGGCAAGTGTATGTACTAAAAGTTTCATCGAGAGAACCTTGTTGATCCTGGCAGAACAATAGATGTACATAAATCGAGCCAGAGAGTACAATAGGACGTCAATCAAGCCACCACCTGACCTTTCGAATTAGAATTGCCAGTATTCGAATGTACATGGCGTCGCTTGACCATGAAAATGATCGTGAGAAACCCGTGCGCTTTATAGTTGGCCACTTAGAACAGTGGAAAGCTTGCTGTAGTCAGACTGTCTGTAATCTGACATTGGACGAGATGAGGACCGAAAGGAGCCCCGGAGTGAATTGACTTACTTTGGTACTCTTATAGGCGTCGATAATCTAGATTTTCACGTCTTCTCGCTCGATTCGCCACGAGTAGGGGTGATTACGTTTCTATCGAAGATGCCCGTATGTCCGTGAAAAAGCACATCATTGAGCAGTCAATAGTCACTTTTAGACTAGTAGCATTGTTCCTTGTCTGTAAACTGCCAAAATAGTTCTAACTGACTTCGGCTGGCTCGTCTAGCTGCAAAATACATGTTATTCAAACTATGAGAAGATGGCAAAAGATTTGAGGTCTTCGACCGTTTCTTTATCCTAGTCAGGGAAAGCCGCAGCCGAGCCAGCGCAGTGTCTAATAGCAGTCTATAAGCATAGAAGAAACACTTGCCGCCTTGCGGCGGAACATCCGCTAAGAATATATTTAGATGTGACTTCGAAGAAAGTAGATGCTTCCGGGTAGAAGGTGCTAGTTCCACTTGCACGGATACTACATATATAAAGAGCGAGTTTAGGCTTAGAGCAGAGAAGAAAGCCGACTTCACTATGCTCACCATACTCTCAATCCCCTTCATCATTCTTACTTCTGACGCGCTTCCAAGTGAGAAGGCCTCTCCCTAAAGAAAACAGGCTATATAGTACAATGAACTGCGTATGAATAGACGAACGCTTGAAGCGCGACTCCCAAGCGGCGATCTGTTACGGATATGACGCGTATACCGACTCTTCGTACGACGTCTCAGTTGGTGCAGATCAAGGACTTGTGACGTTGAATTGTTGCCAGATGGACGCCGTGTACGTTTCGCGGTGGCGGAAGCTGGAGAACGGAAGTCAAGTTCGCCTTCCGCTTTGTCCCGGCGGCCGACTGGGAGACGAGTTCGCCTGCTGGAAATATCAATCGCGCCTTCTCGTTCGTCTTCTCGTCAATGCGACGAATTTAAGTCGAGTGGATGAAGCGACGTTTCTGTGCGGAAAAGAACCGTTGTGGAATGATAATTTCTATGCTACAACGACAATTCGTTTGGCAGTTCTTCCTACGGCTTCGCCTCCGCTTAGCCCAGCAATTTCTCCCGTTAGGCCACGAGGTATGCACGTACAGTAATAGCTATTACGCCTGGGAGAAAAGGCGGTATCTGAGTGACATGAAACCAAGTCAAGAAGGCGTGTCCATACACGCCCGAGTTGACACAAGGGTGTTACTATAACCTCCCTATAGGAGTTACGGACGTTATGGATCCATAACCTCCCTAGGGTGGTTATGGGCCTTGCATGTCTGCGTCCTTTGACACAACGGGATATAAGATATCATACGAGCGAGTACAGTACTTACTTTTTCGTGCACCGTCTCTCGCAGATTCAAATTGCAGCGTGACCCTGTTTGAAACGTCGCCCAGTGATCGAAGATATGCTTTACGCGGAAGCGTTACTTGCCTTTCCGATTTCAATCGTCTTGTTTGGAAGGCCGGGGACGAGAGCGTTGGTAAGTGTGCGGACGATTCTGGAATGCCGGCGGCGTGCTATGAAGAGTCGGACGGTGGTCTTGAATTGAAAATCTTTTCCCAAGAGAAAAGGGGCCTAAAGAAATTCAAATGTATTGGCCGACGCGTGGCAAACGAGGAACCTGGTTCCGTCAAATCGAGAGTTTGCACTGTCAAAGTCTCCTGGACTTAGACACTCGTTGACGCGATATTTTGCAAGCTGAGTTCGCCGATCGCGCATGTTCCCTATAGTCTCAAAGTCAACTGCTCAAGCTCTTTATAGAAGAGGATCTGTCTTTGCTAAATAAACCAGAAGTAAACCAGAAATAGCGCCAAAACAAACAAACATCTTATCGGCCCTCCTTCAGGCTAAATGGGGCTTTCGCGCCAAAGCGTCTCGGCCAAGTGTGGTGGCGCGTTCCACTGGAGCAGATGGCCCTACCTATAATTCACAAATCAAATAATGGGTGAATAACCATGGAATAAAATCGAGTTTGACAAGGTGACCTACGTGGTGGCAATCGAGGGTTTCGTAGGTCACGGACGAATAAGGGTATGTAGGAGGACATCATGAACTACTACTCTATAGTTCATGGCTTTAGACTTATTAATTTTGAACAACAAAATAGGCGTTTCTTACAGGAAACCTTAATATAAGGCTTATAGAATGCTGTCGGTTTGAGAGGAAGAGGTCGACTGATTTCGGTCAATTGATTGTGAGGAAGTAAGCCTGCAGGTACGAAAACAGAAGGATGTTAGAAACAAGAACAAAAGCATATACTCTCATCTTTTAATTCATGACGCGTCTCCGTGACTGCAACTTTTGCAAAAATATCTTCGGAAGCTGAGATCATTCTATACAACACATCTTAGTTTCCGAGTGGACGTTCATCCGGTGATGTAATATACCGCGACAGCATGCATAAGCTTCCTCCATTTAGTAAATGCAGGCGCAAGGTGCTAAAGAGAGCGTCTGGGACGCAAAAGCCTATGGGATGCGACCACCAAAACGTCATTGCATGGATCAGGGAGAGAGGATAACGTTTCCCTCGTACACCGCATACTAGCTCCTTCCTTCGCGTCATCATGCATGAAAGAATAACAAATAAGTCATATATAAACGCATCGCTGCAAACGAGCAAAGTCAGTCGAAAAGGTCAAGAGAGCCCCTCCGCCACACTCCGCGTTATGCCGTCACTCGTCACAGTCGTCGGTGTTTGTGAGTTAGTGCATGTGACCGACTGCGATTGCAATATTATAACGAGTCGTTTCCCGCACTCTGGATCTAGTCTTTCTTTCCAACACTCTAGGCCGATTCTTGTTAGCTCAAGGCTCGCGTTTTAGTAAGAGCGTTGCGAAAAATCGTGCTGTGAATAGAGGCGGTTAATTCCTCCTATTCTATAGGCTTTTGCGAATGGACAGGAAACGGCAAA
This sequence comes from Oscarella lobularis, assembly GCF_947507565.1. Taxonomy (NCBI): domain Eukaryota; kingdom Metazoa; phylum Porifera; class Homoscleromorpha; order Homosclerophorida; family Oscarellidae; genus Oscarella; species Oscarella lobularis. The sequence goes on from NC_089186.1 coordinate 1,547,961, forward strand.
AAGAGCAAAGTTATCCTAACAGACGAAAATATGAGCGACGAGGAGGAGATCAAGTGTATTGACTACAGCCTGGACCCGAGTAACGGATTGAAGTGGATTTCTGATAATTCTGGCCGGGAAATCGCAAAATGCGACGGCCACAACAAAGATGTCTGCTCCAAATATGACTCATTCATGTCGGAAAGTCTAAAAATTGACAGGATACATCTTACTCTAAAATCGGCCATTTACCGTTGCAAAGACGATTTCTCGAAACTAGTATGCACAGTCGAAGTCAAAAAAACAAAGCAGCCAGATGAAACTCCTACTACTTCGACACTTCGTAGCCCAGCTGGTCCTACGATTACCTATGTGACCTCTAGTGCTGCTTTGAATGCAACTTCCTATGTCAACGCTACAGAGTTCCTAAATGAAACGCCTTCCTTGGTCAGCGCAAGTCCCACTAATTCTACTCGTTTATCGGAGAAGTAAGTCAGAAATACGATTATTACTATCTCGACTATTATTTAATTAATCGTTTTTTTTGTTGAGAGCTAAAGTTACGACGGCTATAGTCTGTGCGATTGTCATACTAGTTGCGCTGTGCGTTGGGACGGGACTAGTAATTTTTCTCAAAAGAGAAAAACCACTCTGCTGTCGACAATGTGACGAAGACGATTGGGATAGAATGAGCGAGATTTGGAAGGACGAGTGCAGCTTCTTGAACGGAAAAAACGTAATTCCAATTAGCAGCATCACAACCGGAAAAGTATTAGGTACAAAAAAGGCCGCTAATAAAGAAAAGTAATAAATTAGAGTACACTTGTAGCGGAAGGTCAGTTTGGCACCGTGGCCGAAGGAAACCTAACAACGCAAACAAGTACCGGAGAAGTGTATACGATAAAGATTGCCGTGAAAACGTTTCGAGGTAAAAAACGTCCAGTCTAGCGCGCTACCACGTCTTATGGTGCGTCTAGACGAAGTTCAGGCCGAAGATTTTCAAAAGGAAGCGAAACTACTAGCGAGCCTCGGTCTTCATACGAATCTTACGCGGATTTACGGACACTGCGTCGAAAACGGACGTATGTCCCTTAATTAGTTAAATATTTATTTATTTATTTATTTCTAGACGTTAGCAAAATTGCGATGGAATGCGCCGAGATGGGCGACCTTCATCGCTATCTTCGTCGAATGAGAAGCGAGCAAAATGCATTCAAACTCGACGAAAGGAAAGCGATTGACTACGGACGACAAATTGCCAAAGGAATGCAATTCGTCGCTTCGAAAGGGGTCGGTTCAAAGAGACCAAATTTTAATTAATGTATTAATTAATGCCATAGTACGTGCATCGCGATTTGGCGGCGAGAAACGTTCTCGTTTTTGCGGGTGAGCAACTAAAGATATGCGATTTTGGACTGGCTAAAGATCTCGAGTCAGCTGCCTACTACAGAAAAAAGACAAAGGTGCGCAATATCACCCTAAGAAGTGTATGTAGAGTCTCAAGATTATCTATCAGGGTGGCGTAATTCCATTCAAATGGTGTGCACCAGAAGTGCTGCTCTACAAAACTTACAGTGAATACAGTGACGTGTAAACTAATCAATTACAATTATTTAACTAATAATATTATTTAAAATCTTTCTCTCTCACACAGTTGGTCTTATGGAATTGTTCTGTGGGAAATTGTAACCCATGGCGGAACTCCTTATCCGGGAGTGCCAATTGAAAAATTGTTTGAATTATTGACGGGGGATTGCGTATATCGCATGAGCAAGCCGAAAATGTGTTCAGACAAGATGTAAGGCTTCCTCGTCTCGTTATCAATATAAATAGTAAAATGGCCTTTCGTTTTGCCTCCGGGAGCTCAGCTATGAAATTATGACGCGCTGTTGGAATTCAATCCCGGATCAAAGACCCACGTTTTCGAGCCTAACAACCAAAATTTTGCAATCGACTGATTTGAAGGAATTGGCGTAAAAGCAGCGACCGAAAGCGGGAGGAATGTAAAAATACATGGAAGGTTTATGCTTGTGAATAAAGCAAATAGGCAGGACTTGGAAACATTCATGGACAGCTTGCAGCATTTGCTATTGCATACCTGAAGAATAGACCAGCGCTCCTGTGCCTTCTTTCAATCACTTTGATGTCCAACTGTTTTCTTTTTTTCTCACACCCCTCTATGTGAAAGAAACACCCAAAATTAGAAATATTATTAAATCGTTTTTCTCATTGCTATCGTGAGGAAACTAACCTACAATTAAAGTTTAGAGCATTAGAGTCCTACTTATCTATTATCTACGAAATCAGAAGAGCCTCCTAATTAATATTCAAGCACAATATCTGATTCATTTTTGGGACATTTAAAAATAGGTTCACCTAAGTAACATAATTAATTCATAACTTAGAATTATTAATTGCTCTGAATAAAATGAGGTTCAGGTTCAGATATTGTAGCATAAAGCCTGATCAGTTTTGACAAAGCAATGCTACATATAATCTAGTATGAAATGATTTGATTTCCCAAAATAGTTCAAGTCACAGCGTCCAAAATAATTTATTCGTTTAATACACCAGAAATTCGAGCGATGATTCCTTTCTTGAGGCATTGAAGTAGAAAGCTGTATTAATTAATTCTGCGTGTTTTTAAATTTAAATTTAATTACCTACTAATATAATAAATATTTAAGCCCCATTGTCTGTTTAAGCACCCAATATGTGGCCCCCAATGTGTACTTCCAACACTTTTGATATTAAATTAATTCAGTGGAAGAAAGAAAGGCGTCGATTTCGATTTTTAACTTTTGGAAGCGCGAAAGCGCTCCATGATGATCGCTGTCCTTAATTAAAAACCAACCAAAGTCTTCTCATTGCCGTACTGTTTTCCAAATAGACGCACGGATCGCTTTCGCTGCCCACGGATACTAGAAGCACGGGATTGGAAACGCTAGTGCGTTAGCGTATGAACCATGCGTCAGATGCGTGCCACCGGCACGCCCACTCACTCACGCGCGTGTCACCTTTCTCTTTGTGAAAGGACGTCCTCCGGAAGATCGACGTGTGTATAAACAGACAAGGGATTAAATAGGGTGCCTGTATCGTAGGGTTTTTTGTTTCCTACAGCCTTGGCTTGCTAGAAAATCGACGATTACGTCATTGTATCTGCTCGCTTTAACGTTGTCGTCCAACTGTCGCTCCCAGCTTTGCCGCTAGTGCCGGAATCGTGCAGCAACCAATAGAACGGTCAGTCAGGCATGCAACTGCGTGGTTTGCAACGATCTTTTCTCCTTCCCGTATCCAATAGAGCCATTTTTCTCGCGTAACGTCGCGATAGTTTGTCGAATTTTCTACGATTTCAGCGGTACCCAACAATGATCTTTTTTATCAATATGTAAACCTTATGCATTGTAGTGCGCAACTGGGCTAAAATAAATATGGGTCGTAGAAGAACAAACCTTGCACGACGGCCCAAAAACTACGAGCGATTGCGGCGGATCGCTAACAACAGGCGCTCAGGGAGACCTCCGAAAAATGCAGTGAGACGTTGCATTAACAATGTTTAGTGCTCAACACAGTTCTTTAGGCTGAAGAAGCTTCCGCCAGACCTAAAAGTTCTTCTGAAGGTCCTCCGGAAACACTGGAGTCATTAAAAAAATCAATCAACTTGCCTAGCGCCGAATGGTTGTTAGTTGACGACGAGGAAACAGCCAGGAATTTTACTGTGTGCAAAATTGCACGCGGTAAAGACAGTACGATCATTCCGTCCCTTTCGCGAAGCCTTACGGTTGCCGAAGATCGAACGTGGACCGTCAGTTGCAATGGATTGTCTGTACCCACGGACTGTACCTTTCTGCATGACTGCCATTCCTCAAACATTGAACAGCCAATCGCTGCAATGTCTTCTCCAAAACCTTGACTCCGGAAACGTCTGCTCTGGTCATATCCGCTAAGAATATATTTAGATGTGCCTTCGGAGAAAGGAGATGCTTCCGGGCAAAAGGTGATACTTCCACTTGCGCGGATACTATACATAAAGAGCGAGTTTAGGCTTAGAAAGCCGACTTCACTATGCTCATCCTACTCTCAATCCCCTTCATCATTCTTACTTCTGACGCGCTTCCAAGTGAGAAGGCCTCTCCCTAAAAAACAGGCTATATAGTACAATGAACTGCGCGAATGAATAGACGAACGCTTAAAGCGCGACTCCCAAGCGGCGATCTGTTACGGATATGACGCGTATACCGACTCTTCGTACGACGTCTCAGTTCAAGGACTTGTGACGTTGAATTGTTGCCAGATGGATGCCGTGTACGTTTCGCGGTGGCGGAAACTGGAGAACGAAAGTCAAGTTCGTCTTCCGCTTTGTCTCGACGGCCGACTGGGAGACGAGTTCGCCTGCTGGAAATATCAATCGCGCCTTCTCGTTCGTCTTCTCGTCAATGCGACGAATTCAAGTCGAGTGAATGAAGCGGCGTTTCTGTGCGGAAAAGAACCGTTATGGAATGATAATTTCTACGTTACGACGACAATTCGTTTGGCAGTTCCTCCTACGGCTTCGCCTCCGCTTAGCCCAGCAATTTCCCCCGTTAGGCCACGAGGTATGCACGTACCGTAATAGCTATTAATAACACGTACGTGGGAGAAAAGGCAAGTGTCTGAGTGGCATCACGGATACTAGAAGTATCTAGTATCTAGTATCCGTGCGCTGCCTTCGGAGTTACCCTGGAGAAGATAGCCAACGTCCAAGAGGATTATTGATGGCTAAATCCGAATACCAATTCGCATTGATCGTGTTCGTCCCACATTTCGGATATTGCCAAGAAAAAGAAGAAAAAGAGGCGACTTTAGCGCGCGCGGGATCGAGGCAATCAAAATCAGTCCTGCAGTCCACTACACTATTACAGTAAATGTAATTCATTCAACTGCACTAAAATTTAGTTCAAGTGTTCGCGTGAAAGAAAATAATTAGAAGAGTTTTTGACTCTTCGGCATGATTCGAGAATTATTGGGTCGCAAATTTTGAGAAGAGAGGGAACAAGATAAGATGGTTTGGTTGACACAAGATAACTATGAGACGCTGCATGCCTACTCCAGTCTTCCCCGCACGTCCTTTCTCGCAGAGTCTCGTTCTGCATTTTCTTGCAGGTGCAGCTCCGTGGTAACTCGATTCCATCTGCACTCTTGCTCAAGGACGTAATAAAGTGCTGCTCCGAGTTCGGCTTTCCGGCCGGTGAACGAGTAGCACAATAGAGTTGCAGTAAGAGGAGGAGATCGTTGAAGTGGCATTTTGGGGAGAATGTAAGAAGTCTAAAGACAGTGCGGGTGTCACCCGTTTCCTAAAAGACAGCAGCATGAACACAGCTACAAGTAGTGCAGTGAGCAAACATTTATCTGTCTCTATACCTGTGATTCCAGTCGGCCTTTGTTATCGACTCCCAGGAGCTCTTGATCAGGATACGTGTACAAATAGTATTCCTTCTCGGAGATATTTCGTGGTATGAACGTAAAAGTCTTTACTCGAGAGTCAGAAGGCGACGAAACAAGACTCATATTTGGTCTTAGAATAACGTTAGAGACATTCCAATTATTGCTTGCGTTGACGGCGCTCATGTTACAAATCTACGATTTCAATCAGAAATGCGGTCACGCCGGTCGCGGACGGCAGTAGCTATACAGTATAAAGTGCATCGAACTTACCGACTGCTTATACATTTTAGCACTCTTCTTATTCCATCTACGACTCGATTCTGAGGGCGTCGTGAACATAATCACAGACAACAGGACAATCACAGTAGAGTTTGAAATAACTTGTAAAGACAGCATCACAATTTTTTCCTGCTGTTGCTGCTGCTGCTGGCGCTTATGGAACTGTTGAGCGAATGATGAAAATGCCGCTTTTCGTTCAAATTTATAGAAGGCCCGCCGGCCGAACGTTTAGTGTCAGTATCGATAAGGATGACATCATTTACTAGAATTGGTCACTAGCGTAAGTCGTAGCTAATGCAATTAGAGCGAGTCAGCAGAAGTGTGTACGTCCGCCTACGCCTTTACGAAATTTCTCTCCTAGAAATTGCTTTGGGATGAGGAACTGGAACAGAGAAGAAATTTCCCGCCTAATTTTGCGCGTAACAGGGTGACGCAAGGAGACGCCATCGCAAGGTTACGTAACGTCGCTGTTTACATGCGGTCCGTCTTCCGGTATACATGTGCCCGGGGACGCATATGCGAACGCCGGTTGCAAGTACAAAAAGAAAAGCAAACCGTTTCTAGATCCATGCTCACGTTATAGAATATTCTTCTAATTAAACCAAATGTAAATTAGAAATTGGAGGGGTTTTCGGGAGCACCGAATGAGAACGCCTATACACACACACACACACACACACACACACACACACACACACACACACACACACGCACACGCATTATATTTGGATAGATCCTTAAAAACACAGTAGATAAGGAAAAGTTGGGAAGGGGAGCAAAACACACACACGTACGTGTGTTACCCAATACGCGCTTCGCCCCGCCTCCGTGCATGACATCGCTAGGCTTTCCTAGTAAGCACGCACTGCGGTTGAAGTGACATTGCAATATTTTTTTCCGCCGTTCGACAGGGATTGAGTACAGTATAGACGTCAATTCGAAGTCCATGGTGGATGAGAAAACCGGATGCGGCTTCGATATAGTACGACATGCAAGCATCGACCTCCTCGTCATTGAGACTGAGACTCTGGAGAGGAGAATTGTACGAGAACGGCACCGCGTGTTTGCGGGACGGGTCGACGTACGTACAGTACGCAATAAAAAAAGATATCTTCAGTGACGAGTGTCGACATGCAGAGCTCCTTTTTAATTGGCCCCTTGAGAAATTTGTCTCGTTTAGAAAGATCGGTTTGTGAACATGTGCTTATCACCTCCTACGACGAGTTTTCAAGCACATTTTTCTGCGCTACACTGGTCAACAGACACTGCGCCAAATGCAAGAATAAACAGATTTTGTTTCCACCTCATATCGAAACTGGTCCTCCTCCTTACATCGCGAACGCATTCTTCCGCGGCGGAGACTCCCCTTCGGCTCGGACGCAGCCGGACGGATTGAAGGGAAGCGATAGGGAATAAAGGGAACGGCGGGGGAAAGCGTGAGGATGACGTTAGAGGAGATTGATAGCGTCTACGATGAGATTCTGAGCTCCAGACACAAATAAGGCCAACGTGTGATAATCTTACGCGTTCTCCGTGAAAGCGGCCATATTTTCGGCTTTTTTTGGTGAGCTGGAAGCCGATTGTGGCCAAGGGACTTCTTCCTAACATCGTCAATGAAAGGTTTGGCTTTTGTTTCCCCGTAGGAGGCCTCACCTTGCCAACCTGTAGTTCCGCTGGTAGTTTGTCTTGTCGTCACGTCGAATTCCGTTTGAACATCTCTGTGTAAGCTAAGAAAACGCAAAAGCAAAATGAGCCAAAGCGCGCTAAATAACCTGCATTGATTCATTTAATTGAGCGGCGATTTTTCCATGTTTCCATTCGTCTTACTGAATTTCGTCTTCTAAAGATGAAAATGACATGCAAGAATTATACATAAAAAATCGGCAACGTTCAAGCCAGCCAGCCAGCCAACCCCTCAGATCAGGACAAAATAGTAAAAAAGACAAATCTACTTACGGCAATACAGTGATTCATATTTCAATCTGATAGCCCTTCGGTTCACCTCAAACTCCTCGAACCATCCTAGAAGCTGACCCACTGTAGGTGACTTTGCATTGGTCCACCATTTCAACACTTCAACCATACGAGCGCAGTTATGATCAAAGCGTCTGCGAATGCAGTCAAGATCGTCTGAGCTGATAAGACAAGCGCCGAGACTTTCCCATAATGATCCATTGACGCGAGCGCAGGCTGTGATCAGATCGTCCGATATCAGCGCATTATCAGCGGGAAAAGAATCTGAATAACAGTTTTTTAAAGAGAAAAAGATGATCACGTTAAAACGAATACCTGAAGTGAAACCGGAAATGATAACTAAGTCTCTGACGGAAGAACGATGACGTCGCTCCGGTCGAGTGGAAAATATAAGATCGTCAAGAGCCTTTTCATCGACTTTGTGATCGATTTCACTTGACGAATAAATAGCAGGATCATCATTGAGATGTTGAAGATGAGAACTGTCTAAATAGAACCAATTGAGAATAACGTCCGGACTTCGTTCGTCGCACGCTTCACTGATCATTGATTTTAGCTCATTGAAGAAATTCTTTGTCTCGGCGTCACATTTCACTTTGATGGACCAACGAACAATGACGTCAATGCAATGACGTCCCTTCTTGAGACCCAATTGGATGAGACACTCAATTACTTTATTGCCGACGATTCTCACTAATTTGATGCCGTCCTTCCAAAGCTCTTGACTTGTGTTCGTCAGACGAGAGCAACGACATTGAAGAACGACGAACAACGACGGTGAGATGATATCAATCGGCTTATCACATTCATATCTTTGGCCGCGATACACGTCCAGCGTCGAATCTTTAACCCAGGCGGCGGGAGGAATTGAATCGTCGAGAAGAGCGGGAATCTGATACATTCCAGGCGCGTCTTCCAGCTCAATGCACAGATCCAAATAGCGAAGAACTTCAATTGCAACGTCAGCCTTCACAACGAATGCAGATGGACGGCCCTTGTGTATGAGGTCGTCTTCAAATGCCGTCAGAGCCGATTCAATGTCACTCTTTGACGCCTTCCCCGATTTCCCGGTCTGAATGGCGATTGGAAACCAGGGAGGAGCGAGAAGAGGACCGATTACATTATGACATAGCCACTGAGGTCGAACACAAATGCGACAACCAAGATAATAATCTATATAATCATATTAGTAATCTGTGCAAAACTAATCGTAATCACTTACTAATCCGGACGAGTCAAGATATTCAATGGCCACTTTCTTCTCGTCTTCTTTTAGAACGAGTTTGACCTCTTGAGCAATCCACTTCTGGAATTCTTCAGTTGTCAGGAAATAGGCCAATGGATGTTCTTTCTCTTCGTCCGGAATAGAGAGATGCTTCTCAATTTCGTGGCACAATTTCGGAATGCCATCCGCTGCCTGCGAAAACCAAAATGTTTCAAATTGATTTTTAGATTATTTCGTCATTACCTCTAGCATTTTTTCACGAATTTTCTTGAGTTTCTGTTGACAATCGTCCATGCGAACCGAATTGCTCATACTGCAATCCATTTCGATCACGTGATCAATTTCAATATTGAACGTATTGCCAAATAGTTTCTGAAGCTCTCTGGCGACTCGTTTCATCTGGAAACTCACTTCGATTCCCGCCTTTTCTTCAAAACCAATTAAATTGAATATTATCATAAATGGAATTAGCGACCGTCACAGATCTGTATTGAATCAATTAACGAGTTAAAAAACGATTTGAATATTTCACCTCAGTGCTAGCTTTGACTGTCACAAGTAGACTTTCGATGCGAATACCAAACGAGCCGTCTTCATAGTAGCCAGGCTCTAGAAAACCATACACCACATTTCACATCAACTTCAGTCGTCTATACAATACCATCCGAAATGATCATGCCTTCTTCCATGGGTGCATCGTCAGTCGCTCTAGAGCTCACGCTCTGTGGCCCTGAAAAAAAGACGAGATACAACGCATAGAGTATGCGTTCTTGGGTGTGATTTATTCTACCTTCGTGAACGTTCAAAAACGAGCCCACACCGTGACCAGTGCCGTGAAGATAGTCGAGGCCTACTTTCCACAGAGCTTGACGAGCCAAAACGTCAAGTTGATGACCTACGTAGACAACTACTCTCATGCATTGCACTTTCCACCTTTGGTTCTGTTAGGAAGCGCGACGCAGGCCAAATTGATGTGACCCTTCAGAACGCGAGTATAGCATTCCTTAAAAATAAAGCTTATATCAATTAATAATATAATGATTAGAAAACCTTCTGAAAAGGAGTGGGATCTCCAAAATGGTGGATGAGAAAACCGGATGCGGCTTCGATAGTACACGACATGCAAGTGCATCGGCCTCCTCGTCATTGAGACTGAGACTGGAGAGGAGAATTGTACGAGAACGGCACCGCGTGTTTGCGAGACGGGTGTACGTACAAAATAAAAAGGATATCTTCAGTCCGAACGACACGTGACGAGTGTCGACTTCAGAAATTTGGCTCGTTTAGAAATATCGGTTTGAACATGTGCTTATCACCTCCTACGACGAGTTTTCAAGCACACTTTCCTGTGCTGCACTGGTCAACAGACACTGCGCCAAATGGGAGAATAAACAGATTTTGCTTACCTCATATCGAAACTGGTCCCCTCCTTACATCGCGAACGCATTCTTCTGCGTCGACAGCTAAAAAAACTCTAGAGGAAGCATCGATAGCTGCTCTATTGCTTGATCATGTAGCGTGCTCTAAGCCTGACTTCGACCTCGAAAAAACTTTGACTCAGTGGACTGCGCGTTCTCCTGTGCTTTACCGACGCGCAAACTGTCGCTTTGCCTTGCAAGTGACGGCCACCATAGCAGGGTTTTCGAGAGGTAGGAGATCACGGATGTGGAGAGATGATGCATTCGACAACAATTCGACAACGTTCGTTTCCTCGTAGTGTCTAAAAAACGACACTTCGACTAACGCTTAGCGGTTTGAACCGTAAGACGAGAATCGGTCTGTTTGGCTTCCGGATTAATTACGGCGAACCACAACGATTTCTTGCTACGGACTCCAAATTGCGAACTTCCCGTAATGCGGAGGCGGAGGACATTTGCCTACTCATTCTAAATCAAGTAGCCAGATTTCTCTCGTGTTGAAAATTAGGTTTTTATTACGGCTCATGTCTTTAGCTCCGCCTATATGTGATCCTTTCCGCATTTCACATGGCGTATAGTCACCTCGGCCGTTACGTAGTGAGAATCCTAGAGAAAGACGGTTTTTTTAAATAAAAAAGGATTCCTTAGAAAGGATTCCTTAGAAGGCTAACCATATTGGGATTCGTAAATTGAACGTTTCGAAAATGTTGGCCTATCTAGTTTAATTAAAGGGACGATCGAGGGGATTCCCTGAGGGCGGGGGGGGGGGGGGGGGGGATTGGCAAAAAATATGCACAGGTGTTGCCAACCCCACTCCACCGTGGTTCACGTGAGTTTAGTGGAGCACGCATTTTGGTCTTCCGCATAAATGATTTTTAAAAGTAAAAGGACAACGTCTCCTACAGGCACGTATGGCAAGTGCATGTACCAAAAGTTTCATCGAGAGAACCTTGTTGATCCTGGCAGAACAATAGATGTACATAAATCGAGCCAGAGAGTACAATAGGACGTCAATCAAGCCACCAAATGCTAATAGAATTACGTCACTACGGTGTCAGAGAAACAATAAGAGGCTCCGCTCCTTGCCTCCAAATCAGTTGCAACGTCAAGACAGATCGAAATGCATTCCTACCTTTTCATCTTCTGCTGTCTTAGTCTCGTCAGTACCTCCCTCTCGGCGAGCCTTCCTCGCCATCATCATCTGAAAGAGGAAACGGTAAGCAAATTCAATTTTTTCAGTATGTGTTTGTTCAACGCTCGGCATCTGCGCTGTAGCGATTATCAAGCGGCCCAAAAACGAGTGTAGGTAGTCCAACTGCACACGAAAACGTCCCAAACGCGCAAATTATCACGGATCTAAGAAATATAGCTCAGGTCAAACCTGTGGCATACTTACCAGGAAACGGTGAAGAAGATTGGATCACCTATCGCAACGGTAGCAAATAAACTACATATATAGAATATAGAATTAATCATTTCTACTAGGTGACGTGATTACTAGCTGGGCAACTGACCCATCTAGTTCCTATCCACCCGTTCTCCAAGGTGGAATGACGTACGAGAACGGATACATCACTGTGCCTGAAACTGGAATCTACTTCATATACGTCCTCTTGTACACACACCTGCCCTCAGAGGAGCCAGACCGCTACGCCTATCCTAACCTTAATGTTGATAACAAGCAAATAGGGTTGACACTACAGTACTTTACGTCGAACACCAGAGAACAATCTCAGTATGTTGGAGTGCTGTGGAAAGTAAACGCAGGGAGTCGAATTTTCGTAAAGGCAGCAGCTATGGATTACTGGTTCGGCAGAGATGGTGCCAGCTTCGGTGCATATCGTGTCGACTGATCATCATCTCACAAAAATTGACTGACAAGAATCCCCTTTGTTGTGCGCCTTTCTCTTTTGTTGTTATTGTTGCCTGTAACCCTTGTTATTCGTCAATAAAATTGTTTCTTGTACGTCAGAAACGTTTTAGTAGCGGATTTAGTTTCGTCTTACTTCTGATGGAACAGATCGAGTTCCTCTTACATCTGGCTGAAAAAAACGACATCCGGGAAACACCAGGTCCTGTATAGACGTTTTTGAGTTATTGAAAATAGTTTTCAACTTTAAAGTATTGATTCTTCCTGAAGTGTGGTATACTACGTACTCAAGCATGGATCTGAAGGAAGAGGGATTGGCTATTTACATGTTGCCTATCCCACGATCTGGGTTCACGTGAGTTTAGCGTAACTGCGTAACTGCAAAAACAAGAGCAAAGATCCTCCGCAGAAATGACAGAAGTGAGTACTCGATAAGTTAGAAAAACCGTTTATGGATGAAAGCGGATAGATAACGCCCTTAGACATTTTACCTTGAGCTAACTAAAACTTCTAGTCTTCTTCAGCCAGCCGCTTTCTGTGTAATCGAGGAAGCAAAAAAAAGACCATGCTATATGATCATACAAGGCTGGAGTCCGAGAGGATCAAAATAACATATGCACAGGTGTTGCTCATCCTCCAATTAAACTACCCCCGTGTTACACGTGAGCTTAGTGTAGCTCGAACAATACGAGACGAACCGAAGCGAAAAACGCATCATCATCTTCCGTATCGCCGCCAAAAATAAAAGAACTACATTTCGTACCGGCATGTGTCCCCAAATATCGCTTTCCTCAACCGAACCTTATTGACTCTGGCAAAAAATAGATGTACATAAATCGAGAGAGAGAATACAATAGAACGTCAATCAAGTCACAGAACGCTAATAGAATGACGTCAATACCAGAGAACACAATAATAGACCCTGCTCTCTATACCTCCGAGTCACTTCAAACTTTGACTGGCGAAGAGAAGACGAAATGCGTTCTCACCTTTTCATCTTCTACTGTTTTTGTCTCGTCAGGGCCTCTCTCTCGTCCAGCCCTTCGCACCATCATCGAGAAAAAATCATGGTACCCCAACTACAATTGCAGTCATCTTGTCTTCAACGCTTTGCGCTATAGCAAATGCAAGGCCACCTGCACACGCCTGCGAGCAGTGTAAATGCACACGAAAACGTCTCGGTCGGCCAACAAGAATCTGAAGTAATTTCGTTCAAGTGAGGAGCCTGGTTGTGATATCGTTCTAGACGGATAAGCAAATGCTGGCCCAAAGGTTGAATAAACTTAAAGAGGTTCGGTTTATTTGGTCGTGGGTTGAACCGTTGAGTATATTTGATGTGCAGATAGTCAAGAATCTAAACGCTGTCAAACCTGCCGCATACTTAACCGGAGGATACTATTTCAGTGTCGTCTATCACGAAGGTAGCCAATCAAATAATCATAAAAGCAATATTCCTTAGCTATCTCTGATAGGCGAACTGATTACTGACTGGAACACTAGAACGTCTGGCTTAGTATATCCATCGGTTCTTCAAGGTGGAATGACGTACAGCGACGGATACATCATCGTGCCCGAAACTGGAGTCTACTTCATCTACTTCACGATGTTTGGAGAAGCGCCAGGATCAAATCATTTTGGCTCTCCCTACCTTAACGTCGATTCACTTCGAATTGGATACGCACAAGATTACTTTGTCCTCCGCCGTCTTAGATCTCAGTATCTTGGAAAGCTGTGGAAAGTAGAGAAAGGGAGTCGACTGTCTGTAAGGGCAGGTTCAACAATGGATTACTACTTCTACGGAGAAATGGCCAGCTTTGGGGCATGGAAAGTTGATTGACGAAACGTTTGAATGTCTCAGACTATCTCATCTTTTGTAGTATCATGTGTATGTTGCAGTGATTCATGCTGCTGCCTTACCGCAGAAACTAGCTCCTTAGCCAATAAAATACGTTATTTTCGCGTATATCGCCCTAATAAGACCCCACCTATGCCGCGGTGCAATAGCAGCTCTCAATCTAGGAGACACCAGCTCCGTGTGGTCAATGCCTCTCATAGGAGAATCAAAGAATCGACGAAGTAGAACTAATGACGATGACGATCTCGGCGAAGTGCTATCAATAATCTGGATTCCTTCTGCTGAATTCAGGCGCGTATTTGATGGTCAGCACACCGAATGACAATATAGGCCCCTAGAATCCTAGACCCTATAAGCTAACACAGACTGTTACTACGCACGCACTCAAAGGGGCGGGGGAGAGATTGGCAAAACATATGCACAGGTGTTGCCATCCCCCGTGGTTCACGTGAATTTAGCAAGCGAAGTGAAGAATGCATTTCGGTCCAACGCATCAACGACAAAACTAAAGAGGACAGCATCTCTTACTGTACCGGCAAGTAGGTGTACGTGGCACGTGCAAAAATTTGGCGCTGAACTTCGTTGACCCTAGCGAAAAGTAGATGTACATAAATCGAAACAGAGAATACAATGGGACGTCAATCAAGGCGTCGAATGGCTAATGGAATGACGTCAATACGGAGCCAGAGCATACAATAATAGACACTGCTCTTTGCCTCCAAATCAGTTGAAACTTTGAGACTAGTCATCAAATGCGTTCCTACCTTTTCATCTTCAGCTGTCTTTGCCTCGTCGGAGCCTCTCTCTCGTTCAGCACTCCGTATCATCATCATCATCATCTAGAAAGAATAAAGGTACCCCACTGAAATTGGTTATCCTGTCTTAAACGCTCTGTCTCCCTGTAGCAAATCCCAGGTCCCACACGAGCGCTTGAGACCAATGAAAGTGTACAAGAAAGATCTGACGTACGGTGATGCCGTTCAAGTATGTATGTTAATTAATCAAGTGACATCGTTATAGATACATAAGCAGACATTGGCCGAAAGATTGGCCAAACTCGAAGAGGTTGAATAGAGACGACCACTGTATCTGTACTATAGCATTGAATATGCAGATAGTCAAAAAACCCCGTAACACAACTGTCAAACCGTTGGCATACCTAACAGGAAGCGCAAGCGGCTGGATCACCTATGAACGAGGTACAGTACCGTGGATAATACCCATAAGGATAACCCCTATCGCACAGGCGAAGTGATTACTGCCTGGAACACTGAAACGTCTGGCGTAACATATCCATCCGTCTTCCAAGGCGGAATGACGTACAGTGACGGATACATCACCGTGCCAGAAACTGGAATATATTACATTTACTTCACCCTGTACGCACAACCGGCATTCGTTAATCAACTGATCTCTCCGTACATTGCTGTCGATTCGCTTCAAATTGGCTTATCACAAGAGTACCCTGACAACGATCACATGGAATCTCACTATCTAGGACAGCTGTGGAAAGTAGAGAAAGAGAGTCGACTGTCCGTAGTCGAAGGTGCAGCAAGGATGAGATACTTCTTTGCTGGAGATTTTGGCAGCTTTGGAGCATGGAAAGTTGACTGACCATTCACTGCATCTCCTTTTTCGAGAATGATTCCAGACCCCGTTTTTTTTTTCTGTGTATGCTTCCTACGTAGACCCAGTTAGCAAATAAATATAGCCATTCGACGTGGAGTACCGCGCGCCTCTGCCTCTCCAGCGGACCTTCGTACACGAAGCTAAAAAGAGCCCTTCCAACGCAGCGTCCCCCAAACGAAGCCCCAGTTGTACTTCAGCGCGTTGGAGGTGCACTGCGCATTCTCAAGAGCCGAAATAGAAACACTGGGTGCAGTAGCGCTGCCTTGTGCGAAGAGAAATCGCTACTTCGCTCGCTTCTTCTCTTGTCGATTGTCCGGGAAACACCAAGTCCCGTGTGAATAAACAGACTTTGCTACCTGCTGCATACAGTAGAGGAGAAGAGGATCTTCTGAACATGTGCACAGCTGTTTCCAAACTCACTATTCGTCGTTCACGTGAGTTTAGCTTGGATATTAGGACTCGACAGCAGACCCCAAGAACGCATTTTTACCTTCTCAATCTGTAGCAACGAAAATATAGAAAGGACGACGTATACTACATGAAGTGTTCTCTTCGCGAGGGTCGAAATGGTTCTCGATCTGACGAGGATAGATTCGCCCCTGGACGTTATACACTAAAACAGTAAGCTAACTATACCTTAGTTCAAATCTTTTAGCCGCATTCACGTATATAATAGGAGATTAGGCAGTAAAAAGGACGGGGGAGGATTTGCAAAACATATGCACAGGTGTTCTCAATCCCACACTTAATTCACGTAAACAATGTGATACGAAAACCGAAGTGAACACGTCTGCTTTATCAACTATGCACATGTATATAAAAGAAGGACGTCTCAAGTAGAGCAAATGTCCTCAAATTTGGTTTTCTGCTAATTGCACTTTGTTGACCCTAGCGAAAAGTAGATGTGCATATATCGAGCCAGAGAATACAATAGAACGTCAATCAAGCCTAATTCAAATAGAATGACGTCAATACGAAAGCCAGATGGGTATACAATAGGCTCTGCGCTCTTTGCCTCCAAATCAGTTGACACGTTGACCAGACGCCAATCGCCAAAGAGACTAGATCCAAAATGCGTTCCTACCGATTCATCTTCGTCTGTCTTTGTCTCGTGGGAACCTCTCTCTCGTCTAGCGCTCGACATCGTCATCTTAAAGATATAATGGTACATGCCATGCACTGTATCCCGTTTTAGAACACTTCTTTGCTCTAGCGAACACGAGGCCACCCACGAGCGCTTGCAAGCAGTGCAAGTGTCCGAGACAACGTCCCAGCTGCTCAGTCAGAATCTGACGTCGTAAAGTGTTTTTGCTCAATGTAGGGATTACGTCTAATTAAACAGTGGTGTCGTTTTAGATGGATGATCAGACGCTGGCTCAGATGTTGGATGAGCTCGAAGAGGTCAGATAGGGGGATGCGGTTTCCTGTAGAACTATTGACAATGTGGAACTCAAGGATCTTAAGACCGATAATGTGAAGCCCGCGGCATACCTACCAGGAGGCTACAATAGTTCAGCAATAGATTGGGTCACCTATAACGAAGGTAACAAATGAAGTTGTCTTATTTAATCAGAAAAAATATGAAGCTGTTCTCATATAGGCGATGTTATTACTCACTGGTCAACTAATACGTCCGGCGACTATCCAGCCGTTCTCCAAGGTGGAATGACGTACAGCGACGGTTACATCACTGTGCCTGAAACTGGACTCTATTTCATTTACTTCACTTTGTTCACGAGAACGTCGTCAGTGAATGTCTACGACCATCCTTCTCTGTATGTGGATTTGCTTCCAATCGGGTTCTCGCAGGAGTATTTTGCAAATACTTCTGGTAAATCGAAGTATCTTGGAAAGCTGTGGAAAGTAGACGAAGGAAGTCGACTGTCTGTGGAGGTGGGTTATACAATGCAATACCTCTTCCTCGCAAATTACGCCAGCTTTGGAGCGTGGAAAGTCGATTGATGAAGCGTACAGTAAAACTAATGCGCCGGCTACCGTAGACCTTTTTTTGCTGCATCATCTTTTATTGTACCTCTTCTTTTGTTTCTGGGTCCGATTTATTTGGTAAATGACGAGTTGGAAATTTTTCGTGAATTTCTCCCCTTTTCAAATTCAATTCTTTTCGATGTAGCAAAACGTCGACGAAAAAACGATGCTATTTTTCGATTCGCTTAAAATATTTTGATTTGAGAGCGCAGGGAAAATGAAGCGAGGTTCCCGGTTCGAACAGGCGAGCGAAGGCGCCGTCCTTTCCGCCACGCGCGTGGCAAATCTTTGGACGCGGATATACGTTCTTAGGGATTCGTATCTAATAGAAAAAGTCTCGTTAGACTCTGCCTTATGTTTGGCGCGTTTGAGAGCGCTTGCCACCGTTTCGCAGACTCGCTTCACTCGAGAAATAGCGCGATGGCTTAGCGTCCCAGGCGAAGACAAGGCCGAGAACGTTCAACGGAGACTAGCAGTAGAAAAACGTCGAGAAACGAGCACGCGTAAGACTTGGAGACGTACCTATCGCTCAGAACAGATTAGCGGAAGCTAAAGAAGCGATTCACAGAGAAAGAGTACGCACACGGGCTGAGGAAACGACCAAAAAACGAGTCGTCCAGCACGGTTAGGATGAAAGCCCGTATAAAGACACAAAAGAACTCTTTGAAACAGCTAAAAGAGAGACGACTATGCATAAAGCCACGTCTTTAAATGAAAATACAGCCCATTCGAAGATGTGGCACGCACCAAAACGTTAATCTGTCGCTTTTAGACGCTGATTGGCGTTGTCTCCCTGTTGAGCCATTCGAGAACGTCCTTTTTGTTCTGTTTCTCCAATTCTTTTCCAATTATGTCACGGCATTGCGAGTGATAGGCGTTCACCCATTCAATTTCGTCACTCGTAAGCAATTTCACGTCGATCATTTTCTTCATCAAAGGAACCTTGATGCGATCAGAGTATGCAAAAACTCTATAGAAACTGTAGCAGGTTTTCCATACCAGTGTAATTGGTTCAAATGTGAGATATTGAACGTTTTTGTAACGATTCTGAACGACGAATACTTATAATCAAAACGAGTTAAAAAACGATTTGAATATTTCACCTCTGTGCTAGCTTTGACTGTCACAAGTAGACTTTCGATGCGAATGCCAAACGAGCCGTCCTCGTAGTAGCCAGGCTCTATAAAATGATAATACCCATACAACATCTCACATCAACGTCAGTCGTCTATAAAATACCATCTGAAATGATCATGCCTTCTTCCATGGGCGCATCGTCAGTTGCTCTGGAGCTCACGCTCTGTGGCCCTGATAAAAGACCAGATACAATACATAGAGTGTGCGTAGTTGGATGTGATTCTATTCTCTCTGTTTTCCTCTACCTTCGTGAACGTTCAAAAACGAGCCCACACCGTGACCAGTGCCGTGAAGATAGTCGAGGCCTACTTTCCACAAGGCTTGACGAGCCAAAACGTCAAGTTGATGACCTACGTGGAGAATAGAAAAAAAAACTACTCTCATGCATTGCACTTTCCACCTTTGGTTCTGTTGGGAAACACGACGCACGCCAAATTGATGTGACCCTTCAGAACGCGAGTATAGCATTCCTTAAAAATTAATAATAATAAAGCGTATATCAATTAATAATATAATGATTAGAAAACCTTCTGAAAAGGAGTGGGATCTCCAAAATGAACGGTGCGAGTCACGTCCGTTGTTCCATCTCTTACAGAGAGAGTAAACAATCCCACACGCAATAGAACTATAAGCTATACAGGTATTGGCCTCCTGAGTCAACAAGATAAATCTCTTCAGTGGTAAGACTTCTCTTGGTAGCTTCAGTTGGACTAAAAAAGGAACCTGTTTGTGACCTCAGACCCCCACATTCGAATAAGCATACAAGTAATGAATTATTGCCCCATTGGGGCCCACACTTGATATGGTGGGAAAGCTCAGTGAGACAAAGTCATCTTGCTTGCTATAGACATTGATCTCGTTATCATTATAAGGCATTAATTCTATATCTTACCTGCGAAGTGTATCCAAGTACGTAGCACCGGATATTTCATCAACCGAACCTTTGGGAACCTTCAGAGAAGACACATCAAAATTTCTCTAATTAATCCTATATTTAATTAACCTCGTTCTCAAGCCAAAGAAGATATTCGCAAAGAGCAACTGCATCGCGGATCTATAGGAAATTAAAATTGTTATATGTTTGTGAGTAAGATGACTGGAAATTCCTAACGTGGGCATTTCTCATTCCGGTAATCTCAGCCTGGTTTTTAATCGCTTTGGGTAATTGAATAGGCGAATCTTTCGTAACAGCGTTGTCAATGAGCATGTGAGTGCCTTGACTCTCTTTCAAACTCGCCTAATAATGATTAAAATAAAAATAAGCAAATGAACTGTAGTCATTGATACAACACTAAGACGTCTTTACCCATATTTTTTCCGGGCCTTTCAAGCCTTCCAATGACTTGACAAATTCTTCCGTGGAATAAGGCAGCAACGTGACGTCAATTCCGGACGACGCGTTCAGATGATCTCTCACTTCCTTGCTCCGTTGCTCGTCACGCAGAAACAAGCTAAAGAGTGAGTAAAAACGACACTTCCAAGTGTCCAGGCATACTCACTTGACAAACGTGAGCCCAACCACGGCATAGGAAAAGAAGACGGGATTGTAGTCGATGTCAGAACCGCGAAGATTAAAAAGCCCTAGAGAGCTCAAATCTACATTCAAAAAATTCCGCACTGAAGCAAACGAACACGCTATTTCATCGAGCGCTGTCACAACCAGCGCCTTTGCTTTCTCCTTCTTCAGATCACTCCTTATAAGTTTTATCTTATCTTCCCACTTCATACCTAAATTTCAATATTCGATTATGACGTACATTTTGTCTCAACTCTCCGCAGACCGGTGTAGTTAAATTTGAGAGGAATGATTTTGTTTGCCGGACGCGGGGGCTGGTCTTTCCACACGACGTCAATCAAGTTCTTCGCTATGGCAACCAACTCGTGACCTTCCGAGGTGAGAGCCTACAATTGAGCATTTCATACAAAAGTGAGCTAAACCCACAGTTTAATTAATTCAGATGACCTTGTCAAATTTTTCATATTGTTCTATAACAATCAATGATATATGACTATACATATGTATGGTGCATGTGAAGGCTTACTCTTGCTAAAGAGGAAAGGATCGATGCCAACTTTCCCATTTCCTCCTTTCAAAGCCTACATAAGAGTCACAGCTTTCTTTCTTGAACAAATCCCTCTTGATATACCTTAGGCAACCAGTCTTCGGGCTTCGGAACGCCAGGTAGCCCTATAGATTGAGCTACAAAAACAGAGACTGGGGAAAAAAGCAACGACACTTACCGTCTTTCATGACAGTCCAGTTCTTATCTAATTGAGAGCTCGCTTGGAGATGATAACGTCCATCCGTCCAAAAAGCGGCTTTGCTCTTCAAAACGATAGCAAGACCTAGATACATAATGTAAATAATACGCCTACATACATGCATGTGCAGTATAGTCAATATAAGAACGATTAGATTAAATAATTAATTATTATATATTTTATGGTTTTTCTCCTTTCCTGCTGATCCAGTGAATCCGCAGACGTATTCGATTCTCTTATCGCACGGAGCCAAGTATTCGCTCTAAAAGGCGCTCGCTTGACGCTTCCGCCTTCGCCTCGCGCTTTTCCTACCTGATGATGGTCCTGGTAGGGGACAATGTAGCCGTCAATTGGCTGATCGACGAGTTCCACGTTAGAAAAGCACGCCCTAAGCCTTTTCAGGATCTCCGTTGTATTCTTTGCCTTGGACATTATTCTCGAGTCCGGGAGTTCCTCCTACATCTTGAAATCAACGAGTGCTTCTCTTCGTGACGTGTTACCAAGTTCGTCCGACCTCTTCCCTCGCGTTTCTCTCGTTCAAAAGCTTCCTCGTAGAATCAAAATGGATCAGGTTCACACGTTGGTTCAACCGATGAAGGATTTCGCCAAGGATTCGGTCCGTCTCGTGAAACGCTGCACGAAACCGGATCGAAAAGGTAAAACAATCGACTTCTCGCGCCGTCTCGCTTACCAAAACGCGTCGTAGAATTCCAAAAAATCGCCATGGCGACAGCAATCGGCTTTGCCATCATGGGATTCATCGGATTTTTCGTCAAACTCATTCACATTCCAATCAACAACATCATAGTGTAAGGACAACTCGAAAAATTTATTTATTTCAACGCAATCGTGCTAATGCTGTTTATTTTTTAAATAGTGGATCCTGAAGAGAAAGAATCCATAAATACCCAAATGTGACTTCTAAACGTTGTTATCGGTTTTTTGAATAAATAAACTGGAGGTCACGTGATAGCCTACGCATTCCACACGATTCCCATGGTCCACAAGAGAGGCGCGTCCGTTTCGACGGTCACCTCTTCCGGATAATCGCCGGAGAACGTGTTCGACGTCGAAACGAGTTCCCCGAATGCCAGGCATTGATTATCTAGAGAGAAGAGTGACGTCACGCAATTATTTTTTCTTCTTCTAAGGGAATTTTCTGACTGAGATTCCACTTGAGACCGGACGTCGTCACTCGTTCGCACGGTTTCCCCATGGGAACGAGTCCGCACCAATCGCCGCGCATCTTCGATTTGACATTTATGACGTGATGACCCTTATAAAAGCATAAGAATATTCCATGTCTATGTATTATCTCTCCTACCGGCTGCAAGAGAAAACTGAGGGAGTTGTCCGAGACCAGTAAAACGGGTATATCAGGTTCCATGTCATTAGCTATATACAGAGTCTGCACAATAGCCATGACGTGGTCGAGTCGACCGCCAGTCGAGCACAATACCAAAATAGAATCATACTGGGAAAAAAAATTATTATTATTCAAAATAAATATATAATTTATTTAATTAACCTCGGTCTTCCCTTCGGTCTTTCGCGCGTGCAATTCTTGAAGGCACTTGGTAAAATCGGTTGTATCTTGACACGATCGATACTGTATGTCGCATCCCTATAGAGAACACAATGGGGCGATTGTCTACACGTGCGCGGCGCGGATCCGGGACGCCGTCCCTCCCGGAACTCGCGTCAAATCGACGTCAAAATATGAGAGCGCTTTGCCCGGCCTCGTCTCCGCTTACCATGTTTCGATAATAGGCGATTGTCGACGGTTCCGCCGAGTCGAAATCGCCGCAAATCAGATCGGGAATCGCGACCGACGAGCTCGATCGGAGCTGATTTGCAGCGCCGTCCGCGCAGACGCGATATTCAGCTGAATACGATGCCTAAGAGCGGAGTGGGGGCGATGTTTCGTACGCACCGTCTTCCCACAGGCGAAAGAGAGCGTCTTTTGACATGTTAACGTCCGTGTGCAGCATGACTAATGCGTACGCGTCTCCGTCGCGGTGCGAGCGTTCGAGATACGAAGGTCCTTGCCAGCGAGACATTTTTTCAGGAGGGACAAGCGTTGCAACTTAGCGCGCACCTGTGACACGTGACAACAAACAAAGTAAGGCAAAATTCTTCAGAAAATGAAGTAATTTCTATCAGAGAATGGCTTCAAGTATTTATTTGCACTAGTTTGTTTTGCTTTCTGGGCTCGTGTCAAGCGAAGCGTCTCGTTTTCGAGTGTTTCGTCGCTGGACCACTCCGTAACCGATATACGAGAGCCAAACGGTGCCGAATACCGTCGCTGTAAATCCGGCAAAGGCAATTGACCGTTGCAAGACGTCGGCGACTTTGGACGCTTTTCCCATTTCTACTAACGCGCGCTATTGAGAAACTGCCATAATTTAGCCAGAGATTAAATAGGAGTTGAAATCTCCTCCCCTTTCTTATACATCACATTAGCCGCGTTAATGTAATAATACTACAGGAACGCAGTAGTATACGTTACAGCGCCATTACATTTACATCTCACCAAAAACCCTCGAGAGTCCAACTGTCTAATCCCCTCCAAATCAAGCACGCGCAAACAATATTCACATTCACACTACGACAGCAAAAGCAAAGTCTAATGGGAGCCTCTAAACTAGAACACAACAAAAAAAAACAATACAAAAGACAAACGACTAAAAAGTTCACGTCTCTCCTCTCCTTCTTCGATCGCTTCCTAATACTGATATCCGTGAGGCGGTTGGTGCGGCGGTTGCTGAGGCGGATACTGATATCCATGCCGCGGCGGAGGATAATACTGCCCCGGTGGCGGCGGCGCCGGAGGCTGCTGGTAGCCTTGATAGCCGGGATAGGAACCCTGTGGCGGAGGTCCTCCATACGTAGGCGCGACGGGATAGGGAGCATAGGGATTTGGCTGATAGTAGCCCCCCTGTGGTGGAGGAGGTGCCTGACCGTAGCCAAGCGGCGCCTGCGGAGCGTAGGCCGGAGGCGGAGCAGATGCGGCCTGAGGAGGTGGAGGTGCCGCGGCGGCGACGGGTTGGGGTTGTTGCTGCGGGGGCGGCGGTCTCTCGGGGGGTTGTCTCGGCGTCGGTCTGGGCGCTTCTCTCGGCGTCGGTCTGGGCGCTTCTCTCGGTGCCGGTCTCGGTGGAGGGTCCCTTGGCGCCGGTTGTGGCGCTTCTCTGGACGGAGGAGGAGCAGGGTCGGACTTTGCCAGCACTCTCTGCAGCTCTCTGGGCGGGGGGGGGGGGGGGGGGGGGAGAAAGAGAGAAAAAATACCATTGTGCAGTGAAAGCAGCGGTTCTAATAACTACAACAGAAACTCGTTTGGTTAGGGCCACAGACTACGCGTATTCTTTTCATAATGCAGAAGAAGCTATTCTAAACTGAGTGCCAATACTAAGGTAATTTGTGACTGCCTATATCTGTACTATCACGTGCCAATCAATACTCACTTGACGTAGTCGTCTTTCTCCGTGTTTCGAGCGAAGATCAGGTCGCTCACTTTCGACTGGGACTTGAGAAGCAGTCGCGTCAAATCGCTGTAAAACTAAAGAACGCCCACATACGATTAATCAAATCATCGCATTACATTAATCTACAGTACCTTAGATCCTTCTTGAAGATTCTCTTTCAGTTCCATAAAAGCGTCGTGAGCGGCGGCCAAGTCCTTGAGAACGCCTTCCCTAGCACTGGCGGCTCCGCCTCCGGAAATAAAACGCTGATGAGCCGCCTAAAAAAGACTTTGAAACTAGAAATAAATTCATCATTATATTGATATCCCACATTGATGCTTTCAATGAGAGTTTGCTGCTGGGCTACACTGTCGGCAACTTGCTGTTGCAATGGACCGTACGTCTCGCTGAGCTGGGCTTCGGAGATGCTTTCGTCTGCGACAGTTTGATCTGCTTCCAGAGCCGACATAAATCGCGCCGCTGCAAGAAGATAAATAATTGACAAAATAATTCCCCTACGATCATACGTACATATATCGACTGTGGCGTCGCGAAGAGACGCTTCAATCGTGTCACGCGAAGCCTTCACACTATTGACTCGTTCCATCAAACCCTTCAACTCGGCAACCACCTAATAAAGCATGATAACAAAATGATCACGTGACAATAGAAAATGACAAACCCTCGAATCCGACGAGCCGCCAGACGATCCCTTGGGAACGGACTGGATCAATTCCGCCTAATAAATCAATAATTAATTGTACACGTGACATTGTCCACATTAATTAATTAATTAATTAATACTACTTACTTCCGATTTGCTGAGAAGCGTCATGCCGTTCACGTGGGTATCGTACTTTGCTCGCACGATTCCGTCGGCTTGCGTGGCGTTCGTTAGTATTGCGTCATACTTTGCAATCTCCGCTCGATGTTCTTTGAAGAGATCGGCCGAAGGACGACGCGTCCACTTATCCCGAAATCTCTCCCTCATCGCCGTGTCGCCTTGCTCCTCCTCAGCCATCATACGACTCGTCTAAAATAAATAAATAAATAATTAATTAATTAATTAAATCGCCGGTTCGCTCTTCGTTTTCCTAACCTCGGTGAGAACTTCTTTGTTTCTCTGCTGCAATTCGGGCAGCTCTTGCAGAAGCGACGTCACCCGATTGACACCCCCACTACTGCGAACGGCCTCGGCTTTCGCCAGAAGCGAAGCCGGAAGCTCGTCGCCCGACGTATCTTCGATAGCCGCCGGCAAATTGAGACTCGACAAAGTCCTAATAGAAAAAAAGTTACACGTGAGAATATTCAATAGATTAATAATAACGGCGTCTTTACCCGTTCAACATTTGAGTGGCCTCTCTCAGTTTTCCCACTTCCGTCTGCACGAGCGCCTCTCGTTGCGACTCGTATCGCGCCACGGCGTCGTGAATCGTCTTCGGAACGATTCCGGCGAACAGATCCTGACTTTTCGTCGACGCGGGAAAGGCGAGCGGCGTCGCCTTGGCGAGAGCCGCTCGACCGATCGGATCCATTTGATGGGGAGCCGGAATCAAGTCGCTGTAGATGACGTTGTTGTCCTTTTCGGCTTGGGACAACTCTCGACCGATCCGATTCAGAACATCCTAGGGATGGATATAATCATATTAATTAAGTTCATTAGAAAATTATTCCTATTCGACTTACTCCAGGTTGGAAGAAGCTTTCTCCTTTCTTCGCAGCGTCGTTGACGTAGCCGTACGCAAGCTAATATACCAGTCCCACGCTCAAAAAAAAGACTTACAGTACAAGCCTATCGATTCTACCCTATATCTTGCTATAGATTCTCCGTGCTTGGCATTGCTCTTGCATTCCTGCCCCTGATGAAATTCCGCCATGCCCAAGAAATACGACTGTTTTGCCGTTACAATCGCAGTAAAATCCTAAAAAAAATATTTCATATAGATAAGCCCTTTTTTGAAGTATCTCTTCCCCCCCATACTTTGTCCCATCGTTTCGCCACGGCTGGATCAGCAATGAGTCGCGCTGCGTCCGCGTACAAATCCCCCGTTTGAGCAGCAACCTTCGCGCAAATAGGATTCTTCATCTGATCTATATATATATCATAGTACTAGTGAAAGCTCCCCTTCCTTGATATTTGTATATTTACTTACCCAATATTGTCTTGTGATAGAGACTCTCCTGAGCTTGAGCCAGCATGACGGCGGCGAGAGCGTAGAGGCTCTCGGAACTCAGATCGGGCTGCGGAACGCTCGACATTTGAACGTAGACAAGATCCTTCACTTGACGAAAAATTCCAGCAGCACTCTAAAAGAGAAAATTTATATAATTAATTATTTATTTAATTATGTTTTTTTTACTTGAAATTGTTTGCATGCCGCTTTCAGTCCCTCGTCGCTTTCAAAGTTCTGGATCTTTGCTATTTGACTATACAAAGCTGCTACGTTGAAAAGGACGTTGATTCTCTCAAAGGCACTACTATAAAGAGCTACAAGGAAAGTCCAAGTGACTAACATCTAGAGGAATCTATGTTTTTTTATTTTATATACATTGCTTTGGCTGTCCAGAGAAAAGAGCTTTCTTTGCAAACGGATCGTACCACGTGAATTTCAATCGCACCTAGTACAACATGCACTTATGACGCCACATAAAACCACGTGAGTGGGCGTCATCCTTACGTCACTTTCCGATATGGGTAATTTGGCTTCCATAGCCGATAGCTGATCGTAATATCTACGAAAAGTAAATAACAGGAAAAAGGTTAGCCTAGCGTCAAAAAGGGGCCCCGTGAGAGCTTTTCGTGGCGACGGCTTACTTGAACAGCGGCTCGAGACCCGATTCGTGACGATCGGGCGTACGCAGGACGGCCGCTTCGCGCATTTTCGCGAATTCCTCCACGGCGGCTGCATTTTCTTCCGTGAACGCGCCGAACGTCGTCGAGACGAACTTCTCGATCGGTTTGCGCACGTCGACGGCGTCCGTCTTCTTTAGAGGCACCGAAACGAGAACGATTCGAGACATCAGGGGTGAGCAATGACGTCAGCTGCCGTTACGGGAAATGAGCACACCCCGTACGCGAAAACAATTAAGTCGTCACGTGATTTTTCACGCGTCGGACGACGTCGACTTGGCAATGATCGAAAAAAAAAATTATAATAATCCAATCAAATAATGTCGATTTCAAACAGACAGGATGCCATTAGAAATATTTACATGTGCAAAAAAAAGAATAAAAGAAACAGCAGACATCAAATACATATACTGGCCACAGGCACGCATAGTAGTACCCTTTTAGTCAATCTTCTCCGGATTCAGATCATAGACGACGAACGTGACGTATCCGTCGTCCGACGTCTCGCTTCCCCCCTGCTCGTACAGCACGCCCACATAACGAGGCGGACTATCCCCATTCGGTATGACGGTCATGCACGAGTAAGCGGCACCCTCCGGCCAAATGACGAGACGATTCGAAGCGTCCCACGTCTTTCCCTGATCGTAGCTCCACGACAACGTGAGATTGGCGCGACGATCCGTATTGATGATATTCGAGTGAAGCAGAACGTCGTACTCCGGCACGTAGGCCATGCCCGCCGCGCACGCGGGATCGGGAAGATCGTTGGCGACGCGAAGCGTCTCGTAATGAATCGTTTCGCCGCCGTCGACGCTCGACGCAAACATGCGGGCCGCTCCGTGATATTTGTATTGATTTCGGATGCTAATCAGAATGCTTCCGTCGGACATCTCAACGGGCTGAGAGAGAAAGAGAAAATAAATTTAGTACGTCATGTGACTTTTTTGATATAAGGATGACTGCTAACCTGGCATTCGTTGGGCAAAAAGTCTCCTTGGACCTTTGGTTGATTGTAGAGCATTCCCGGAATGACGGTGCCATTCTTCCATGAACGACCGTGATCTAAACCAAAACAACGTTGATGTAGAGCACTTTTAACGAAAATTTCAAAATTGATTAATTAATGCGCAATGCTATTCTCTCCCACTCACCGTCACTATAGATACACTTCAGTCCTTCGGTGTTCATATAAGACTGACCGTCGATGATGTCATGATAATGACCGCAGAAGACGAGACGTCCCTTGTGAGGCGCATGCATTTTCTATAAAAATAATAATAATAATCCCAATTAATACCTAATTAATTTAATTAATCAATTAACCAATCAGCTCTCACCTGAAGTCCTGTTCCGGGACCCGGCGAAAAAACGGTCTTATTCGTTCCGATATGATGCGTAATATCGACGGGATCGGACCACGAGAGCCCGTTATCGGTGCTATTAATAACGTACGTGCGCGTCGTCGGACAGGCGTGCTCGCATTCGCCGTAAATGACGAACATCGTTTTCGTTACGTTGTCCGTAACGACGGCGCCGAGAATCACGCCGTCGGACATCGTGTAGCCGTTGTCGATCTCTTCGATCGTCGGCGACCATTTTTGATCGCCTTGCGTGCTGACGACCACTTGGCTTGAGATCGAACGCTGCGAGAGGAATTTGTAGCCCGTGTCGCCGCCGCCGATCTTTCGGCCTTCGGTTAGAGCGATTAGATTGCCGTTCGGCGCCGCGGTGATCAGGGGAATGCGATAGACGCCCATTTGGTCGGCTCCTGAGATTTAGTGAGTAGGCTTCGAGCGAAGTCGATCGTTTTTCTCACCGTTTGGAGTCCAAACGTACTGAGGATCGTGATGCGGCTTCGGATTGATGCGATAGCGGCCTTCGGAGACGGCTACGAAAGCGAGAAAGGCGAGTACACACAACGCCATCGTAGGTGGGCAGGACGTCTCGTGGGTGGGGATTGTTTAGTGACGTTGCGAGGACTCGAGTCACCCGAGCCATATACGGCGAGTCACGAGACGACGACGCACCAATTAGAGCGTGGGAACCTGACTGGTGTACTACTGCACTCGAAAACATTTTCGATTCATCTCTTTTCGGTTCCTAAACTAGCAATAATCAATACAAATACGACAACATCATACTGATTTGAAATAGTTGTTGAATAAATAATATCTACAAACCGCGCCTAAAATCAAAGAGACAGCGCACATACCCACTCTCCTAGTCAATCTTCTCCGGATTCAGATCATAGACGACAAAAGTGATGTACCCATAATCGGCTTTGGACGTCTCTCCCTGCTCGTACAGCACGCCCACATAGCGCGGACTACCCTCGCTGGGTATAACGGTCATGCACGAGTAAGCGGCACCCTCCGGCCAAATAACGAGACGATTCGAAGCGTCCCACGTCTTTCCACGATCGTAGCTCCACGACAACGTGAGATTGGCGCGACGATTCGTACTGATGATATTCGAATGAAGCAGAACGTCGTACTCCGGCACGTACACCATGCC
This sequence comes from Oscarella lobularis, assembly GCF_947507565.1. Taxonomy (NCBI): domain Eukaryota; kingdom Metazoa; phylum Porifera; class Homoscleromorpha; order Homosclerophorida; family Oscarellidae; genus Oscarella; species Oscarella lobularis. Next base: position 1,577,825 of record NC_089186.1, read on the forward strand.
CGCCGCGCACGCGGGATCGGGAAGATCGTGAGCAACGCGAAACGTCTCGTAACGAATCGTTTCGCCGCCGTCGACGCTCAACGCAAACATTCGAGCTGCCCCATGAAATCTGTATTGATTTCGAATGGTAAGCAAAATGTTTCCATCAGGCAACTCAACAGGCTAGAGAAAAAAATAGAGAAGATGAACTGAGTGGTATATATACAGTTCTAAGTCGTCTTATACATGACTCCTAAGAACTGGGGTCATGTGGTGCGTCTTTGGATTAATTATATTATTATTGATAAATCACTCACTTGGCATTCATTGGGCAAAAAGTCTCCTTCGCGTTTCGTTTTGTTGTAGAGTAATCCAGGAATGACGGAACCATTCTTCCACGAATAACCATGATCTAACATATCATGACATTATTATTAGTGATATAAGCCACGCGGTCTTACCGTCACTGTAGATGCACTTGAATCCTTCTGTGAGCATCAACGACTGCCCGACAACGATGTCGTGATAGTGACCGCAAACAACAAGACGTCCTTTGTGAGGCGAATACATTTTCTAAAAAAAATCACAATAAATAAATATAAATACAAATAAATAAATAAGGTTATGCATACCTGAATTCCAGTTCCGGGTCCCGCCGCAAAAGCGACTTTATCCGATCCAACTTGACTCGAAATATCGACGGGTTCCGACCACGAGCGTCCGTTATCCGTACTATTCACAACGAACGTCTGCGACGTCGGGCAATCGTGAATGCATTCGCCGTAGACGACGAACATCGTTTTCGTTACGTAATCCGTAACGATCGCGCCGAGAATCACGCCGCTCGGCGTCGTGTAGCCGTCGTCGACTTCTTCGTGCGTCGGAGACCATTTTTGATCGCCGTAAACGCCGAGGACCGCTTCGCTTGCGATCGAACGCTGCGAAATGAATTTATAGCCCATGTCGTTGCCGTTGATCTTTCGGCCTTCGGTTATGGCGACTAGATCGCCGTTCGGCGCGACGGCGATGAGAGGAATGCGATAGAGGCTCACTTCGTCCGGTCCTTGGGGGAGAGCGAACGTTAGAATCCGATCGCGCGCGCGCGATTTTTCTCACCGTTCGCCGACCAAAGGTATTGAGGATCGTGGTGTTGAGTCGGCTTGATGCGATAGCCGCCTTCGGAGACGGCTACGAAAGCGAGAAAGGCGAGTACGCGGAAGCGGATCGCCATTTTTACTTACGCGCTGCGTCACGAGGTGTCGAAATGCACCAATTAGAGAGGTCAACGTGACAACACACCTTTATCCCGCCCACAGAATAATCAATGACGTGTCGCGCAACGACGTTTTTTTTTTCTAGACTGCAAACACTGGCAGACAAAGCAAACTAACACTGCAAAGATTAGGCAAGACGACGTCCAAGAAATAAAAAGACATCAATAAGGTATGTTTATCGCTAGGCAGTGTAGTAGACAAGAGAGGCAACAGCGACGATCCAAGTGAGCACAAAAACTGATACTCTCTCTGCTCCACCGGTGGGACCTGCCGGTCCCTGGGTAGTCGAAGTTGTCGCTGGAAATGTAGTTGAAGCCGCAGTTGTCTGTGGAAATGTCGTTGGAGCCGCAGTTGTTGGCTGACAGGAAGAAGCACCGTATATGTACTTACAACCTGCATGAGATAGTCACAAATAATAGCAAAAGATCTACTAGTCGCGTTTTTCTATCGACTCACATCCTATTCGCAGGTTTCTAAACGGCGGTACGCAATTCGTATCTTCGCCGCATGAACAGGTTCGAAACACGGGATCGAAATCTATCAAAACCTTTAGGTCCATCTTGCAAGCATCGGTGCAATCGCTCTCTTGTGCACTGCCAATAACGGCTTTGCAACTAGTACTCAAAAAATTTTGATACGATGTATGACACGTGCTGTTTCTCTCGCAGTCGACACGAAAATCATTGCAAAATCGAGCCGGAAGATCGATATCTAAAAGTGCAATAATTAATTAATTAAACGATTAGTACACGCGCACGATCTGTGCATGTGTACGTGCACGTGATATGCATGTAGAACAAAATACAAGGGGAGCGGGATCTTTTCTCAAACGAGCAGGAATTTCAACAGAGAACGTTCGCAAACAAAAAGTCTTACCAAAGCAAGCTTTTGCAATGCTTCGTTGAAGAAGCGAGCACTGCGTCATGTCGCACACGCAATCGGCGAGCGCCGGTTGGAGTCGATTGACTTCGGCGCGAGAGCTATTGCATTGGGCCGTGCAGTCGGACTTGAGTCTGCTGCTGAACGCTGGGTTGCAATACGATATGTATGTGTTATAAGCCTGGCTGCAGTTGCCGTCTTGCGTGCATAGACTCTTCGCATACGTGCAGTTGGTCGGAGTGGCGATTGCGGGCGAGAAAAGACCGGCGACAACGGCCACGGCAGCGAACAAAAACGGCGTCATCTTGGATGAGTAGAATTGAGTGTTTGCTGGCGCTCCGCCAATCACGAAGCAACGCGTCACGTGAAAACGATGTGACCGCTCCAAACCGGTCTGTGCATACATTTTATATGCGAGTCTGAAATTGCATATGCACAACAGGAATTTCGGTTAAAAATTAACCAAATATTGTCTGTGTTTGCCTGGTTGGGTAGACGTCTTGCAGGATCTAGTTTCTAACCTGGCGAATTGGTCCAAACAATGAGAGATCAGGTTCATTATGCCATCGATAGCCAAATTAGATTATTTGATTATTGACGAAGATTCCCCCCTGGGGGGACCCCAGTTTCAGTTACAGTAAGTTGAGCCGTTTTCGCTGTACGAAATCCGATTCGCTTGATTCGAAATCGCCTTCAAGTCGTCCAGCAATCGCGACCCCCTCCGAAAAGTCATATTTGCGACGATCGTCGTCGATCGACGGTCCTCGTAGAGCGTTCTTGCTTGTCCTACGTACGTTTTTCGGCCAACGCTTGTACGTTGAATAGTCGAGAACGGTCAGCAACGGCACGAATCGACCGGATCCAATCCACTGCCGGGAACTCCACAAGAGCGCGCGAATTTGAAGCAAAGACTCCCTATTCATCTACAGAGAGAAACGAACGTTCGTTGTACTGCGAATACGATCCACGTGGTGCATTAGTCGATCGAATCCGACGAGCCGCCATTTTTCTAGCGCCAATCTTGCCACGAAAGGACTGCGTGCAAAATTGGCGCGATCTTTCTCGGCCAACCAGCGATTCGTTGCCCCGGTGAATTCATCACAGTGATGTCACCAGAGGATATTGCATCACGTTCCATATAAAAGCGACAGGGTCAACGCCCAATCTTCAGTCTTGCGTTAGGGTGGGGGATGCCAACGGGCTGAACCCTTGAGGTTGATCGTGAGCTGGGAAAGCTGGTCGTTGGTCATCAAGCGTTTCGTCTTTTGTCGATCCTTACTGAAGCTGCTAGGCACAGTGGATGGGCGTTGCTTGCGACGCTAAGATCGACACTGGGGGTCATAAAGGTCGTGGACGGCTTGGATTTGCGAAGTCAGGCGTCTCGCGATAAGCCGAGTGGGGCGTCTGGCTAAGGTATGTCACTTTCCGCCAAAGAAACGTGTGGGGGCCCAGTGTCTCGTGGCATCTCCTCACTCGGATTAGCAATCTATACCCGGAAGATGACCTGACCCCCAGGACAAAAACGCTGACCTTCTACTGGTGGACTTTGGCAATCGTTTCGTAAATCCTCTCTCGACACGGTAGACTCGTTTCCTATCCTAAGCGAAAGTCTACGGCCTCTTTGGGGCCCCGGTACGACGCGGTCGGGGGGACGGTGTGGGAGAGCCGTTCTCGATCCAGGCCGTACCGGTCGTGTTCGGGCCGTTGAAGCAAGGTCTCGCTTCCAAAATTTTTGGGCCACTAACTGCGTTCGAACCTCCACGTGGTGTGGCCTGGGTAATGCCAATGCGAACGCATTGGAAAAAAGGTACGTACACGGATAGATGGAACAGATTTTATCTTTCTTTTTTTTAGATTTTCTCGCGCATCGAAGTCACGAAACGAATACCAAGACGATCGCAAGAGAAAATGCATGCACTGCGGTAAGTCTTGCGAAAAAGAACGAACGAATGCATGCAGCACGCTTCAACGTTTATTTGTGCAAAATACAGTTCGAACGCTTTGATTTACAGCTTCCGATCGCATTGCGCCCGAAAAGGAAGAGAACACTTAGCGTGCGTACGAGTTTGCGTCGAAATCGTTCCTTGTAGAGTGTCGCGAGGCCGTTTTTGCCTACAGCGCACTGTGCATACTCCATTTCCGTCGTCCGTCGTTCGTCCGTCGTCCCTACGAGACGATGGACGATTCGGATGCCTCGCAAATCGACGATCGAACTCGATTCGGCCGGCAAAATGACAATTCTTTTCCGTTTCAAGTCCGAAGAGACGATCAGCACGATCTCGACGATCGACTCTTCGACGTAGAAACGATCGCCGTCGCCGGTCTCGTTTTTTCGTCATCGACAGCGACGATCGATCGAGAAGAAATTCCGCGAACATTCAGTTACTCAATCTCGTTATCAACGAATACCGGTAAAGCAGGGATATGGGTGGAGTACAAATATATTCTGTCGTCATGCAACTATCCTCTCTTTCGTAGATACGTCGCCTTCTGCATTTATTTTCAGTTGAAATTTATTTTCACATAATCCTCCTAAATTAATTAAAATTCATTACGTCGTCGTGACTTTGAGCCGTTCTGCAGTACAGAAAATTATTGAACAGGATGAAGGTAAAAACTGTGAGACCGCTGTTAGCCATAGTATGTTTTATGAGGTAACCCTGCCATTCCGCGCCGGTTAATGGCATATATTTGATTTACTCTCAGTTTAGTTGCTGATCCACAGGGACTCAGGACAGTCAGTGAGTTGTCTGATGTTGAGCAGGCCTCTTGGCTAAACGCGTACGGTACTTTAGTGCATAGCACATACATACTTTTGGGAGTCTCACTGGTCCTTAGAAAAACCACTTCGTATAGACGAATAGCATATATGTAAACGCTTACAGTTAAATTACAAGAAAGAAACATCCCTCCCCCTTCCCCAGCTATTCATAACGCCTTAGTCCGTTCAGCTACCCGGTAACGTTCAAATTAATAACCGCCATGGCAATCATTTCATTATAGGCCCCACCGTTTTCTCCCGTCTCGTACAACAAACCGACGCGATTGCGATTTCCCTCGCCCGGTATCCTAACCAGAGTTGAGTATCCCGACGGACCGGGATACACTTGCATGTGACCGGGCCACGTTCGACCCCCGTCCGTGCTCCACGACAAACTCATGTTAATTCGCTGCGTCGAATGGAACGGATTCGAATGCAGAAGAAGATCGCGTTCGTCGACGTAGAGCAGACTTCCGGCGCAGCCGGGCGTGACGAGATCCGTCGCTATGGTGATCGTGTTTGAGGGAATAGTTTCGATGGCGTCGAACGAGCGAGCCAATACGCGATAGGGGCCGTGATAACCAGCAGTGTTGCGCGTGGTTATCAGTATAGAGCCGTCAGAGAGTTCGACGAACTGACAGAGAGAGAGAGAAAAACACGCTTAGTATCACAATTTAGTAGTGCCTACCTGCCCACCCCCCTCCGTATCTATGATACACGTAATCGAGTTCTGGTTTGTACTGGCCAAAGACTATAGGTTATTTGACGTTACTTAGACTTACCTGATTTTCGCTAGGGATAAAGTCATGAGCAGCTTTATCTTCACCATGGGGAATGCCGGGAATCCACGCCCCGGACTTCCACCGCATTCCCTCATCTGAAAGCGAGAGACAAAATAGAACGTGAGATCATTTATACATTTTGATCATTGTACATAGTACCATCACTGTAGATGCACTTCACACCCATCGTTTTCAAAGGATCATCAGAGGCCGGCGCCGTGCCGTTCCAACCACAAAAAATCAACCTGCCCTGGTGGGGATCATGCCTCTTCTACACACCATTACTCTTACGGGTTATACATAATAATATTCTATATACTCACTTGAATGCCATATCCAGGGCCGCCAGCAAATATCTCGTAAACGCCGCCTATCTGCTCCGTAATATCGACCGGCTCTTCCCAAGTCAGTCCGTCGTCGTGTGACGTCATCGTAAACGTTTGCGTCTTCGGGCACGCATGCATGCACCTGCCGTATACGACGATCGTCGTGCCGTTCGTCGTGCTCAGAACGGCGCCGAGATTGACGCCGTCCGACGCGAAGCCGTCGTTTTCGACGAACATCGTCGGCGACCAGGCGTCTTTCGACCATTGCGAATGCGCCATGCGACGCACGGCGAGAAATTTCGCCGATCCGTCCGCCGACGTGCTTTTGCGCGCTTCGGAGACGGCTACGATTGCGCCGCGTTCGTTCCACGTCGCTATTGGGATGCGAAAGCGGTCGACGTCTCCGTCGCCTAGTCACGTGATGTAAGCAAAGACGAGAAAAAGGGCTCGGGGGAGAAGCGCTTTGCCTTGTTTGCTCCACAGAATGAACTCTTCTTCGACGAAAGGATTAAGAAAGAGCCCTGCTGAAGAGCTGAAGATGATAGAAAAATACAAGACAAGAGATCCGTTTGCCATCATGACACGAGTTGTAAAGGCCCGTCTCTATTTGATCTTACCGGTGGGCTAACGCGCGCCAGGGGGGAACGCCTCCGACCCGCCCACAGCAGTATGCCGCAGCGCCCGCGCCTTAAATGACCATTGCGGTTGATATCAACCGCGTTTAACCTGTAAACTTCTGGTTCCGGTCGGTCCGAACTCCTGTTTTAGGCACGGCTCAGACACAATTTCTCAAAGCAGAAGAAGCGAAAAAAGCTCAAAGAATCGCAGCAGCATCCTCAGGTTTTGCAAAAGGAAACAAAGCAATGTAAAATGATCCAGGAGTGGAGCACAGTCGTCAAGTAATCAATAAATCCATAAATCAATAAATCATTGTCATTCAAAAGCAGTGAAGTCATGACGGTTGAAGTGACATACACTAAGAGCTTCAATGGCTGGTTCTTCTCCAGGCGTTGGGAAGCGTTGACTCACCACTTACCTTGGAAATCAGGGCCGTTCAATAAATTGAATGATCCTAAGTAGCGGCGATTGACAAATTTGACGCTGACCAAATCAAAGACGCCAGAGAAACACGACGCGGAGCACCAAAAATAATACATACCGGTAACCCCATGTAGAGTAGATAAAGAGCAAACTCAGGTTTTTGTTGCTCCCCTCAGTCCCCTGCCTTCGCTCAGAACGTAGTGGAATTGAAATCTCCTTTGTAAAGTAAAACGACCAAAAATACCGCCTCGTATAGACGAATGGCATATATTCAAACGCTTAAAATATTAGAAATAACGTCGAAGAACTGTCCCTTTCTTCCTCAAGCTCTGACTACCAGTAACGTTCAAATTAATAACAGCCATGGCAATCATTTCGATAGAGGTCCCACCGTTGTCTCCCGTCTCGTACAACAAACCGATGCGATTGCGATTTCCCTCGCCCGGTATCCTAACCAGAGTTGAGTATCCCGACGGACCGGGATACACTTGCATGTGACCGGGCCACGTTCGACCCCCGTCCGTGCTCCACGACAAACTCATGTTAATTCGCTGCGTCGAATTGAACGGATTCGAATGCAGAAGAAGATCGCGTTCGTCGACGTAGAGCAGACTTCCGGCGCAGCCGGGCGTGACGAGATCCGTCGCTATGGTGATCGTGTTTGAGGGAATAGTTTCGATGGCGTCGAACGAGCGAGCCAATACGCGATAGGGGCCGTGATAGCCTACGTCGTTGCGCGTGGTTATCAGTATAGAGCCGTCCGAGAGTTCGACAAGCTGACGGAGAGAGAAAAACACGCATTATAGTACCACTATAGTAGTGCCTACCTACCCCCTTCAGTATCTATGATACACATAATCGGGTCTACAAACGTTACTTAGACTTACCTGATTTTCGCTAGGAGTAAAGTCGTGAGCAGCTTTTTCTTGACCGTAGGGAATGCCGGGAATCCACGCACCGGACTTCCACCGCATCCCCTCATCTCAAAACGAGAACAAGTGAGATCATATACATATATATGCATGTGATTGTATAAGTAGAATACCATCGCTGTAGATGCACTTCACGCCTGTCGTTTTTCCGTGGTCGTCAGAGAATGGCGCTGTACAGTTCCAACCACAAAAAATCAACCTGCCCTGGTGGGGATCATGCCTCTTCTACACATCATTATTCTTACTGGTATATATATATAATATTCGGTATATATGTATATACTCACTTGAATACCATATCCAGGGCCGCCAGCAAATATCTCGTAAACGCCGCCTATCTGCTCCGTAATATCGACCGGCTCTCCCCAAGTCAGTCCGTCGTCGTGTGACGTCATCGTAAACGTTCGCGTCTTCGGGCACGTGTGCATGCACGTGCCGTATACGACGATCGTCGTGCCGTTCGTCGTGCTCAGAACGGCGCCGAGATTGACGCCGTCCGACGCGAAGCCGTCGTTTTCGATGAACATCGTCGGCGACCAGGCGTCTTTCGACCATACCGAATGCGCCATGCGACGCACGGCGAGAAATTTCGCCGATCGGTCCGCCGACGTGCTTTTGCGCGCTTCGGAGACGGCTACGATTGCGCCGCGTTCGTTCCACGTCGCTATTGGGATGCGAAAGTGGTCGACGTCTCCGTCGCCTAGTCACGTGATGTAAGCAAAGACGAGAAAAAGGGCTCGGGGAGAAGCGCTTTGCCTCGTTTGTTCCACAGAATGAACTCTTCTTCGACGAAAGGATTAAGAAAGAGCTCTGCTGAAGAGCTGAAGATGATAGAAAAATACAAGACAAGAGATCCCTTTGTCATCATGTGATCGTACGTCTTGTAAAGGCCCGTCTCTATTTATCTTCTGGTCCGGTCGCGGTCCGGACTCCTGTTTTAGGCACGGCTCAGACACCGTAGAGATGTCTCTTGGATTTCGCTGATGCACGCGAGGCAGACACTTCAAGGGTCAAAAATCGAAATTGTAGCGAAGATAATTTTCTTACACTTGATTGACCCTGGCCGTGATGCTGTCATTAAGCCGCTCTTTTTTTGAGCTGAAGTGACTCGACGCTGAGGGACAGTAAGCAAGAGAAAATCGACAGAAGCGACCTAGATAATTTTTAATAGGGTAAGCACGTGCAGCACATACCGTAGAAACTCGGAGGTGTTTTATTACGGAGAATGATTGGCGTGAGCTTTTGGTATACAATCAAGCCGACTGGAAGACAAGAAACCGTTCCATTCATCTACTATAAATATCCTTCTAGTAGTATGATCTTCTTTATCTGTCTCTTTTCTGTTTTGCAGGCGCATTCAAGAAGCTTTCGAATGTTTTCGTTCACCTCCGGACCCCGAGGTGACTAAATAAAAACCGGCCCAACTCTTGAGCCAGAGAGGCTAAACGTGGCTCAAAGGCAGGAGATTCCATCTCCTACTCCAGTGGCACGAGTGATAAACTGCCACCCCACTTAGGAAGACGCGGTGGGTCACAATAGCGGTCCCCCTGGAATCAGGCCGGCAGAACTCACATCCGAGCGCTGCCGGTCCCAGGCGTCCGAGCCGGGAGACTAAACAGGCTCTAACTCCGACGGGGGAGTAGTGAGGTTGACCCCCCACCCAACCGAAGCCTGCACGGACCCTCGCGGCCCCGAGCAGGTGGACAGCGAAACTAGGGAGACGTATGCGCAAATTTTTTAGTACATCCGGTTTACTTCCGGGAAACAACAAAAAATTGGTTTGCTGTAAAAATAAAAGAGTGGAGGGGAGGAGCGGCTACGTACGCATCTATCTACGAAATTTATCTATCTATCTATGAAGAGTTTCTAGAAAATGGAAACTACTTGTTGTCCTTAGGATATTAATTGATTTTGGTGCTCCGCGTCGTGCTTCTCTATGAGCGTCTTCAGTTGACGATTCGGCGTCAGCGTCGAATTGGTGAGCGGCAAATTCGTCATCGGGCTCGTGTGATTTCCTTCGCCGAGCCATCCCTGGATCGACAGTCGTTCATACGTGAAACCGTCTATAAGAGAGAGAAAAGAGGATAGAAGAAAAGGCGCCCACTCGATTCGCTAAAAACGCGCATACCAGATGCTATCACGGGATCTTTCATGACGTCGAGTGTGATAGGACAGACAAATTCTTCTGGCACTAGGCAACGAAATAGTAGTACTGTACGTACGATGGAGTATCAGCTATTCTTACCTCCGTCAATTTTACGATTCGTGTCAACGAGTTCTTGAATTCCCCTCATTATTTTATTCCTGTGACCCAAAGGCTCTGAAAATAAATAAATAAATAAATAAATAAAGATCGTGCACGTCTTGAAGAGACATGTTTCTCACTAATTCCTAAATCGTCGGCGAGAGACTTCGTGTCGAGCGACATCAACTCGGCGCCGTCGATAACGTTGTCTCGAAAGACCTTCGCGTACTGAGAGAGATCGAGACGGCAGAGCCATTCGACGACGTTGTCGACACTCCAGCCTCCAACGACAACCTCCTATCATGAAGGAATAAACTAGAACTATCGTTACTGTATACTAGGTACAGTATACAAAGCGTGACCACAGCTCTACTAACAACACTAGTGACTCTCTCAGCCTCAGCACAAGTAAAACGTTTGGCTAGTGAGAGTGAACGTCATTTGCGGGGCGAAGGGTCCCACAACTGCACGTCTAAATTCTCTAAGGGTCCACCGTACGTACCGGTCGGAGTCCACGCGATGCTAACAACTTCGCCATGCGGCATTCTCCGACGGCCGGTCGTCCCGACATCGTCCCTCCCTCTCCCTTCTTTTCTGTCCCTTCCTCGGCGATATTGAGATCAATTAAATCGTCTCTCTTGACCGCTCCTTCTTCTTCGACGGCGTCCGCCCCCCCGCGTTTCCATAGTATCAGATTCTTGTCGTTCGATCCCGTGGCGAGCATATTTCCATCCGGCGAAAACGCGCAGGCGGTGATGTAGCGACTGTGCTTGAGCATCGTCTGAGCAGGCTCGCCACTTTCCTAAAGAAAAAATACATCCAAAACTAAATGAACTAACTGGCTCTATATACCAATTTCCAGATAATTATTGTCTTATCACCTGACCTAAAAATACGAAATTACTGATTATTTAATTGAGGATAAAGTCATTGGTACCCTGAAGCCAAGTAGAGTCCGTCTGGCGAAAGGGCTAACGAATATACCGGACCCGAATGCCCTTCCAAACTATACTTCAAAGTTAAAGTCGCTTCGCCTTTAATCAATTGATTTAATATAATAACATTGACTTACAGGATATCTTACCTCTGACGTGAGTCACGTTCCACACTTTCACTAGATTGTCATTTCCACCCGTCGCCAATAGAAAACTGTCGGCAATCGATTTTTCTCCGGACGGCCAAACGACGAGATCTAGATAATCATACAATATCTTCCGAGTTCCTACCCCCCGCCTCCGTTCGATTACCCTGACGCGCCAGCGGCGAAAACGTGCACGCATTGATTCCGAGATTATGCGTATCAACGGCCGACTGGAGCGAACGACCCGAAAACGGATCCCAGAGGCGAATCTCGCCGCCACTCGCGACGGCGGCAAGCAGAAAACCGTTCGGCGCGTAACTACAACCTAATATACTAAAGAAAGAAAATCAATGAATCAATAGCGATAAAAGGATCTTTAATTAATTAAAAAAATACCTGTCGTCTCTTGCCTGGAGCACGTGAACGAGCTTTCTCGTACGCATTTCGTAGACGCGAACGGCGCCCTCGGCGGAGCCGGCGGCGAGATAGCAGCCGTCGGGCGAAAACGCCGCCGAACGCACTCCGAGCGTGTGAACTTCGATGCATCCTAAAAAAATCAATCAATCAATTAATTAATTAATCCTTCGCCATGAAGTGCACTATAGGACATTTATGTAGTCCTCTACTAACAGTGGAACCTCTGAAACGTACTGAAATATGCTTCTATCTGTCTATATATTAAAACAGGTGTGCCACGCCCCCGCACGGATTCTTACCGAGTTCTCTTCCCGTGATGGGATTCCAGAGCTTTATTCTTCCGTCCGTCGATCCCGTTGCTAAGATCGGTTCCGAAGGCGACGCTACGCACGCGTTGACGTAGTAGGAATGGCCGGTTAGCGGCGAGGAGGGAAGTTCGTGTCCCGTTTTCGGATCGAAGAGGCGTACGGTGCGGTCGCCCGATCCCGTCGCCACGAACGTGCCGTCGGCGGCAAAGCAGCACGCGTTGACGTCGCTCTTGTGAGCCGAAATGACGCGGAAAGGCGAGAATAAGTCCATGAGTAATAGGCTAGTGTACGGGGACTTCGAGTTGGAATCCCGTGATGTGCAGACGTCACAAACATTTATTTGAAAGTGCTGCAAGAAAAAAAGAAAATAACATTTTGATAAAGTATGGCATAGCAATGAAAAATCTTACCTGCACTTGCAGCTACTTGCAGCAGATTCTAGAACAAACTCGTCATGTGACCCCTTGTAGATGTACGGGAAACTTGGACGCTATGATGGGACAACAGCGAGCGTTTCTCTTGCGATTTTCCGTCTCTTCAGTAGTAACATGCACCATGGCACTTCCATTTCTAAGCATCCTTCTAAGCATCCTACTCTCGATAGCCTACAATTACAAACAAGTGACCAAGACTCATTGCGCGGTACGACCGTAGCCCAAAACCAATCCAATCTTCAGCCCAGCGTCTACGATCTAGGTACCAAACGTTGTTCCATCGATCAGTGCAGCTGTAGGAGACTACTCGCCTCAGAAATACATTTTTCGTGGAGCAATCGGTCTTCACGCCCCCTTGGTGTACGGGCTACAGGTTCTATACTACAATCGCTTCAAATCGTGGAATTTGAGCGGGTTCTTTCGACTGCTCAACCTTCTCCAACTGCTGGCTAGATGGATCGAAATCACGTGTCTTCTTATCTTAGCTGTTGTAGCATCGAGTGAAAATTTCCGTATGAACGATCCTATACACATATTTTAATTATTTAAATCAAATTTTTGAAATTTATATAGTTGGTTATTTTTAGATTGGCACGAAATGGCTTTTATTCTTTTCATGTTTTTCTCTTACGTCGAAATGATGGCCATGTTGGCAATGACGAAATACGGACGTCCCTCGAAAATGAACCAAAAAGTTTCCCCATTAGCCATACTGATAAATAAAACGATAAATAATTAGTTTTCCTACAGGAGCTCCACTCATTTCGCACCAAACTCGCGCTCTTCATCGTGAACGCGATTTCCTTTGCACTGGCAGTCTATTTCTACGAAAGACACAACGCCTACTGTGAGCCCTACGGTAGGCAAATGTACCACTAAGCTCGTCCTATACCCTAATACGTCCCCCTTTTAGTTTACAGCCTCTTTGCTACTCTAGAATATATCGTGGTCATGGCTAACATAGGATTTCATGGCACGGTCAAGTGGGACTTTGACGACTGCTGTCTTACCGTGGGAAAATCAAATGACTGGTCAACAAGAGTAGACTGAGCAAACCGAAGAAGGTGGATTGAAAAGGGGAGCTTTTACAGTTAAAAATAAAGACACAACAGTACAAACCGGACATAAATACGGCGAAATTAATAGTATTAGTTTATTTCGCGAGAGTTACTTTCATTTTGTCGTCGGTTCGTCCTTTCCGCTTTGCGCTTCCTTGCCTGTCGTGTCCCCCTTGGGAAGCTTCAGACCGAACTTGCTTTCGACGTCGGCGAAGATGGGAACGGCGACGCTGTAGCCGCCAATGTGATCAGGATTCGTGACGCTCGCCATGTAGCCGCGCTTCTGGGCTTTCAATAGGGCCCTCTTTGCAGCCTCCTGCTCACTGAATCTAAAGAGAAGTGATATAGATTATAATATACGGATATGTACACTAGCAGTCTTCAGTACATTTAAAAATTAGACAAGGGTACTGTAAGGTTAGTACGGTATATAAGAAAAAGTATACACTTATATGACGTTGTCTTACTTTCCCCTTCCGAAATCGACGTCGAATAGTCGCTGTAGCAATTCGTAGACCATCAAAGTGACGCCGAATTGGGGCGACGATCTCACGACCCGCGCTCCGGCGCCGACCCAGAATTTACGCATGCCCTCTTCGCGATAGATTTTACGCGCGGCGTCGAAAAATCCGCTATAGGTCGTCTGCTTTTCGCGCGCTTGAACCTGAAGGCGAGTCTTGATGACGTCGGCCGGAGTGACGAGAGACGCGGCCGGCATGCCGGCGACGGCGGCGGCGACAAGAAGAGACACGGGACCGTTGTAGCCGTCTTCGTCGGCCGTAATCGGTTTCATGTGAGCGTACGCGGGGAAATAGATCGCCGAGAAGGGAATATCTCGCACGAAGCAAGCCGACGCTCCCTAACGAAAAATCAATAACTATTTAATTATATTGATTATTTATTTTTGTTGCCTTGTAGAGACCGGAGAAGCCGAGATCGAGTATGATTTTGATGGCGCTCGCCGGTCGTCCGCCGGCTTCCGTTGCCGTTTGAAGACGAATTTTGACGATTTCTAAAGGATTAGTGAAAAGGACTTGATGGCCGCCGGCCTAAGAGAGAGGGGGGCAATTTTTCAAAACCAGAAAAAACGTCTCTCGTCTTACGATTCCGCCGGCGATGATTTCGCGCATTAGAGGAAGCTCGCCGCTTTTTTTCGTAAACGTTTGCCTCGCCAAGTCGTTTACCTAGATCCAGAAAAGTAGACAACTACTCCATATGCGCGAAGTCGTGCGTACAGTCAATTTAATAGCTTTCTCCGGGGCAACGCCAATTAGTTGCGGCAAAAGACCTGAGACGTAAATGAATTTATTTATTCATTTATTTATTTATTTATTTATTTATTTATGTCCTCCTTTCTTACCTCTGTATAATCCCGGAATTCCTTCGTATCGAAGCGTCTTCTTAAAACAGTCCCAGTAACTCTTATACGCTATTTCGCCGACGAAGTGCGCGCGCCTCTGATTCTGCATTCTCGTTTTCAAAAAGTCGATCGGATAGACAGCAAAGGCGCCGCAAGCTATAAAAACAAATCAGCTAATAAACTATGATATCATTATGACGTCAGTACATCCAGCTAGTGATCCGAGAGCAAATCTATAGGCCGATTCAATAGTTTGCCACGCAAATCCTATATCCTTTCTTTCTATTGTTTTTAGATCAGATAGTACCTAGGTGTGTGAATAAGATAGACAAAAAAACGTCGATACTGAACGCTTTGATTACCCGGACTTCCGTGTGCGGCGCATGAGGCAACAGCCTTCGAAAATCATCCAAAGTAACTCGCCTGTCGAAAAAAAAACAATAACTAATTAAAAGGCACGTGGTAAAATTAGGGAGACGCACCCCGTTTTTCTCTCTAAATCGCAGAGCTGAAACATGATGTCGACTTCGAGAGGAGTCACCTGTATAATATTCACTAATAATAAAAACACCCCTCCAATTTTATGAAAAATACTTGAGGAAACTTTCTAGCTCCACTCATGACTTCCTCTAAAAGAACATGCATCGAATAAGAAAATAAGAAAAATGGTTTCTTTTAATTCACCTCGCGTGACGTGTTTCTTTACGTTCTCCGACGTCACCGTCTTCATGACTTCGTGAAGCAAATCCAAATTGCTGAGCATGCCGTTGAACGCCGTGAAGTACGCGTAGCTGACGCTGTGACTCTTCGTCGTCAATTCCCCGCCAACCTATATGTATATATAAGAATGGGGAAGTGAGGGAGGAAGCGTAAGAACGCGCCCCACTACACTGAGGAAACGTATTAGCATATATTATAATATGTGGTACAGTAAACTGAATAGAACATACAAGGGCAAGGATCATATCAACTATAGACCCACTGTGAATTATATATAGTGTTACAGTTACAGAACCTCTGCCCATAATAAAGGTCCTCTAGTGAAACATCTCAATACTACAGCATATCAGATGTATAGTCAAGGAAGAGAGGCTACATCAAAGTGACTTCTAACAAAAACCCCCCATGTCATAGTATCCTCTACACGTGGGTGCCGTGTCCTCAAACTGTTTCTATAAAAAACTCGTTGTTGCGCGTTTTTTTTTTTCTTACCGTGACCAAATTCTCGTTGATGTACGTCGAGAGCAGGTGCGATCGCGTCTGCTTCATGACGTCGCGAAACGCCATCGCCGATATCGCGCCCGATTTTTCGACGTCGCTTCGAACGAACGCCTGCTTGGCGCGCTCCATCTGCAAGTCGCGAATCATCTCGGAGAATTCCTGAAAGCGCACGTGACCCTTGCGCTCTTTGCCGAAGTACAAGTGAATAAATTGGGAATTGAAATCGAAAGGGAAACGCTGCTCGACTTCGGTCGTACTGATGACCTGACGAAATTCATCTAATGAGAAACAATGAGGAAACGATGGAAGGTATCAAAGCCCCGCCCACTCGATTCACCCACCGAAAGAAATCACTCCATTCGCATTCATATCAAACATAAGAAAGGCGCACTTGTACAGAGCATCCGGGGACGAGAGCAGCGATTCGAATGACGTGAATTCGTCGAACGATATCAAACTGTAGTAACGAAAATAATGCGTGGGCGTGGTCGAGTAGTTTTCTCTCTAACCCGTCCTTCGTTTGATCGACGACGCCCGCTAGGACATTGAGCGAGTTCTCGTCCTTGTGTATTCCGAGAAATCGATGATAGAAGTCTTTTGGCGTCATGTAGCGATTCGCTTTTTCGGTTACGGACGCGTACTAGTCCCGTAAAGCGATTTTTCGCGCGTTTCTCGCGTTTCGTCGCGCGGCGTACCTTGTCGAATACTTTTCGAAGTTGAGCGGGATCGGCTCGCGACGCGGTCGGACCCGACTGTCGCATTTTCGAAGAGATTTTAGACATCGAAACATACGGGACTTTATATTTCATCTTACGTCGCATTTCGCGTAGCCGCGGCGTCGTAGAGCGTTGATGCCCGCAGCGCGGTCGCTCAGCCAGCCTTTGGAATCCATTAGCGACTGCCGACTGGGGAGTTGTTGGGAAGTATTCGTCTACACGGGTCGTGCACGTGAAACGCTACTTGCGTGCGCTAATACGCTATTTTAGCCCGGTTAGCTAATTATGTAGCGCCAAAAACAAAAACACCGAAACAGCAACAGCACAAACAAAAACAAATTTCATGCAAGGCAAAACAAAAACACCGCGACAGCAGCAGCAGAAACAGAAACAAAAAAGAATTTCACGCACCAGAATTGAGACGACAGAACCATATTTCCACTTGAGGTTGGACTTGGAGTTTGAGTTGGAAGCGGAGTCGTGATAATGGGAGGTGGAGTAGTCAGTAGTGTAGCGCATTCTGACGGCTGCAACAGACTAGTAACACAGAGAGTGGTAAGTCCCAAATTTAATTAATTAATTATTTAAACAATGTTACAGAGAGGAAGACTCCTGACACTTCGATAGTTCAGTACATCTAGCTCAAAGACAGTATATAGATCGAGTGCTCATCTACGGCTTTATTTATTCTGTACTTGAGTTTCGGAACGCAAAATCCACAGAAAGGGTCTGGAGCTGCGAGGCAATCTAAGCACGTGGTCAGAGCGTTGCATTCTTGCACAGGTATTGCTGTCAACTAAACGTATTTATGTATCACTGCATGAACAAAGTGGACATTTGAGAATTCCTGCTCACGTTAGAGTCTGATAGAGCGTAGACAACAGACCTATCCGGATTTAATTCAAGACTGAGAATTCTTCTGGAACTGCTTGTAGACAACGTCCTTATCAGCCGAGATGAAGAGTTCGTACGGACATCTATCTAGAACGCAACATCTAGCATTTACATGTTTGAATCGTCACCTCAATTGATTACTTTATCGACTGTGCCGTCACTTTTGCCGGCAAACGCAACCGTATCGGTACTGTAGGCGACAGTGAAAGTCACAGCTGTAAGACTACCAGACGGCGAAGCGGGAATTTCATAAAAGGCGCTGCTGAGTATTGGGTCGCTTGAAGGTATTTCTAGATTGATGTCAACGACGGAAGGGCTGCAACCGGTGCCGTCCCACAAAGTTCTCTACAGTCAAGTCAAACTACTAAATGGAGAGATGACACCGAATTCCTCACCAGCGTATCAATGCACGGTTTTAAACTGTCCCTTGCAAAGCCACGAGAGCCGGAGATTCCATTCCTACAATTTTCCAGCCCTTGCTTATATTTAGCGTTGATTTGAGGAACTGAAACGACGCATAGCGCGCTGGCACCGGTGCCGTCAATCTTCTCATTGAAAACGCCCATAAGAACATCGTCATTTCCAACGCTACTTGCCAGCAAAGTACCCACTTTTCCAACGTAAAATGACTGCATATATTTGTACGTTTTACTGTTTCCTTTGCATTCAATGTAAGCCTCCAGGTAAGCGTAGAACGTGTTCCTCGACATGCCTTGGTCGTTCCGACATATGCGCGCAATTAGAGTTCCTCCAGCAGACGAAGAATCTGTAGCAACAAAATAAACGAATTCGCCACTCCCAAAGGCACTTATAATGTCAAACGGAAAATCTAGTGGAAAATTTATACTTCCCACCAGCGGTTGAAGCAGATTTTCATAACCCATGCCTCGCACACTGATCTCAAATGGCTTCACCGACGACAAAGCTCCCATGTGCGTGACGAGAAACAGGGCTGGACGGCCGAGGTAATCATAGGAAATAACTCCTGCTGAATTTGAGTCCTCATCGCGTGTAACAACGATCATTTCAACAGCAGGAAATCCTCCCGCTTTGAATATCTCCTCGTCGCTTCTAGAAATAGTACTGACATTAGATGCCGAGCGGAGATTGCACGTGCCAGCTTGCAAATTTCCACACGTCAATACAGAGTCGCCACTTTCATTGAGAAGCAGAAGTTGGTTGAAATTCGACTGAATCTTTGTCGGAATAGTGTTATCAAAGCACGACTGACTGGAAAACCAATCGCGTGGAAAGCAACCCTTGTTATCGCTGAGAGGCCCCGTTTTTGCAGTGCGGCTCGTCTGAAGTGGCGAAGGAGCGAGTTGAAAAATAGCGTCTTTTCCCGCAACATAGATATCGCCCGTCGTTGGATGGACAACCACACGACGAAGTGGTGCGTTTGACGAAGGCGCGGTCCAAGTAGGATACGATGAGACGGGTATAAGAGAAGAAACGCAGAGAACGGTGGCGATCAGAATCGCTAGACGTCTCGGACGTCTCTGCAGCGAGAGCGCGAGATATGCCATGCAAACCACGGAAGATCCGGAAGAAGGGTCTGAGGATACGTTTGGAGTCACGTGCTATATCCTCGTTTTTCTCGACTTCGTCTTAGTCCGCCTTCTTTCAGAAATCATTGCTACTCTGCAATAGAAAGTTCCCAAACTCATTTTCACCTGGACGCAGGCATCCGAAGACGGGCAACGCCCACCGACTTCCTGTTTGACTCAAAACAGTGCGTCGTAACGATCGTAAACATCCGCCGTATGGGGTTGCGATGGGCCAGCGCAAGAATAAGGGAACTGCGTACGACATAATGAGCACATAAATAGACGGTGAAGGCAAACTGAAAAAAATTGTCACAGCAGCAGCGACACATCCACTGAAGGTCACAGTACGGTCAAAACGCCTACGCGTTGTCTGCATGATCAACCGCCGCAACGTTTGTTGACACTCACCCAGACTTTTTGCGACTAGGACATCCAATTTCAAAGCGAAAACTTTTGGCTTTGATAGGAGCGCAGTCTCCCTCGTAGCCACGATTTCACGCACCACACTTGAGACGGCAGGATAATACTTTTTCCGGACGGCTCTGCAGCTTCGCAACCAAGCAGCCCTCTGATCGCCTCCTTATCGTACGTCACGTTGGAAAGGCGAAACGACTTACACCGACCCGGTTTGATTCTGCGCGGCGCTTCGAACGAACACGGACGATGCTGGCATATTCGAGAGGTCTCCAACAGGGGTTTCTCGCAGCTGCCGGTGCAAGAGGCTAGCACTTTCCTCGTTCGTTTCTGAATGCCAAGATCACATGAACGGCTGCACGGAGACCAGGCGCTCCACGGCCCGTAAACGCACTCGTGTCGAGGCGTGCACACGGGCAGCTGACGTTCACCTATACCAAGATCCCCCCGCATTAGTAGATCACGACTTCTGCTGTTCGTGAGATATATTACCGGTTACGTAGGTCGAAATGACTCGACATAAGGGAAGGCTACTGTAGTCGTATCCTATACGAAGAGCCGCTTCCAACGCCCATTCGCACGACCGGTTCTGGGTGATGGCCATAAAGAGAACGGCAAAATAAGCACCACGAAATCTATAACACTCATAAAAATATTTAATAATTATTATTATTATTTAATTTTTTACCCGGATTTGCAGTGAAACAAAAGCGGACATGTCTCCTCGAACACTTCCTTGAGTAAGCAGTAATAGCTATCGACGGCGTCTTCGTCGAAGCGATAACAGCCGCCGACGGGCACGTGACAGTATTTAATTCCGCTCTCGTCCAATCGAAGTCGCTCGAGCGTCTCATTATAGCCAACGGCATCGCCAAACTCGCACGTGTTTTCAGATTCAAAGTTAACGGTGGAATCGGGAGATATGTACGAATTCGGTTTCGTCGGATCGAGACGGAAGTTCATTAGATTTTCCGTTAGCTGCCTTCCGCCGTTATCGTACGTTCTCAGCGCCGACGAGTTGACGTTCAGTAGCGACACTTCCTCTTGAGAGGGCGCATCACCGCACGGATCAAACGCGCCCATGCGCATATTTGCTACGACCTTGAACTCGTCTTTCTGAATGTTACAGACGCGATCGGATTGAAATTGAGCTGAAATGTAAACGCAATCCGTCAGACGCTTCGCCTCCCAGAATCTCTTCCACGCAAGCGGATCAGAAACGGTGGGAACGTCGGGGCACGTGGTCGAGTCGGCGACGACGCTACGAGCCGTCTGAACGAACTCTCGAACTCCTCGATAGTCGAACCCGATTTCCAAACCCCGACTGAAAACGTCAGAGCACGATATTTCATTCCGTTTGGCCAAGTAAAGAAGCGTGACGCCGGTCGCCGCCAAGGCGGCGTCGCAGTGAACTAAAATCGGTTTGGACAATTCATCGACTGCCGCTTCGAAAGCGTCGACGGCTTCGACGCTCGACCAGGAGATGTTGCTTGGAAGATGTCTGTATTCGATGCCGGCAACGTCTGATATGCTAACGTAGTCTGACGTGTCGGGGAGATAGTCGTCGCAGTTTGTGTCATTGCAAAAGGCGTGGTCGGCTTCGGTGAAGTAAAAAATCGATAGGATCGATTTGAATTCTCCGCTTTCGGCGGCGTATTTAATTTGACGATCCGTTGGACGACCTATATGATGTAGATGGGATATGCATCGTGACGTCGGTTCGATGTCTGCGCACTGCTTCACCTGCGGTCGAGAAATCGTCGTTGATTTTCTTCGCCCACCAAGCCTTTATTCGAGCCTCAGATGCGTGGCAGTGACCGAGGCAGAGTGTCAGTGCAACGAACAATGGAAGAAGACGCCCCATGACGATGATTCACACCCACTCGCGCGCGCAGTCGGTTCGCGCAAGCGCGGAAAAAATGAAAATTTTGCACAGGTCACGTGACGATACTTGGCATTTATGACGATTTTTTTAGAAAGGTCTACTGTCCGGGAGTGTCGGCTTTGGCTCAGCCCTCATCAAGCAACTCCTCTCGTTTGTCCTATAAAGCCGATTCTAGCAAGGGCCGACAGCTTCGTGAGATATAAGATGTCTCCACGATCGTCCGCCTGTCGGTACCGTTAGCTTAGAAACGTAATTTTCCGCAGCCGACTACTTCCGCGTCTTCGCATGCTCCTAGGCGAGATCTCTCACCATCTGGTGGACAGAGACCTCCACCGTGAACCCATTATAGATCAGCTAGCCTTACTGTTGCGGCAACGCATCTTAGAACAACTTCCCTGGGAACCCCCTGGGAACCACGCTTCTCTCGTCGGTGCGTGCGCTAAACTATAGCAGAAGCGGCAAAGCCGCCATGGATAAATTGACTCGTGTAATTGATAAAGCAGCGACAAATAGAGTGAACGCCAGCCTTGCCAGTGCCTAATTACTTGCAGCGCTTGTTAATCAAAACGGCGACTTTTCTAGACCGGCCAACTCTAAAGCGCTTCGATTTGAATTTCATAGGAACGCATTCGCCTTCATAATTGGAGGATTTTGTGCACCAGACTTGAGACGGCAAGACAACGCTACGATTTTCTCCTGAGGACGTTTGAGCCGCGCAGCCGCCGGCAATCAGCTCTCTGCGAATTTCCTCCCCATCGTACGTTACGTTTTCAACTGGAATCGACTTGCACCGACCTTGTTTCACCGCCGCTTCAAACTCACACGGACGATTCTGACATATGCGACAAACTACCAATGGATTCTTGCAAGCGCCCCCCGCAGACTCAAAAAGCTCCCGTGATCGTTTTTGAGTACCGATGCCACAAGAGCGGCTACACTCAGACCACGCGCTCCAATTTCCATATAAACACAGTGGTGCTCTTGTAGTGGGAGTGATCGTGGTAAGTGGTGTTCCTGTGGTGGGAGTGATCGTTGTACTATCAGCAGTTGTAGGTGCAGGAGAGCATTCGGGCAATTGACGGTTACCTACACAGATCCCAATAATTAAACTACCATGACGTCGGTCATCGCTTTACCTGATGCAAAGCTTGATATCACTTGGCACATAGGATAGCTTCTGTAATCGTAACCTATACTGAGGCCTGTATCCAAAGCCCACTGGCAAGACTTCTTCTGAGTGATGGCCAAATAGAGCAGAGCAAAGTAAGCTGACCGAGTACTAAAAAGAATAAGACACATGCAGCCCTCAAATTATGCCGCGGCTCTCGTACCCGGTTCGGCAGTGAAACAAGACCGGACACTTCTCTTCGAACATTTCTTTTAGCACGCAGTAATGGCCTTCGAGAGCGTCTTCGTCGTATTGATAGCAGCCTCCGACGGGAACGTGATAATATTCAAATTCGTACTTTGCCAGTGCAATTCTCTCAATCGTCTCATTGTAGCCAATTTCGTCACCGAACTCGCAAACATTTTGGGATTCAAAATTATCAGTGGAAGTCGGAGAAACATAAGAATTCGGTTTGGTTGCATCTAGGCGAAATTTCAGGAGATTTTTTCTCAGTTGTCTTCCGCCGCTTTCGTAAGTTTTGGGCTTATAAGAGTCGATATTTATAAGAGTGACCTCCTCTTGGGACGGTCGATTACCGCACGGAATCACAGGCCCCTTTCGCATATTCGCAATAGTCTTGAACCCGTCTTCGCGAATGCTACAGAGATCCCCGACCTGAATTTGCCCGGCAATATAAACGCAATCAGTCAAACGCTTGGCCATCCAGTACCGCTTCGAAGGAAGCCTCGGTTTATGGAGATAAGGAGAACACGAAGGCGATTTCGTGAGAGTGAAAGCAGTGTGTGTAAATTCGGGAATTCCTTGATATTCGAACCCGAACGCCCGACCGCGGGAAAATACGTCGGAGCATTGAATCTCGCCCCGCTTCGCCAAGTAGAGAAGCGCAATACCGGTCGCGTAAAACGCATTGACGCAGTGGACTAAGATAGGTTTAGGCAATCTCTGAACATCCGCTTCGAACTCGGCGACGGCGCGGGCACTCGACCACGAGACGCCCCTTCGAAGAAACGCGTATTGAATGCCTGCTAACTCAGCTATTTCAATGCAACCGGGCGTGCTGGGATAGAAGTTGCACGTATCGTTGCAGCGCCGCTCCTCCTTGGAAAAAAAGAAAATACTTAGAATCGATTTGAATCGACCGCTTTCGGCGGCGTATTTGACTTGACGATCAGTGAGACGACCTTAGTGGGGAAAATACTACTGTAGTATATAGAATTTCTTTTAATTAGGAGACAACAAGTCTCGTTTCACCTGCGGTCGAAAAGTCCTCATTGATTTTCTTTGCCCACCACGTTTTTCTCGACGCCTCGCTGCAGCCGAAGACGACGAATGCGCCGACGACGAACAATGGAAGAAGAACACGCCCCATAATGATCCTACGCACAAAGTTGTCGCGCAAGCGCATCGTACGGTAGTACCCCAATATTTAAGAAGAAATCCTGACAGTTCTATATTTGCACTATACGACGGGAAAGAACTCACTGATAAAACACAAGGCCAACGCACTCTAAAATAAACCGATCGATCAGTAGCTCAATGAACCAGTCCTACTGAAGAAAGTAATCTGGATCAATTAATTTAGACAGGACAAATAAAATTCTCTCAGGCCTAGCTAGACGGTCTTACTACAGACTCGTTTCGGTGTACGAATCCTCGCGAACGTTCTTTGGCCTGACCAAAGGAAAAGGAACGAGGGTCGTGCCTTTCTTCGACGGCAAGGGATCCTCGAGCGTGTAAGGCGGCGGGGAGGAGCTTCGATCAGGAGGAAAGTACGATTTTACAGCGTGCCGAGGAGCTAGGGCATTTAGGGGAGCAAGAACGGTATCGACGCCAATGATGACACCAGGAAGATTACTAGTGGCCTCTAGAGCATTTTCGGGTGGCGAAACGATGGATGGCCCCTCTTCGACGACGGCGGATGTCGTCTGCGAGACTTCGGAGAGCGACATGGCATTGGATTCCGTTTCTCCGACGACGACGTCGGGATTTATGCTGACGTAGCCGGACGACTTGAACGACTTTTCGTACATTTCGATTTGGGAGATTCGCTCTTCGACGCACTGGGCGGTGAGACGGGCTTCGCCTTCGGAATCCCAGCATTCTTCGATCATCTCTTCGATCGCTTCAGTTGGCTATACATAAATAGAATATATATCTTTGGTACTATGCCCCCTCTCCTTACGTATGGCGTTTGCGGATATCTTTGGAATTGCGGTCTCATTCGCAGTTTCACGACGCACTCCTTCATTTCTTCGAAGCCTGGATGCGAACCGACCTCTTCTTGGAAGGGCTGCTGATAAGCGGAAACGTTTCCTATGGACAGAACGGATCGCTCGCGTCTTTGAGTAAATTCATCAAAGGCGTCACTTGCCGTTTCCCAGATCGCATCGCGAGAAAATTTCCCAAAGTATCAACGCCATGGCGTAGACGTCGATTCTCAGAAACGATTCCCTGTGAAAACTGATGGCACCTTCCAACACTTCAGGAGCCATGTATCGAATAGTGCCAACCTACGAGAGAGAGAGAGAGAGGAGAAAACGTCACACAACCCAACGTAAGAGACTCAGCTTATCTTTGATTTACCTGGCCCTGGGCTTCGACCAAGCTCGTTCCCAGTTGAAACTTCATCGCCAATCCGAGATCCGATATACAGCAAACGCCTCGACTCTTCATCAACACATTCCGACTCTTCATGTCCCGATGGGCGATCGCCGGCTTCATAATCCCGTCGGCACTCCCACTCGCCGCCGCCGCCGCCGCCGTCGTCTCGGCGTGCAAATAGGCGAGCCCCCGCGCAATCGACTTCACCAAGCCGCACAACTCGCCGAACGTCACGACGTTATTCCGCAAATGATCCATCAACGATCCCATGCCGTGATACTCGGTGATAAGCCAATACTCGAGCCGCGACTCCGGCTCGTCTTCGTCCTTCTCGCGCGCGCTCGCCGCGACGAACTTCAAAACGTTCTCGTGCCTAATCGGCGGCATGACGTACGCTTCGACTTCGGAATTCCACGACTTGTGGTCAAAGAATATCTTCGCCGCGTACGCGTCGTCGTTGCCGCACGCGACGCGCCACACGTGCGCAAAACGGCCGATTCCAATGTGTTTCTCCTTTCGAACGGCGCCGAAATCGAAGCTCGGATTCAACGCGTCGACGTCGCCGTACGGCGACGGCGACATCATCGCTATGTCGCCGTTCTCCTTGTCGTTCAAAGCGATCGCACCCGCGCCGCCGTTCTCGTCGTCGTCGTCGCCACGGCGACTGCGACTCCACCAATAGAAAAAAAGCACGAATACGACGGCGACGAATACGACGCAGCTCACCGTCGCTACGATGGCGATGATGATGACGCGCATGTCGCTCGTTGGAGTCGCCGTCGATGACGTCACGAGGACGGAAGTGGCAACCGGCATCGGCGGCGGCGTCGGCGTCGGCGTCGGCGTCGGCGTCGGCGGTTTCCAGTCCGGCTGGGTCACGTTGTAGAGATTGCACAAGTCGCCTTTGCAACAGCACGAACAGTGACGTCCCGTCACGTGGCAGTTCGGCTTGCATGCGCGATTGCAACCCAGATAAAACTCGCATTTGGAGTGCGTGACGTAGCGGCGATTCGACGTCGCGTTCCAATCGAAGGCCACCACGCAATTCGTTCTCAGCGGATCGAACACTTCTCCAGTTTTCTTCTCCTTGCACGATTCGAGAACTCTAGGGCAATTCTCGAGCTCGCAGTTGGTCGCGCCGTTGCAGTAGTACGTCGGCACTTGCCCGTCGGATAGATGGGGTCCCACTGTGTCGCGAGAGGTCTCGTTAGTTCTACGCGCGTCACGGATCCTAGAAAGGATCCCGTGACTGTACGTACCTATAAGGACGACGAGCAGATGGAGAGCGACGAGGGAAGACGCCCGACGAGGCGCCCGAAATCGAAACGACTTCATCACCTTTTGTCCCAGGAAAAGGAATGTAAAGGTGAATGTCCCGTATACCGTGACGTAGTGTGCTTTTTTTTGCTAAAAAACGCCGTGAAAGCATGAACTTAAATATCGTTCTGCATTTCTAGATGGGCCGGGCGCGAAGGGAATTGCTAATTAATTAATGAATTAATTAAAAGCACTGATGATGAAACACAAGGCAACACACTTTCTAAATAAATCATTCGCTCAGCAGTCTACTAGAGGCAATTAATCTCGATTCTTTAACTAAAACGGGCAAATAAAATTCTCTCAAGGTCTGTCTGGCTCGGTACTGTATTTCTATACGCGGCTAACTTTACAGACTCGTTTCGGTGTACGAATCCTCGCGAACATTCTTCGGTTTGACCAAAGGCAAAGGAACGAGAGCCTTGCCTATCTTTGACGAAGACGGTAGGGGATCCTCAAACGCGTAGGGCGGCGGAGAGGAGCTTCGATCGGGAGGAAAATACGATTTTGCAGCGTGACCAGCGTCCAGGGCGTTTTGGGAAGCAAGAACGGTATCGGCGTCACTGGGGACCCCAGGGGAATTACTAGCGGCCTCTAGACCATTCTCAGGTGGTGAAACGATGGACGGCCCCGGCCCCTCTTCGGCGGCGGCGGACCCCGGGTGCGAGATTTCGGAGAGCGACATGGGATTGGATTCCGTTTCTTCTCCTCCTCCGATGTCCGGATTCATGCTGACGTAGCCGGACGATTTGAACGACTTTTCGTTCATTTCGATTTGGGAAATTCGCTCTTCGACGCACCTGGCGGTGAGACGAGCTTCGCCTTCGGAATCCCAGCATTCTTCGATCATATCTTCAATCGCTTCAGTCGGCTACGCATAGACAAAAAATATTAGAAGTACTTCTCTATCTAAGGCCCACTTTGCAGTACAGCTACGTACTTCTACTCTACCGTGTACTGCGATCCCCCATGAATATTCCCCGTCTCCTTACGTATGGCGTTTCCGGATATCTTTGGAATTGCGGTCTCATTCGCAGTTTCACGACGCACTCCTTCATTTCTTCGAAGCCTGGATGCGAGCCGACCTCTTCTTCAAAGGGCTGCTTATAAGCGGTAACGTTTTCTATGAATAGAAAGATTGCTTGCGTTCACGAGCGAATTCGTCAAAGGCGTCCACTTGCCGTTTCCCAGATCGCATCGCGAGAAAATTTCCCAAAATGTCAACGCCATGGCGTAGACGTCGATTCTCAGAAACGATTCTCTTTGAAAACTGATGGCACCTTCGAGCACTTCAGGAGCCATGTATCGAATAGTGCCAACCTAACAACCCAACCTAAGAGACTCAGCTTATCTTATTTTGATTTACCTGGCCTTGAGCTTCGACCAAGCTCGTTCCCAGTTGAAACTTCATCGCCAATCCGAGATCCGATATACAGCAAACGCTTCGACTCTTCATCAGCACATTCCGACTCTTCATGTCCCGATGAGCGATCGCCGCCTTCGTCGTCCCATTGGCACTCCCGCTCGCCGTCGTCTCGGCGTGCAAATAGGCGAGCCCCCGCGCAATCGACTTCATCAAACCGCACAACTCCCCGAACGTCACGACGTTACTTCTCAAGTGATCCATCAACGATCCCATGCCGTGATACTCGGTGACAAGCCAATACTCCAACGTTTCGCCTTCGTCCTTCTCGCGCGCGCTCGCCGCGACGAACTTCAAAACGTTCTCGTGTTTGATCGGCGGTTTGACGTAGGCATCCACTTCGGAATTCCACGACTTGACGTCAAAGAATATCTTCGCCGCGTACGCGTCGTCGTCGTCGTTGCACGCGACGCGCCAAACGTGCGCAAAACGACCGATTCCAACGTGTTTCTCCTTTCGAACGGCGGCGAAATCGAAGCCCGGATTCAACGCGTCGACGTTGCCGCCGTGCGACGACGACGACGCCATCGCTCCGCCGCTTTCCATGTCGTCCAAAGCGATCGCACCCGCGCCGTCCTCGTCGTCGTCGTCGTCACGGTGACTGCGACTCCACCAATAGAAACAGAGCACGAAAACGGCGGCGACGAATACGACGCCGCTGACCGTCGCTACGATGGCGATGACGATGACGTGCACGCCGCTCGACGGAGTCGCCGTCGATGACGTCATAACCTTCGTTGATGACGTCACAATCACGGAAGGAGAATCCGTCGACGACGGCGGCGGCGACGGGGGCGGTTTCGGTTGGGTCACGTTGTCGAGATTGCACAGGTCGCCGTAGCAACAGCACGAACAGTATCTTTCCGTTTCGTGGCATTTCGGAATGCACACGGAATCGCAGTGAAAGTCTCTTATCGTACAAAAGGCGTTTGTCACGTACATGCGATTCGACGTCGCGTTCCAGTTAACGGCCAACATGCAGGCCGCCTTCAGCGGACCGAGGAGCGGATTCTCGCACAATACTGGAATCTTGGAGCAATGCTCGATGTCGCAGTTGACGGCGCCGTTGCAGTACGTCGTCGGCGTTTGCTCGTACGATAGATGGGGTCCTATAAGGAGGAGGAGGAGGAGGAGGCGGAGGAGGAGCGTTTTTTGTTTTTTTCGAAATCGCGCGTCGTCGCGTCGACGTCGCGCGCTGCGTGTACCTACCTGTAAGGACGACGATCAGGTGAAGAGTGACGAGGGAATACGACCGACGAAGCGTGCGAAATCCGGACGATTTCATCGCGTCGCGTCGAACAAAAGGTTATCGCCTTTTGTCCTCGGGGGGAACGATGGACCGCTGAACGTCCCGTATAAGCTGAACATATTTTTTGACGCAGTGACGTCATTGTTATCCCGATTGGCGCGGTGTGCTGGGAGAGACCGACTACTGTGCACGTATTTTTCTTCTTCATCGCCGAGAAATTCGTGGACTCTCTATAACGGTTGGGTCTGCTAATGTAATTACACTTGAATTGCTTCCATATGTACAGATGCTCGGACAATCTTGCATCAAGATGATGGCAGGAGAGATTAAATCTCTGATGGCAGGAACGCTTGAGCGCACGCTAGCCTAAAAAAGTAGCGAAAGCAGTCAATCAATAGTGCACTTCTATCTAATTAGCCAGACAAAAAAAAAGATTCTACAGTATTAAAACTTAAGAAATTACAAACTACAGAAAGATTCTTTTCGACGCAGACGGACAATTGGTTCATGTATGAAGAATAGCTGCTGCAAAAACGTTGAGCGTCGTCGCTAGGGCGACGACAGTAACGTAGACGCGTACGTCGCTTAGTGGACTGGACGACGACGACGACGACGACGACGGCGTCGCCGCAAAAGGAGACGGCGACGACGACTGCGGCTTCCAGTCCGGTTGGGACACGTTGAATAAATTGCAGAAGTCGCCTTCGCAACAGCACGTACAGTGACGTCCGTGACGTCCCGTTACGTCATGGTGGCAATTCGGTTTGCACACGGAATTGCAAGCCAGATGAAATGCGCAGTCGGAGTGCGTCACGTAACGGCGATTCGACGTCGCGTTCCACTCGAAGACCAAAAAGCAATTGGCTTTCAGCGGATTGAACGTGCCGTCTTGATGAAATGATTGATCCGAGCACGATACGGGAACAGTAGGGCAATCGTCGATGTCGCAGTTGACGGCGCCGTTGCAGTTGTAAGTCGGCGTTTGCTCGTACGACTCGGATAGACAGAGTCCTAAACGCAAAGAGGAGGAGGAAGAGGAGGTAGTTTAGTTCTATCCACGCGTCCGTCGCGCGCTATAGACGTGGACCTGTAAGGACGACGAGCAGATGGAGAGCGAAGAGGGATTTCATCGCGAGAGACCAACTCAGTGGTGCGCATGAGCAATTGTACGAAATAATTTTTTTCTAATTGAATAGACACGCCTAATTACACAAACCCTCTGGGGAGACAATGTTCAGAGAGCATCAAAGCGACTGTCAATTGAGAATGACGAAAACGGCCCGAAACGACTGCAACCGTCAAGATAACAAGACGACTTTCACTCACAGACGCAGCTCCATGTGCCCCTTTCGTCGGAACTTCGGTACGCTGAGTCAACGACGGAGGACGGAACCATGACGGTAGATAACGCCTATCCCACGCAACGTCAAATTGATTGCACATGTCTCCCTCGCAACAGCACGTAAAGTATCTCCAATTGTTGCCAGTATCGGCGTACCATAGTTCGCACGAGGAGCCGCATTCGGGGAAATATTTTTGGCAGGTAGTCGCCTCGACGTAGAGACGATTCGTCTTATTGTCAAATTTGAAGTTGGACGAGCACGCGAATTTCATTGTACTTGACACATTTATTCCATTGTTTCGCCATTGCGTCAAGCAGGTGACGGGTCGAATGGGGCATTCGTCCAAGTAACAACGATTAGCGCTGTTGCAGTACGTTGCCCCCTCCACCGAGAAAAAAAGACCGAGAGCTACACAAGGGGAAAAAAGCACGTGCTCTCTAATAAATTAATCCTAATTGATTTTTTTCTTTTCGGATGCCTTTAGTGACTTCGGAGACATTCTAGTTTATAAAACGTCACGCTAGGTGTTGTAATTAATTAATTGGTTAGTGTATCGCACTCGTAAGGGTACCCCAAGTCTCGCAACAGCCATTGGGCGCTTTAGAAGGACATCGAGGCATCCGCGTAGACTACAATACTAATTAGAAGAAGAAGAACCTCAGCTGCGTGGACCATTGTGCCGGAATAAGCTCCTTGCGAGAAGTTCCGCTGAGCAGTTCCCCGGAAGAGGTCGAGTCCCCTAATGCGGGAATCCTAGACCTGAAATATTGTGCTCTACTGCTAACCATAATTCTAGCATACATGTAGTGAAAAAGTAGCCGGACCAAAGTTAATTTTCAATTGTTGCAAAATTTCTTTGTTTTCTAACGTGCGCTAGCGATGGGCGAACAATTCGCTGCCAACTTGAACAGAAGACTGGCTCCCAGTCGTCCGAGCTTTTTCGAGCTGGCAGCTCAAGAGGGAATGCAGTCGGCACTCAATCCTGCATTCCAGTACGCGTTCAGAGTAAGCGAGCGAAGACGCTCTTACAGAGGCGAAATCGACAATTCGTTTCACGCAGATTGTAGCGAACTATTACCCAGCATCGTTTGGATGGCTCTATCGATTCGGTGACGAAGTCGGAGCCCTCTTCGATGCTGCATTGCAATTTTACTACATCGAACACAAGAGTAAGCTAGCCGAGCTTTCGAACCGAATTTCTACTATGGAATTTTAAGATTAACTGTAGCTACTTTTCTTGCATTGCACTTTTAATTAATTTTAATTAATTAATTAATTAATGGGTGTTGGACACGTGACTCGCTGGCTAAATTTGATCAAGAATTTTCTGTTCAAGATGCTTCCTTTTCGGAATTGTTTTACGGTATGAAAAGAATGGCGTCGGGAGCCAACGAAGTCACTCCGTTGTCACGACGACACAAAATAATGTCACTTCTAATTTTGGTATTTAGAGGAGTAAGAAATGTAGTCATAACATTTTCTTATGATAGGTAGGGGTTTCATATATCAAAACAAAGCTTGATAGGCTATATCAGGAAAAGAGCCAATCTGTATCAGACCAATCAGAATCGGTATGAGATCGAAAGTGTTGTTCATCGTAATATACTGTACGTTCTATTGCAGCGACACTTTCTGCTTGAGTGGTACCTAAAGCTCTATCCAGCAATTCATTTTCTATGGGAGGTAAGTACTAGGCTAGGCTCTTACTGTGGACTCTTACATATTTCCCTACAGGCTCATCTCTTCGTCTATCGTTTCGCCTACTTATTCAACTCGTCTAATTACTGGTCACCCTTACTAAAGCTAGCCGGTTGGTTCAGCAAAGATAAACGTCTATAGGATACCTGATAATTTGACGATGCACATACAGGAGTGGAACTGATTCGAATTACTCCAGACAACGATATCCCTTCGCCCACGAGGGGTCTCCTCAGTCACATCGAAAGTAAAACCAAACCTCTATAAACTAAACTAAAATAAATACGACGCATATTTCTTACTGTAGATAGTTCGTCGTGGCGAACGTTATTATTCGGACTGCCTGCAGCGTTGCTAAATTCGAGCGTCGATCTGCTTGCACGCATAATTCCCGTGGGCGTCTTTTTTCTCAAGTTTCTCGACTGGTGGTACTCGGAGGATCATTCCTCCCAAGCAGCGACGCTCAACTATCTACCCGTACCTCCGCCCCCGCCCAAACTCAAGGTAGAAGACTATTTTATTATATTTGAATTATAACGGGGTTTTCCTTAGCCTGTTTCGACTGACGTCGTACTGCCTTCGCATCCCGTTCAGTGTCCCCTGTGCGGTAAGGCGAGACACTGCGCCACGGCGCTCGCCACGTCGGGCTTCGTCTTCTGCTACACGTGCGCGCATGACTACGTGGAGGAGCACGGAAAGTGCCCCCTAACTCACTTTCCCTCGACGCTAGACGATCTCATTCGACTCTATCCAGACAACTAAATGCGTTATGAAACTGTTTTTTTCTAAAGGATAATTACGTGAACCGTTTTGTGTATCTGCTCTAATAATAATAATAATAATAATAATCAATACTCTGAGATTGAGGGGGGTGCAGGTCTAAGGGATAGGATTGAATAGAGGTTTCGTTCTTATCTGCTCTGTCTTCTTTGGATTGATTTGCCGTAGTTGCTCCAGTTGGCCGGCGCGTGCTTCCGCTCGTAATACTTCGTCAGCGACGAATTGTAGATAGGCAAAACCTCGATTGCTTCTTCAGACAATGCCTTTTGGTCAATATATTATTTTTTAGTCAATTAATGTACTTCACTGGTGTGTGGATTTACTTTGAGGTAGACTATGACGTCCGTTCCGTGCCCTTCCACCGACGTGAGAACTAAATCTCCGTTGAAGTATCTGGCGTAGAGTCGAGCTAACGGAAGACCATATCCGTAGCCAGCCTATAGGAGAAGACCACCTCAGAGAGAACGCATCTTCTGCTTCATTTCATACCAGTGGAGCCATGAAAGGTCGGCCAGAAAAATCCGGTTCCTGTATATGAGAATAGAGTTAAAATATTTCGATCATTAGCATAATAAATGTTCTGAACTGAGGCCCTCCCTTTTTGGCAACTACAAGCGCTACATTTACCTGGGAAGCGGTTGTGTACGAGTACTGAAACAAATTGTCCAAATTGCTTCGAGGAACTCCTCCTCCTTCGTCGACGATCTAAAAAAGACGACTAACAGCGTCATTAATTTATCCTAGACGACTACTACTTTGATTGCAATGTCTTCGTTGCCTTTGGCTACGAATACTTTCACGGGAGGCATTGACATCGTCGTCAGCTTGCCACGAGATTCAGCTACAGCTCGAAACGAATTCTAATAATTAAATATTGGTATATGCCTTTCCATCCCTAGGTGTCTGACTTTAAAGAGTTCAAAGAGGATGTGATACAAGTGAGAGGGAACGTACGGAATCACGAGCGCGGTGTCGCCGAGTATTTCCACGCCGGGACAATTCATGTAGTAATGCTCGCAAAGAATTCGAGCACTCTCGCCAGCCTCTAACCCAAAGGCATCTACGTGCCGAGCAACTTAGACTATGTACATACGATAAATAATTTCAGACGTGTCGCAACGAGGATCAATGACTCCGATGTGATCGGGATAGCTGCACTCATTTCCAAACAAAACAACTATATATCAAAATTAGACGAGGTGGGTAACTGATAATAGATCTCACGGTGTTGCGAAAGAAGCATTCGTATGCTAATTCGACTAGCGTAAAACCGATCTAAAATAAAAGGCAAATATAAAGAAAAGAGATGCAGATTCAATTATATTGACCTACCTAAAAAGTATTGAATCTCGGCTCGTCGCTCGTCGAGAATCTTTTCCCCGTCGCGCATCTCCTTCATTTCGACGAGACCCTAGCGATACAAGCGCTCGAAAAAATCATTTTTCTTGAATTCGATTTACTTGAGCGACGGTTTCGACGGCGTCGGCGTGGCGCTCTTTCACGGCCCCAATCACGGAAGTAAACCTGAAGAGAGAGGTCTCCATGCATAGTTACATGTAGGACATCGTCACCTTTCTGCAGCTGCCTCGTCGTCACGTTTAGCCCCGCGAAATCGTATGACGTCACGAAAACTCTGCACGTAGCTGAAGCCAGAAGAATTCGTTTCTTTAGTTTTCAGTGGCCACATTTTTTTTGTGTACCATTGACGAACTAATTTCATCGATGGAGTGGAGAGGAGAGTCGAAGGAAGCAAGTCGATCTCCTTCATGATGTTCGCCAAGCGCACGGGCACTTCTTTTCGCAGGAAATGGAAAGAGCTCACGACATTCCTTCTTTTCTTCGATTTTGCTACGATAAAATCAAAATCTAGCGTTTTGAACGTTCTGAATCGGTTATACCAAAGTCGGTGAACTGTTTTATGGTGAGAGGAGTCGGTCGATATTTGCAGTATTCCGAGATGAGATCGTCAGCAACGTTTGCAGCCGTTCTTCGGTGGCAAAGCGTCGCGAAGGGCAAGAGCGGTCGCGCAGACCCAAAAGCCACCTGCATAGCACGACGGTGACGAATGAAATGCGCCAGAGAAGTTAGATCTTACATGTCCTTGCTCCGGGTAGATCTAACTAGGGCCTAACTCCCGGATACGATTTGACGTACACGATACATACCGGTATCACTGTAAAATCTATTTTAGTCTCTCTGCCAAAAAATAACTGACGTTATAAAAAATCCCAACAGCTTGGCTAGCCAGCAAGTCAGCCATAAACAAACGAAGACAGCTGCTACTTACGACCAAACAGTGCTTGGTACTTTTTTTCAACAATCAATTGCCCGATATTCATCTGCCTAAGCAATCCCAGCAGTACCCTTACCGTTGGCGGTGCTGGTGCTTCTGCTCGCTTCTTCCACAAGCTCAGCACTCTAAATCGACGATCGACGATGCCAGAACTCTTTTCGCGAATGTCCTGCAGATCGTCGTCGTTGATGTCAAAGAAAAGACAGATATCATTGAGATCTGTTCCCTCGACGGCAGCGCATGCCTTTATTAACTTATCTGACACCGGCTCGTCATCGGCGGGGAAAGGACCTAAATGAAGAAAATCTGAGAAATGATTTTTCAACCGTGCAAATACCTGAACTGGAACTAATTTCAGCTCCAAAGATACACAAGTCTCTGATGCAACCGATGCTATCTTTTTCTGGTCGAACGGAAAACACCCTGTCATCGAGTGAGTTGCCACGGACCTTTTGATCTACTACGCTTGACGAATAAATGGCCGGGTCTTCCTCGAGTTGTTTAAGATGGGAACTATCTATATAGAACCAGTTGAGAATAACTCCCGGACTTCTTTCGTCGCACACTGTGGCGATCATCGATTTCAGTTCGTCAAAGAATTCCTTTGCAACGGCTTCACATCCGTCGCTGCTCGACCAGCGAAGGATGACGTCAATGCAATGGTGCTCCTTCTTTGTCCCCATTTTGATGAGACAGTGGATCACTTTGCTACGGACGATCTTTACCAACTTGATGCCGTTCTTCCAAGCTTTGTGGCTGACGTTTTCCATGCGAGAGCAACGACATTGCAGACTGACAAACGACGACGGAGAGATGATATCGACGGAATGGATGCACTCGTATCGTTGGCCGCGATACACGTCCATCGTCGAATCTTCAGCCCAGGCGTCGGCAGGAATAGCATCGTTAAGAAGCGCAGGAATCTGATACATTCCTGGCATGTCTTCCAACTGAATGCACAGTTCCAAGTAGAGAAGAATTTCAATTGCTTCGTCGGCTGACACAACAACTGGAGATGGAGTTCCCTTTTCCTTGAGATGATTTTCGAAAGCCCTCAGAGCCGATTCGATGTCTTCCTTGGAAACCTTGCCAATTTTTTCACGCGGAATGCCAAATACGAAATATGATGGAGCAAGAAGAGGACCGATCACGTTGCGACACAGCCACAGCGGCTGAACACAAATTCGATGACCAAGATTAACGACCTACGTCAAAATAATAAATTAATATTACATAATAATTGTACTTACTATTCCGGAAGAGTCAAGATATTCAACGGTTACTTTTGTCTCGTCCCCAGTCAACGTGAGACCAATGTCTTTAGCAACCCACTTTTCAAATTCTTCTGACTTCAAAAAATACCTTAATGGACGCATTCTCTCCTCGTCGGGAAGACAAAGATATTCCTCGATAGTGTGACACAATTGGGGAACATCTTCGGCTGACTGTACATATAAGAAAGATTACATTCTTCAACTGGTGAAAAAAGTCATTACTTCGAGAATTTCTTCGCGGACTCTTTTCAGTTTTTCTCGGCAGTCCTTCATGCGATCACTTTGACTCTTACTGCAGTCCATTTCAATCACGTGCGAAATTTTAAACGTATCTTTAAAGTCTTTCTGAAGTGTTTCAGCGACTTCTATAAGCTGAAATTTCACTTCACTTCCCTTCTCACTGACTCCTATCAGATTGAAGATCACGACGAGACGAATGAGAGGCACTGAACGAGGGGAAAGTGTTCGCGATGAAGCCTTCGCGAACGCACACCAAAATCGTCCTTCCTCTAATAAAGATAGGGTAACTGTTTCTAACGTCGTCGTTTTTCGAATAGGAAGGACAAGAGAGAACACTGTATTAGATTGTTGAAAGAAAAGACCGTGAGCGCAGTGGAAGGTTGATTGGGCACCAAAGTCCCACGTCGTTCCTTTGCCAACTCCCGGAATTTCACGGTTGTGAATTTCAATACCGGGTGTACGATCTTCGTCTTTGGGTGGGGGACGATCAAGTTGAAGGAGCGAGTTGACGAACGTCGTCTTTCCCGCCATTTCGCTGCCAATCACGCACAATTTGATTGAATCGGGGCGAACCTTTGCTCGTTGAAAGATTGTATTAAACCGGGCGACGTCCTATCACGCAAATTTCATACGAGAAAGAAATCAAAATAGTGACGTACGTAATACTGTCGAAGGAGTCTTCTATTATCACCATCAAATATTAGCTGATGCGGCACCTTCCCGTCCTGGTTTTCTCGTTTATAGATTAATTGCATTCAGAAATAAAAACGCGTCACCTTGTCTTGTGACGTAACATCGACATGGTTCTCAATTAATACATGAATAGCAGACGGGTCCACAAACAACCTCGGCGAAAGTAAACAGTGCAAAGCATTTTGTCTCCTCTATAAAAAGTTGAAAATTGAAAAAATCACCTATTCATTCCAACTAACCTCATCTCTGGCAGAAGTATCAGCTCCCAATTGAATTAGATGCTGAATGACGACAAGGGAATAATCTAATGCAGAACATGCGTCCAATAAGGGAGTCCTTCCGTTCTAAAAGTAAAAATTGCTAAAAGAAAATCTGCAATAGAGTACTAGCCACCTTATCAACAGAATTGATATCAACGCCTTTCTCAATGACAAGATAGCGAAGAACATCTTTCACGTGATCTTCACACGCTGAGTGCCAGGTGGTTGGAAACAAAGCCGTTCGCCCATTCTGAATAAAAAATAAGGCAAACTGTTACTTAATTAATTAATTAATTAATTTTGAAAAGCAAAAATATCACGTGATCTTTTGCCAAACAGTCGGCTCCTTTTTCGTCCAGGTAACGAATTTTCGAAAACTGATCAGTGCCACTTCCGCACGCCAACATAAAAGGCGTTTCACCATTCTAAAGATTAAGAAAACATAAAGCACTGAACACGTGACGTCTACTCTTCTAACCTCATTAGTGCTATTAATAGAAGCATTGTGTTCCACAAGCCATTTTACTCCAAAAATGCTTCCATGCAAGCAAGCCTCGTGCAAAGGAGTGTTATTAATAGTCTATCATTGATTAAAAAAGACAGTCTTTCCACACATGGAAACCCAAAAGCGCATCACATACCCAGCCAGTAGCATTGACGCTCATTCCCTTTTCATTGACAAGATGATAAAAAAACTCATGAGCTTCTTCAGATGACAAAACGTTACTTTGAGCAGCCCAAAGCTATTCAAGTTATTTAGGATGCGCATGGTCTGGATTATTGACTAAATCCGTTACCATGTCATTTGGTATAAGACTGTAGCCATGGTTTTCAAGAAGGAGTATTTTCTTCATTCTGTCAACAGAACTTGCACAGGCATGGGAATATGACGTGCGGCCATTCTAAACGACAGTGATGAGCGTAACCAACCGAAATCCAGTCCGTACCTTATCTTCCTCGTCAACATCTGCACCGCGACTGACAAGCCATTCCACCCCAAAAATATTTCCCCACTTGCAGGCACAGTGAAGTGGGCGAAGTCCATTTATCTGCATACACGTAACAATTCACTTAATTAATTAACGATCCAAACGCATATAAGTATACCGCGTATGACGGGCATTCAATATCTTGATTTCTTTGCAGAACCACATAGCTGAGCCACTCATCTGCTTCCTCTGCCGTCTCAAACTTTTTTCCCGCCGCATAGTGAATAGCTGAAAAGAGGTCGTCTTCATCTTCCTAACAAGACGGCAAACAAAGTCGTGTGCAACGATAAAGAAACTACTTTACAAACCGGATCAAATTGAAGTCCCTCCGTAGCGAGAAAATCCTTCCGTTCAGAGTACCCTCCCTCCTCCGCTAGTGTGAGCAATCGATGGATCACGGTACGAACGGCCGACGTCATTTTCGAGGCTTCGAGCTCCGTTTCCTCGTCTGCCAACGACACAATCCTTTACCGCGAGAGCCATGGAGAATCCATCGCAGAGGAGAATAACGCATGCGTGAATGTAGTAAACTCCACTTTGTCCAGATTAATTAATCTAGCTCTGGTTTGTCGTGCCTTCCGTTTATTCTTAAAAAATTCCTCTTTGCCACACTAATTTTTTTAGTACCGTAATAAGTCTGTAGCACCCCTATTTTAGTACCGCATGGATCCACTTACAATCTTACAGTGTCGGTTCTATAGCTCTCCTCCTGCAAGACTTTGTAATTCCTGTTTGCGACAACGCGCCCCTTTTCGTCCCTCCGCGGCGCGCCCGCTCCCTGTCGACCCCACATGCCGCTGTACGCTTCGGCGTGCTTCCGCTCGGCGCTCTGCTCTCGTCTTCGCTCCGCCGCCTGCTCGCGTTCGCGATCGCGCTTCGACAGGAGAAGCTCTTCGCCATAGCGAGACTTCGTCTCGGATATTCGCTCGGGAGTGGCGTCGTGCGACGAAATGAATTTTCCGCTTACGATACGATTTCCGTTTGACTTTTGATCGCGTTCGCGTTGGTGTTTCACTTCCAAGTGGGCGTCCAATTCGCGATGGTACTCGACAGACTCGCGCGGGTCAGGGCGGCGAATGTCAAGCCGCTTAGAGAGAGAGAGAGAGAGAGAAAAAGAGGGAGCCTATTGCTAGCGCGTGGCAATAATATAATACACTACTACTGACCTGGCTTATGACGTCCGATGTCGATCTGTGCTGATGAGGCAAGAGACGACCGGTGGCGGGGTCCCTCTTTGGCTGCCCAGTGCGCCCACTCCCAAGCCAGTCAACAATCTCTAAAGACTGACAAGAGAAAGGCCTTTACCATTAGCTCAATATATATAAAGTGTGTGAGCCATTAGAAAGTACGAAAAGTTAGACAGGGTCCGGTTAAATTCTAAGGCTTTCGTACGCGCGCTGCACGTCCATACGTAGTTTTACCTCGTCCGGAGCCAGATCCATTTTTTTCACCGCTTCTCTCTGTTTCTTCCTCATTTCCATGTCTTGCCCTGTGAACGGAAAAATTCCACCACCTTGCTACTAGTTTCTCGGACACGACTCACTCAATTCCTCGAGATAGACTTTTTTCTCCAAAGACTTTCTCGCCAAATCGTCATCGTCCTCCCTTCGCACTTGCCTTCTCGTCGCCTCCTGCCCTCTCCGAAACGAACTTCCACCACCAAAGGGAAACGCACTGTCGTCGAACGCTCCGGGAAAATCCCAAGCATTTTGATCTTTAATAAACTCAGAATTATTAATTAATTAATTAAAAATGTGAGTGAATCCTACCCAATGTGTGCTGTATCTTAGCAACGCGTTTCGGACGACTCTCCCCCTCCGCCTCCTCGTCTTTCGTCAGCGAATCGCGAATGAAATGCTTGTCGCTATGGAGATGCCGTCGCACGTTTCCGGCGCCGTCGCGCTGGGGGACCCCACTTCCCTTGCCCCACGGATCGTACGCCTCGACGGCGCGCGACAACGGAACGCCGCCCTTGCCACGCTTTTCGAAAAGCTGAAAATCTGACGCGAAATTAATTAAAAAGTTCGATCGACTACGTATTCGCTCGCACTACTAACCCAAGTTCTTTCTGTATTTTTCTTTTTGATCTGATGGCACTAGGGAGGTGAAGCTGCTCCCCGTCTTCAGACTGGTAACAACGTTACCTGCATGTAGAAGCAATAGGTATCAGTGTGCTGTCTTCATATATTGAGACTATGCCTTTGTCATCTCTGATTGGGGCTCCTGCTCCCGGTTTTCCGTACGGTTGATACCCCAGCTTCATTAACATGATTTTTTTAATTAAGAAACAAAGAGTAGTGAAAATTTTTTCTTACCATTTCGCTGACTTTCTCTTGATCCAATTTCCTTTCTTCCGCTTGTAATTTAGATTGAATTTCGACTTGAGAGTCTAGAAACTAAATAGAATTTTTCTACTAATTAAGCTACATATTTTTCTTCTACCTAAGCTCTGTAAGTAGTCTCGTTGATTAGACCCATTTCGATATCTCAAACCCAATTCGATGTCTCTCTTGAATTGGGATTGAAACCTCGTGTCCGGATCGCTTTTCAACGACGTCTTCACTTTGCCCGATTCGGATCGAATGGGAGCTCCGGCTCCGGGACGGCCAAAGTATGACAGAAATTCGTCAGACGAACGATCGGCGTCCTCCTCTAGAAAAATTCTCTCTTTTTTCGCAAAAACGTCACCGCGTGGTCCAAACTAAAATCCAGAAAATATATAATTAAATTAAATTAAATCAAAATTTCGAGGAGATTTTTACAAGGGGAGCGCCGCCGCCCGGTTTTCCCCACGGGTTATGCTTTTGCAACATTTCCAAGTCCTAATTTAATTAAATTAAGAGTAATTATAAGAAATTGAATGTATTCTCACGCTTCGTTTTTCCTCGTCGCGTCGACGCCGTTCGTCCATTTCCCATCTCTTTCGCAAATCCCGATCTTCCTCTAAAAATCGACATTGCGAAAAACGTAGGTGCACTCAAATCTGACGTCATGCATGGCACCTATTTCTCGCATGGCTTGCTCTCGCTTCCTTATATCCGCAGACCTAAGGAACCCCCAATCATATCTTCAGGCAATTTTACATAAGACCCCAAATTATACACGCATCTTTGCCTATACACCTTTCCCTTTGGGGGCCCTTCTCTCTCCCCACTCACGTCTTCTCCCTTAGCGTGACGGCAGCGGCGTGAGCGACCGGTCTCCCGCCCGGCTCGCTTCCGTAAACGAGCGCTCCCCGCGATCGACTCACGGCCGTGACGCCGCTCGTCACGAATTGCTTCTTTCTGCCGAAACGATTCGATCCCGTCGCCTCCGTCGATCCGAAATCGTTCGCATGCGGCGATTCGTAGCCTTTCTGGTGATAATTTCGTCGACGCGGGTCGCGAAACGGATCCGGGGCTCCGAGATCGACGACGGCGTCCCTTGGCGTGGCTAAACGCAGAAGATAGGAGCTTTTCCTTTCTTCTTGGAGCTCTTACAGTCGTGCTGAAGCGTTAGCGGCTCGTACTTCCTCTCCGTCATTCTTTTTGTTGATACTCTTTCGATGTCCATGGAAACCGGAATAGAAACGTTGTGCGCGCGCTACGATCGTTCCTTCACGGAGGCGCGAAACTTAATTAGCGGTAGATGTGCTTCTCTGCTATTGCATCAAGGACAAGTTTTATTGCATAAGGGACAAACTCAAAAACAACAAAACACAGCATTTGGTACGTCACTATCACAGCTCTATATCAGTATGTCAACGTGGCAGCATACGGCTGAACCAAACTAAATCACAGAGACCGTCTTTCCAACAGTAGAACTAGTGACTTCACAACGCCTTCCATTCTTCAAAGAAACTTTCACAACGGAGCTGTAGTGAGCATCGGCATAGTAGAGATTCCCATCCTCGCCAAGAGTGCAGCCGAGGGGAATTTTCATTTCTGCACCCGAGCCCACGGTTGGGTCCGACGCGACGTTGGCACTCGTGACGAGAGACGCTTTCTTCTCCTTCAAATCGATAGAGACGATAGCGCAATCGCAGTGGCCAAACTGAGCGACGAAGACAGTGTCAGGCGACGTTCCCTTGCACGTGCTGACGGGACTGCTGATCGTTGCTCCCGACAACGACAACGGTTCTCGGTCGCCGTTCTCGAGATTTATCAGCGCGAGTGTAGAATTTCGGCAAACGGCAAGAACTTTTCCGTCGGACAGCTGATGAATGGCCATGACCAGACGCAGGGACGGTCCGGATCCCACGGCGTCGCTCGACA
The DNA here is from genome assembly GCF_947507565.1 of Oscarella lobularis. Lineage (NCBI taxonomy): Eukaryota > Metazoa > Porifera > Homoscleromorpha > Homosclerophorida > Oscarellidae > Oscarella > Oscarella lobularis. The sequence goes on from NC_089186.1 coordinate 1,620,921, forward strand.
GCACAGATCGACACCCAGAAGACGTGACATTGAGGAGAGCATGCTGGGCATTGTCGAAGACGAGGAAATCTCCATTATCTCTTTTAGTTAGAGCGAATGGATTTCTAAAGGGAACCTCAGCATCGGCAGAATGAGAAGAAATGACGGTACGGTCCCCCGTCGCACAGTTGACTCGTATCAGGCTCTGAGTGCCCCTATCAAGCACGACGAGACTGTCCTTGTCGGCGACGATGACACCGAACGGATGGACAAGGTCAGGCCCCTTTCCGCGTCCCTTGCCGGACATAATCGCCCTATCACCAGACGTCGGATCGACACCCCAAATAGCTTGATGACCGTAGTCGCAGACGGCAATGCGTCCGGACGGGAGAATGGCCGTATCAGTGGCAAAATGAATGCCGTCGACTGGAGTAGAAGAAACGATTTGTCGTTCTCCCGTCGAAAGGTTGACGCGATGGAGTGCAGGCGGAATATGGTCAGCAACTATCACCTAAAATTCCCACATTTAGCAGGCAATGCCTAAAACCACACACACACACACATGATCTTACCTCATCCGCATTAATCAATGCCATATTAACGGGATGACTCAATTTGGATCCGAAACCGCGATCGGCACCGCTGACGACAGTCCGATCGCCCGTCGCCGCATCGACGGAAATCACCGACGTCGAGCTGAGAACGAGCAACGCGTTCGCCGACCGAATCGCGAGACCGAGAACTGTACCAAGTTCAATACCCGTTCCCGTCCCGTTTCCGGAGACGACGACCCGATCGCCCGTCGTCGGATCGATTTTGAATAGAGTCGCGTGAAGCGAATCGACGACGTAGATCGAGCCGTCCGAGCCCGTGGCGACGTTGACGGGATGCTTCATCGTCGGACCGGCACCTCGATCGGCGCCGGAGACGAGTTCTCGGTCGCCGCTTTGTAGATCGACTCTCACGACGGCGCCGACGTTGTAATCCGTATAGTAGATCGTTCCCGTCGTCCGATCGACGGTCATTCCCGTCAAATTCTCGAGCGTCGGACCCGAACCGAGAGCCGAATCGAAAGTGGAACAGGATACGAGTCGGCGTTCGCCTGACGTCGGATCGACTCGTAGGATGGATGCCGTCGCCTGATCGCCGACGAAGATCGTGCCCGACGAATCGATGTCGAAGCCGCGGACGACCTTTGTCGTCGGTCCCGATCCGCGTTCGCGTCCCGAGACGAGTGTACGGTCGCCGTTGTCGAGATTCACGTGATAGATGGACCCGTCGCCGGCTCGGCCGCCGTCGACGACGTAGACTTCTTTGTCGCCCTTGTGGACGACGGCGTACGCGTTTCGTAGAGACGGTCCTTCTCCGACTTTGCTCATTGCGTTACAGAAGACCAACCGATCAAACCAGTCAAACCAGTTAAGCTTGACCCCATCCGACACATCACATGAACTATGCAGTCAGCCGAAACTTTGGCGCTTTTGCTTAATGTAGTGAGACCACGCCCCACGTATTTCTTTGCCCTGAAAGAGCCTCTGTCTAGCCTCGCAAGCCAGGTCCTTCCCTCTCTCTCTGTCTCTCTCTCTGTGTGTGGCTCCTCTTCCCGTATTGACTTATACTCGGAACGCGAAAGCGACGCCAACATTGGCACCAGACCCAAGCTCAACTACCCGACCAATCTTGTTGTCGTTTCGGGAGACGAGGTACCCTGACTAAAATAGCTGCTTGCTACTGACTATGCCCCACCGGCGTTGTTTGCCGTAAATCCGACAGGTGACAGACAAACTGTTTCGTACACTCCGACGGAAGGAATCGAATACCCTTGCTGTCTTGGGACCTTTTCAGGGACCTTTTCATCATGATCCTAACGCGCGCTCGGCTTTGTCAGATGGTGACGCCTTTGCAAGCCGGAGGAATGGAGGACCAAACGTCGGTCGCTTGGGAGCTGCACGCCAGGCGACAAGCCGAAATCCATCGCGGAAATCTTCTAGCTGTGCTCAAGTGAGAACGAGAGCGATTTTCCACAACCCGGATGCAAAACGTTGACCCTTTCAGCCACTCCGTCAAATCCTTGATCGATCAATCGTGCTTTGCACCGATCGACGACACGAGCGACGCCCTGCACAACTTCTGCGCCGTTTTCGAGCAAGTTCTCTCGCATCGGCTCAAACGTGCGCGCGCGCTAAGTCGAAATCGAAATCGCGCTCATTTTTTCTTCGTTTTCTTCAACAGCGCAGATGACGTTCTTCGGCGGCGCCGAAATGCCGACGTTCTGGGACGTCGTCAAGACGGCGTGCAAGAAGGCCGTACCTCACAATTGCCTCGCAAGCATCGAATCAATGGAAAACGTCCAAACACCTTTGGGAAAGGTAAATACATAAATACATAAATAAAATATAAGTAGATCAATAAAAGGTAAATAGATAAATAATAGTAAGGAATCGGTACATTAATTAAATAGATAAATAATCTACGAGTTTTAATATTATAATCTTTTTATTTAATTAATGTCTTTGTCGTGTCTAGGGTCGAGCTTGGATTCGATTGGCTGCCATGGAGAAACGGCTGTCCGAATACTTGAGCGCAATTCTGGCCAATCAGAAGCTTCTAAAGTGAAAACACACATGATATGACTATGTCATGTACGTTAATGTCTTCTATATAAAGAGAGTATTACGAGCCGCACGCCGTTCTCCGATCAGACGAGGGCAGTACAGTGGCTATGTTCATCCAAGGCCTAAACGCAGTTGACTTCAGGTCCACACACAGCTACGACATAATTATATAATGTACCATGTAATCTTTAGCTTGTGTCTACGCGATGGCTCATATGACGTTGGGAACTACATGGCAATCGATTACACACCTTTCCTATCGTTTAGTCAGAGGTATCATATGTTTTTTCTTCTTCTTCTTCCTTGATTGGACGTTTTGTTTCTCTAGTGAGGCCGGACGAGTTGCGGATGCCGTGGAGGAGCGCGTCGCCGCTATGGAAAGCGGTGGGCATCCCGTCAGTCAGGCCGACATCGCGTTGCACTTGCAGCGAACGCGATCGTTCAGCAACGGCGGTCTCGAGATCGATTCTCGCATCGTCGAACTGGAAACGGCTCTGAGAAAAGAACGAGAACAGAAAGTAATAAATAAATAAATAGTTTATAGTTCTTTATTTTTTTGTACTTCGTTTCTGAAGAGTTTCTTCGAGGAGCTTCTACGTAATCGAGAATCGCAGCTGGACAGCTACAAGAAACGGGTTACTGAACTAAACGAAAAGCTGACCTCATTGCAGAATGAGGCGTCATCAGAAAGAGAACAGCTTCATACGATCGTCATAGAGCTACAGGAAAAATTGTAGGGGGCCTGGTGGTACGACCAAGTTTTTACTCAATCGTTTTTTTTTCTTAGGGGCACCTCTCATCCCAAGAGTTCGCAGTTTCTCTCGTCGCAGAATCTGAAGTATCAAGTCGACGCCCAGCACGCGGTGACTCCCGTCGGTTCGCCGTCTTCTTCGGACGGCAGTGCCGAGGGCTTTTGGAAGAAGGAGAAGAAGAAGAAGAGGGAAAAGGAGTCGACCAGCGGTAGTAGCTGATGTCAATCGTTAGATAGAGTGTAAACTACTTACTGGCTTTTATTTTTTATCATCTTTGATTTGTCTTCTGTTCTTCGAATTCGAAAATCGCCTGTAAAATAAAATGCTCGCTCAGAAATTCTGTTCAATTTGACATACACCTACTTTGTTAATTAAATATTTGCCTTTTACCTTTTGACGTACACACGAATGAATGGCAGGATTCACTTCCTCCTCCTAGATATCACGTGAGAGAAGACGATGGGAGACGAAGACGGTGGCTACGACGCACCCTTCATCGAGCCTCTAGACAAAGACTTAGAATGTCCCATATGTCTGATGGCTCTGCGAGATCCCATGCAAACACCGTGCGGTCACCTCATGTGTAGAACCTGCATCGATAGGATAGCAAGGCGAGAAAGATCGCGGTGGGACTCATACCAGAAAATTCGATTTGTACTATATAGTAGTCGAAGTCAATTTCAATGTCCTCTCGATAAGGCCATAGTGAAGAAAGAGGAAGTAAGCTTACAAAACTTCGTACTGTTCTTTCCACGAATACCTTGAAGGCCAATCCGTCACCGTGGCATCGCCGCAAAGTCATGGGTTTACAAGTGAAATGCAGTCAGTACGAAAAAGGCTGTTCGTGGAAGGGAAGCGTGGCCGAGTTCGAGGTAAATGAGGCGTATCCCACCGCAGTCGCGACTTCCCACGCACACATACACACACATGAATAGAGACACCAATTGAGCTGCAATCATCTGACGAGAGACTGCATCTACAACTCAATAGGCTGCCAAGTGGCTCCCGTAAGAAAAAATCCTTCTCCTGCAAACAGAAACAAATAAATCAATCGTTATTTTTTAGATGAATCAAACCGATATGGACGCGCACGAGGTGTCGGCGGCGGCGGCTCACAATCGCCTTCTTCTCGCTCGACTCGGTACGGTAGAGCGAGAATTGCGTCTGCAGATGGGCGAACGCTCCAACGGCGTTTTCATGTGGAAAATCGACAACTGGTCAAAATTGTCGCACGACGCGAAAACCGGAAAAATTAGTTTCATATTCAGCGATCCTTTCTACGCGGGCTATCCCGGCTATAAAATGTGCCTAAAAGTCTTCCCCCAAGGGGCCGACGAAGTGAAAGGGCAATATTTGTCGGTGGGACTGTGCATAATGAAAGGCGATTTCGATCATTTGCTCAAGTGGCCGTTTCGGCATTCTTTTATGCTTTCGGTATTGGATCAGCAGGAGGTGTCGAAACACGCGATGGCGACGCTCGATCCCGCGCGAAAGTTACCCATTAGCGAGAAAAATTTCGGGAAACCGACAAGGGAGCGCAACGAAGGGCGAGGCTTTCCGCGAATGATTAGTTTGACGGAGTTAGAATCGAGGGCGTACATTCGCGACAACGCTATTATTGTTCGAGCGCAAGTCCATCTCGATTAATTGAGAGATGCTACTGATACTGCTAGTACCGTAGTAGTATTCGTGCATCTCAAATGTAGGGTAATAGTTACTGCAGTTATCAATACATTATCACTGTACGGGGCTATATGTATGCAGCCTGGAGAGCCCAATGCAATGACTGAGAAAAGGTAAAGGGCTTTGCGGGGTCAAAACTATTTGTGTGTGACCGCTTCCTTCTATTCATATATTACACTTTAATTAAACTGATAAGCAATGGTTTTTCTTGTATTTTTTAGCCATTGCTTTCGGCGTACCTAATAAATTCAGATACTTCGTTCGGTTGGCACGAGGAATACTTCTCCTGGAGGATGTGACTCTCGACGCTTCCATCAGCAAAGCAGAGAGCCTATGAAACAAATTGGGTACCTCTGTATCTCAATTATTCAAATTGGGGCAAACCATTTCAGGCTGACGACCAGAAAGCCCAATACCAAGAGCCACGTGATCATTAGATAGGCAAAACGCCAAAGGCCTGCATATAAAAATTCAAACTTTTGAAAAATTATCAACTATAGAAGACACTTTTTCTTATCGAATTTTTCACTCACAACAGGAGCCGCGTCAGAGACTTTCAAGTCCCTAAACCCACACTCCTCAATTATCAACTCCACCGTTATTTTTAGTACCATATATGAAGCGTAGGCGATTGGTCGAGTGCGTAAAAAACGTGAGGCCGACTACGCGACCAGCGAACGCATTGAATCGAACTACCTTGACCGAAGCGATTCCAATGCAAAATAGGATACTCTAAAGTGTAGTACGTTTCTTAGAGATTGCATTTAACATTTCTAAAAAATTACCGCGACGAATGCTATGAAGCCTAATGCTACCATCGGAGCAACCGGCAAGAAAGTAGGAAGAGGAGAAGGGAGACACGTCCACTGTGGTGACGTCAATAGCTACGTCTTTTAGTAAGAGTTTTATTGATATTGTGTAATGCCCTGGAGCGTCTGTCCCATTACTTACCTATGCGGGTTTTGTACTGGTGTGGTATGGCTCTGTTTCCATAGCGAATGCCGTGAAGAACGCAGCCCTTACGGAAGAGAAAACTGTCAGAAATCCTATATAAATAGAGGCATGGACTCTACTAGATCTGTAGCTATGTAAAAATGATTCGGATCATCTGGATTGAAGTCAAATTCAAACGGCTTGAAGAGCATAGGAACGCGACCAGAAAATCTATAAAGAATAGCATTGATTTATTTCAGGAATGAGGTCGTACTGACCTGCTCGGCGTTTCTACGACTACAGAAGCACTTGGTACCAATTTGACACGTCCACCCGGTACAAGACCCAAGTCAGATTCAGAACCAGCTGGATCTGGCTTATATAGTTCAATAACAACCTTTAATAAATTAATTACTATTGGCTTAAATAAATAAATAGAGTATTTCAGTCTTTACCCATATATTAACGACGCCAGATTCGTCAAGCGTTGCTACTTGATACGACAAGCCGGAGGCTCCATCTTTGGTACAAAGTGACGAAAGATAAATCATATTCTTGTATTTATACCTGATTGATCTTCTGTAAAACTGCTATGCGTTCCCTGCTTAGAAACAACAGACGCAATAGATGTGATCGGACTCTGATGGCTGTCGGTGCTAGAGGAACCAGCTGAGGAACATATCAATAGAAAAATTCTCAATAATTTCGTTTGTGATACCGGTGGTGTACGTGGGAGCTCGAACAACCCAATTGACGTCGCCAATTTGACGCGTTCTGTGCATCGAAACGGGCTCGCGAAGATCCCAAACGACAACCGAACCATCGTCCTATATACAAAGAGAGTCTACTTCTAGAAAATTGTCGCGTCTGCGAGAGAGAGAGCTCACTCACCGTGCCGGCGAAGACCAGCGACGCTTTGCTCGGTCCAAAACAGCAGCAGAGCGGCAACGACTCGCAAACGAGAACCCTAAAGGAGAAAACATGCATAGAAAAAAATAAACAAGAACTTTTAAAAGCGTAAGTATAGCAAGTGCCAGATTAAACTAATGATTTTAATTTCCTTCTTTCTCACTTTTCCGGATGCTTCGTATCGTTTATGTTCCAAACGCAGACGAGACCCAAATCGCTGAAAATGTCGTTCGGCGAGGCGACGGCGCTTCGCGGCGGCGCGCCGAACGCCGTGCCGAGAAGATTCGTCTGCGTCGGACTGAACGTGCAGACGACGGGTCGACGACCGAAAAACGCGGAGGCGGTCGACGGCAACGAGACGTAGCCGCGACTGAACGACTGCGACGACTTCTTGCGATGCGAATCGCGATGCGAGACGCCGGAAGACGATTCCTCGAGCAGAATCGAAACAACCTAAAAAAGAAACTTTATTTATGGACTTATATAACTTCATATTTTTACTTGAGATGCCTTTGATACAAATGTCGATAGACGCATCGAATCTTCGCTGCGATACGTCAGCTCTTCTTCGTCGTCGTCCTTGTCCAAATTACCTCAAATAAACGATTTAGATTTTGCTTATTTCGCTTTCTCTCGTTCTCTCGTACCTCCGCCAAAACCGTGAACGTCTTCTGGCGGATGCTGAGTCCATTTTTCCGTGATTGGAATTGGCTCCGTTTGGACTTCTTGCTCGACGTCATCTTCATTCGTTTGCACGAAAACCTAATGTTATTAAATTCTTGTAAAATCTATTTTTAAAATGCGCGTCTCCCTTACTTGTCTCGTATTGGCCCTGCCGTATCTTTTGATGTAGAGCTCGTACTCGGATTGTGGAGCAAGATCGAGGATCTCAATTGCGTAAAAATCGAGTTCAATTAATTTAACTAGTTCCTAAATGTAGGCGAATGTGAAATTCTCGGCTGTGCTTGTTGTTTGATTCATTTCCTACTTCTCCTCTCTTTTTTGACTTCTTCGCTGCTTTTTCCACGGTTTGCCTATCTAGTGCGGATCGAAAATTGAATCCAAAACCCATGCTTACGGGCCTCGGTGGAGTGTCTGAGTCAATAAAAACGCTGAAAATACGTCATCGCGCGAAATTGAAGCCAACCTCCGGACTGATCTTCCTGTGTATGTGTAGAAATTTAGAAATATTTTCTATATGACTGCTTTGATTTTATACCTGTGATAATGACGGACTTCTGCTTTGCTTAGTTCCTTTGAGGGATTCGTGCAGTTTGTTTTCTTTATTAATCGCTTGGAGGACTTCGTTTAGATTGAGATCTTCGCCATCGTCTTCCTCAAAATCGTCCTCGTCATAATCCTACAAACAGGCAAATCGTTTAATCAATTACTAAGGACGTATTTCTTACTTCAAAGTCGTCTTCATCGTAGAGATCCTCAGCGGGGGCTCCCCCTCCATCGTCGAGAACCGCAACCGGTGCTACAACGCCGCTGAGTTTATCTCCTCTTAGGTGAGTATCTTCGTCTTCGTCTTCCACAGCAGCAGTCACCTCCTAAACAGAAGAAAACATTGCGTCGACGAAACAGAAACGGCTAATTAATTTATTTATTTATTCACGTCGTCAATTTCTTCTTGTCTTTGCCTCATCTTTTGATTATGCTAACCAACACCAACACAAAGTTATTATATCAAAGTTTAGAAAGTCTCTAGCGTGAACGGAGGAGCCTTATCTTGAAACCTCTGAATACTGGAACTTGTGTGAGAGGTCCCCACTATTTCTATTCGAACCTCTTCTATTGCGAGTTTTTCTAATAGCTCTTTCTCTCTCCTCTTCACTGCGTCGTCGCCGCCGCCGCCGTTCTCGTCTTCTAAAGACTCTTCGCGCTCCCTAAAGCATAATAAGATCCTCCTATTCGTTATCAACTGCTCATTGTCTTACAATTCTGGACTAAGCTTTCCTAGCTTGTTATCCTAATGAATCCTTTAGAAAATACATAATGAATATTTTTTAATTGATGTACCTTTCCACTGTCAATCACTTTCTTCTCGATCAATTCCCTCTTTCTCTTTCCCCCCGAATCTCTTTCTCTCTTGCCGGAACGAACTCTCGCGGGAGCACCCGCATCGTCATCGCGTCTCCTTGACCTCCCTTCTCTATCTTTGACGTCATTGCTGCCCGCACGCCCACTTTCCGTCTTCCTCGATTTTTCTCTTTCTCCTTTTCGACGATCTTTCGACTCGTCGTTCTCCGAACGCTTCTCCTGTCTTCGTTCGTGCTTTCGGCGATCGACTGATCCGTCTCTCGGCTTTTCGGAGTGACGTCTGTCATCGCGTTCCGTTCCGTCTCGTTGTCTGCGTCGTTTTTCCCTTTTTTCGTCGTCTTTTTGCTTTCGTTCTCTCTCCTCGCTGGCGCGCTCGCGCTCTTTGCGCTCCGTTTTGCTGTCTCGTCGATCTCCGCCTTCCTTTCTTCCCTCCTCGCGCTTCGAGCTCGGTTTCGTTCTTTCTCGGCTGTGATCGCGCGTTTTCCGGCTACTATCGGTCTAACACGAACCATAGTTTAATTCTTATGATAACGTTATGTAGTTCTACCTGAAGGTATTTGGCTAATTCGGCTTCTTTCCATGTGTCGTCCTTCGATTTCTCCGCTGGAGCTTTTCTAGAGGCCTGAAACGAGTTCAACATCGTAGAAGCATTGTGCAACAAATTAGATGCGTCTTTACTTTTCCAGATGGCATGTCTAACAGTGCGATTTGGAGAAAAACGCTACTGTAGTTGTTTACGAGCAACGTGACCAAGGCAAAGGGCTGTCCCGGATCTAATATGTATTTTGCACTGAGTCTTTTTACTGATATCTAATTTTAGCGCTGACATTGAAGAGAAACTCCACGTACAGGTTAATTAAAAAATGAGAAAAATAAAAAATGGTGGAGGAGCTGGGATTTGAACCCAGGACCTTTCGCATGCGAAGCGAACGTTCTACCACTGAACTACACCCCCTGACACGAAGATTCTGGCTCAATTTTTTCTTTATATACAATAAATCTTGCAGAAACTTTTTTCTTTTGGAATATTGATTCCTCAGGTCAACGTTTCTGTACAATTCAAAGAAATCGTTCCTGTGTTAAATTCACAATAATTTCCAAGGCCTTATTTCCTTTTGTACTGATAGCCACGATCCCGTATCGACTGAGCTGGTCATGACAACGAAGCTTTCCTTCGATCTACGTCCCGAATTTTCCCTGAGCGGCATGAACACGGCCGGAAACCGCAGTGCCATTGTTTCTTCAGCTAAAACAACGTGGCGACCGTAAGGACTCCTTAGTAAACACACAACCCCCACGAGCAGAGGCGGGTCCAAAACAGCGGGAAGAAACCCCAAAGCTTTATAGTCATCAGGGAGAAGGCATACGTCCGATTCCTAACGCTCACGTCAAGAAAATAAGAGTAGGCGTGGCACCCATTGTTTGTTGACAGGTCTCCGAGTTTGCAGTTTGAACAGCGAAAGCTGACCAAAAGCTACTTGACTAGATCGGCGCCTTGCTTTCCCAAGAGCGGTGCAATCAGTAAAGAAAAGTACGAGCGGATGTACCACTAATTAGCAACTCGTTTCTAATTCGTTTCAAAAGGCGCTTTGAAAGCGTTACAGCAAAAGTGGGCTCTTTGGATCGCGTCAGGTTTGTAAAGTACTGTAGTTATATAAAAGGGACCTGAGTACAGTACTAGCTGATTGTATATGATGTATATAGGAAGAAAAGCAGTGACGATGCTTTACAACTCAGTGAACGTGATGAAAGCCGGGACGAAGTTCGGAAAAGAATGGTCAAAACAGTATCAGCGCCAAACGTACGTTACGATGAAAGTAAGATCTAATACGTAATTGATTTATATCTTTTATCAACTTCGCAATATTTCAGCTGGAAAGGTTCACATTATCGAAGAAAGACTAACTTTCAAAGCGCGTGCGCAATCGAGAATAGGATCAAAAGATAACATCAGTCACAAACCGAGTGGTGGCAACGTGTGCATAACCAATCAAAAGCTTACCTACAGACAAAAAGCTCGCTCGCGAACGAACAGTGGGGAAGTGCCGGTGGGCGCTAGGCGACCGTCCGATGTTGCGGCGACGCAGACTAAATCAAAGACGCCAAATCCTCTTGATAAACGGAGAGTGCGAAGCGAAGGAAGTCGGCCTGTTCAGTTGCCCCTGGGACTTCGGCGATATTCACATGAGACTCATCAGAGATCATTGAGTGACGAGACAAAGAGATCGAGCGCAGATAGGGAGAGAAAATTAGGAAAGGTTCAAAAAGAGCTCGTGTCATTGCCGGAAGAAAAGGAAGAATCTTAAGAATCTGACGTCATGTGTGTGCGTGTGTCCTTTCTCTATTCCGTGAGTAGCAATAGAAAAAATGCAGTTTATACTTACGCTTATTATCAAAATGTTCCCTACCTTAATCTATAACTAAGGTATTTCTGTCGTCTTCTAATCTAAAGCCAGCTGAGAAGAAAGTTATCGTGCATGCATCGTTTGTAGTATATGACGAAATGCGCGTTTCTTGAGTATTCTATTAGCAGAACAATCTTGCTTTCATTATCTCTTCGTATGGCTAAAAATTACACAATAGATATCCTTCGCTTCCGGCTCACGTGCGAATACCACCAGACCTTCAAAAATGCGTTGAATCGATTGTGAAGCAAGACAACGAGAGCGATGAGAAGCAATCGAACGTCTTGAACGACGAGAAACGTCCATCGAAAATCTTTAGAATACACAAAGGGAAAACGTGGGAATGTCAATGCACATTCTGAACCCAATTAAAAATGCAAATCTATTCTGACCTTTGTGCGACAAGCTTTCGAAAATAGACGTCATCTTGCCTTTGAACCATTTCCTCGCCGAAGCGAATCTCTTACGAAATGCCTTAGAAACGGGTCGAAATAGTTTTGCGACGCCTAACGAGAAATGCACAATGCAGGAGGGGGCGGGGCAGGGGCGGGTGACCTCACCATCTTGACAAGATGACTGAATGTTACGAAATCGCTCTTGCCATTCAGGAAGCCGATTCGAACGTATCAGATCAGTCACAACGCCGGCTAATCTAGTAACGGCGGGAAAAATTAAAACGGTGCCGTCAAATTTATTCTGTTCCGGTGCCGACCTTCCCGCCGTTTCGACGCTCAGACGCTCGTCGCGCGCATTCGAAAACGCCTGCATGACGATTCTCACGAAAAACCGTCCCTCTCTGCACAAAGAAAGAGACAAAATTCTCGAACAGATACTACACCAAAATCGAAAGCGCGTGGGAAGCGGACACAGGCACGCCCCAAAAAAATTATAAGGAAGTAAGCTTTTCTCTTTACGGAGAGCACTTTTAGTGCCTCCTTTGATCGATTGGACCGCTTCATTGATTGATTGACAGAAGGACCGATTTCGATTGACAACCCGCCACTCACCTAAAAATATAGACAACGTGTCGAGGCGTCGACGCGGCTTGAAGCGGAACGGGCATTCCGGGAACGACGTTTCCAACGTCCCAGCGAAAGGCGCGATGAGCGTCGCCGGCGGCGGGCGCCGTCTCCGTCTCGTTCACGTACAAATACGACGGTAATGGATCGTACAGATGACGGCCCCAGAATTTGACGAAATACTCCTCGGCGTGCGCGATCGTGTCGAATGCTTTGTATACCGTTTCGAGATAGGCGATATAGCGATCGCCCTCTTCGAATTCGGCGGCGCTGCGCCAGACGAGCTGGGCGCATTGGACGCCGCCCATTTTCGTGAAGTAGAAGTCGCGCAGGACGCCGTAGCCGTCGCATAGTGTCGACGGCGACGACTTTGTCACCGTCGCGACGCGACGCTGCTTCAGCTTGAGCTGTTGACCGGGCGGGAAAAATTTTTGGGAGAGGAAGACGTTCGACAAGGGGGGCGTGGTAACGTGGATGTGTAGAAAGACGGCGAAGGAGGCGACGAGAAGTGTCAGTAGAACGGCCGAGGCGACGATGCACTTGCACGCCGACGAGCGTTTGGTTGGCTTCTTTGTTGCTAGCATTTTTTCGACGCTTCCGGCTCTGTAGTACGGTAGAGAAGACTTCGCCTGGTTATTGGGCAATCTGGAAGTCGCGTGAATTTTTCCGCGCGTGTGCGTGAACCGTGACACGCGTTCTCTGATTGGCTCCGTAGCACGCCCGTGTATTTGGTGTAGCAGTCACGCGAATCGTGCTTCGTCGAGGTCGAGCACGTGAGACCCTTTTTCGATTATTGTCCTCTTCTCACCAGCACGCTTCGGTCTTTATCCCGTGCTCGATTGTGCATTGACGACATTCTTTGTTTCTTTGCTACCTTCGCGCACGCAACGGTGACGTCATCGAATGTTTACGGCCCCTATAAGACCGACCATGTGCTTTCCCAAGTTTTCCCCAAGCCGGCGGCAAACAAGTCCCCTGCTGTACCGAAAGTTCTGGGATTTTCCGGCCTTCATCAGCCGAAACTTCGACAGCAGTGCTGACAATGCGGAAATTTTCTCCCAGGGACCAAGGCCCACGCTCGCGAGAATAATATAAAGGTGCGCTTCAGTTCGTGTACAGTACAGTATCACGACCTTGATTTTTCGAAGACGCACTCAGCACTCAGTAAAGACAGAGCACCGGGAATGTGGACACTGAATTTCTACTTCTCTGATTTCAACGGAGATCTTCTCACTGATGACGCCTTGGAACGCGAGAGGAGAAAGAATCCTGGCATGAAAGAAGGGCACGCTTACAGAGCCAGAGAGTACGCTCAAGACCTCAAAAAAACCGGCCAGAAGAAAAAAGAAGACAACGAAATGATTGTCTACTACCATAGGTGGTAGGCAAACTTCTCGAGTCAAGTTTGCGGACCCTTATGGGCTAGTTTCGATGTTGCTACTGTGTGAATGTGTTGCAGAGTCGTGCATGCAACTGTCATCTGGTCATTTTGTCTAGTGAAAATAATGCGAATGATATCCGTGAAACACGTGACGTTTTCCGTCTCGAGTCGAAGCTCGCAAATCGGGAAACGTTTCTGGATACTCTTTGGCGAACTTGCCGAGAACGGCTGTCTTCGTGTAGCGAATTTGTCGCTCGTGATGACTCGATAACGGTCTTGGCCTCAAGCTTCCACCGGACATTGTCACCCTCTCCCCTTCATCTTCCTCCTCCTCCTCCTTCTCCTCCTCTTCCTCCTCTTCTGGTAGATCGATTTCCGTAACTTCAGGTTGAAAATTGACCCTTAGAGCTGCATCTGCAAGACGACGAGCCGGAAGTAGGCTTGCAGCGTTAGCCGAATGTCTTCCCTCTATTGGCCGAGGCGTGTGATAATCCTCGAGCTCCGTAAACGTTGTTTCCTTACCCTAATAAACATAAATAAATAAATAAATAAATAAATCCAAGTCAAGCATTAGGCTTATCACCTTGGCAGAGTCCCCTTCTTCTTTTTCTTCCAAATTTAAAATATTGACCTCCTTGACTCCTTTTGACTGATACTCCGAGCTGTAACACGTGGCATTGGCCGACTTCTCCGAGTAGTCTTGCAAAGCCTTGGCCGTCGTCGGTCTCACGTCCAAATGGGTGCCCTCGCGCGTGACGGGATCCGTTGGATACGAGATCAAAGGACCAGGATACGTTTGACTTCGCTATTGCAAATTATCAATAGATTTCATTGAATAATGAATTATTACCATTAGTCGTCGACTTCCTCGCGGAATATCCCAGACGTCGTGAACGGGTGGAAACCCGGAAGTCGACCGCTCACTTAGTGCGATCACTTCTCTTCGAAAGGGACTTCCTCTCGTTTTCGACGCCACAAAGAAGGGCGCCTTTCGAGACGGACTCAGCTCGTTGTACGTATAGGTCCTGGGACTGCAATCGGTGGCGGGAAAAACGCTGAATCGAGGCGTATGCGAAGTGAGAGGATGCTCGGCAGGAAACGCCTGATCCACCTCCATATCCCTAATATCACATAAGAAATGATGATAGAGATATAAGATTCAGATTATTGTCATTTACTTACTTGACTGCAGCACTGGTTAGTGGACGAGGCGATCTATAGTAGAGAATATAGGCTAATACTTTGCATATATTACATTTTTTACAGCTGATCGTTCCAGCGCAGATTGCTTCGCTTCAGCGACGTAACGTCATAGAGTTGCTTTACGGGAAGTCCTCTACGATACGATAGAGTAAAGTTTGCACTCGTTTTGTTTACGGTTTCTTTCCTACGTACCTGGGATATGGAAATACTCCGCCGCCGACGTGATCGTGCCCCTTCGGAACGGGCGCTCCGCCGGAGACGGGTCGAAAGGATGTCCATAGCGACGGTGGTCCAATTCCGCCGTAGCTCCAGTGACGACCCCAGCGTTTGATATCGGGTTTAGCGGCGTACGTGCGGTAACTAAGAGGAGGCGGGCAAGAGATGAAAAAAAAATTCCATAGGGAATGTGATGGGGAGAGGTCGTTGTCTAGGTCTAGATGCGTCTTGGAGTGCAGTGAGCGTGCAATCTTACTGGGGATCGTCGATTGTGATTCGTTCCAAGTAGCGGGGAGTGTGCAGTTGACTCGAACGATAGGTCGGAGACAAGAGCTCGTCAGTCATCGTCAAAAACGTCTAATGCAACGGGGTTTTCTCTCTTGGTCTAGGCAGACGCACTGGCTTGGACAAACTGCGGCGATTTCTCCTACGTCTCTCGTAAACACCCCGATTGCAGCGTAGCAACGCGTAAAGGGGCGGGGACGCGAAGCTCCTTCTTACGGGGGCAGAACAATGATCACGAGTGACGTAGCATATATATAAGAAAACAATATAAGTTCCAAGTAAAGTTTACTTATACATTAGCTACCTTCACATAGGTTCGTGTAAAGAGAAATGACTACAGACATCATATAGGTATCTATGGAGTCTAATGCACATGCCAATTTATTCGTATAGAAGCAGCAAAGTCATTTGAACTCAAAAATACTACCCCAGCTGGCAGCTTACTAGGATTTCTGCATAAACATCCAGCCACTAACTGCAATGCCTATGCCTACGCCGACCACCAACCAGCGCCAATTTGACTGAGTCAGAGGAAGATTTATGGACGACGAGCTCCCGTCCGTGCTGTTTCCGTCCGTATCGTTCAACGTCAACGAATCGGCGAATCTCTCGGCGACGAAAGTGGCCAAAGCCGACTGAGAATTAATAAATAAATCTTACGTCATTATACGGGATGTTTTATACCCAGCCTCCGCTGGCCGTAATCCAATTTAGGAGGCGTTCGGTGACGAATCGAGCGACCCATTCGAGAAGCTTCTTGATGATAGTCGGCGTGTCGTAGAACGCTCGAACGGCCAATTTCGCGCCGAACATGAAGAGAACGGCGACCCTACCCCACGTTATTCCACTACGAAATATATTCGAAGCAACCTAGCAGGGAAAACGCTAATTATTGATTAATCAATAAAGACATTCACATAACAGATAGACTAAGAGTCCTATCGACATGTATCAACAGATAAAATGTATGAACCTATCAATTCCTCTTCTATGACTATGACCCCCTCAAATTACCTCCTTGAAGGTATCGTAGACAGTGTCGGCGGATATCTCGAGTCTGTTCATGAGCCCGTCAAATTGCGCGTCCTGATCCAACCGATCGCCGATCGTTTTCAGATAGGAGACCATCTGACGCGTTCCCTCTTTCGCCGGCTGCTTGATGCCGTGTTCGGCCAGTTCGGCCGGCGTTGCGCCCGTCGTTTTCGGAAGAATTTGAGCGAAGACGCCCGAAGCGATGTCCTCGATCGACATGTCGCCGTCCGTCGTCGATTCGGACGGTTTGGGAATCGCTATCGATGCCATTCTGCGAGGAATGACCATGTTTTCCCCCGAAGGGAGCCCCACTCGCGAGATATTCCTACCACGTGAACCGATGTGTTGTGTGAGTAGAGAAAAACGTGCTGAGGTGATGACTGTGACTATAATGACGCTCTGAGATGCGCTTCCAGATTCGTAGCCTCCCGTACGTGTTCTCTACGTAATTTTCGACTTTAATTAATTAACAATCGTCGCCATTCGATTGATACCTGCCTTTACGCGCAGTGAGGATCTCGCTCTCGCTTCCTCTGCCTTAGCATCTCGCTCGCATCACGTGGGATCTCCCCTCATATTGACCTCTAACCCACTGGCTATGTCTTACCTTCTCCTCCTCGTCCTCCTTGTGGCTTTTTCCTCTGCAACTGCTTCCAATGGCGTCGCCATCGCAACGGAATTTCGCTCGTGGATGCAAGAGCACGACAGAGCGTACGAAAGCGCGCAGGAGTACGACCGACGTCTCGAGATCTACCGAGCCAATAAGAACCTCGTCGACGACTTCAATTCCAAGAATGCGGACGTTCAAATGAGTCTGAATCGTTTCGCTGACATGTCGCCCGAGGAATTCAAATCCAAAGTCCTGATGCCTCTTCGCGAGGCCCCACGTCACTCGCCAACTCGCTATGCCCCTTCGCGACGCGAAAAGGATCTCCCACAAACGTATGACTGGAGAGACAAGACTCCGTCTATACTGACGCCCGTGAAGGACCAGGGTTCCGCGGGCACGTGCTGGGCATTTAGCACAGTGGAAAACATCGAAAGTCAATGGGCTCTACTCGGTCACAACGTAACCAGTTTGTCTGTCGAGCAGATCGTCGACTGCGACAACAACGCCGATCCGTCGAACAGAAACGAGGATTGCGGAGTCTTCGGAGGCTGGCCCTACTTGGCCTATCAATATGTGAAATCTGTTGGGGGTATAGAGACGGAGGAAGACTACGCCTATTGCAGTGGAAACGGCAAGTGCTATCCGTGCCCGGGAAAGGACTATAATAAGACGCGATGCGGTCCGCCGCCGCTTTATTGCAACAAGACTCAGAGTTGCGACGTGAAGCTCGACAAGTCGAAATTTGTTTCCGGCTTGGAAGTGGCCGATTGGGTGGCCGTTCGACCCGACGAAACGGAAATGCAAAAACAGCTCGTCGCCGTGGGACCGCTTTCCGTGCTGATGAACGCCGAGTTGCTGCAGTTCTATCGTTCGGGCGTTTGGCATCCGCCGTTTTGCGGAAATGAGACGGATCACGCTGTTCTGCTCGTCGGGTACGGCGTGCACGACGGGCTTCTCGAGAAGAAACCGTACTGGCTTATTCGTAATAGCTGGGGGGAAAAGTGGGGTATGGACGGTTATTTCATGCTGGCACGTGGCAAGGAAGCGTGCGGTATTACGACTGGAGTGACGTCTTCGGTGCTCACGAAGAACCGCGACGTTGTCGTCTAATTCTACTTTTGAATGCACTGATTGTAACTATAGCGACGAAATTAAAATTATTTTAATCGACGACGCGTTTCATTAGTGAGATTAGCGTGCGCTACCTTGAACTCCACGCGAACGTTTTCCGCCTGAAAACCGAAGTTCTAGACCTCATGAGCGGGTGCGATCAGCTTAGAATTAGCGCATGACTCCTGTAAAACGTCTCCATAGACGAGGAAGAGGCAGAATCGACGCGCCAATCCCAGTATCCCCAATGGGACGCGGAACCGACTCGCTTCTAATCCCAATTTCGCCAGTGGGACGCGGCCGAGCGACGATTCGCGCATCCGAACCGAACGGCTATCTCGAAATAGTCGGAAGAGGCCAATCGTCGACGTTCCGAGCGGGCGACGGCCGCGGTCGCGGAAGAACGACCGTTTCTCCGGCTCTAATAGAACGCGCGCTATCCGGAATCAAAAGGACGACGCCGGAGGATCAATTCGACGACGCGAAGTCGATTGGAACGCTATCGATTCGAAGCGACGACGACGCGGGACCGGAGGGCTCGCGGGCGATCGATTGGGGTAATTTGCCGTCGCCCGATTCCGATTCCGTCGAAGTTCCGGGAATTCCGTGGAAGAAATAGAAATGCGCGCGCTTCTGTGAAGGACATTTTTCCGAGAGGGAGGGAGGGGTTACTAATTGAATTATTTCTATTTTACTGAGGGAATGTCCACGCGATTCGACGCGAGAATATCCGCCTGAATGTCGGTCATGTTCACGTAGATTTCGGGACCGTCCGCCTTTAGATAGCAAATCAAAAATGAAAAATGAATGAAACGTGTTTTGGCAGCGTACCACGAACTGAGAATAGAAGTCGTTACCGATAGCCTTTCGAATCTCCTCCCCGACGACGGGATAAACGTCGATGAGGTACTAGAGTGGGACTTAGCCAACAGACTTAGAAGGATCCACACTGTACGTTATACTTGTAACGTAATAGCTGCCTGTCTTTGACTGTCTGAATGGTGTCGGTTTCCCATTGCGAAGAGCAGGTTGTGCACGGCGCGGAGCTAGAGGACAAAACACCCCCATCTCTCTACATTTTTTTTAAATCGATTTCAGAGTTTACGTTAATGATTCGATCTGAAAGCGATTGCGACAATCGCGATAAGGCTCTGGGGACATACATGATATCACCGCACGTAGAAAAGTGTGCAGAGACTTACCCTAGGACTCTTGCGCCCCCGGCTTGCTGTATAAAAATTGGCAAAGGAGCTAGGATATCGCATTATTAAATTCCCACCTCCGTACAGTTTCTTCTGCGCTTACCTTGAATATCTCCTACGCTCTCGTCTGCCAGTATAGCAGGCATTGGCTGTGACGTTCGTTCGTCCGACGACGGTCTCAGCAGAGCGACGAGTCCGGTTAGAATTGACTGGGCCACTTCTTCGTAGTCAATAAGATGTATAATCAATTCGCAAGCTACACGCAGAACAAAGAGCTACGTAGAGTAAGGAAGATCGTCTTTCTTTATAAGACGACCTTCGTGTTGGACACTCAAGTGATAGCTTCTTAGTAGCATTAGAGTCGGTTCGATGAGTGAAGGGTCTGCTTTACCAACGAGGGGCTAAATTTGAATATAAGTCAATAATTCCCGTTATATATACAGTATACATGTACCTGTATTATTCTCAATGTCTTTGCTGCCATTTGCTGGGCCGTGTGCGACTTGGCCGGGAGAAGTGCTATGAGAGACTTATACACCTGGGTTTGATATCTAGGATTTCCCTGAATAGAATAGTGCGCTCGTTTATTATAAGACTTTTTTATGAGCGATTTTCTGACATTGGCTATTTCGAGGAGAAGAATTCTCGCCACGTCTTGCGTAACTTCCGACCTTGCTCTGGCCAAGCATTCTGCTATAGAACGAACTCCTAATAAAAAATAATAATTTAATGAACGGCTATCAATAACTCTTTCTTGCCATAGCTTTCACATATGAGTTCTTTGTATTTTCTTCCCGAGTTTGCTACCTTTAATAACAGTCTCAATCCTTCAGCCTTATCTTCCTAAAAATTACGCAATTATTTATCAAATAATGACGACATATATTTTATTTTCACACTTCTTTTGCCTGTCTCAAACCGAGAATTTCGAGGACAGTCATAATGCCGCCAACTTCGATAAACTCATTTAAAAATTTATATCTAATTAGATGTATTATGAAAAGTTCGTCTGTTATTAGAAGATTACCCGCTAGATGACCCTATAAAAATTCCAATTGCCTTTATTTGCAGCTGAAGACACGTGCCAAGTAAATATCTTCGACTCAAAATTAATCATCTTGAATATGGTAAGGATTCTATGCTACGTTAGTCTCAGCCACGATGTGAGTCGCGTTAGAAAAAGACTAGCTGCATTAGCAAACTCGTTTTCGAGCTCTGGAGCGGTTTTATTATCGTTAATGTGAATGAAATCGCGAAGAATTCGCTGGCGCACGATTTTACTGCCCTAGAGATCGAAGTCTGTCGATTTCAAGCGCTACACACTATTATCACGTTATACCTGATCCCATTCTCTTAGTACCTTCTGCAAGGCGGCCGTAGATGGCCTCGGCTGCACGCTTTTGGACATCGACTCGAGTAACCAAGCGCAACGCTTCACGCACGCTATCTTCCGGCGATCGATTGTTGTCGTTCCCGTACAGATCAAATGTCTACCGCGACTACGATTCAAGATGGAGACGACAGCAGCACGGAACCGCTTCTCCCACGCGAGAACAGTCGCGAAACAAAACCAAAAAGCAAATTCCGATCCCGTCTCATCCTCGCCTGCATGGCAGCGATGAACGTTCTCGCCAACATGGCCTATTCGACGCTCGCCCCTTTCTTTCCCCAAGAAGCGGCGGCAAAAAAGCTGACCGGCGGCTCGGTCGATCTCGAAGTCGGTCTCATATTCGGCACGTTCGCTCTCGTCGTCTTCGTCGTCGCGCCGCTTCTCGGCGTTCGCGTCGCGACAATCGGACCGAAATTCTTGCTCTGCGCCGGCGTCTTTCTCCTCGGCGGCGCGACGCTTCTATTCGGCTTCGTCTCGTCGATCGACGACTGGACGTCGTTTCTCGTCGTCTGCTTTCTCGCGCGCGCCGTCCAAGGATGCGGCGCCGCCGCCGTCGATACGGCGTCGTGGACGATCGTAGCGACCGAGTTCCCGGATAAGATAGCTACCGTATTCGGCGCGCTCGAGACGTTTTCCGGTCTCGGCTTCATGATTGGTCCGGCGCTCGGCGGGGCTCTATATAAGGCGAACGGATTTCCGCTTCCTTTCTTTTTCATGGGCGGTCTCCTATTGCTATGTTTACCGGGGTTTATGTACGCTTTGCCCTTCTCTATGTCTCCGACTGCAGATCAGCACGGGCCCAATCGTCCGACCACGTGGAAAGTGCTGAGAAATATTTGGATATGGATGACGTTGCTGACGTTGTTCATGTCCTCCGCCAGTCTTGGAATGATCGAGGCGACGCTGGCGACTTTTCTCAAGAACACGTTCGACATGGGCCCGGCGACGATTGGACTCGTTCTTCTTCTCTGCTGCGGCGTGTATCTGATCTCGGCTCCGATCGTCGGACACTGCGCGGATCGGTGGGGTACGAAGCGGATTATCATTGTGGGTCTTTTTATTTCGAGTGTCGGCACTCTGTTGCTGGCGCCTTCGTTTTTAGTGACGTCGTTCGTGCCGCGGAAGAAACTGTGGCTCTTTTTGCTGTCGACCGGAATCATGGCGCTCGGTCTTTCCCTCGCCGCCGTTCCCACGTTTTCCGATATGATACGGACGGCTCAGAAGATGGGATTTAAAAAGGGGATGGTGTTAAATGGCGTCATTTCTGGAATTTCGACGTCGTTTTTTTCGCTTGGCGAAGCGTTCGGGCCGTCCGTTGGCGGTCTGATAACGGGAAAAATGGATTTTAGTCACGCTACGACGATATTCGCATTAGCTTTAGCAGCCCATGGCTACATCTATCTAATCCTTGCCCTTTGTTTCCCGAGTAAAGTCAAGTAGTAAACACATGGCCTAGTAGGTAGTGACGTCACAGCATTCCCTTGCCTTCCGTAATGTCCGCGCCGGCTCAAGACGAGAGCGAATCGCTCCTCAAACGCGACACCGGTCGCGAAGCGAGTCCGAAAAGCAAATTCCGATCCTATCTCGTCTTCGCCTGCATGGCAGCGATGAACGTTCTCGCCTTCATGACCTACTCGACTCTCGCTCCCTTCTTTCCCCAAGAAGCGGCGGCGAAAAAGCCGAACGGCTCGGCCGATCTCGAAGTCGGTCTCATATTCGGCACGCTAGCTCTCGTCGTCTTCGTCGTCGCGCCGATTCTCGGCGTTCGCGTCGCGACGATCGGGCCAAAATTCCTCCTCTGCGCCGGCGTCTTTCTCCTCGGCGGCGCGACGTTTCTATTCGGCTTCGTTTCGTCGATCGACGACTGGACGTCGTTTCTCGTCGTCTGCTTTCTCGCGCGCGCCGTCCAAGGCATCGGCTCCGCCGCCGTCGAGACGGCGTCGTGGACGATCGTCGGAACCGAATTTCCCGATAAGATAGGCACCGTATTCGGCGTGCTCGAGACGTTCGCCGGTCTCGGCTTCATGATCGGTCCGGCGCTCGGCGGGGCTCTATATAAAGCGGACGGATTTCCGCTTCCTTTCTTTTTCACGGGCGGTCTCCTATTGCTATGCTTACCCGGATTTATATACGCTTTGCCCTCCTCTATTTCGCCGACGCTAGACGAAGCGTACGGACCCGATCGTCCGACCACGTGGAAAGTTCTGAAAAATATTTGGTTATGGATGACGTTGACGACGTTTTTCTTGTCCGCCGCCTGTTTTGGGATGATCGAGGCGACGGTGGCGAGTTTTCTCAAGAACACGTTCGACATGTCACCGGCGACAATTGGACTCGTTCTTCTGCTCTGCTGTGGGGTGTATATACTCTCGGCTCCGATCGTCGGATACTGTGCGGATCGGTGGGGAACGAAGCGGATTATGATTGTGGGTCTTTTCGTTTCGAGTGTCGGCGGTCTGTTTCTCGGACCTTCGTTTTTAGTGACGTCGTTTGTGCCGCAGAAGAGACTCTGGCTTGTCTTGGTGTCTATTGGAATCCTAGGCATTGGTCTTTCCATGGCTGCTGTTCCCTCGTTTTCCGATATGATTCTGTCGACTCAGAAGTTGGGATTTCAAAAGGGGATCGTTCTCAATGGCGTCATTTCTGGAATTTCGACGTCTTCGTATTCGCTCGGCGGAGCTCTTGGACCGTCTGTTGGCGGTCTAATAGTGGGGAAAACGGATTTCAGTTACGCTTCGACGATATTCTCATTAGCTTTAGCAGCCCACGGCTACCTGTATCTAATCCTTGCACTCTGTTTTCCGAGTAAAATCAAATAGATCGCGCGAACCTATCAAAACGTTTTGTGCGTGATTCTTCTGACGTGATAGCTAATAGTCGAGCAAATTTTCTGACACACAACGTCTGACCTCAACTGCCCAAATGATGAAAGTGAAAGTAAGCCTCGTCTTCAGATGGTTGAATAACTATTTCCACCCTACTGCACTGCACGTGCACAGACAGAAGTGGCACGTTGTTGTTCACGTGGTGCAGGGGCTGCAGGAGAGTCAGCCATGTGTGAGCGCAGCAGCGAAACTTCGGCCCCGAGCTCTATCGATTCGACGTCGATCACGCTATCGGCCCAAAAACTCGACTTCGCCCTTCGAGCGGAACCTAGTTCGCCAGCGCCCAATTCTGAATCGACGCCCGATCGCCGCCTCGAAGAATCATTGGCGATAGAATTTGACCGATCAAACGTAAGCTTGAGCTGCGAATTATGTGCGGCGGATATCGAGACTCAGAGCGCATGCAACACTTACCCCGAAAGGGGACTCTCGTCCTACTTCGCTCGCTAACTATATCGTTCT
Organism: Oscarella lobularis; assembly: GCF_947507565.1. NCBI lineage: Eukaryota > Metazoa > Porifera > Homoscleromorpha > Homosclerophorida > Oscarellidae > Oscarella > Oscarella lobularis. Next base: position 1,645,035 of record NC_089186.1, read on the forward strand.
CGCTTTATAGGAAGTTATCGTCGTTGCTCTGGGAAGGGAAAGGCTCCAGAGTTTCTCAACCGCAGAGCCGTGTCATCGCTTCGATCGTCGATCTGCGCTAGGGCGGATCATCGAAGCAAAAAAGGAGTACGAGCGATTCATCGGAGAGATATACTGGGTCTACCGAGTAGAGAGAAGTTCTACGGAAGTCATCATGTCCTTCGCTCCAGGCCCAGTGCAGCTGAAAGCTAGCATGGCTTTCAGTACGATGCTTTCTCCCTGGTACAACGTTGCTTCTGCCTGGATGAGGCAAGAGGGAAGGCTGGATTACGAAGAGGAAGGAGAATCGTACCGTTACGACTTTGGAGCAGGGCCGAGAAGGCGCCGGGCATCAATTGCAGTTGAGGTTGCTGACACGTGCCCTCTGGATGAAACGAAATTAGCCATCATGAAGGACGATTCAGATTTACAGTACATAGTAATCGTGAATATCGGCAATTATGAACGGGGAAGTAATCAACCGTCCTATCTTGAAGTCGTAATTCATGAAAAGGGCGTTCAGTCTCCTCATCGATTTGACCTTCTGAAAAATTGCTCTGCCTACGGACAAAAAACGTTCAAGTTTTCCGCGAAGAAACTTTATCAAGGAGCTGCTGTTCCCCCAGGAACTCAAGATGCAGAACTTGATATGTTTTTTCTTAAAACCGTAGTGTGTAATGCCATACAAGATGCCTAGAATTTTCATTTTGCATGAAATATTGTGTTCTTGTTAATAAATGCAGAGTGACACTCACTGGCCAAGAAATGTTTTCACATTAATTAATTAATGTTTTCGTTTTCTGAGCATGCTCAAAGAGACCGAAGAACCATGAGCGTTTCGACGCCTCGCGGCGTCGTAGGAACGCTAGATCGTTCCGCCAAGAGCCCGTGGGACACCTACATCCGACCTAAACTGCCTGATATCGTCCAAACGATGAGAGTGAGCCTCCTCCTCGATCGTCTCATCGCGCGAAAACTCGTCACGGAGTACGAGCGACAGAAGCTGGCCGCGTTGACGACCGAGATCGAGAAATGTCGATATCTGCTCTTCGACGTTCTGCCGTATCACTTGCCCTGGTGGGAAACGTTCGAGAAGTTCTGCGAGTGCATCGCCGAAGTTCCTCAACAGAGGCCCATATTGACGGATATCATTCAACCTGCTGGATTAGATCTAAGTAAGAAGACAAAAATAGATCGTGTGGGCCCTTATTAGGGAGTTGTTTTCTGTATCTAGGTGGATACGAAATAGTCGAAAAGGAGGAGGAGACTCCATCAGGTTCATATGAGCGAATGATCACCGAGAAAGAAATCCACGACGTTTCCGAAAGAATTGCCGGCGGCTGGGAAAAGATAGCAGTCGATTTGAAACCCCCTGTAAAAGATCACGTCATTCGAAATGCGCGTGACGATAGAAGAGCCACGTTCAAGGAGAAAATGAGTCAGGTACTGTGCGCGTGGAAGTGTGCGCACTCGACGGCGAGTAGTCTGAGGAAAACGTTGATCGATAATGGGGAGAGGCAGCTAGCTATGGAAGTATTTCCCTGAGCTGCGACAGCATTTTTCCCTTTTTTTTGATACTCAGACAACTTTGTATTTCCACTGTGGAAACCTTGTTTTTAATTTAGTTCTCCTTTCTTAGTTGTCTGTTTCTGTAGCAGAGCAATGCGACGTGAAGTATGTAGGACTGTCTGAGTGTAGATATAGATTCGTGTCTACTATGAACGTGGCCACGATAAGTACATGCATTATCAGTGCCGGAGAGAGACGAGTCATTATGATAGCTTTAAACTAAGGCACTTAACTTTCAACAGAATTACTTGAACCACTCATATATTATTGCACCAAGCTTAATTATTAAAGCAATACCGGTACAGGCTAGGCTTTTTACTTCAATCTGCTTCGAAAGCACAGAGCAAGGATAAGATAAATGCAACCGTGTGCTGCTAAAGTCAGTGCAAATACAGTCGTAGAATGTCTAAAGTCCGTTTTTCCCGTTATTAGACCACCGATCGATGGACCAACGGCTTCGCCGATGGAATAGAAGGACGTCCACAGTCCAGAAACGACGCCGTTTAGAACGATGCTCTCTTCAAATCCCATCCGATGCGACGACTGGACCATGTCCGAGAAAGTGGGAACCGCTGTCATGGCGAGCCCAATAGCGATAATGACGCTCGACAACAGAAGCCGCCACATCTGTTTCTCGGGCAAAAACGCGAGCAGAGACGACGGCGCAAGCAAAAAATCCCCAAGACCGGCGGTGAAGAGACCGCAAATGATGACTCGTTTCGTTCCCCACTTGTCGGCGACGCGTCCGACGATGGGAGCCGAGATGATGTAGACGGCGCAGCAGAGAAGAAACAGGAGCCCGATCGTCGCCGGTTTCATCTGATAGGCACTCTCGAGAAACGCGGCGAGCGTCGCTTCGATCATGCAGAGACAACCGGGAGCCAATGCGAGAGCAATCAACGTCATCCACATCCAAATATTTTTCAATAGTTTCCACGCGGAGGGATCGTCGTCGTCGCGACGGCGACGTTGCTGCTGCGTCGTCAGGCGAGTCGTATTCGGCAGAGTCAATATTAGTCCGGCGACGCACAATAGTAGATTTCCGCCCACGACAAAGAACGGAAGTGAGAATCCGCGCGCGGCGTAGAGAGCCCCGCCCAGCGGCGGACCAATCATGAAGCCGAGACCGGTAAACGTTTCGAGCACGCCGAATATCGTTGACATCTTGTCCGGGAACTCGGTGGCTACGATTGTCCACGAAGCCGTATTGGCAGCCGCAGTTCCGCATCCTTGGACAGCACGTGCGAGAAAGCAGACGACGAGAAACGACGTCCACGAATCGATCGCGGCGACGAAGCCGAATAGAAACGTCGAACCGCCGATGAGAAAGACGCCGGCGCAGAGCATGAACTTGGGACCGATCGTCGCGACGCGAGCGCCGAGTAGAGGCGCTAGGACGACGATGACGGCAGCGAACGTGCCGTAGATGAGGCCCACCTCGAGATCGGCCGAGCCGCCTTTCTTCTTCGCCGCTTCTTGGGGAAAGAAGGGATCGAGCGTCGAATAGGCCATGTTGGCGAGAAGATTCACGGCTCCGATTCCGCCGAGGGTGAGAATGGAGCGCAATTTGCTTTGCCCTTTGGGATCTAGGAGAGGAGTCGCCTCATCGTGTGGACTCGGAATCGCTTCGGACATATTCCTGTAGGTTATAGAGAGAGAAGCGTGAAAGGGTCCGGGTCGTAAGATTCCGGCTCACGAATGTTCATGTCACCTGCCTATATACATGTGTATCCACATTCCTATCCACCAAGATCATGCAGAACCGTGTGCTATGCGCGTTATTGTTTCATTTGAGTCTACTTCGAAAGCACAGACTAAGAATAAGGTAAATGCAGCCGTGCGCGACTAAAGCGAATGCAAATACAGTCGTAGAGACTCTAAAATTCGTCTTCTGCGTTATTAGACCGCCTATAGACGGGCCAACGGTATTACCAACAGACGTGAAAGACGTCCACAGTCCCGAAATGACGCCATTCAATGCGACGCTCTTTTCGAATCCCATCCCACGCGAGGATAGGACCATGTCGGAGATAGTGGGAACCGAAGCCATGGCGAGACCAATAGCTATAACGACGCTCGACGATAGAAAGAGCCACATCTCGTTATCGGGCAAAAACGCGAGCAGAGACGACGGCGCGAGAAAGAATTCGGCGAAACCGGCGACAAAAAGACCCCCTATGATGACCCGCTTCGTTCCCCACTTGTCGGCGACGCGTCCGACGAAGGGCGCCGATATGATATAGACTCCGCAGCAGAGAAGATAAACGAGTCCAATCTTCGCCGGTTTCATCTTATAGGTGCGCTCGAGAAACGGAGCCAGGGTCGCTTCGATCATGCTAAAGGAAGCGGGAACCAATGACGTGGCAATCAACGTCATCCATATCCAAACGTTTCTTAGCAGTTTCCACGATGAAAGATTAGTAGTATTGTTTCCATAGCAACGTATTGCTTCTGAGCTCGTTGGCAATGTGAATATCAATGCGACGTTGCACGCTAGAAGAAGTCCGCCTATGAAGAAGAACGGAAGTGTAAATCCGCCGGCGGCGTAGAGAGCCCCGCCCAGCGGCGGACCAATCATGAAGCCGAGACCGGCGAACGTTTCGATGACGCCGGATACGGTGGAAACCTTATCCGGGAATTCCGTGACGACAATCGTCCAGGAAGATGTCAAGGCAGCTGCCTTTCCGGCTCCCTGGAGAGCGCGTGCGAAAAAGCAGATGACGAGGAACGATCGCCACGAAGCGATGGCGTCGACGAAAGCGAATAGGATCGTCGAGCCGCCGATGAGAAAGACGCCGGCGCAGAGCATGAATTTGGGTCCGATTTTCGTGACGTGGGCGCCGAGTGGCGGCGCGGCGACGACGATGACGGCGGCGAACATGCCGTAGATGAGTCCCACTTCGAAGTCGGCCGAGCCGCCGCCTTTCTTACGAGCCGCCTCTTGGGGGAAGAAGGGATCGAGCGACGAATAGGCCATGTTGGAGAGTACGAGTACGGCGCCGATGCAGCCGAGGATGAGGCACGATCGTAGTTTGCTTTTTCTTTTGCGGGCCTTCTTTTGCAGAGGAGTTCTTTCGGATTCTTCGAGGGCAATCGATTCCGGCATGCAGAAGAGTAGATTTTACCTGGGTGGACGAAACCGCGCGAAGTTAATTAGCAATGACGCTCTATACGGGAAACGTGCAGATCTAATTAATCGCTCTGAGGAAGGACCAAAGTTCTCAATGGAACGTTGGTTCAATTGCAGCAAGGCGAAGCCTCAGGCCCTCCTAAAGCTCTTCTGCTTTCCGTGGGCCGGAGGCGGATCGAATCACTACGCAATGAAGTGGTCGCCTCTTCTACCGGACTCCATCGAAGGTTAGAGACGCGTTCGACGCTAGAATGACCCCCCAATCGTCCTTTTCTTTAGTCTGCGCAATTCGCTTGCCCGGTAGGGAGTCTCGTCTCAATGAAAAACCGATGTCCGATCCGACGCCACTTCTCGACGTTCTCGCGGAGAAGATCGCGATTCGAGCGGCCGGGAAACCGTTCGCCTTCTGGGGCCACAGGCACGTTCCCAAACAAAGGGGACCCTCTCAAATATTTTAATTAATTAATTTAATTAAATTAGTATGGGCTCAGCCTTGGCTTTCAGGACGGCGATTCGTCTGGAAAAAGTGCATAACATGACACCGAAATGTCTACTTCTATCAGGAGCCAAACCTCCACAGGTATATATGTATATATATAATTTGATTTCTTAGACTATTCGTTGGTTTTTTCTTCTAGTTTTGGAAGCGTTCTGATGCCGTCGAGTGGCACCTGTTGCCTGACGCCGAGTTTCTTCAGTTCATTCGTCGACTCGGCGGAACGCCGGAACAAGTGCTAAAGAACGCAGACCTCGTCAAATTCTTTCTTCCCATTCTGAGAAGCGACTTCGAATTGGCGCATCGCCTACGGTACAGAAAGCCTTGATCAAACAGTGAAGCAGACAATAGCAATCGTGTACAGATATGACGTGTCTGAAGACTTCTGGGACAAGGAAAAGGTATCGTCTCCCCTAGTTATATTCGGAGGCGAAGACGATCTATCGTCAAGAGATCTTAGCGGTGAGGGGGGAGGAGACAGTACAATGACGACCAATCAGAGATAATCGACTCTCTTTCCCTTAGGGTGGAAAGATATGACAGGGAAAACTCCTCATACGTTTCCCGGTGGGCATTTCTACTTTATGTCGAAAGGAAACGAATCGTCTCTTTTGAGTATAATCTCGAAAGAAGTGCAGTGAACGATCCGAGAGCTACAGTAGCAGAGTCAGTTTCTAATTAACTATAATTGATTCTATCTTCGCTGAGTCTTTCCCATCTTTCGCTTGCCAGAAAACAAGTGCTTCGGCTTGGAGGAACGAATGCGACGATCCGATTCACCTGCGAGGAAAGAGTAAGCTCGCTCGCTCACACGAAATTAGACATATTTTGAGTTTAGAATCTCACTTGCACGGCCTGTCTTCATTTGTTCTCTCCACGGGATTCGCTCTAGTTTCTTCGCCTTTGCTCTCAACTGCACAAAGAGAAAAATCACAGCAATTCCCTGCCCCTCTCTATCCCACGTACCTCTGGTCTCGATAGACCTGATTTATCCCGCGGTGGGACGCGCGACACCGATCTCGCTCTCGATTGGCTTGATTCTCGTTTTCGTTTTCTCGACAGCGCGATGCGAGATCTCTCTTCGCCCGTATCCATTTGATCGTCATCGTCGACGTCGTCATCAGCCACCGTCGTCTCAGTTTCCATAGCAACAGAAGTAGATCGACGCGGAGGCAACCGCTAAAGACAAGTGGTAATTAATTAATTAATTAATTAAATTAATTGATGATTTTAATTGACTTGCCTTTAGAACTCTGCGTCCTAGGATTGGTCGATTCGTTCGTCGTTTCTCTCGATTCGCTTGGACAATGAGCCGCTTCTTCTTTCGTATCCTTGGAAACGAAACACTGAAGCCACCCTCTTCTCCTCCTTCCTTTTGATAACTCACTTGGCTGCCGTTTCTCTTATGTCCTTCATTTCCTCAGTTTCCTCTTCCTAAGAAAAGTCCATTGGTAGATATGCAGCGGCTCTCAATATCTGTTTCATTTTACGTTGTCTGAGTCATAGAATCCGGCCGCTTCTCGCATCTCCTCTTCCCTTTCAAGTTGCTCAAGTTTCTAAATTAATTATCTCCTCATCACAGTGACTGACTATCCATTGTTTGGAAGTTCCTACCTCCATTATGTCCGGGTCAATAAAATCCGCTACGTTCTTTCCCAGATAGACTTCTGGTATGGGATCGTATTTTTCCTCAGGATGTTCCAAGAGATAATGCTCTGAATCAGAACCCATCATGTCAAAAAAAACTAAAAAGCGCAATTCTGACTTTTCCAATCGAGAATGTAGTCTTCCTTCATCTCTAATTCAATCTCTCTTTCCTAGAGTAACATTAGTCAGATTAGTGAAGTCCCAATATGACCAGACTCCTTACCAATTTTCTAGACGGCTTTGGAAGTTCAACCTCTGGCTCCAAAGGTATCCCCAGAGCTTTTGCAGACGTCGCTCTCTTTCTCACGCGAGCGTTCGGAGGAACGAAAGCGGGCCTCTCCTAAAAAACAATATCAAATTAATTAAATATGACGTATGAAATTGCCACTCTACTTTATCGTCTCTTGGCTTGGGCTTTGCGAGGTGAAGACGATTGACGATGTTCTCGACTTTCTTCCCTTTGATTTTCACTTCGATTCGTTGCGCCAAAAGAGCGTCACAGGTCTGAGTCAATGCTTTACAGGTACTTTATTGTATGTCTGTATATGCAGTACTTTCATCTTCACGTCCATTACTCCCTCTTCTGTCACTGTACTCATGGCAAGAACTTCGATTCCGGCATCCGTTCTCAAACGCTCCAGAACGGCCTAAAGAAAAAAACCATTGACTATATATATAATTAATTAAAGAAAATCAATAACATTCATACCTTTTTTGCATCAGGCAAATCGTCCGGTCTCAAAATATCGACCTTGTTCACGGCAACAAGCAAAGGCTAGAGAGAAGGTAGCGTTATTACTCAACATACAAGTAGACTACTCATCCCCAATCGACCTTATTGACAAAGAGCGGCTTCAAACTATCGAACAATTCCAGCTGCTCCTCAAGACTGTGTCCGCACTGCTCCGAAACATCCATGACGTATAGAATAGCGGCACGCAAGTGAGCCATAGCAGTGATGGCCTATAAAAGATAGGGTATCGATTAAATAACTAAATCATAGACAGATTCTCGCCTGCATCTCTATAGTATTTCTCTCCTCGAGCGGATGATCAAGAAGACCAGGCGTATCAACAACCTTATACCAATTATTTAATTATTGGTATTTGAGGTAGCTTCTCTCTGACCTGCCATCTTAAATACTTATAGTCCATGTGACCGACGTAGAGGGATTTTGTGGTGAAGGCGTAGGGCTGCACTTCCACGTCGGCGCGCGTCAATTTGTTGATCAGACTCGACTTGCCAACGTTGGGAAAACTAAACAAATAAATTCAATTATTCAATAAGTATCCGGTATGACTCGCGGCGGCACCCGCAAATGAGAAGCGTTCGAGTCAGAGGATCGATGGAAGGAAGTCGAGACAAATGTTGTCTCACTGAAAATAAAAAATAAATGAATATTATATGATATATACATGTAGGCAAACCTTGCTCCAAGTATTCAAGACTCTGTTTCTGCCTTCTCATAATGGTACACATTCTATAGGAATCTCAAATTCAAAATAAGGTATATATGTATAAAATTAATGAGAAATGACCTTCCAAGTGCAGCAATCTTCAATTGCTTGCACCGATACAGAGTATCCCCGTACTTCAGCAGACGCACATAGTCACGTGCAACACTAGGAAACAGTGTGTAAATATTCGAAAATTCGAATTCTATCCGGGTACTTGTCGATGAGATGCTGCGCCGTTTTGAGCTGACCGAGAGCGAGTTTGTAGTGATCGCGATCGTAGAGAACGTTCATCAGGTCGCCGTAGAACGGATGAACGTCTTCGACGACGGGAAATTCGGTGAGAACGAGCGCTAGTCGATCGTGAAAGTTCTGCTGCGTGTACTTGACCTTGCGCATGTAGAAGTCGCGTATGCGACTGATCTTGTAGCCTCTGGGGCGCGAGCGATGGGAGATGAAGGCGCGAGCGAGCTTCGGGGGGGGGGGGGGGGGGGGGGGGGGCGCGTTTTCTCACTTGTGTACGACGGTCGGCGTCTTTCGTTGCGTTTTCGAGAGAATTACGTCGACGAAGTCCTAAACGAAGTCGTTTTAGAGCGTTTCGATCGTTTAGAAATCTACCTTGGCCGTTGGGACGACGGTTATCTTCTTGAAACTGTACTGGGCCATGATGTAGCGAGCACGTGGAGTAGAGCGTGGAGCGCGGGCGCACGTTAGTAGGATTGAGACACCCACGTGCACGGTTTTTTTCTTCAATCACAAAAATTGGCTTATAATGCAGCGAGACAGAATCAAACAAAAAATAAGCAATAATGCCTTGTCAAAGTTTTCCTAAAGTCGCCCAAGCGTCCTTAGTCCTAAAAGAACAAAATTTATTTTATCAGTTTATTTGCTATTCGACTTACCATGATGCGAATCAAAAACTGTCCGTGCTCGCCTCGTCCCGTATTGGCGGCAGGCTTAATATCGCCATTGGGGAGAACGCCAATGTGCTGGCCAGGGAACTTGGCCGATTGAAACACGACGTAGGCGCCGGCCCCGCTCGGTTTGAACTCGCAGAACGGACCACCCCCACCCTATAAATATAAAAACGTAATGAGAAAAAAATCATTATTATTATTATTATTATTATGTGTAAATGTTTGTATACACTCTTAAGGTGACCGTCTTTGATAGCGAGAAACAAAGACGGATTCTTCACGTTCTTGAAAAGAAAATTTCCGCCGCGCGCGACAATTTGAAATTGAGCTAAGACATTAATATAATTGATACAGTACACTACAGGTGTATTGGTATTCATACCTTTCTTTCCTCGTCCACCAAACGCATCCACGGACCCATCTGGTCTCATACGCAAAGTGGAGTAGGGATAGGATTTGGGTATGAGTTGCACGACGCGTCCATTGGAAATGAGCGAGGGACCTCCCTCTTCCTGTTAGTCAAAGGTCACGGACATTGAAAGTCCCAACACAGAAGGTGAGATGGTACAGTACCTTAATGCTGATGTCATTGATGAATACACTGGGACCCGCTTTCGGCTGATCGTTGATGACGAGACGTCTGATCGACTGATACGGCAAGCGATGCTTGTAGAAATACAGACAACGTCCGTTGACGGCCAATTGGAAGTCCTCCGACGTCACGAAAATTCGAATTTTGAATTTTTTGTTCGGTTCGAAGAGAAATTCGGCGGGAGGCTTCTCCTCGCCGCCGTATTTGCCGTTCGTTTTGGAGTTGAGCACGACTTGGCGCTGATCGAAGCGCGGATTGAAGTGGAGCGCGTTATTTTGCTCCGCCTCGTCGAGCATGAGGTTGACGTTGAAGCGATAGGGACTTGGGCCCGCTTTGCCTTTGATCTCGACGCTCGTCATCGGTCCGAGGACGATATCGTGCTTGAAGGGAAGAGCGAAGCCTGCCATGACGTTGCACAACGAAGGGTCACGTTAGCAAAGACCGAAGAGGTGTGCAGTCCAATCACATCTCGTGCTGGTGGTCAGGTGATTCGTCGCCTAATTAAATTGCTAGCACGTGTGAAAAATAGTGTGTTTTAGTACAAAATACTTAGTAAGTCGAAGGCTCCAACTGTAGCGACTTGGAGAGAGGGGTCGACGAAATCAAAATTGCAACGCCCTAATCACGCCTTCTCCTGAGGGTACGGGAGTTGACGTGTATCTCACGAGTGTCACGTGTTCTCAACCAATAGGCGTGGCCGTAGAACATGGCGTCTGAGGACATCGAACTACAGCTACAAAATCTCATCGAAAATCGCATCCCAAGCAGTCGTCGCGCGATCAAGGACAGCTACTCGAATCTGACCGGTCTTGCCGCCTATTGCGAGAAGAGCTACGTCGAAAATCCGGACAAACGGGCCGCTTTCGAAGAATCGAAACAATATGCCATACAATCGCTGAGCAGCGTCGCCTATCAAATACACGATCTCGCCACGAACGTTCTACAGATGCTCGAAATTCAAACGGAACAGATGGGACGCATGGAATCGGACCTGAACCACATCGGGCAGGTCTGTCATAACCACACCCACGCGACACTTTATTTTTAACCGCGATCGATCGATCGTACAGAGCATACGCAACTACAAGGAAAACGTTTCGCGACGCAAAGTCGGTAGCCTAGCGACGAGTAAGAACGTCGCGAAGCCGCCTCATCGCGTCACGGCGCCGGAAGAGTTGCCGAAGGCGCAAAGGTAGGGGATTTAGCGCGCGTCGGCGTTCTTTCATCGCGCTCTCCCACGCAGATACAAACGCACGCCGATCGACTACACCGTTCTCGACGACATCGGTCACGGCGTCGCCTTCGGAACGAGTCCCGGCGCCGGCGTCTACGCGCGACGCGAGAGCGCCGTCAGTATCCAGAGCTCGACATCGCGGGTACACTAAAGCGATAGACACGCCCACGCACGTTAAACTCATTTATCTATATTTACTCTAGGCTCGACTTGCGGTCGGCGTCGGCGTTAATGCGAATTCGAATCCGGTTCCGGCCGCTCCTAAGGCGCCGAAAGCTCCGGGAGTTGTCGCGGGTGCGCCACCCGTGGCTCCTTCGCCACCCGTCGCTCCGAAGGTTGTCGTTGCTCCGAAGCCTGTCTATGCGGAGCCCACTGTGCCTCAGTACGCCTTTCCTGAGGCGGTGCCACCTCCGCCACCTCCACCTGAGGTGGATGCTCCGCCGCCGCCACCGCCGCCACCTCCGCCGTCGTCCAATGAATATGATCTACCCATGGGGGTTTCACCTCCGCCGCCACCGCCGCCGCCGCCGCCGCCTCCGCCAGAGCCCCAGGCGCAACCTGCCAAAGGTAATCGCTATTGTTGTCGTAGATTAGATAAAGAAGCAGTAGAGGAATGAGACCTGGTAAGGCATTAGTGTCCTATGGAGTCGTCGTTTTCTTTGAAAAAGTGATCACTCCTTCTCCAAAAGAGCGTAGTTGTTTTTAGTAGTGGATCATTAGTGGGGTCTATGATGTTAGACAGGTTCTAGCGCGACAGGGCGTGGCATACATACATACATACATACATACATACATACATACATACATACATACATACATACATACATACGTACGTACATACATACGTGCCGCACGTTCGTTCGCGCGTTTTTTTAAAAGCGTTCAGAATATCATTTGCGGCCGATTGGCATTGTTTTCGGTTCAAACGACTCACTTTTTGGTCGTGTATAGCTGCAGTCCATTTGACCTTGGTCGCGTTGATGCGTACATATACCCGCGATTTCTATGTACAATCAGACTGAGGTAAGTCAGAGCTCGTGGTGGTGGTTAGGATCTACACGCGTTCTCTGAACTTTTAACGGTTACACAACGCAACACATCTCCGTCTCTCTTTTACGGGGGGGGGGGGGGGGGGGGGGGCAGTTCAAATTCAACTCGCACAGTACTAACTCCACTGTCTTTAGCTGTAATTCCGAAGCAGGAGAAGCCTCCCCGGCCGCCGCCTCAACCCGAAATGCCCAATCCCGCCATGTTGGCCGCGGAGATGGCGCGAAAGAGACAACAGCGACAAATGGCCGCCTCCTCCGCTGTCGCCGAGCACAACTACGACATAACCATAATCGACGACGTCGACGTGAAAGCGACGGAATCGCCCGTTCTGAGACGACTCACCAACTCGTCGACGGGAAGTGGTCCGTCGAGTCCGAAAACGAAAACGAAGACGCCGCCTACGGTCGCGAAAAAACCCTCCAAGACGTCGCTTCATCAGACGCCAAGCGCCGCTCCGCCTCCGCCGCCCTTCGAGGAGGCGGCACTTCCCGAGCCGCCGCCGCCGCCGCCTCCTCCTCCGCCGTCATCCGAAACGAATTCCTGGATTCCGAAGATGTACGTACATAAAGGTGAGGAAGATTGATTTTTTATAAAAAGTCTTGACCTATTGATCTATGATTTCTTCTTCTTCTAGTGGAAGCAATCTATGCCTATGTGAAGATTCGCGAAGACGAGCTGTCGTTCAACGAAGGCGACGTTATCTACGTCGTCAAGAAGAACGACGACGGTTGGTGGGAGGGAATCGTCGGCGAAGGGGATAGCGGATTGTTTCCCGGTAATTACGTGGAGGTATTAGATAGCGGCGTATAGAGAACGACTTCACATTATCGCATTGACATCATATTTTTTTTTGGTTATTGGTACTTTTTCTCTTTTGCGTTGGTCAAATGAACGGACGTGCGTTTCTGCAGAGAGTTGAGGCTCGTCGTGGAAATGTTTTCCTTCGAAGGTGCGTTCAATTAGGCCAAGGTCTTGAATTTTCTTTTTCCAAATTAGAGAGCTTTTCAAAACGCGTCTATTAGGTACAGAAAATAGAAAATTTCACGGTGAGAAATCTAGACATTTAATTTTATTGAAGCTATAATATCTCTCTTCTTTTTCGTCGTCTCACGTGAAAATGGAAAGGCGAGTGCGCCTAATTTGCATTCCAGAGGGCGGAGCCGAGACGACGAGAAAATGATTCGCAGCCTAAGCCTTATCCTTGCCCTCCTCCTCCTAGCCGCTGCACCGTGCACCGGCCTCAAAATGAACTACCTCTTCTCCGACGGCGCAATTCTCCAAACGACCGACGACGACGGTCACCCACCTCTCATCTTCGGCACGGCAAACGCTTCAGCGAAAATCGTCATCACAATCGTCGGCGGAAACTTTCCCAAGCTCACCGCCCAAGCGAGCGCAACGGGCCAATGGAACGCGACCCTACCCCAAACGCCAACTAGCCACCCGGGCCCCTACAACTTCACCGTCGAAGAATACTCGTCGAATAACACGACAGTCGTCGACAAGGCGACGTTCGACGACGTCTATTTCGGCGACGTCTACTTCTGCAGCGGCCAATCGAACATGGGTTTCGCAATGAGAGGAACGACGAACGCCGTCGAGGAGCTCGCCAAGTCGAACGGCTACACGAACGTGCGTCTCTTCACGGTGCCCCGTTCTCCCGGGCCCGTTTCCTGGCTCCCTTGTAATAATAAGACCGTCGCTCCCTTCTCCGCCGTCTGCTATCTCTCCGCCGAACGCGTCATGGAAATGTACTCGAAGGGCCGTCACATTGGCTTGATTCTCTCCGCCGTCGGCGGCACGGGCGTTCAACAGTGGTCGTCGAACGAGACGGAACGAATCTGCGGTCATTCGTCGTCGCGACTGTCGTCGCACTACGTTCCGGCGTCTCTCTTCGCGACGATGGTCGTGCCGTATATGCCGTACGCCGTTCGCGCGGCGATTTGGTATCAAGGCGAGGCGAACGCCGACGAGTGCTGTCCCATCGGTCGCGCCGACTACACGTGCTATCTCGAGCGCATGATCGCCGAATGGCGCGCACTCTGGGGCTGCGGGGTCCCCTTTGTCGTCGTGCAGATACACGCGTTCGGTTACTTTCCCTGCGATTCGGCGACCCCCATCATATCGAGTCCCCAAGCGGGCGTGCGTCTCGCTCAATGGGACGTCGGTCGGCATGCTCCCAATGACACGTTCCTCGTGACGGCGTGCGATCAGGGCGGGCCCTTGCATCCGCCGTGGAAAACCGAAGTCGGTCGACGCGTCGCGCTCGCGATCGTCGCCAATGTGTTCAAGCAGACGGTCGCCTGGCGGGGGCCGAGTATCGTCAACGGGACGGCGAATCATACGGCGACGACACAGCAGTTCGATGTCGATCTGGTGCTCGAGAATGGTAAGGGGATTAGGTTGGTCGATACGCCGGCGTGCAATGGGACGTCGCCGGATAAGTGCACGCGTTATTGCTGCAAGGGCGGCGCTCCCGGGCTGTTTATTCTCGAGGGCTACGATTGGTCGACGACGTATACGGTTAATCTTTATAATCTGATGGTGACTAAGGTCGCTGATGATAGCGTTCAGTTGTCCATGCTTGGGAATCAGACGTTTGGCGGGAAGGCGCATCTCGCTCGTCTGCTCTACGCGGTCGGGTCGGATCCCACGTGTGCTGTCGTTAATAGCGACGGTATCGCTATGGCGACTCAGGGACCGATTTATCTCGCTATTCACTGACCTGCATGGGCCACGTACCGCGAGACTATTCAAGTTGATGGCTTTGTTGCTGATGCTGCTAGTTTTGCTGCTCATTTTTAGCATGATTTTTCTGTCTGCATATTGCTTTACACTGAGAAGGAAAAAGAGGCAGTAACTCCAGACGATTTCATTATTTTTAATTAATCAAGTGGGTATTTAATTCTGTAAACCCCCGTAACGCCACTCTTTTCCCGGACACTAAGCGTCAGCACTCCCGTGTACGGTGTGCCGTCTTTAGTACTAGAGAATAGGATCGTTGTTAGGCCTTCTGGAGCATTGTTGAAGAGTCTACTTCGATTGCAATGAAGCCTGTATAGAAGGACACGGAAAGTCGCTCCTCGATGGTTATCTAAAGGAATTTTTTGCCAAAGCCAATGGACAGGTCTGTCAAAAAACGCACTACGATGTATAGGAGCAGGATAGAGGGACAGTGGGGGCCCCAAAGTGCAGTAGTAATTTAACGTGACCGTAGAAATGCCTGCAACCACACCAGTGCAATACACTGGATTTTTCTATGCACTCTTTCTTTCACGGACAACCTCTGTATAGTGGAAGTAAACCGTATTTGGACGTTTTTATAAGCATAGTAACATGCAAAGTTGCTTGTTATGTCTCTTCTCTCACAGTTTTCTTCAAACAGTGACTAGTGTCAGAGGAGCTTTTGTACAATTGAGACTTGGCAATTTTCTTCCTCACTTCAGATATTAGAATCAAAACGTTCCCTGGGAAAAAAATGTGAACACTTGCATGTATCTGCAATAGAACTAACCTGCAACAAAGAGCAGATAGGAGCTATTGGCTGCAATAACGATGCCACTAAACGTCTTCTGATCAATTAGACTATTGTAACCAGGATCCTTTTTGTCTCTAAATGAGAGCAGAACGAGTGTACCCATCATCAGATTAGTCGATATGACGCTGAGAGCAACGAGTTGCATCCAGTATTCAAATCGTCGTCGAACAGGCTGTAGTTGTGCGTGCAGTACTAGAAACAGAGTCGCAAGTAGCGTTGCTAAGGCAATTCCAGAATGACTTTGTTCTCCAAAGAAACCCATGCCAACCGTGAGCGTCATTTTTCTTCCAATCTCCACCATTTCCCAGTACCAAAATTGATCTTTATAGTTACTGTCGAGAAATTGAATACTTTTCAAAAGATCGCTTCCCAACGATAGAGGCTTGAAGATCGATTCTGAGAGAGCTTCGCGTCGTTTGAGCTTTAGAGCCATGAATAGGAGTAAAGGTAAAACGAAAACGTAAACTAGCAGTACCGTGCATGTAACCCACAAGGCAGTAGATTTGGAATAGATACACGGAACGCTGTAGTCCGCCTTTAGAAGCCACCTGCAGTATTTGTCAGAGTCAGTCGCATTAGATTGTCTAAGGCATATCTTAGTGCACGTCCATTCCTTGTATGGCACGGTAGCTAAGATAGAAGTGGCCGTTGAAGGATAGCTGATAAACAAGATCCACCAACTGTTTCTCATGCAAGACGTTCTCAATTCAGATATATTTTTCTTAATTGCGAGATACCCACTTTTGTAGCAGAGCAGAAAGTTATTCCTTTTTGCTCTGTAGTATCCCCAAATCAGCGTAAGAAGAAAAAGTTGAACTCCCACTTTGAAATGTGGAATCGTCAGAGCATTGAATCGTAGTTTTTTGTGTAGGCACGTGGGCATGGCGACGGCGAGTACATTCAGCTCAATCATCTTCGCAAAATATCCTAGTGAGAGGAGGGCTTCAGGCCAGGGTACGTAGACGAGAACTTCGAAAACGACAGACATAACCTGAATGAATCCGATGGTAATTTTTAGAGCGGAACTTATCTGATCGACTAGCTCGCTTCTTTTTCTAAGTTTTCCAATGGCTTGCAGCACAACGACTAAGGCGCCAGCGAGAAGACAAAGACCAAGAAATTGAAGTCCGGTTCGCCACTTCTGGGGACAGCGATGACACCGCTGAAACCACGAGTAATAACCGTCGCTGCATTGTCCGCACAGCGTTCCCCAGTATCAAGAGCTGCACATCTCACTGCTACGTATTCGCATTGAAATTTCACCTCGGCAACTTTCATTGATTAGACAGCGATGTATTGTAGGTATGAAACCGTCGTACTTCGTGGACGTGTTTGGATAGTTTTCGCTCTTATTCATAAGGTTTCTTACAAAGCTAACGTATTGATTCTCGTCGGTTATGCTGTCGTTGTCAGCGTCATCCCATCGTTTCCAACTCCACCAGAATCTCTTGAGCAACGCTAAGGTAATCATCTCGGCACTTCACGCCGAGACTAGAGTCACACATATAGCAAGAACCGAATCGTTGCATTCGATAGTAATTTTTCAAACAGTTGCAGGCTCGATATCCCGCGTGGACGCTCCGATCTGTTCGTCTGGGACACACCCGGCAATCTTCCGCCGCTTTTCCGGGAGCCGACTCCGGATCGACGAAGGTACCGTTGACGCACTTTTTACAGGCCTTCTTACCTTTGTCGTCTTGATAATATCCACCTATACGGAACCGCAGGCTGTGAGTATCCTCTCAGTTTGCTATACATATACGTTTAAGAATAGCATAACTAACTGTTAGTCATAATAGTAGACTTACAGCTCGTCCAAGGACGAGTACGAGTACGTTGGATTGAAGACGTTCGCAACGTCGAAGAATGAGGGATTCCAGCTCAGATCTCTACAATCACACAATGACTTGATTAATTAATAATTTGCGCGCGAACGTATTCAAATTTACAAGGTTATGAGAGTTTTTGGCGCTAAGAACGCTCTTTTTAATCTTGCATGTATCCGCCAGCAGGCGGTGTATATATTTCGGCAGGCGGTGTACGTACTCCGCCAGCAGGCGGTGTATATATTCCGGCAGGCGGTGTACGTACTCCGCCAGCAGGCGGTGTATATATTCCGGCAGGCGGTGTACGTACTCCGCCGGCAGGCGGTGTACGTACTCCGCCAGCAGGCGGTGTATATATTCCGGCAGGCGGTGTACGTACTCCGCCAGCAGCGGTGTATATATTCCGGCAGGCGGTGTACGTACTCCGCCGACAGGCGGTGTATATATTCCGGCAGGCGGTGTACGTACTCCGCCGGCAGGCGGTGTATATATTCCGGCAGGCGGTGTACGTACTCCGCCGGCAGGCGGTGTATATATTCCAGCAGGCGGTGTACGTACTCCGCCGGCAGCCGGTGTACGTACTCCGCCGGCAGGCGGTGTATATATTCCAGCAGGCGGTGTACGTACTCCGCCGGCAGCCGGTGTACGTACTCCGACGGCAGGCGGTGTATATATTCCGGCAGGCGGTGTACGTACTCCGCCGGCAGGCGGTGTACGTACTCCGCCAGCAGGCGGTGTATATATTCCGGCAGGCGATGTATATATTCCGGCAGGCGGTGTACGTACTCCGCCGGCAGGCGGTGTATATATTCCGGCAGGCGGTGTACGTACTCCGCCGGCAGGCGGTGTATATATTCCGGCAGGCGGTGTACCTACTCCGCCGGCAGGCGGTGTATATATTTGGGCAGGCGGTGTACGTACTCCGCCAGCAGGCGGTGTACGTACTCCGCCAGCAGGCGGTGTATATATTCCGGCAGGCGGTGTACGTACTCCGCCAGAAAGCGGTGTATATATTCCGGCAGGCGGTGTACGTACTCGGCCGGCAGGCGGTGTATATATTCCGGCAGGCGGTGTACGTACTCCGCCAGCAGGCGGTGTATATATTCCGGCAGGCGGTGTATATATTCCGGCAGGCGGTGTACGTACTCCGCCGGCAGGCGGTGTATATATTCCGGCAGGCGGTGTACCTACTCCGCCGGCAGGCGGTGTTTATATTTGGGCAGGCGGTGTACGTACTCCGCCAGCAGGCGGTGTACGTACTCCGCCGGCAGGCGGTGTATATATTCCGGCAGGCGGTGTACGTACTTCGCCGGCAGGCGGTGTATATATTCCGGCAGGCGGTGTACGTACTCCGCCGGCAGGCGGTGTATATATTCCGGCAGGCGGTGTACCTACTCTGCCAGCAGGCGGTGTATATATTCCGGCAGGCGGTGTACGTACTCCGCCGGCAGGCGGTGTATATATTCCGGCAAACGGTGTACCTGCTCCGCCGGTAGGCGGTGTATATATTCCGGCAGGCGGTGTACGTACTCCTCCGGCAGGCGGTGTATATATTCCGGCAAGCGGTCTATATATTCTGGCAAGCGGTGTACGTACTCCGCCGGCAGGCGGTGTATATATTCCGGCAGGTGGTGTACGTACTTCGCTGGCAGGCTGTGTACGTACTCCGCCAGCAGGCGGTGTATATATTCCGGTAGGCGGTGTACGTACTCCGACGGCAGGCGGTGTACGTACTCCGCCAGCAGGCGGTGTATATATTCCGGCAGGCGGTGTATATATTCCGGCAGGCGGTGTACGTACTCCTCCGGCAGGCGGTGTATATATTCCGGCAAGCGGTCTATATATTCTGGCAAGCGGTGTACGTACTCCGCCGGCAGGCGGTGTATATATTCCGGCAGGTGGTGTACGTACTTCGCTGGCAGGCTGTGTACGTACTCCGCCAGCAGGCGGTGTATATATTCCGGTAGGCGGTGTACGTACTCCGACGGCAGGCGGTGTACGTACTCCGCCAGCAGGCGGTGTATATATTCCGGCAGGCGGTGTATATATTCCGGCAGGCGGTGTACCTACTCCGCCGGCAGGCGGTGTATATATTTGGGCAGGCGGTGTACGTACTCCGCCAGCAGGCGGTGTATATATTCCGGCAGGCGGGTGTACGTACTCCGCCGGCAGGCAGTGTATACGTATATTCCGGCAGGCGGTGTACGTACTCCGCCGGCAGGCGGTGTACGTACTTCGCCAGCAGGCGGTGTATATATTCCGGCAGGCGGTGTACGTACTCCGCCGGTAGGCGGTGTATATATTCCGGCAGGCGGTGTACGTACTCCGCCAGCAGGCGGTGTATATATTCCGGCAGGCGGTGTACCTACTCCGCCAGCAGGCGGTGTATATATTCCGGCAGGCGGTGTACGTACTCCTCCTGCAGGCGGAGTACGTACACCGCCAGCAGGCGGTGTATATATTCCGGCAGGCGGTGTACGTACTCTGCCAGCAGGCGGTGTATATATTCCGGCAGGCGGTGTACGTACTCCGCCGGCAGGCGGTGTATATATTCCGGCAGGCGGTGTACGTACTCCGCCGGCAGGCGGTGTATATATTCCGGCAGGTGGTGTACCTACTCCGCCGGCAGGCGGTGTATATATTCGGGCAGGCGGTGTACGTACTCCGCCAGCAGGCTGTGTATATATTCCGGCAGGGGTGTACGTACTCCGCCTGCACGCGGTGTACATACTCCGCCAGCAGGCGGTGTATATATTCCGGCAGGCGGGTGTACGTACTCCGCCGGCAGGCGGTGTATATATTCCGGCAGGCGGTGTACGTACTCCGCCGGCAGGCGGTGTACGTACTCCGCCAGCAGGCGGTGTATATATTCCGGCAGGCGGTGTACGTACTCCGCCGGTAGGCGGTGTATATATTCCGGCAGGCGGTGTACGTACTCCGCCAGGAGGCGGTGTATATATTCCGGCAGGCGGTGTACCTACTCCGCCAGCAGGCGGTGTATATATTCCGGCAGGCGGTGTACGTACTCCGCCGGCAGGCGGTGTATATATTCCGGCAGGCGGTGTATATATTCCGGCAGGCGGTGTACGTACTCCGCCAGCAGGCGGTGTATATATTCCAGCAAGCGGTGTACCTACTCCGCCGGCATGCGGTTTATATATTCCGGCAGGCTGTGGACGTACTCCTCTGGCAGGCGGTGTATATATTCCGGCAGGCTGTGTGTATATTCTGGCAGGCGGTGTACGTACTCCTCTTTCAGGCGGTGTACGTACTCCGCCAGCAGGCGGTGTATATATTCCTGCAGGCGGTGTACGTACTCCGCCAGCAGGCGGTGTATATATTCCGGCAGGCGGTGTACGTACTCCGCCGGTAGGCGGTGTACGTACTCCGCCGGCAGGCGGTGTATATATTTCGGCAGGCGGTGTACGAAGTCTGGGATTCCTTGAGCTGCAATCGATGCTCGTTGCTCGAGATGCACCGGCAAGCATTGCAGCCGGGAAATTTTTCACTATTGAAGGCACAGCTTGCAAACGTTGCCGACAATAATCCTATTAAAAGAAGCCAGCTCATCAGAACAAACACAAGTGAGGTGCGTTTGCGCGTTCGTTGTTTAAAAGCATCGGGGAATTGCCCCTCCTTATTTCATTCTCTGTGTTATTTGTTTTCACGGCATATCTATATAGATCCTATTTTTGTATTGAAAATTAAAAGTGCGAGAGAAGATCAGATCATGCACTTGAGAGTTTGAAACTTTCAGCAGTGACACTTTCTTGTGGATGATTGAGAGCATGATCGTTACGCGTGTCTTTTTTCTTACCATTGCGTTGGAAACTACGGCAGCTGTGTTGTTTTCTGGTTACAATTTGCCCTGTAATCAGTATTTTTGCATGAAACCCTGTGGTGAGGTGACATCGACGTCTAGTCGCTCAGTATTTTATTCTAGATTTTAGCTAACTTAGGCAACGAAGTTCAATACGTCAATGTTACTTTTGGGAATACGACTGATACAATCTTCTTGTCTTTAAGTATGCTGCTAAGTGAGTATGATACGTGGTACAGCAACGTATGCATGTAGACTCAATTTTGTAGCCACGAATCTGACTGATGTGACACTGCTGGGGGAAGCTTTTGGTGCTATTAGGCCAAGAATACCTTTTCATTGCATTCTACATAAGAACATTTGCCGTGGCAGTGTTGAATCTTATAAGAATGGTCCTTGTCCTCTTCCAGCATTTCGTAAGTACACCAAAGGCGACTAATGTAAAGCTTCTTTACTAAATCTGATTTTGCTAATACCGGTATTGAATTTAGAGCCAGTGACGTATGAGACTGCTTGGAGCAAAGAAGAAATCATGGAAAAAGCCAAGATCATTGTGAGCCTAACATTGTCTACAAAAGATGGCTGTTTAGTTATGTGACAGGTTGATGCGCATGGGATTTGTAAAATGATAAACGCTCAAGGAAACGTCATTGCCTGTATCAAAACGGCAATGGGAAAGGCAAAACCTTTCAATTTAGAAGTAGACAAGAACAACAAGGATAGCCTTTTCACTTTTGGTGACAGCGCTAAAAGAAAAAGTGGGCGAAGAAAGCGGAAATCAGTCTGCAGTTTGTAATCGTGCATGTCATAATATGACCCGGTTCGGTTTGACCAGAGACGCGGACAAAAATTGCTTTGGTATAGTGCTTTAATTAAGTTAGAATTTTGCTTTTGATGTGTGTTGAAAGTGTGGAGTCATTAATAAGTGACTGACTGCGAAACCAAAACCTAACAAAAGGTGAGTTATTAAAACCAATTTTTTATAGCAAGCGAAAACGAGCACAGTAGTCGAAAATGATTCAGTAGCAGATGACTAACGCTAAAATTAGGTACTCACGGGTCATTCAAAACCTGAATCTTAGGTGTCTTCACCGTGCCAAAACAGAAAGAAAGTAGGGAGATTTTAGGTTGTATAGAAAGTACTGTAGTAGGTTTGGAAAGATAAAATTTTTTAGCTAGAGCCACTTTGCTTTTAAAGTGATTAGCCGCTTGAAGTCATTGATTATAGGTTCAATTTGTTGGTTATTACTAAATTATTAGTGTACATTTTGCAGCTGCAGGCACGTGCATACGGGAGTTCTGAGCTGTCCTCTCGACCCAAATCGCTTGAAATCTCGTCAATCCGTGTCGTGATTGGCAATGAGTTCGTACCCGGGCGTGTTCTTCGACGAGTTCGGTCGTCCACTGCTCGTTCTAAAGGACCAGGAGTCGAAGCGACGACTCACGGGAATAGAAGCGCACAAGGTTCCAAAATAATCTCGCCTCACGCCACCGCATCATAACGCTTTCGCTCCAGTCTCACATCCTAGCAGCAAAAGCGGTCGCAAACACGCTAAAAAGCTCCCTCGGACCGAACGGCAAGCACGCAAAAAACGCAATTCGCGCGAAGCCAAACGCGAAGTTTCCGGCATCATAGGTCTCGATAAAATCCTCGTCAGTCCGGATGGCGAAGTGACGGTGACGAACGACGGCGCGACGATCTTGGATCGCATGGACGTCGACCACCAAATAGCGAAACTCATGGTCGAACTGTCGAAATCGCAAGACGACGAAATCGGCGACGGAACGACAGGCGTAGTCGGTAAAAAGAAAAATCAAAGAAGAATTTTATCTCTATCAGTGTCTAATCAATTTTTAAAAATTATTTAGTTTTGGCTGGGGCTCTTCTTGAGCAGGCTGAAGAGCTTTTAGATCGTGGCATTCATCCGATTCGAATAGCTGATGGATACGAATATGCCGCTCGCATTGCCATTGAGAAACTCGACGAAATAGCTGAGGACTATCCGGTCGACATGGAGAATCTGGAACCGATGATCGAGACTGCCATGACGACGCTGGGATCGAAAGTGTAAGGATCCAATAATTAATTATTCGATATTGATTTTCTTTTCTCTTTAGGGTGAATAAGTGTCAGAGGCAGTTGGCTAAGATCGCCGTCGACGCCGTCATGTCCGTCGCCGATTTCGAGAGAAAAGACGTCGATTTCGAATTGATCAAAGTCGAAGGAAAAGTCGGCGGGAAAATGGAGGATACGATGCTCGTGCGAGGCGTGGTCATCGACAAGAACTTCAGCCATCCACAAATGCCAAAGGTAAGAAGATCGAATATTCTATAATAATTGCATGGCGAATTAGCTGGATTAAATATTTAATCTGAGTTACAACGTCATGCTAGAGCGCCCTACATCATACTAAACTACGATACTAATTTCTTATATTTTTATTGACTGAATTGATGTGACACGTTTAGGAATTACGTGACGTCAGAATGGCGATTCTCACGTGCCCCTTCGAGCCTCCCAAGCCCAAGACGAAGCACAAAATCGACGTTCGCTCGACGAGCGACTACGAGAAGCTGTTTGAATATGAGCAGAAGAAATTCGTTGAGATGATCGACGAGATCAAGAACGCCGGCGCTAATTTGGCTATATGCCAATGGGGATTCGACGACGAGGCCAATCACAAGCTCCTTCAGAATCATCTGCCCGCAATTCGATGGGTCGGAGGACCGGAAATAGAGGTAGATTAAATAAATAAATAAATAAATTATTTTTAATTATTTTGGATTTTTTAGTTGATTGCCATAGCGACGGGCGGACGCATTGTTCCTCGTTTTAGCGAATTGAAGCCGGATAAGTTGGGGAAAGCCGGTCTAGTGCGCGAAATCTCGTTCGGAACGACGAAAGATCACATGATCATCATCGAAGAATGCCAGAACAGTCGCGCCGTCACGATCTTCATCCGAGGAGGCAATAAAATGGTAAAGATATAGTTGAATCGATAGAGGTAGTAGACGACTTCAAATCTTGGGCTTTTAGATCATTGAAGAGGCGAAGCGTAGCATTCATGACGCTCTCTGCGTCGTGAGAAATCTTGTGAAGGACAGTCGCGTTGTGTACGGTGGCGGATCAGCGGAAATAGCGTGCGGACTGGCCGTTCGAGAACAGGCGGACAAGGTAAGAGATAGAAAGACCTCCAGCAATGTCGTACACATAGAGAGCGCGCAGTAGAATTATGCATTGGTTCCCATTCATACTAGGGAGCCAGAGCTGTGTACCCCCTGTGACCAATCAGCTATAGTTTAGTATAGGTGTACTCATGTAGTAGGGAACCCAACGTTTAATAATGCCCTCCCTTATATATAGAATTTTTGTGAGTGCTCTTGTCTTATATTTGTGCGTCTTTTCCTTAGATATCGACGCTGGAGCAGTATGCCATGCGCGCCTTCGCCGATGCTCTCGACGCCGTTCCCGTCGCCTTGGCCGAGAATTCTGGCCTGAGGCCTCTAGAGACGCTGTCCTACGTGAAATCGAGGCAGCTAAAGGAGAAGAATTCGAGACTGGGAGTGGATTGTCTTCAGAAGGGAACCAACGGTAAGAAAATATAGATATATACATATTAATTATTATTGATTTTTTTCCTTTTTCTAGACATGAAGGAGCAGCACGTGATTGAGCCGCTAATCAGCAAGAAACAGCAGCTCAGCCTCGCCACGCAACTCGTCAAAATGATTCTCAAGATCGACGACATCCGAACTCAAGGCGATCACTAGGAAGAGAAAGAACGCAAAGGAGAAGGAACCAATCCAGTTGGACCGTCTGTTTCTCTCTCTCTTTTAATCGACCAATCAACACAAACCCGCAAGATCAATCGACCAGAAATCATTTAATAGTCCATCGTCATTATTCCCCCCAAACACGTACATCACCGATCCCAACATCTCCGCCTTGTGAAAATTCCTCGGCGGCGCCTTAGCGTCGAGCTCCACTTTCCGCCACGTCTCCTCCTCGAAATCAAACGCCCACAAATCATTCATAAACTCCGCCGAACTATCATGCCCCCCATAGACAATCATACAGTGCCCATAGACGACAGCCGAGTGCCCTTTCCGCGCCGCCGGACCCCCGTCGTCGTCATGACGACGCCACGTTTTCGTATCCCAATCAAGCGACCACAAATCCGCGACGCATGAAGATTCATTATCGTGACCTCCGAACAGCCACATCGTGTTGCCATAGGCGACCGACGACGCGCCCCACAGGGGCGGCGGTCTCGGAGATCCGAACGCCGGTCGAACGCGCGACCACGCGCTTCGACCGAACGAGAACAGCCACGCGTCGTCGAACGTCTCCTTAGCGCGGTTTCCCCCATAGATCAAGAGCCCTCCACCCATGCGAACTCCCGTATGCATTTCGCGCGGCTCGGGCGTCGCCGAGTCGCGCGGCCAATGCAACTGCGTCCACGTGTCCTTCTCGAATGAGTAAGCCCACATTTCGAGCATGGGCTTGCCCGTCTTTCCCTTGCCCGGGTGCACGTACATGAGCCTCTCGTTCTCGCTCGTCGTCGCCACGTGCATGTTCATCGCCGGCGGATAGTAGAGAAGATTTTTCGGCGGGACCGATATCGTTGTGTAGTGTCCCGGATGTTGTTCGATTTTGACTTCGACGAGACCGTTCGGCTTGCGCTCGGATTGGACTTGACCGCGCATGAGAAAGTCGCCCTGTTTCACTTCGACCGATTCGTTGAGCGCGTATTTGCGATGGGCGGAGCCGCCTTCCGGTAGATTGCGTTCCCATGCCGACTCCTCTTTATCGAAGGACCATAGCACGTGACCGTATTGAATGCGACCTGGAAGAGAGGGGGCGGGGCTCGTGAGCTTTTTTGTGTTGTTTTATTCCCGCGCGCGGTTGCGGCGTTTGCCTTTTTCGCCTTGCTGCGTGTACCATTCGATGATGCCGCCGTAGAGCCATAGGGAGTTCTTTCGCGCGACGAGGCTGTGACCGGTCGACGGGGGAGGTCGATCCGTGTCGTCTTCGTTCAGTTCGACGAGCTCGAAGGTGTATTTTGCAAAGGCGAGCGTGCAAAGAGCGCTTAGGGTGAGGAACGGTGCTAACATATCTGACGTGGCGTTGTAAAACGGATATCGCAGCCCATGTGACTGGATTCGCTAGTTCCCGGCGTCTAATTGGTATCCGGGAAGATGTCATGAGTACACCAATTGGCTGCTATTTTTGTTCCATGATGTCATTCGTAGCCGATTGCACCACCGCAGTAGAAATGACGCAAGTGTTCGCTTTGCAGCCCATTTCTTCTTCATCGATCGAGAAGCAAGGCGCAGCCGAACGACTGCGTCGCGGGCAAGTGGAATCGGGGTCTGTTCCACTAGCGCGAATAGAAGAACCGTTGTCGCTTCGCCGCCATCATTCAGGAAACGCAGCTCTTCGCTCCGATAGCATATCTCGACTCATGGAACCTTGGAAGTCCTTCGATGACGACGTCAGCCTTTTCGGCTTCACCGACTCGACTATTTTCGCCGGACCTGGATCCGAATGGGACTCGGTCCCAGCCGGAGACATCGGGCAGTGTCTTTGACAAAGGTGGGGTGCGGAGACCTTAGAACAATAGGCCAGTTCACGCGAGAGAGGTTCCCCAGCAACATATGCGTACAGACATCATATATTATGCAGTGTATGAAACAGCAGATCTAAAAAATAATTAGTTGATAGATAGATAGATAGATAACGAAACGAAACGTTCTGTGCAGTACTCACCTAGACAGATCTTCTGTGAAACTGAAACGTGACCCCCGCACACAAAGTCCATATCATATATGAGTACATATGTATCTGTCAGAGTGCACATAGAGTCTCCCTTCTAATAGTTCTATTTTCTTTCAGGTTCCACCGATGCTGCTGCAGTAATTGGGCGCAAGAGCGAAACTGCTGCTGCTTCGGTGGAGAATGAACCTCTTGCACTGCCCGATGACTTCGACCTGCTGGACTGGTTAGCCGCCGCTCAGCAGCCAACAATAACAACAAGCGACCCAGACCCCCAATCAAGAACAATCTCATCACTGACCAATTCGTCCGCGTCCACGTCTCTCCTAAACAATCTACTCTGGACCGACAACGACGAGGAAGAATTGGAGACGATCGAATCGGGAGTAAGTGGCTTGGAATCGGCGTTGCCGCCAGTGACGCCGATTGCCGAGTCGGTTAGCCCGATTCAGTTTTACGATATCGAAGAATTTTTGAACGTGAGCGACGAGAAGCGTTCCGCGACGGCGACGACGTCGGCGGCGAAACGGCCGCGTTTGGACGCGTCTCAACGCGCCGCGAATCGTTCGGACAGACGACAGAAGAATAATGCCGCGTCGAAACGATCGCGGGAAATTCGAAAAGGAAAGCAAGCGCAGATGGCCGACACGGCGAAGGCGCTCGAGCGAGACAATGCCGCGCTGCGACTGAAAGTCGAGGAATTGGAGAAGGAATGTCGGGAGATGAAAGATAAGCTCGTACAAAAATTGGCAGCGCCGAACTAAAACTAGACAGTTCTCGTCCATTCCGTTTTGTCTCTTTTATTATTTGCTTGTGATAACGCTTTTCTCCAGGCGTTTGTATCTAGCCGCCAACGGCGTGTATATCTAGAAATGAAATGTTGTATTTAATTTACTATCCGTGCCCGCGTTTCTTTTCCTCGTCTACTCAGGTAATTAATTATTAGGAGAATTCACATCTGATCGACGGGGTTTGGGAGTAGATACCGCTATGGGAACGCGTGCTTTGGCTTTCATCCCTCTCTACACGTCTCTAGATGAGCTTATTTGTACCGGCCTAACCCACAATTTTCTGACCCCCTCTTGGCCTATATAAAAAGTGAAATGATTTCTGGGCCTCTTTATGCCTTAAACTAATGAGTAAGGAAAATAACGAACCCTGGTAACGCGGGGTTCTCATGACCCTGTTCATGGATGAATTTTTGACGGGTTACAGGTCGTCCTTGGGTCGGCCCGCGCTACTTTCGCGGGCTGCCCTCTGTGCGATCTCCGCACCCCCATTATTTTCGTAACCAAAAGAAAGGGAGAGGTGTGAGTGATCTATCTTGCCTTGGCTGCGTCGGCGTTTGGCTCCGCTGCAAGCTGATACGCAGGTAAATTTTCACCAATTTCTTGAAATTTGTGCGATTGGTAAATGAGGCCATATCTCGCTTGGTAGGCAGCTCCGAGGCTTGCAGAATTCTCCGTTTCGAGAGTGTAGACGGGAGCATTAAACACATCGGCCAAAACCTAAACGAAAACAACAAATTTTGGTGGACCAGCTGATCAGATCCGGGACTTCGCGCGCCATTCACCTGAAGAATCGCAGAATTCTTTGAAGCGCCTCCTGTGGCGAGCACACGCGACGTCGGGCCTTAAAAACGCACAAACGAACATCTTAGGCAGTCGTCGAAAGGTAGAGACACCGCCTACCGATATCGTAGCCCAAATTCTCAGCGTGAACACGTTTGGCCATGAACTGTCCTTCGACGAGCGCTCGCACTTCAGTCGAACGTTCAAAAACATCAACCTGCGATCACATCGCGTCGTTTTAGAAAGAAGACGAGGTACGGGGAGCGACCTTTTTCCCGCTAGCGTCGAATCGATGTTCGCCAATGGCGAAAGGCGTGATTTCGGTATCGAAGAAATAGATTCCGATATTGCCGCCGTTTCCCGGCGACGTCGATTGCAACAGGGCGCTAAACTCCTTAAAAACAATCAGTTGTAAATAAAAATTCGAAAATTTTAATTGGTTACCTCCCACGTTTGAATTCCCACGTTTGCGCGAACTCTTTCGCGAGCGAGACTTCCGTTCTTAAAGCTAGTTCACCCACGTACCCTCCCCTATAATTCAAACGTAAATCTCGATCGCACTCACCAAAGCAATGCCATGTAGTCTTCCGCGTCGACCGGGTTAACAAAGATGTGACCCTCGAGCGCAGGCTTCGGTTCTTTGAGCCAAACAAAGAGAGTGTCGCTCGTGCCGAGGCTAACCTATGATAAGAAGGGTTATTTTCTTTAGTAGGGATGTACGTAGTCTTTACTTACTGATACGTCTCCTTCTTGGAGTCTCAGTCCGGCTAGAGATGCTTTAGAGAGGGGAGCGTAGTTGGGACACGTTGCTTGAGGATAGAGGGCTTTACCTGGGTTGTCTCCTGTGAATGCAATGACTTTGCAGTCAGGAGAAAAGCCGTATCGTTGCACGAAGTACGGCGATACGGACCCCTATTTAGAATTAATGAAATTTTAGGCTCAGTTTACTTGCATACGTACCACGGGGTGAAAGGAGGGTGCAAGTGGGCCAAGCCTTTCTTTCAGTTCCGGAGCGCAGGCCTAGTAGTACTCCTTAGAAACGACGGGGTACTGCGAAGGGCTATCATACGTCTAACGCTTGCTGGTCCCACTCCTTAGTTCGTATATTCATAAGATTCATACCAGACCCTGAAGAAAGTTTAGACGAGCGTTTTGGCTACTTTCTTATCCTTACCGTCACTATAGTCTATTGGTGCATAGTCTCCTAAGAGCAGCGAAGCGCCAAAACTACTCACAAGAGAGATTCTCTTCAGAAGGAAGAGTATTAGAGCATGTTGTAATCTTTAGGAGACCTTACTTACCTCGCAGTTGTTGTACACATCTGAGCTTTCTTTGTATATTTTGGCGATTTGGTTACCGGTGAAACGCTAAGTATTTATTAATCAATGGCTATATATTCTTATGTGAACTCCTCTTTACTTCGTAAGCTCGCGAGCCTGTTACATTTGCAACGTTCTGAGCCCCGCCCAATAGTTCTTCCAGCTTCTGGCATTCGGCCGTCGTGCTGGAATCCATCCAGATAGGAGAATTCGGTGTAGCAAAGCTAGTCTATAAATTTATTATAAAAATCCCAACCCCTTGGGAATAGAACAAATACGTTGAGTTGATCAAAAAGAGTCTGAGCTGCATTGAGTCCCTCTCGAAGGACTTCCCTAGCGCCCCTTTTCCAATACACGCTTCCGTGTTGCTACAGCACAGAAAACTCAAGTGACGTACATTATAATTATTGACTATTAACCTGTCCACTTCCCGAGACGCTCAGCAGCGTTCCGAAATTGAAACCGTCGCTTTTCATTTGCTCTAGCAACATGTCAAATGCCTAAAGACATTACAAATTAAAAATTGAATATTATTAAAATAGTTTATTAGTTTTCACCTTGACCCACATCGACGTCGGCGCAGTCACTCTATCTCCATTTTTATGACACCCGCCGTCAGTTCTGTAATAGAATTATCTAATTAAATATTTGCAAGTGGGCGTGGTCTCCCTTACTTGAATTCGGGCAAGTCTCTGTCGAAGCCGATTGCGCTGCTGTAGACCTCGCGAAGATCGTTGTCAAGGGCGACGGCTTTGATCTAGATTCGCTCTCGCTTTGCAGCGAAATTCTTCGCGGAAACGATCGTGCGAACCTGTTGCGTGCTGAAATCGAGTCCGAGATAGCGAGGCGCGGTCGTAGAATCGTTCGGGTGCTGCCGTTTTTGAGCCATGAGCCTGATAGAGTCGATAGCAACTGAAAGCTACTTAATTGTTATTGTTACTCAACGATTACGGCACTATTGATTTTTGTGTAAAGTCGAAAATCAAATTATGTCGTGCGGCATAAAGACGAAGAACTTCTCAGTGCTTTTTTCGTTGGAACGTAGCTCTGTTTTCGCTTTTTCTCTTGTGTGTGACGTTCGAACGATGACGTCGGCGTCCACATCCGCTTTAGCCGGGGAATTTCTTCGTCAAAGATGGCGGTCAGAAAAAAAGACGGAGGACCGAATTTGAAGCACTACGAGTCGCCGGACGTCGTCGCCTTGTTCGACAGCGTTCGCAACTGGCTCACGAAGAACGCGAAAAAGGTGAGGGGCTCCGCTCGAGGAACGCAGACGCGCGCGCTCATCCAAATCGCCTCCCCGCAGCACGTCCAAGCCGATCCGCCGACGAACAAGGCACTAGCAACGCTCGCCTGCCAACTCATGCAATTCCAAGAGGTAGCCCGAGCTTCGCGCGATCGATTTCTCGCCTCCGAGTTTCTCCTTGCACAGGACTCGCTCGGAAAAGGCGCGACGAGTCCTCCAATGACGCGAATTCCGGCGAAACTCTTCGCCGATTACGCGCCGGGCGGCGCGCTCTGCCAAGCGCTCGCGATCGCCTATCGAACGAAAGCGGAGCAATCGTGGAGACGATTCGACTTTCAAAGTCCGTCGCGAGTCGATAAGAACGTCGAGATGATGGCAGTCGTTGAGCAAACGCTAGTAGAGGTAAGAGAAGGAGTATTTGAGTCAAGTAGTAGAGGAGTATTTGAGTCCATCAGACCATTATATCAATGTTCTAGAGACCCTTTTATTATATCATAAATGCCTTGAGGAACTGTCCTACTTCGCTATAGTAGCGTCCTTTAGCGTTCTTATCTGTTTATTGCTAACCTGGCAGTACAGTACGCAGGAACAGTACTCTACAATTTCGTTTTTTCTTTAGCAAAACTTTCTGACTTTTCCCGTTATTTACATACGCGATGACGTCGATAAGTTGGAGTCGGCGAGGCTCACTGACATTGCGCAGTCTCATAAGGTGATGCTTGCTCTCCTGGATATATGCGCTCCTTTGATTGTGACGTCTGGCTTTTTGTGTTATAGGCTACGATTACTTCTGACCCTAAGCAAGCGACTCACATCATACACCCGGCTCCTCCACCTCTCCCAGACGGTAAATCGCTATTGAATAAGTGTATTGATTATTCACTGGTTCTCGCTTTTAGAGGAATGGCTGAGACCGTTGTTGAAGAAGGATAAGCAAGTGCTAGTCCATTGGTGGTACTATCCAGACAGCTATGACAGCTGGGTGTCAGCCAGTGAAGTCGACGAAGACCCAGAGCCGCCACCAGAATTCAACAAACAGTGGGAAGTAAGAAGAATAAATTTATTTAATCATAGTTTTCATTTTTTAATCTAAGGTGAATGCAAGATGGCTTTTGGACTTGGAGATTTACAATGAGTGGATGAACGAGGAAGACTACGAAGTGACCGAGAGAGATTCCTCTTCTCCAGGTGATTTCTTTAGACGATGACGTCATAATATTTATACAATGGTTTCTACATAGGTCAAGGTCGACGACGGAGCATTCAAAAAGGAAAACTTCATTTGGCGGATGACGTACGTTGTAGTTTAGTGAGCTTTTATTAATTTTTTTTAATTTTTATTAATTTTCAGGATGAGTCAGGTAGAGCTGCTACTGTCGCTTGTATCCATTCTTCTGAGTATTCCTCTTTGTGGCGCAGGTAAAAGAAAGGGAAAGAGAAAACGTTCTCCATCACCGCAGGACCCAGCAAAGAAACGAAAAGGAAGAGGGTGAGAGCACGAAGCATTCGCTTACATGAATTGAGAAAATCTGATTTAGACGATTGGCAAAGAAACGACGAGATGATTCAGAGTAAGTAAACGAAGGGCAATCAGCTTAGTAGTATTATTGAGATTTCTTTTTTTTCGTTTATTAGTGACGCGACGAAAGACATGGATGATCCATCTCCTGTACCAAATGTATGCAAATCATTTTTATTAATTATTTAATAAATAAAAGTCTTATAGGTCACTGAAGTTTATACGCCAGAATGTAAAGTTAAAATCTTTTTTGGGATTATCTATGTTTATTTTTGATGAACAGCTAATTCAAAGGCGAGCCGCGATCCCAACTGTCATCCCAGCGCGTCGAGCACGCTGGAAGATATATCCAATAACACCCCAAGCGTCGCCTCTGACAGCAAAGAAGGTAAATAAATATTCAGGGCTTGTTACCTTTATTTCTAGTATTCCGTTTTTCTTCTAGATGCTGATGACAAGAGCGTCGAGCCAATGGAGGCTGAGAATTCCAAGAGTGCAGCTGAGAACGACGACAAGGAGGGTTCGACTGAAAGTCCAGCTGCTGCTCCCCCTCCTCCTCCTCCTCCTGCTCCTCCTAAGCCCGTCAAGCCTCTAGGGGAAAACGTCATCGCCGGTCAAAGTCGGCACGTGATAATACCGAGCTACGCAGCTTGGTTTGACTATAGCAGGTGAGAGCGGGGAGTAGATAGGCCATTTCATGCTAGACAACGTAAAAAACTCAGACCAGTGCCGTGAATTTGGTTCTGACATCAACACAGTACCGTTCAGAAGTTTAGGCATCCTCTCAGAGAAACCGCTCACCTCTGCCAAACCCTTAGCGTTGTCATGCAATTTAGTAGTCTAAAACTTTATAGCACATGGGTACATGGCGTTTCGATGAGGCGATACAGTAATTCAGCGTTCCTCTCTTCACAGTAGATGTCTTAGCCTTAGAAATCTTTTGAGAGTTTCTTCTCCTCCACGTGTATATGTTTTCTAGCATACATGCTATCGAAAAGCGAGCCGTACCCGAATTCTTCAACGGTAAAAATAAGTCCAAGACACCTGAAGTGTAAGCAAGGGAACCCGTTAATCCATGCCCATCCCAATCAACGCATTTCAGCTACATGGCCTGTCGCAATTTTATGATCGACACATACCGATTATCGCCTCAAGACTACTTGACGTCGACGGCGTGCAGGAGAAATCTCCTTGGCGACGTTTGTGCAATTATTAGGTATCCGTCTCCCTCAATTGGTATATGCTAGATTAGATAGACACCTGTTCTGCGTAGGATTCACTCTCTGCTTGAGCAGTGGGGTCTGATTAATTATCAAATTGAGCCGGAGCGGCGTCCCAGCGAGCTGGGACCACCGCTCACGTCACATTTTAATGTCTTGGTTGATACACCGTCGGGGGTGAAGGCGTGCGACCCGTTGAAATCGAAACTGGTAAATAGATCCTCGTGGCTAGAGTGTTAGTATTGAATTATGATTGGATCTTTTAGTCTGCTGCTGATCAGGTTGCGCAGATTAAAGATTCCGGCAATGAGGGTGATAAATCAGGGGCGGGGAAAACAGATTTGACGAATTTTGGGTACCAAATAAATTGGATGACGAAGGGACGTGAGAACGAGTTTTTTATTGCTAGGCTGAGAACGGATATATATCTAAAAAAGGATGCAATCAGTGGAAGTCAAGTATGAGCAATAAAACCGTATTGAATAGTCTATTACTATAGTGACTTCTCTTAGGATTTTGTGTCGTTTCGTGAGTGGAATGATCAGGAGACGTTGCGACTTCTTGAGGTAATAATAAAGAGGGGATCTTATCTTCTATCTGTTATTTGCGTTCTCTAGGCACTCGAGATGCACAAAGACGACTGGAACAAAGTCGCTGAGCACGTCGGCTCTCGCACGCAAGACGAATGCGTTCTCCACTTCCTTCGTCTGCCCATCGAAGATCCCTTCGTCGACAGCGGAGCCAAGGAGAGCTCCTCCCAAGGCAAGAACTCAATACTCGTTCCGTGGAAGAGTATATATAATAAGGTGACTTGTTTAGGCTCTCTGGCCGGCGAGTCGGTTCCGTTTGCGAGGACGGGGAATCCGGTGATGGCTACGGTTGCCTTTCTCGCGTCGGCCGTGGATCCGCGCGTGGCCGCTGCCGCTGCGAAGGCTGCTATTGGTTAGAAATAAGGATCTTTGGTAGAGAGTTTGCTATGCACGTTTTTGTTTCGTGTAGAGGAGTTTTCTAGTATAAAAGAGGAGGCAAAGAAAGAGAACAAGGAAAACTCAGAAGGCAGGATAATATTTATTTATTTATTAAATATTTATATCGTGCTTTTTAGGGACTAGTGGGAATGATGAAAAGGTTTAGGACGTCGTTATGTCTCGACTTTATTCTCTGTAGCTTGTTTTTTTAACAGGAAAGCGGTGAAACGTCTTCTGAGAGGTCAGATCGTCCTCTTCAGGATGGAAACGTTCAGACGGCCGCTGCTTCCGCCTTAGCAGCAGCCACAATCAAAGCAAAGGTAGGGTGCAATAGGAAAAGAAGTTGACGTTTCGTTTCTAATACTTTTATCCAGCACTTGGCTGCCGTCGAAGAGAGATCAATCAAGGGTCTCATAGCCGGCCTAGTGGAAACGCAGATGAAGAAACTCGACATCAAACTACGCCACTTTGAAGAGCTCGAGACGATAATGGACAGAGAATTAGAAAACGTAAGAGAAGGAGAAGGGGACCCCACCTAAAAAATCGTATTCAAACGTCGAAATTTCAGCTGGAAACGCAACGCCAAGCGCTCGTCGCCGAACGACTCCGCTTCTCCGAAGAACAGCGCAAGCTGGCCGAACTCCAATGGCAACACCAGCAGCTACAAAGCCAAGCAAAAGCGACGGCGTCTCTCGCCGGCGAGAGCGCCAAGGGAGGAGACCTCGCGACGACGACGACGACTCCGCCTCGCGTCGATCTTCCCCTTCCTCTACCCATCACCGCCGGAGCGGCGGCGTCGGCTGTTCCCGTGCCGGACGCCGTCGTTCCCATGGAAACGAGCGAACCGGCTGCGCAACCCGTCGCCGCCGCCGTTGCCGCTGAGCCGGCGGAAAGTCCGGCTGTTTCCACGACGACAGATAAATCGAGCAACCCGGGCGTCGTTCTTACGAACATGGAACAGGATGAAGAACCGAAGGCGGTTACCATGGCGTCGACGACGGCGGCGGTGGTGGCGCCGGCAACGATGACGCCTATGCTGAATGTTTCGTCGTCCGGCTCTGTTACCACGGCAACAGGTGACGTCACTCGGTCGCTATCGCTCTCGTCGTCGCAGCCGCTTACGCACGTTTCTCCGTCGCCGGCTGGGGGGCTATCGTATCCGGCCCCGGGATCATCGTCTCTCTATTCGCTTCCCAATCGGTCGCCGGCTAGTTTGCCTCTAGCGCAGTCCTCGCCTGCGTCGACCGTTCACTATGGACAGTCGGTTGTGCCGCCGCAACGCTACCAGACCGCACCTCCACAGCATCGGCTTGGGCTTCAGCCTCCAATGACGGCGGCGGCGGCGACGGCTCAATCGCAAGCGCCGTCTTATCACATGATACCTCAGGCGAGCGTTTCGGGCAAGCCTGCAGCAGCAGCTCAGTTTGCGTTGTCACAGCAGCAAGCGACGTACGGGGGGCAGCGATATGGGGCCCCCGGTTCTTATCCTCCTTCACAGCAACAGTATAGGCATCAGTAGAGTTCTTGATGGTTTTATGCTTGCACGAGTAACTGGCAGGCGGTTAGTTTGCGAAAGAGTTAGGGTTAAAATTTATCGTAATATGTGGGGCGCCTCCTAGAAATTTTTCGCGTTGTGTGAATTTCCTTTTTAGGCGGCATTTGATGACGTCAACGTAGCGCGCTATCGCCGGCAGCGTGGACGACGAAACGACGAGAAAATGGCACGAAACGGCTCAGGTACGACGCTCTGTACTCTTTTATATGCGTTTTGAAACGTTCTCGGTCCTTTGCTTTCTGTTGCAAAGGCGCGAAGTGGCGATTCTCGCGTATCCTTCGCGACGTCGTTATAAGACGCTCAAAAGCGCGTTTAGAGAACACGTTCTGACTTTATAACATCTACTTCGTATCGATTAACGGTTTTCTTGGCCCGAAAAAGAGTCGAACGGCTCAGGAACCCCTTCTCCTCCCTCCATCGAATTTTCGATCGCCGATTCATTAGCTAGGGCGGGTCTTCCGACGCAGAATTTCTTAAATAATACATAAATATTGTTCGAAAGAGTTTTGATATCTCGTAAAGTCCGTGGAATCAAATTTGCTTACCGTTATTCGTAGGGGCAGGGTTGCTCTCACGTGTAACGGAAGTGAGTCGTTTTTGAGCGAAATTTGACGTGTACTGAACGTTCGACCCCGTAGACGTGTTAGAATAACAAAATGCAATAGATCTGGCTCGTTTGTTTGGAAATCCGCGATGTCAGGTTTTTAGGCAACCGTGAGCTATAGCACACGCTTTTTGGTCAAAAACCTCATCTCTCAGAATTCCGAAGTATCGGTGTCAAACAATAAGGGTTTGGTACCTTGTTGACCTCCCGGTCTCCAAAATGTCGAGCGCGCAAATTTTCGGCTTTTTTGAAGGGCGTGTCTAATATTAACTCATACCGGAAGGAGGTCTTTTTCGGGGCGAAATTTGACCTCCATCAACTGTTCGACTTCGTAGAAATGTTAAACTAGTATAGTACAATATATCTAGTGCGTTTAATTGGAAATCCGTGACTTGAGATTTTTAAGCAACCGTGAACTATAGCACACGGTTTTTGGTCATTTTGGTGACCTCTCCGATTCCTAAGATTTCTTTATGGAACGATGGGTATTGGTTGCCTGTTTGAACCCGCGGTACCAAATGGACTTCACACCTCAAATTTTGGCGAAAATTCGAATTTTCGTAGATGCTTTATATCAGCACACGGATCAATTCCCTCCTTCTCCACGGTGTTCCTACGGCTTTTCAAGGTAAATGAGACAACGGATATGAGTCTTCAATGCGCTGAATTGATTTTCTTTTCAGTTTTCTTCTCCCCAACGCGTCGATCAATCCGACGATTTTTAGATGCAGAAAGAAGAAGACGTAGACGAAGACATCACCCTGGGGACTTGGGTCAAAGTCTCCCTCCTTGTGGGCTGGAGGTTAATCAGCTTCTCTCCTGTGGACTTGGGTTAAAGTTCACCCTGGTGACTTGGGTTAAAGTCTCCCTCCTTGTGGGCTGGAGGCTAATGTGCTCTCTCCTGGGGACTTGGGTCAAAGTCTTCCTCCTTGGTGGCTGGAGGTTAATGTGCCTACCCCCTGTGGACTTGGGTTAAAGTTCACTGTGGGGACTGCAGTCTCAGTCCCACCGCTTGGCCAGGAGGTGAAGCGGCAGCGCAGGAGCGGCGGCCCAGGGACAACGAAAGGAGGAGGAGGAGGGGGAGGAGGGGGAGGAGGAGGAGGAGGAAGGGGAGACAAGAAGACTTTTAATTTTTAATTTTGTACATCCGGGATATTATCAATAAAAATTTGGCCATACGTTCCCCTACTTTTTCGCTCAAAACGGCACGCGACGCAGAATGACGTATTGCAATGCGTCATTTGCGTCGCGTGCTTTAGTTTAGCTTTGCTAGGGACTGTCACGTAAGAACGCTCGCTTTCGCATGGGCAAGATGAGCGCCGAGTCCCTAACAAAGCTAAACTGACTTGCTCTTGTCTCCATACCCTGGAGATCAAGAGCAGACAAAAGAAAGCATGCAACAATTATCATGCACCAAATTTAGCATGCAAAAAAGTCAATTCTTCTCTTCTTCATATTCCTCTTCTGAAAAGCTAAAAACAACGAAAGACGCTCATACCAAAGGACCACGCGACGTCGAGAGGGTAGAAAAAAAAGAGACCTAGCCGAAGAGGAAAATCACAGCGTCTACCGAGAGTTCCTCGCTGCGAGTGAGCAGAAGGACAAGACAACTCTACTGGGTATATGGGGTCCCACTTGCGCTGGAAGCTCGGACGGGTGTGTGGTAGGCATTTCATAAAGAATACCTCATCGATCGGTCGCGAAGAGCGACGAGAAGCGGACCCATTTGCCGAATCGCGATCTCAATCGGCCGCCTAAAAGATCGATGCGACGAAACTCTTAAAACGCGTGTTTCAAGACCTCTTACGTGCGACGAGGAAGAGAACGCGACGAGGAAGAGAGCAGACGTAGACATCGGTTCTTAGGGGGACCCCGCGACGCGACGGCGCTTAGAGGCATCCACGGACCTATTCAAGAGCCTTACCGAGACGCCGTACAGTTTCGTACGAACGAGAAAAGACAGAGAGACGCCTCACCGCGGCGTCGAACGTTAAAACTTCAAATCTTTTGTTCGCGCATGCGCAGACCCTAAAAATAGCTAATACATCAATAGCACATAAACTGGTATGTATCAAAATACGTAAAAAAGTTCCAGTTATAATGCCTGGCGGCTAATATCCAAGACATGTCAAATACGAGTTTGATAAGACTACATAAAAATACTGACGTAAAAAAGGAGATACAAAAGCATATGTAAAGTAAAAATATAGTTAAAAAAATGGTGTAATAACATCAAAAAATAACTCAGCTACGCCCAATGCTACTCTGCGGCCAAGGCCCCAATACCAGACTCACCTGGCCTTCTCCGTGCATCTTACCCTTTACCATTCTTCTCGCAACGCACTCCTCATAAGCGCGCGACTCTTGGATTCGCTCCAGCACAGCCAAACACACGTCTGCAGATGGCCTCGCGCTTCGATCCTCTTCAATCATTCGACGACAAATCTTCTTCACGTCGGGATGAGCTACTCTCGACGCCTGCTCCACTCGAAGAATCGCAACCGGTTGCTGTCCAATCATCAATTCAATCAGAGTAACCCCCAAGCTGTATAGGTCTGCCTTTTTGGTGTTGCGCATACCTTTTTCCGGGCTTCGTTCTGGGGCTAGATATTCGGGACTCAATGGTCCGGCCGAGAGCGAGACTTGGGCGAAGCGAGCGGCGCCCAAATCGCATATTTTCGCCTCCATAAGTGACGTCACGACTATATTCGTTGAGCGAATGTCCCCGTGCAAAATACCGTCAGGACCGAGCTGATGAAGATAGCCAATTCCAGCTGTCATCCCCAACGCCAGATCGATTTGCTCCCTTAGAGAGAGCAGCTGCTTGCAACGAACAGATGCCTTGATGACATCAGACAGAGAGCCCTCAAGAAGCTCGGTGACGATTCGAAGCGGCGTGTCGTTGACCGTCGTTACGCCGCATAGGAAGACGATGTTGGGATGGCGAGCGCGGGTGCAAATAGCGATCTCTTGCTTGAAAAGATCGAGGTAGTAGTCGGTGTCGAGGCAATCAAAGAACGTTTTCACCGCCACAGGACATCCACGCCAATAACCAACTTTAACCTCTGAAAGGAAACGAAGAAAATAAAGAATAGGATTCTCAACACAAAAAGACTAATCGACTATTGTGTGAAGAAATGCGTCCCTCAACGTATACTTACCTCCGTAGGATCCCCCTCCAAGCCGAATGGTCGTCATCTTCACATCAGCCACGGGAATGTGAAGAAGGTCGTCCTGCTCTTTTGCGCTCTCGAGTCTTTTGTCTTTTTCATCGCAAAGAGATCGTAATTCGGCTATCGTATCCTCGAAGCGGCGAGCTGCAAAATAAAATGTATTTTTCTCGTGCAACTGAAAGGATGCTTACCACGCTCCTCAGCTGAAGTCCGTGTTTCTTCAGCCCTTGCAAGTGCCTCTTCGACCTCTTTTCGAGCATCTAAGAAATTTATTTATATATCACGCCAATTGAAATTTCATTTGGATTCTACCAAGGAGTGCCTCTTCAGATCTTTGCGAGCGAGCGACAAGATATCTAGATGACTCTTGAATGCGTTCCACTTCTTTTTCTCCTCTAGCTGAAGCGCGAATCGTTGCGTCCAACCGCTCACGCAACCTTACCACTTCCTTAGATTGAAAGAAGATACAAATAATTATGAAAATTCTCAAAAAACTTACTTGAACAGAGCTGTCGTCTCGTTTGTTCTGCTGGGCCTTCAAGTCACTGATTTCCTGTTGCATCTCCTCTCTTTCCTATAACCAAACGCTTCAAACATGAACTGGTTCTTCTCATGATAGCATTCCTGAGGAGACGCCCAGTTCAATGGATCTTCCGAACATTGAAGAACATTAATCTGATAATTAGAATATTAATCCAATTAGTTCACAATCATAAACTCAATTGACCTCCTTTAGACATTGAATAGCTTCTTCGCTTTCACTCGCCGCCGCTTCTTGCAAAAATCGGCGAGTTTCCTAAATTAATAAGTAATCTCACATATATTTGATTTTCACTTTGATTTACAGACGACAGTTGCGTGGCTTTGATTCCCGCTTTTACAACACGATGAAAGAGATCGAGTCGTCCTCCCATGATCGCCACATCAAGAACGAATTCTCCTTTCTTTGTCTTTGCATACATGTTGCAGCCTTCTTTCAATAGAAAATCAATGACGTTGTCACTGCCAAACTCAATGGCAGTCACAAGAGGAGTGCAGCCCCACTACAAAGAAAGCATTTGCAAAAATAAATAACAATAGACACCATACCTCATCTTGAACTTCAATATCGGCGCCGTTGGAAATCAATAAGCTGACTATTCTGTCATCATCACTTTGCGCTGCCAAATGAAGAACCGAATTAATATCCTAATTTAAATTGTCAATCAGATAATTCATATTTGAGAAGAACAAGTTGAAGAACCTGGTCATTGAACTTTGAAAGTAACCATTCTGCTGTTTCGTAATGTTTCTCAATACAGGCCAATGCCAATGCGCCGTGACCTTTCTATTGTGAAATACAAGTGTTACATTGATAAATTAAAGTCATATTCTTGCATGATCAATGGCGTGACGATTGCAACCCTTGCTAAGAAGGAAATTAGCAAATTCATTGTGCCCGTAAAGAACGGCGCGAAGAAAGGGAGTTCTCCCCCGCTATAAAATCACATCGTAATAATGCGAATATTTATATAAAACTAACCTTGTCTTTGGCCTCAACATTGGCGCCTCTTTCAATTAGAACTTCAGCAACTTCTCTTTCGTTATATGTCGCCGCCCAATGAAGTGAGGTGCGCCCAAACTAAATCAAAGATATTGATACAGCTGCACATAAGAATACCTCTAATCCATACGTAGTCCGTTTCAAATTGGGAAAATCGCATTTTGAGAAGTTTCTTCACCATTTCAACTCGGCCATTAGCACTAGCAATTCCCAACACGCCATTACCCACCTGCAAGAATCATACAGTAAAAACCAAACGTTCATGCTAGAGAAATAAATTCCTTATTCTTTGCTTGAACGTCACATCCTTTCGATATTAACATATCCAGCAAATCAAAATTGCCAACGGCCGCAGAAAGTAAAATTGGTGTGCTTCCATTCTACAACAAAAACATAACGAGACAGTAGAAAGAACCACTAAACAAACTTTGACAAGATGAATTAAAACACAGAAGATACCTCATCTTCAACTTCAAGATTAGCGCCGTTTTTAATAAGAAATTCTGCTAGTTCAAGATGCCCGTTTTGAGCTGCCCAGTGTAAAGATGTTTTGCAAAACTAAAACAATAAATCAAGTACTGCTATTAATAAGCAACTACACCCACCACTTGAGCTTCATTGACATCCAATCCAAGTCGAATTAATTTCTCAGCTAGTTTGACGTTTCCTCTCCAACTTGCCATTGCCAAGGCTCCGTCACCTCGCTACACACAAACAATTACTATGAAACAAAAATCAAACCATTTACTTTTCTCTTAGCATAAATATTGCATCCTTTCGATATCAATAGATCTACCACGCCTACGCGTTCACAATTGCAAGCCACAAGAAAAGGCGTGTATCCAGACTATACGAAAACGTAAACAGTTTTAATAAACAAATCATTATAAAAACCACGACTACCTTGCTCTCAATTTCAAGATTGGCGCAATTTTGAATAAGAAATTGTGCTAGATCAAGATGCCCTTTCTCACATGCCCAGTGCAAGGAAGTGTAGCCATCCTAAATTAATTATGTTAGTGCTACAGACACTCATTCAGTAATCACCCACGCTGTGAGCTTCATTGACATCCAATCCAAGTCGAATTAATTTCTCAGCAAGTTTGACGTTTCCCTTCAAACTTGCCAATGCCAAGGCTCCATCGCCGTCCTACACAAATTTTGACCATGAAAGAGAAATCAAATCACTTACTTTATCCTTGGCATAAATATTGCATCCTTTTGATATCAATAGATCAACCACGCCCACGCGTTGTAAATAGCAAGCCAAAAGAAAAGGCGTTCTTCCAAACTAAACAATGAAAAAACAAGTATGTAATCGTCCCATTAAACTCAACTTAGATTCAACAACTTTATTTTCAGCTTCAATATTAGCTCCATTCTCAATTAGATATGTTGCAATTGCAACATGACCACGATCACATGCGCAATGCAATGATATATAATCATTCTAAATCACACAAATAAATTATTAGTAAAAACAATGATGAGAATTCTACTTGATGAGTTTCGTTGACAGAGAATCCCATTTCAATCAGTTTCTTCACCATTTCAAGATGACCCCCTAAACACGCCAATGCCAGAGCTCCATTGCCAAGCTGCCAAGAGTAAGTGAGTCACACTAACAATTGTGGAAATGCAACAACACTCACGTCGCTCTTTGCTTCAATGTTGCAACCTCTCTCAACAAATAAATCAACGCCTTCTACAAATCCATAACAAGCAGCATGAAGAAAACCCGTGCTTCCGCTCTATCAGAAAAAAATTTTCCATTAATTCAAAAGAGTGCCACGATACCTTGTCAACTCGACTTTCAATGTCCCATCCCATTGAAAGAAAATATTTTACTATCTCCAAATACTTTTTCCAAATAGCGAGAGCAATTGCAAAGTCGCCATCCTAAAACAAACAGAATCGTAGAATAACTGCAGAAAACGAGAGTGATGGGAATGCCTCTCTTTCCCAAAAAAGTAGCTACTTCTGCACACTCACGTGATTGTCGCGACGAGGAAAAACATACCTCATCCACAATAGTTTTCCATTTTCTCGGCTCTTTCGACACATAATCGCGAACCTTTGCCATGTTCCCGTTTGTGACAGCAGCAAGAAAGCCTAAGAACAGTCTAAAGCTAAACTACACAACACGTGATTTGAAGTACCATCAGGATTCATCGTCTGAGCGTCGGAGCGTTCCTTAGAAAAAGCTGCAGCACTTTATCAAGTTTTCTTTCAGCGAACGAAATGCAATTCTCTCAGCAACGTCGCGCATGCGCTGTTTGGCCAGTTTCTATGGAACGGGTCTCAGTCTTGTTTTTCTCATTTTACCTCCGAGCTTGATTTCTGTCATTGTGACGTCGGCGATAGGATTTTAG
This sequence comes from Oscarella lobularis, assembly GCF_947507565.1. NCBI lineage: Eukaryota > Metazoa > Porifera > Homoscleromorpha > Homosclerophorida > Oscarellidae > Oscarella > Oscarella lobularis. Next base: position 1,689,192 of record NC_089186.1, read on the forward strand.
AGAAGATTTTCCTGTTCTTTTGCTTTGCCAACTGCTGATCTTTCTTCGCCTTTGCTGCAGCGTAACGCTCTCTCAGATTTTCTACAAAAAGATTAGAAAAAGCTTGGTCAAGTCCCCCAACGCGGCAACGCCTCGAGCTGAACCCTTCTGCTCACAATGTCAACGTATCTTCCTTTATCTTTCAGTTGCGCTTCTTCATTGTAAAAGGACACGAACCGTTTGAGTACAAAAATATAACTCGTCAAGAAAAGCGATAGCAAAACAAAATAAAAAATAAGACAAACGTTAATTAAAATCCTGCAAAAAAAATCAGAAATTGCTCTACATGTGACGCTGCTGCCAAGGCGTCATCACGAGACTCACCTGACCCTCTCCATGTAACTTACCCTTTACCATTCTCTTAGGCCAACACTCATTATATTCGTTGGAGTGTTGGACGTGTTCCAATTGAGCCAAACACTCGACAGCACGCGGCCTCGCACTCGGATCGACGCTAATCATTTGACGACACATTTTCTTCACGACCGGATGACCGACGTTGGAAGCCTGTCCGAATCGATCGCTGGCGACAGGCTGTTCACCGGTCATCACTTCGACGACCGTCACTCCGAGACTACAAACGTCCGCCATCTTCGTATTACGCTGACGATTCTCCGAGCCTCGTTCGGGAGCGACGTACTCCGGACTCAACGGTCCGGCGGAGAGCGACACTTCGGCGAATCGAGCGGCGCCCAAATCGCAGATTTTCGCTTCCATCACCGACGTGACGACGACGTTCGACGAGCGAATGTCGCCGTGCAAAACGCCGTCCGGACCGAGTCCGTGGAGATAGGCGATTCCGGCGACGACACCCGATGCCAGATCGATGCGCTCTCGCAACGAAAGAGGCCATTGGGAGCGAAGAGCTGCCTTGATGACGTCAGAAAGCGAGCCTTCGAGAAGCTCGCTAATGATTCGGAGTGGAACGCCGTTTTTCGTCGTTACGCCGCATAGGGAGACGACGTTGGGGTGGCGAGCTCGACTGCAGACGGCGATTTCTTGACGAAAGAGACGTAGATAGTAGTCGCTGTTGAGATAGTCGCGAAATATCTTGACGGCTACGGGACATCCGCGCCAGAAGCCGACTCTCACTTCTAAATAACGCGTACTCGATTTATTTTCTGATTCAGTTTATTATTACCTCCGCAGGCTCCTCCTCCGAGTTTAATTTCTGTCATTTTGACGTCTTCGACGGGGATTTGGAGAAGATCTTCGTGCTCTTTTGCCTTTTTGAGCTGCTTCTCTTTCTCCGCTTTCTCTTCGGTAACGGCTCTCAGTTCGGCTACGGTATCCTCGTAACGATCAGATAAATTTGCTACAAAATAGGATCGCGCGTCAATAATCTCATCATAGGTCTTGCATACCGTGATTGAGTCTGAGAGCGTCGAACTGAACTTCTTTCTCTTGAGCAGCGGCTCTCAATTGTGCTTTGCGAATATGAAACGCTGAGTACAACCCACAAATAGAGAACTGCACGTCTACCAAGTTCGTCCAGTGCCCTCTTCTTCTCTTCCTCTGCTTCGCTTCGCATTTTTGCTATTATAAACGACGATAAAGAGCTTTGTGCAAAGACACGCTAAGCCATACCGTGACCAAGTCTCAAAGCTTCAATCTGATCATCTTTCTCTTTCAATTGCGCTCCTAGACAGAAACGACGCTAAAAAAGCCCGAGTATTTTAAAATTGTAAAATGTTTTTGTACTATGATTGAGTTGAAAGAAATCGATTTCTTTTCTCGAATTCGCGATCTGAACGTCTTTCTCTTGAGCAGCGGCTCTCAATTGTGCTTCGCAAAATACGTAACGTTGAGTACGACCCACAAATAGAGAACTGCCTACCAAGTTCGCGATCTTTAGCTTCAAGTGCCCTCTTCTTATCTTCTGCTTCGCTTCGCAGTTTTTCTATTATATAAACAAGTCAGTCCTCCTAATAAGGAATGAGTCATTTTTACTAACCGTTAAGTGCCTCGAGGTCTGCTTCTTTTTCTTTAGCCCTATCCTCCAAGCGTGCAAACTCTTCTTCTTTTCTAGACAACGCCTGAGTTGTTTCTTCCAAGCGTTGGCGAAGTTCGTTTTCCTACAAAACTGTTTTAGAGAAATAGTCCTTCAAAACTTGGGAACGCTTTACTCGAGAAGAAACGCTAGAGCGATCTTCTGATTCGGAGCTTCTTGGAAAAGAAACGGCCCGTTTGAGCCGATCGATTTCCTGTTGCATCTCCTCTAACCAAACGCTTTTCAAACATAAACTGGTTCTATACATGATAGCCTTCTTGAGGAGACGCCCAGTTCAATGGATCTTCCGAAATTTGAAGAACATTAATCTGATAATTAAGATATGAATCCAATTAATTCACAATCATGAACTCAATTGACCTCTTTTAGACATTGAATAGCTTCTTCGCTTTCACTCGTCGCTTCTTGCAAAAATCGGCGAGTTTCCTAAATTAATTAGTAATCTCACATATACTTGATTTTCACTTTGATTTCCAGGCAACAGTTGCGTGGCTTTGATTCCCGCTTTTACAAAACAATGAAATAGATCGAGTCGTCCTCCCATGATCGCCACATCAAGAACGCATTCTCCTTTCTTCGTCTTTGCATACATGTTGCAGCCTTCTTTCACTAGCAAATCAACGACGTTGTCACTGCCAAATTCAATGGCAGTCACAAGAGGAGTGCAGCCCCACTACAAACAAATCCTTTACAAATAAAATAACAATAGACGCCATACCTCATCTTGAACTTCAATATCGGCGCCGTTGGAAATTAATAAGCTGACGATTCTGTCATCATCACTTTGCACTGCCAAATGAAGAACCGAATTTATATCCTAATTTGAACTGTCAATTAGATAACTCATATTCATATTTGAGATGAACAAGTTAAAGAACCTGGTCATTGAACTTTGAAAGTAACCATTCTGCTGTGTCGCGATGTTTCTCAATACAGGCCAATGCCAATGCGCCGTGACCTTCCTATTGTGAATACAAGTGTTACATTGACAAATTAAAAAGTCATATTCTTGCCTGATCAATGGCGTGACGATTGCAACCCTTTCTCAGAAGCAAATTGGCGAATTCATTGTGCCCGTAAAGAACGGCGTGAAGAAAGGGCGTTCTCCCCCACTACAAAGTTCACATCGCAATAATGTTAATATTTATACAAAACTAACCTTGTCTTGGGCCTCAACATTGGCGCCTCTTTCAATTAAAACCTCAGCAACTTCCTTCCTGTTATATTTCGCCGCCCAATGAAGTGACGTACGACCAAACTAAATCAAAGATATTGATACTGCTGCACATAAGAAAATATCTACTCAATACGTAGTCTGTTTCAAATAGGGAAAATCCCATTTCAAGAAGTTTCTTCGTCATCTCAACTTGGTTATTTACTATAGCCATTGCCAACACGCCAACACCCAACTGTAAGAATCACACAGTAAAAAACAAAACTTTCATGTTAGAGAAATAATTTCCTTATTCTTTGCTTGAACGTCACATCCCTTTGATATTAACATGTCCAGCAAATTGACATTGCCACTTGCAGCAGAAAGTAAAATTGGTGTGCGTCCATCCTAAAACGTCAAAGAAAACATAACAAGACAGTAGAAAGAACCCCTAAACAAACTTTGACAAGACGAATTAAAACACAGAAGATACCTCGTTTTTAACATCAAGATTGGCGCCATCTTGAATAAGAAATTCTGCTACTTGAAGATGCCCTTTGTCACATGCCCAGTGCAAGGAAGTGTAGCCATCCTAAATTATATCATTTAGTGATACAGACGCTCATTCAGAGATCACCCACGCGGTGAGCTTCATTGACATCCAATCCAAGTCGAATCAATTTCTCAGCAAGTTTGACGTTTCCCTTCAAACTTGCCATTGCCAAGGCTCCGTCACCTCGCTAAACAAAAACGATTACTATGAAACAAAAATCAACCCATTTACTTTTGTTTTAGCATAAATATTGCATCCTTTTGATATCAATAGATCTACCACGCCTACGCGTTCACAATCGCACGCCACAAGAAAAGGCGATCCAAACTATACGAAAACGTAAACAATTTCAATAAACAAATGAAGATAAAAACCGCGACTACCTTGCTCTCAATTTCAAGATGGGCGCCATTTTGAATAAGAAATTCTGCTACTTGAAGATGCCCTTTGTTACATGCCCAGTGCAAGGAAGTGTAGCCATCCTAAATTCATTGATGTAGTGCTACAGACACTCATTCAGTGATCACCCACGCTGTGAGCTTCATTGGCATCCAATCCAAGTTGAATTAATTTCTCAGCAAGTTTGACATTTCCCTTCAAACTTGCCAATGCCAAGGCTCCATCACCTTTCTACATACAAACGATGACCTTGAATTACACATCAAACAATTTACTTTGCTTTTGGCATAAATGTTGCATCCTTTTGATATCAATAGATCAACCACGCCCACGCGTTGACAATCACAAGCCACAAGAAAAGGCGTTTTTCCAAACTAAACAATGAAAACACAAGTATGTAATCGTCCCATTGAACTCAGCTTAAATTCAACAACTTTATTTTCAGCTTCAATATTAGCTCCATTCTCAATTAGATATGTTGCAATTGCAACATGACCAAAATAACATGCGCAATGCAATGATATATAATCATACTAAATCACACAAATAAATTATTAGTAGAAACAATGATGAGAATTCTACTTTATGAGCTTCGTTGACAGAGAATCCCATTTCAATCATTTTCTTCACCATTTCAAGATGACCCCCCAAACACGCCAATGCCAGAGCTCCATCGCCATTCTGCCAAGAGTAAGTGAGTCACACTGACAACTGTGGAAATGCAACAACACTCACGTCGGTCTTTGCTTCAATGTTGCAACCTCTCTCAACAAATAAATCGACACCTTTTACAAAACCTTTGTTTGCAGCATAAAGAAAACCCGTGGTTCCGGTCTATCAGAAAACAATTTTCGATTATTTTCAAAGAGTGCCACGATACCTTGTTAACTCGACTTTCAATGTCCCATCCCATTGAAAGAAAATATTCTAATATCTCCAAATACTTTTTCCAAATAGCGAGAGCAATTGCATAGTCGCCATCCTAAAGCAAACAGGATCGTCGATTAACTGCAGGAAACGAGAGTGATGGGAACGCCTCTCTTTCGCAAAAAAGTAGCTACTTCTGCACACTCACGTGATTGTCGCGACGACGAAAAACATACCTCATCCACAATAGTTTTCCATTTTATCGGCTCTTTCGACACATAATCGCGAACCTTTTCCATGTTCCCGTTTCTGACAGCAGCAAGAAAGTCTAAGAACAGTCTAAAGATAAACTACACAAAACGTGATATGAAATACCTTCAGGATTCATCGTTTGAGCGTCGGAGCGTTCCTTAGAAGCACTTCATCAACTTTTCTTTCAGTGAACGAAATATGGAATTCTCTCAGCAACGTCGCGCATGCGCTGTTTAGTAAGTTTCTCGGTGCGATGACGGAACGATACAGCTTCAGCCTCACGACCTTCAGGCACGTTACTCCTAGTCGATAAACGATCTTCAAACGCAAACGCTGTGCTCTACTGCAGCCCAACGGGAAAACTCGTCCAGATCGAGTACGCACTCGCAGCCGTCGCCGCTGGTAGTCCTTCCGTGGGCATAAAAGGTACAAAACAAGTCGCTCAAGAACGTACTTTCATACGTAAAGTTCAGCATCGAACGGAGTCGTAATAGCGGGAGAGAAAAAACAACGATCGGCTCTTTATGACGTCGAAAGCATCAAAAAAGTAACCCCGTCCCTTTTATATGAGAGTTTTGCAGAGACAACGTCTCCTTTAGGTTGAAATGATAGCCAATCACGCGGGAATGATTTGCAGTGGATTGGCCCCGGATTATCGGTTAATTAAAATATATTTGTTGGTATAATTCCGTTAAATTTTGCTTTTATAAGGCTACTCGTCAAAAAGGCGCGTAAATTAGCTCAAGAGTATTACCTGATATATCAAGAGCCAATTCCCACGACGTGATTGGTTCAAAAAATTGCCAACGTCATGCAAGAGTTCACCCAATCAGGGTACACTCAGAAAAAAAGACGCGATTATTAATTAATAAAATAAATAAAATACTTTGTATAGTGGTGTCAGACCTTTTGGAGTTTCCGTTCTCATTGCTTGTTGGGACGACGGGAAACCCCATGTGTTTCAGTGCAATCCTTCAGTATGTATCATCATTAGCCCCAAAGGAATTCTATTACAGGGTCGTATTTTGCTGGGAAGGCGACGGCTCTGGATAAGAATCACCTAAACGGGAAAACAAGAGCGTTGAGCCATTGGAGGCTGAGAATTCCAAGAGTGCGGCGGAGAACGACGACAAGGAGGGTTCAACTGAAAGTCCAGCGGCTGCCCCTCCTCCTCCAGCTCCTCCTAAGCCGGTCAAGCCTCTAGGGGAAAACGTCATCGCCGGTCAAAGTCCGCACGTGATAATATCGAGCTACGCGGCTTGGTTTGGCTATAGCAGGTGAGAGCGGGGAGTAGATAGGCCATTTCATACTAGACAACGTCAAAAAGTCAGACCAGTGTCGAGAATTTGGCTCTTACATCAACACAGTACCGTTCAGAAGTTTAGGTTTAGACATCCTCGCAGAGAAACCGCTCACCTCTGCCAAACCCTTAGCGTTGTCATGCAATTTATTTATCAATAGGAGTCTAAGACTTTTGAATGGTACATAGCACATATGGCGTTTCGATGAGGCGAGACGATAAATTCAGTGCTCCTCTCTTCACACTAGATGTCTTAGCCTTAGAAATCTTTTGAGAGTTACTTCTCCTCCACGTGTATATGTTTTCTAGCATACATGCTATTGAAAAGCGAGTCGTACCCGAATTCTTCAACGGTAAAAATAAGTCCAAGACACCCAAAGTGTAAGCCAGGGAACCCATTAGTCTATGCGTATCCCAATCAACGGGATTTCAGCTACATGGCCTGTCGCAATTTTATGATCGACACGTACCAACTATCGCCTCAAGACTACTTGACGTCGACGGCGTGCAGGAGAAATCTCCTTGGCGACGTTTGTGCAATTATTAGGTATCAATCTTCCTCAATTGGTATATGCTAGATTAGATGGACAGCTGTTCTGCGTAGGATTCACTCTCTGCTTGAGCAGTGGGGGGTCTGATTAATTATCAAATTGAGCCGGAGCGGCGTCCCAGCGAGCTGGGGCCACCGCTCACGTCACATTTTAATGTCTTGGTTGATACACCGTCGGGGGTGAAGGCGTGCGACCCGTTGAAATCGAAACTGGTAAATAGTTCCTCGTGGGCTAGAGTGTTAGTACTGAATTATGATTGGATCTTTTAGTCTGCTGCTGATCAGGTTGCGCAGATTAAAGATTCCGGCAATGAGGGCGAGAAATCGGGGGCGGGGAAAACGGATTTGACGAATTTCGGGTACTAAATAAATTGGATGCAGAAGGGACGTGAGATTGAGTTTTTTATTGCTAGGCTGAGAACGGATATATATCTGAAAAAGGATGCAATCAGTGGAAGTCAAGTATGAGCAATAAAACCGTATTGAATAGTCTAATACTATAGGGACTTCTCTTAGGATTTTGTGTCATTTCGTGAGTGGAATGATCAGGAGACGTTGCGGCTTCTTGAGGTAATAATAGAGAGGGAATCTTATCTTCTATCTGTTCATTTCCATTCTTTAGGCACTTGAGATGCACAAAGACGACTGGAACAAAGTCGCTGAGCACGTCGGCTCTCGCACGCAAGACGAATGCGTTCTCCACTTCCTTCGTCTGCCCATCGAGGATCCCTTCGTCGACAGCGGAGCCAAGGAGAGCTCCTCCCAAGGCAAGAACTCAATACTCGTTCCGTGGAAGAGTATAAACTGACTTGTTTAGGCTCTCTGGCCGGCGAGTCGGTTCCGTTTGCGAGGACGGGGAATCCGGTGATGGCTACGGTTGCTTTTCTCGCTTCAGCTGTGGATCCGCGCGTTGCCGCTGCCGCTGCGAAGGCTGCTATTGGTTAGAAATAAGGATCTTTGGTAGAGAGTTTGCTATGCACGTTTTTTTTCGTGTAGAGGAGTTTTCTAGTATAAAAGAGGAGGCAAAGAAAGAGAACAAGGAAAACTCAGAAGGCAGGAAAACATTTATTTATTTATTTATTAAATATATATATATATCGTGCTTTTTAGGGACTAGTGGGAATGATGAAAAGGTTTAGGACGTCGTTATGTCTCGACTTTATTCTCTGTAGCTTGTTTTTTTTGAACAGGAAAGCGGTGAAACGTCTTCTGAGAGATCAGATCGTCCTCTTCAGAATGGAAACGTTCAGACGGCCGCTGCTTCCGCCTTAGCAGCAGCCACAATCAAAGCAAAGGTAGGGTGCAATAGGAAAAGAAGTTGACATTTCGTTTCTAATACGTTTATCCAGCACTTGGCTGCCGTCGAAGAGAGATCAATCAAGGGTCTCATAGCCGGCCTAGTGGAAACGCAGATGAAGAAACTGGACATCAAACTACGCCACTTTGAAGAACTCGAGACGATAATGGACAGAGAATTAGAAAACGTAAGAGAATGAGAAGGGGACCCCACCTAAAAAATCGTATTCAAACGTCAAACTTTCAGCTGGAAACGCAACGCCAAGCGCTCGTCGCCGAACGACTCCGCTTCTCCGAGGAACAGCGCAAGCTGGCCGAACTCCAATGGCAACACCAGCAGCTACAAAGCCAAGCGAAAGCGACGGCGTCTCTCGCCGGCGAGAGCGCCAAGGGAGGAGACCTCGCTGCGGCAACCACGACGACGACTCCGCCTCGCGTCGATCTTCCCCTTCCTCTACCCATAACCGCCGGAGCAGCGGCGTCGGCTGTTCCCGTGCCGGACGCCGTCGTTCCCATGGAAACCAGCGAACCGGCAGCGCAACCCGTCGCCGCTGCCGTTGCCGCCGAGCCGGCGGAAAGTCCCGCTGTTTCCACGATGACAGATAAATCGAGCAACTCGGGCGTCGTTCTTACGAACATGGAACAGGATGAAGAACCGAAGGCGGTTACCATGGCGTCGACGACGGCGGCGGCGGTGGTGACGGCATCGATGACGCCTATGCTGAACGTTTCGTCATCCGGCTCTGTTACCACGGCAACAGGTGACGTCACTCGGTCGCTATCACTCTCGTCGTCGCAGCCGCTTACGCACGTTTCCCCGTCGCCGGCTGGGGGATTATCGTATCCGGCCCCGGGGTCATCGTCTCTCTATTCGCTTCCCAATCGGTCGCCGGCTAGTTTGCCTATAGCGCAGTCCTCGCCTGCGTCGACTGTTCACTATGGACAGTCGGTTGTGCCACCGCAACGCTATCAGACCGCACCTCCACAACAGCATCGGCTTGGGCTTCAGCCTCCAATGACGGCGGCGGCGGCGACGGCTCAATCGCAAGCGCCGTCTTATCACATGATACCTCAGGCAAGCGTTTCGGGCAAGCCTGCAGCAGCAGCTCAGTTTGCGTTGTCACAGCAGCAAGCGACGTACGGGGGGCAACGATATGGGGCCCCCGGTTCTTATCCTCCTTCACAGCAACAGTATAGGCATCAGTAGAGTTCTTGATGGTTTTATGCTTGCACGAGTAACTGGCAGGCGGTTAGTTTGCGAAAGAGTTAGGGTTAAAATTTATCGTAATATGTGGGGCGCCTCCTAGAAATTTTTCGCGTTGTGTGAATTTTCTTTTTAGGCGGCATTTGGTGACGTCAACGTAACGCGCTACCGCCGCCATCGTGGACGACGAAACGGCGAGAAAATGGCACGAAACGGCTCAGGTACGACGCTCTGTAACCCTTTAGATGCGTTTTGAAACGTTCTCGGTCCTTTGCTTTCTGTTGCAAAGGCGCCAAGTGGTGATTTTCGCGTATCCTTTGCGACATCGTTATAAGACGCTCAAAAGCGCGTTTAGAGAACGCGTTCTGACTTTATAACGTCTACGTCGTATCGATTAACGGTTTTCTTGGCCGAAAACGAGTAGAACGGCTCACGAACCCCTTCTCCTCCCTCCATCGAATTTCGATCGCCGATTCATTAGCTAGGGCGGGTCTTCCGACGCAAAATTTCCTTAATAATACCTAGATATCGTTTGAAAGAGTTTTGTTATCTCGTAAAGTCCGTGGAATCAAATTTGCTTACCGTTATTCATGGGGGCAGGGTTGCTCTCACGTGTAGCGGAAGTGAGTCGTTTTTGAGTGAAATTTGACGTGTACCGAGCGTTCGACACCGTAGACTTGTTAGAATAACAAAACGCAATAGATTTGGCGCGTTTATTTGTAAATCCGCGAGGTCAGGTTTTTAGGCAACCGTGAACTATAGCACACGCTTTTTGGTCAAAAACCTCATCTCTCAGAATTCCAAATTACCGGTGTCAAACAATAGGGCTTTGGTACCTTGTTGACTTCGCCGTCTCAAAAATGTTCAGCGCGGAAATTTTCGGCTTTTTTTGAAGGGCGTGCCTAATATTAACCCATACCGGAAGGAGGTCTTTTGGGGGGGCGAAATTTGACCTCCACCAACTGTTCGACCCCGTAGCAATGTTAGACTAGTGTAGTAAAATAGATCTAGCGCGTTTATTTGGAAATCCGTGAGTTGAGATTTTTTAAGCAACCGTGAGCTATAGCACACGCTTTTTAGCAAAAAACCGTATCTCTCAGAACTCCGAATTTTCTATGTCAAACGATAGAGCTAAAGCACATACCGGTAGTTATTTCCACGGTATCGAATTTGTCTACCGCGCCAAATATGTTGCTTTTTTGAGAGGCGTGGCTGATACTAGTGTGACCGGAAGCGGGTCTTTTTTTCGTATGAAATTCGATCCGTACGAACTGTTTGACCTCGTAGAGTTGTTCTACTGATAAAATAGAGTAGATCTAACGCGTTTATTTGGAAATCCGTGAGTTGAGATTTTTAAGCAACCGTGAGCTATAGCACACGCTTTTTGGTCATTTTGGTGACCTCTCCGATTTCTAAGATTTCTTTATGGAACAATGGGTATTGGTGTCCTGGTTGACCCCGCGGTACCAAATAGACCTCACACCTCGAATTTTGGCTAAAATTTGAATTTTTTGTAGATGGCCTATATCAGCACATGGATCAATTCCCTCCTTCTCCACGGTGTTCCTCCAGCCTTTCAAGGTAAAGAAGACAACGGATATGAGTGTTCAATGCACTGAAGTGATTTTCTTTTCAGTTCTCTTCTCTCCCCCAACGCGTCGATCAATCCGACGATTTTTAGATGCAGAAAGAAGAAGACGTAGACGAAGACATCACCCTGGGGACTTGGGTCAAAGTCTCCCTCCTTGTGGGCTGGAGGTTAATCAGCTTCTCCCCTGTGGACTTGGGTTAAAGTTCACCCTGGTGACTTGGGTTAAAGTCTCCCTCCTTGTGGGCTGGAGGCTAATCAGCTTCTCCCCTGTGGACTTGGGTCAAAGTCTCCCTCCTTGGAGGCTGGAGGTTAATGTGCCTACCCCCTGTGGACTTGGGTTAAAGTTCACTGTGGGGACTGCAGTCTCAGTCTCACCGCTTGGCCTCCTAGGGGGGTCAAGTGGCAGCGCAGGAGCGGCGGTCCAGGGACGACTAAGGATGAAAGGAGGAGGAGGAGGAGGAAGGGGAGACAAGAGGACATTTTTTTATTTTTACATCCGGGATATTTTAAATAAAATGTTGACCATAGTTTCTCCTACTTTTTGCGCCGGAAACAGCACGCGACGCAGAATGACGTATTGCAATGCGTCATTTGCGTCGCGTGCTTTAGTTTAGCTTTGCTAAGGGACTGTCACACTCGCTTTCACATGGGCAAAAGGAGCGCCGAGTCCCTAACAAAGCTAAACTGACTTGGCTCTTGTCTCCATATCCTGGAGATCAAGAGCAGACAAAAAAAGAAAGCATGCAACAATTATCATACACCAAATTTAGCATGCAAAAAAAGTCAATTCATCTCTTCTTCATATTCCTCTTCTGAGAAGCTAAAAACAACGAAAGACGCTCATACCAAAGGGTCACGCGACGTCGAGAGGGTAGAAAAAAAGGGACCTAGCCGAAGAGGAACCTCACAGCGTCTTAGTCTGGATACCCGACCCTCTCGCTCGGGGAGAGGGTCGGGTATCCAGACTAACAGCGTCTACAGTACCGAGAGTTCCTCGCGCTTGCGAGTGAGCAGAAGGACAAGACAACTCTACATGGGGTCCCACTTGCGCTGGAAGCTCTGACGGGTGCGTGATAGGCATTTCATAAAGAATACCTCATCGATCGGTCGCGAAGAGCGACGAGAAGCGAACCCATTTGCCCATAGCGATCGCGTCGCGCTCTCAATCGGCCGCCTAAAAGATCGATGCGACGAAAAACGGAAATAAAACGCGTGTTTCAAGACCTCTTACGTGCGACGAGGAAGAGAACGCGACGAGGAAGGGAGCAGACGGTTCTTAGGGGGGCCCCGGCGACGCGACGGCGCTTGGAGGCATCCACGGATCTATTAAAGAGCTTACCGAGACGCCGTACAGTATCGTACGAACGAGAAAAGAGAGAGACGCCTCAACGCGGCGTCGAACGTTAAAACTTTAAATCTTTGTTCGCGCATGCGCAGACCCTTAAAAATAGCTAATTACAACAATAGCACATAAAGTGGTATGTACCAAAATACGTAAAAAAAGTTCCAGTTATAATGCCTGGCAACTAATATCCAAGGCATGTCAAATAAGAGTTTGATAAGACTACATAAAAATACTGACGTAAAAAAGGAGATACAAAAGCATATGTAAACAAAATATAAGTAAAAATATAGTTAAAAAATGGTGTAATAACATCAAAAGTAGAACAAAATAATTCAGCTACGCCCAACGCTACTCTGCGGCCAAGGCCCCAATACCAGACTCACCTGGCCTTCTCCGTGCATCTTACCCTTTACCATTCTTCTCGCAACGCACTCCTTATAAGCGCGCGACTCTTGGATTCGCTCCAGCACAGCCAAACAGTCGTCTGCAGATGGCCTCGCGCTCCGATCCACTTCAATCATTCGACGACAGATCGTCTTCACGTCGGGATGAGCCACTCTCGACGCATGTTCAAATCGGCGACTCACAACCGGATGCTGTCCGATCATCAATTCAATCAGAGTAACCCCCAAGCTGTACACGTCAGCCATCTTCGTGTTGTGCATACCTTGACCTTTTCCCGGACTTCGTTCCGGGGCTAGATATTCGGGACTCAATGGGCCGGCCGAGAGTGAGACTTGAGTAAAACGAGCCGCGCCCAAATCGCATATTTTCGCTTCCATCAGCGACGTCACGACGATATTCGTTGAGCGAATGTCTCCGTGCAAAATACCGTCAGGACCGAGCTGATGAAGATAGCCAATTCCAGCTGTCATCCCCGACGCCAGATCGATTTGCTCCCTTAGAGAGAGAAGCTGCTTGCAACGAACAGATGCCTTGATGACATCAGACAGAGAGCCCTCAAGAAGCTCGGTGACGATTCGAAGCGGTGTGTCGTTGACCGTCGTTACGCCGCACAGGAAAACAATGTTGGGATGGCGAGCGCGGGTGCAGATTGCGATCTCTTGCTTGAAAAGATCGAGGTAGTAGTCGGTGTCAAGGCATTCATAGAACGTTTTCACCGCCACGGGACATCCGCGCCAATAACCAACTTTAACCTCTAAATAAAACAAAGGATAGTGAGCAATAGTACTCACAGATACCAAGAGGGTAATAAATCCCCCCTATGATTAAAAATACGTCAACGTAGTCTATACTTACCTCCGTAGGCGCCTCCTCCAAGCCGAATCGTCGTCATCTTCACATCAGCCACAGGAATGTGAAGAAGGTCGTCCTGCTCTTTTGCGCTTTCGAGTCGTTTGTCTTTTTCATCGCAAAGAGATCGTAATTCGGCTATCGTGTCCTCGAAGCGGCGAGCTGCAAAATAAAATGTATTTTTCTCGTGCAACTGAAAGGATGCTTACCACACTCCTCAGCTGAAGCCCGTGTTTCGTCAGCCCTTGCAAGTGCCTCTTGGGCAGTAGCTTGAGCCTCTTCGACCTCCTTTTGAGCAGCTAAGAAATATATTCATATAACACGCAATTTAAATTGTAATTGTATTCTACCAAGGAGCGCCTCTTCAGATTCAAGTCTTAGAGTCTCAATCTGATCTCGTCCGCGCGCAATTTCAACGTCTTTCTCTCTCAATTGCGCTCCTTCATGTGAAAAAAACGACGATAAAGAGCTTTGCGCAAAGAAACGCTAAGCCATACCGCGATCAAGTCTCAAAGCTTCAATCTGATCATCTTTCTTTTTCAATTGCGCTCCTAGAATTAATTAGACAGAAACGACGTTAAACGCCCGAGTATTTCAAATTAAGATGTAAAATGTTTTTTTACTACGATTGAGTTGAACGGCATCGATTTCTTTTCTCGAATTCTCGATCTGAACATCTTTCTCTTGAGCAGCGGCTCTCAATTGTGCTTCGTACAATACGTCACGTTGAGTACGACGCACAAATAGAGAACAGCCTACCAAGTTCGCGATCTTTAGTATCAAGTGCCCTCTTCTTCTCTTCTGCTTCGCTTCTCAGTCTTGCTATTATAAACAAGTCAGTCCTCCAAAAAAAGAATGACTCTTTTTTACTAACCGTCAAGTGCCTCGAGGTCTGCTTCTGTTTCTTTAGCCCTATTCTCCAAGCATGCAAACTCTTCTTCTTTTCTAGACAATGCTTGAGTTGTTTCTTCCAAGCGTTGGCGAAGTTCGTTTTCCTACAAAACAGTTTTACAGAAAAAGCCCTTCAAAACTTGGGTACGCTTTACTCGAGAAGAAACGCTAGAGCGATCTTCTGATTCGGAGCTTCTAGGAAAAGAAGAGCCCCGTTTGAGCCAATTGATTTCCTGTTGCATCTCCTCTCTTTCCTATAACCAAACGCTTTTCAAACATGAACTGGTTCTATACATGATAGCATTCCTGAGGAGACGCCCAGTTCAATGGATCTTCCGAAACTTGAACAACATTAATCTGATAATTAGGATATTAGTCCAATGAATTCACAATCATAAACTCAATTGACCTCTTTTAGATATTGAATAGCTTCTTCGCTTTCACTCGCCGCCGCTTCTTGCAAAAATCGGCGAGTTTCCTAAATTAATAAGTAATCTCCCATATACTTGATTTTCACTTTGATTTACAGACGACAGTTGCGTGGCTTTGATTCCCGCTTTTACAAAACGATGAAATAGATCGAGTCGTCCTCCCATGATCGCCACATCAAGAACGCATTCTCCTTTCTTCGTTATTGCATACATGTTGCAGCCTTCTTTCAATAGAAAATCAATGACGTTGTCACTGTCAAATTCAATGGCAGTCACAAGAGGAGTGCAGCCCCACTACAAACAAATCATTTACAAATAAAATAACAATATACGCCGTACCTCATCTTGAACTTCAATATCGGCTCCGTTGGAAATTAATAAGCTGACTATTTCGTCGTCGTCACTTTGAGCTGCCAGGTGAAGAACCGAATTTATATCCTAAATTAAATTGTCAATTAGATAATTCATATTTGAGATGAACAAGTTGAAGAACCTGGTTACTGAACTGTGAAAGTAACCATTCTGCTGTTTCGTGAATACAGGCCAATGCCAATGCGCCGTGACCTTCCTATTGTGAAATGTAAGTGTTACATTGACAAATTAAAAAGTCATATTCTTGCATGATCAATGGCGTGACAATTGCATCCCTTGCTAAAAAGGAAATTAGCAAAATCATTGTGCCCGTAAGAAACGGCGTGAAGAAAGGGCGTTCTCCCCCACTATAAAATCACGTCGTAATAATGCAAACATTTATATAAAACTAACCTTGTCTTTTGCCTCAAGATTGGCGCCTCTTTCAATTAAAACTTCAGCAACTTCCTTCTCGTTATATTTTGCCGCCCAATGAAGAGAGGTACGACCAAACTAAATCAAACATATTGATACAGCTGCATATAAGAATACATCTACTCAATACGTAGTCCGTTTCAACTAGCGAATATCCCATTTCAAGAAGTTTCTTCACCATTTGAACTCGGCCATTAGCACTAGCAATTCCCAACACGCCATTACCAAACTGCAAAAAATTGCGACAGTAAAAAACAAAAGTTTCATGTTACAGAAAAATTTCCTTATTCTTTGCTTGAACGTCACATCCTTTTGATATTAACATATCCAGCAAATGAACATTGTCACTAGCCGCAGAAAGTAAAATTGGTGTGCTTCCATTCTACAACAAAAACATAACAAGACAGTAGAAAGAACCACTAAACAAGTTTTGACAAGATGAATTAAAACACAGAACATACCTCGTCTTCAACTTCAAGATTGGCGCCATTTTGAATAAAAAATTCTGCTAGTTCAAGATGTCCTTTGTCACATGCCCAGTGCAAGGAAGTATAGCCAACCTAAATTAATTGATTTAGTGCCACAGACACTCATTCAGTGATCACCCACGCGTTGAGCTTCATTGACATCCAATCCAAGTCGAATTAATTTCTCAGCAAGTTCGACGTTTCCACTCCAACTTGCCATTGCCAAGGCTCCATCACCCCGCTACACACAAATGATGACCATAAAACACACATCAAACAATTTACTTTGCTTTTGGCATAAATGTTGCATCCCTTTGATATCAATAGATCTGCCACGCCCTCGCGTTCAAAATTGCAAGCCACAAGAAAAGGCGTGTATCCAAACTATACGAAAACGTAAACAATTTCAATAAACAAATAAATATAAAAACCACGACTACATCATCTTCAATTTCGAGTTTGGCGCCATTTTGAATAAGAAATTCTGCTAGTTCAAGATGCCCTTTGTCACATGCCCAGTGCAAGGAAGTGTAGCCATCCTAAATTGATTGATGTAGTGCTACAGACACTCATTCAGTGATCACCCACCTGCTGAGCTTCATTGACATCCAATCCAAGTTGAATTAATTTCTCAGCAAGTTCGACGTTTCCATTTAAACTTGCCATTGCCAAGGCTCCGTCACCGTCCTACACAAATGTTGACAATGAAACACAAATTAAATCACTTACTTTATCTTTGGCATAAATATTGCATCCTTTTGATATCAATAGATCAACCACGCCCACGCGTTGAAAATAGCAAGCCAAAAGAAAAGGAGTTTGTCCAAACGAAACAATGAAAACACAAGTATATAACCGTCCCATTGAACTCAACTTAGATTCAAGAACTTTAGTTGCAGCTTCAATATTAGCTCCATTCCCAATTAGATATGTTGCAATTGCAACGTCACCACGATCACATGCGGAATGCAATGATATATAATCATCCTAAATCACACAAATAAATTATTAGTAGAAACAATAATGAGAATTCTACTCGATGAGTTTCGTTGACAGACAATCCCATTTCAATCAGTTTCTTCACCATTTCAAGATGACCCCCTAAACACGCCAATGCCAGAGCTCCACTGCCAACCTGCCAAGAGTAAGTGAGTCACACTAACAGCTGTGGAAATGCAACAACACTCACGTCGTTCTTTGCTTCAATGTTGCAACCTCTCTCAACAAATAAATCCACGCCTTTTACAAATCCAAAAAAAACCGCCAAAAGAAAACCCGTGCTTCCGTTCTATCAGAAAACAATTTTCGATTATTTTCAAAGAGTGCCACGATACCTCCATAACTCGACTTTCAATGTCCCATCCCATTGAAAGAAAATATTCTACTATCTCCAAATACTTTTTCCAAATAGCGAGAGCAATTGCATAGACGCCATCCTAAAACAAACAAAATCGTCGATTAACTGCAGAAAACGAGAGTGATGGGAATGCCTCTCTTTCGCAAAAAAGTAGCTACTTCTGCACACTCACGTGATTGTCTCGAGGAGAAAAAACATACCTCATTCATAGTTTTCCATTTTATCGGCTCTTTCGACACAAAATCGCGAACCGTTGTCATGTTCCCGTTAATGACAGCAGCAAGAAAGTCTAAGAACAGTGTAAAGATAAACTACACAAAACGTGATACGAAATACCTTCAGGATTCATCGTCAGAGCGTCGGAGCGTTCCTTACAAGAAGCTGCAGCACTTGATCAAGTTTTCTTTCAGCGAACAAAATGGAATTCTTTCAGCAACGTCACGCATGCGCAGTTTGGTAGACCTAAGTTTCTCCTCTACACACTGTAATCGCGTGCTTTCTCTAACATCTACATAATGCGATGACGGAACGGTACAGCTTCAGCCTCTCGATCTTTAGGCGCGTACTCCTAAAAGAATCGTCGATTAGCTGCAGAAAGGAGCGCGTCCGCAATGCTAGAGGTGACAATAAATTCTAGGAACCATTCACAGAACATAAATTCCACTAGAAAAAGCCGAAATACCAGAAGAATCCATAGACTCGACTACTAGCGCATGCACAGGGTTGTCTTGACTACCATTGGAATTCATTCTCTGGCCAAAAAACAAAGACATATAAAAGTCAATAAAAATACAAGAAGATTAATAGAATAGAAATAAAAACACCGTTTAAGCGAAAGTAAAAATGAAAATATCAAAATACAAAATATATAATAACCCATGAAAAAGAACGAGGATAACAAAATAGTATCAAAAAAAGTCTACGAGTGCACGGAGCGACGCTGTGTACAATGCGGAAACACCAAACTCACCCGATCTTCTCCGTGCAACTTACCCTTCACCATTCTCTTGGGATAACACTCCTCATATTCGTCCGACTTCTGAACTCGCTCCAATCGAGCCAAACACTCGTGCGCGCGCGGTCTCGCGCTCGAATCGACGCTAATCATATCGTGACACATCCTCTTCACAACCGGATGACCGACGCTCGAAGCCTGCTCAATTCGATGACTAGGAACGGGCTTTTCGCCAGTCATCAATTCAACGACACTCACTCCCAGACTATAAACGTCAGCCATCTTACTATTATGTTGATGATTCGGATTCTCCGGATTCCGCTCCGGAGCCAAATAGTCGGCACTCATCGGTCCGACGGAGAGCGACACTTCGGCGAAACGAGCGGCACCCAAATCGCATATTTTCGCCTCCATCAATGACGTCACGACGACATTGGTGGAACGAATGTCGCCGTGCAAAACGCCGCCTCGACCGCCGAGTCGATGAAGATAGGCGATTCCGGCTGTCATTCCCAATGCCAAGTCGATTTGCTCTCGCAACGAAAGAGGCCATTTCGAACGAAGAGCCGCTTCGATGACGTCAGAAAGCGAGCCTTCGAGAAGCTCCGTGATGATGCGAAGTGGAACGCCGTTTTCCGTCGTTACGCCGCATAGAGAGACGATGTTGGGATGACGAGCTCGCGTGCAGACGGCGATTTCTTGTTGAAAGAGACGAAGATAGCGTTCGGTGTTCAGCAGTTCGTAGAACATTTTGACGGCGACGGCACATCCGCGCCAGTAGCCCACTTTCACTTCTAATATAGGAAACAATTCTAGCTACTTATACTCGTCTTATTTTTCCTATTTTTACCTGCGAATGATCCGCCTCCGAGCTTGATTTCTGTCATTGTGACGTCGGCGATCGGAATTTGGAGGAGATTCTCTTGTTCTTTTGCTTTTGCCAACTGTTGGTCTTTCTCCGCTTTCGCTGCAGCGACGATTCGTAATTCTGCTACCGTCTCGTCGTAACGCTCTCTCAGATTTTCTAAAAAAAAAGACGATGAAAAAGCTTGGTGCAAAGATACGCTATATAGGTCATACCGTGGTCAAGTCTTAGAGCCTCAATCTGGTCATCTTTCTCTTTCAGTTGCGCTCCTAGAATTCATTAGACAGAAACGACGTTAAAAGCTCGAGTATTTCAAAACTGTAAAATGTATATTTTGTACTATGATTTTGTTGAACGGAATGGATATCTTTTCTTGAATTCTCGATCTGAACGTCTTTCTCTTTCAATTGCGCTTCTAGAATTCCTTAATTGAACAGACACAACGTTAAAGCTCAAGTATTTCAAACAAAGATGTAAAATGCTTTTATACTATGATTGAGTCGAAAAGTATCGATTTCTTTTCTCGAATTCTCGATCTGAACGTCTTTCTCTTTAGCAGCAGCTCTCAATTGTGCTTTGTGAATATGAAACGTTGAGTACGACCCACAAACAGAGAACTGCATGCCTACCAAGTTCGCGATCGTTAGCATCAAGTGCCTTCTTCTTCTCTTCTTCTGCCTCGCTTCGCAGGTTTGCTATTATAAACAAGTCAGTCCTCCCAAAACAGGATCAGTCATTGTTAACCGTTAAGTGCCTCGAGGTCTGCTTCTTTTTCTTTAGCCCTATCCTCCGAGCGTGCCAATTCTTCTTCTTTTCTAGACAATGCCTGAGTTGTTTCATCCAAGCGTTGGCGAAGTTTGTTTTCCTACAGCACTGTTATACAGAAAAAGATCTTAATTAAAACTTTGGGAACGCTTTACTTGAGAAGAAACGCTAGAGCGATCTTCTGATTCGGAGCTTCTTGTAAAAGAAGAGCCTCGTTTGAGCCGATCGATTTCCTGTTGCATCTCCTCTCTTTCCTATAACCAAACGCTTTTCAAACATGAACAAGTTCGTCTCATGATAGCATTCCTGAGGAGATGCCCAGTTCAATGGATCTTCCGAAACTTGAACAACATTAATCTGATAATTTTAATATTAATCCAATTAATTCACAATCATAAACTCAATTGACCTCTTTTAGACATTGAATAGCTTCTTCGCTTTCACTCGCCGCCGCTTCTTGCAAGAATCGGCGAGTTTCCTAAATTAATAAGTAATCTCACATAAACTTGATTTTCATTTTGATTTACAGACGACAGTTGCGTGGCTTTGATTCCCGCCTTTACAAAGCGATGAAATAGATCGAGTCGTCCTCCCATGATCGCCACATCAAGAACGCATTCTCCTTTATTCGTTTTTGCATACATGTTGCAGCCTTCTTTCAATAGCAAATCAATGACGTTGTCACTGTCAAATTCAATGGCAGTCACAAGAGGAGTGCAGCCCCACTACAAACAAATCCTTTACAAATAGAATAACAACAGATTCCATACCTCATCGTGAACTTCAATATCGGCGCCGTTGGAAAATAATAAGCTGACTATTCTGTCATCATCACTTTGCGCTGCCAAGTGAAGAACCGAATTTACATCCTAATTTAAAATGTCAATTAGATAATTCATATTTGAGATGAACAAGTTGAAGAACCTGGTCACTGAACTTTGAAAGTAACCATTCTGCTGTTTCGCGATGTTTTGCAATGCAGGCCAATGCCAATGCGCCGTGACCTTCCTATTGTGAAATACGAGTGTTACATTGACAAATCAAATAAAAAGTCATGTTCTTGCATGATCAATGGCGTGACGATTGCAATCCTTGCTTAAAAGGAAATCAGCAAATTCATTGTGCCCGTAATGAACGGCGTGAAGAAAGGGCGTTCTCCCCCACTACAAAGTTCACATGGTAATAATGCTAATATTTATATAAAACTAACCTTGTCTTGGGCCTCAACATTGGCGCCTCTTTCAATTAAAACTTCAGCAACTTCCTTTTCGTTATATTTTGCCGCCCAATGAAGTGACGTACGACCAAACTAAATCAAAGATATTGACACAGCTGCACATTAGAAATTATCTACTCCATACATAGTCCGTTTCAAATAGGGAAAATTCCATTTCAAGAAGTTTCTTCACCATTTCAACTCGTCCGTAACCGCTAGCCATTCCCAACACGCCTCGACCTCGCTGTAAAAATCACAACAATAAAAAAACAAAAAAAGTTTCATGTTAGAGAAATAATTTCCTTATTCTTTGCTTGAACGTCGCATCCTTTTGATATTAACATATCCAGCAAATTGACATTGCCACTCACCGCAGAACATAAAATTGGTGTGCGTCCCTCCTACAACGTCAGAGAAAAACACATTAAACTGCTAAAAAACTTTACAAAATGAATGGCACCTCGTCTTCAACTTCAAGATTGGCGCCATTTCTAATAAGAAATTCAGCTAGCTCAAGATGCCCATGTCTACATGCCAAGTGTAAGGAACTGTAACCAAACTAAATATCAATCAATCAATCAATCAATCAATCAAGACACTAATAATTTCTTTGACTACCAACCACTTGAGCTTCATTGACATCCAATCCAAGTTGAATTAATTTCTCCGCCAGTTTGACGTTTCCTCTCCAACTTGCCAATGCCAAGGCTCCGTCACCTCGCTACACACAAATGATTACTATGAAAAAAAATCAAACCATTTACTTTTGTCTTAGCATAAATATTGCATCCTTTTGATATCAATAGATCTGCCACGCCTACGCATTCACAATCGCAAGCCACAAGAAAAGGCGTGTGTCCAAACTATATAAAAACGTAAACAATTCAATCAACAAATAAATATAAAAACCACGACTACCTTGCTCTCAATTTCAAGTTTGGCGCCATTTTGAATAAGAAATTCTGCTAGTTCAAGATGCCCTTTGTCACATGTCCAGTGCAAGGAAGTGTAGCCATCCTAAATTAATTCATGTAGTGCTACAGACACTCATTCAGTGATCTCCCACCTGGTGAGCTTCATTGACATCCAATCCAAGTTG
Organism: Oscarella lobularis; assembly: GCF_947507565.1. Classification (NCBI taxonomy): domain Eukaryota; kingdom Metazoa; phylum Porifera; class Homoscleromorpha; order Homosclerophorida; family Oscarellidae; genus Oscarella; species Oscarella lobularis. Next base: position 1,711,838 of record NC_089186.1, read on the forward strand.
AATTAATTTCTCAGCAAGTTTCACGTTTCCATTCAAACTTGCCAATGCCAAGGCTCCATCACCTAGCTACACAAATGTTGACCATGAAACAAAAATCAAATCAGTTACTTTATCCTTGGCATAAATATTGCATCCTTTCGATATCAATAGATCAACCACGCCTACGCGTTGACAAATACAAGCCAACAGAAAAGGCGTTTGTCGAAGCTAAACAATAAAAACACAATATGTAATCGTCCCATTGAACTCAACTTAGATTCAAGAACTTTATTTTCAGCTTCAATATTAGCTCCATTCTCAATTAGAGATGTTGCAATTGCAACATGGTCACCAAGATTACATGCGGAATGCAATGATATAGAATCATACTAAATCACACAAATAAATTATTAGTAAAAACAATGATGAGAATTCTACTTGATGAGTTTCGTTGACAGACAATCCCATTTCAATCAGTTTCTTCACCATTTCAAGATGACCCCCTAAACACGCCAATGCCAGAGCTCCATCGCCATTCTGCCAAGAGTAAGTGAGTCACACTAACAACTGTGGAAATGCAACAACACTCACGTCATTCTTTGCTTCAATGTTGCAACCTCTCTCAACAAATAAATCCACGCCTTTTACAAATCCTTTGTTTGCAGCATAAAGAAAACCCATGTTTCCGGCCTATCAGAAAACAATTTTCGATTACTTTCAAAGAGTGCCACGATACCTTGTCAACTCGACTTTCAATGTCCCATCCCATTGAAAGAAAATATTTTAGGATCTTCAAATACTTTTTCCAAATAGCGAGAGCAATTGCATAGGAGCCATTCTAAAACAAACAGAATAGTCGATTAACTGCAGAAACGAGAGTGATGGGAATGCCTCTCTTTCGCAAAAAAGTAGCTACTTCTGCACACTCACGTGATTGTCGCGACGACGAAAAACATACCTCATTCACGATAGTTTTCCATTTTATCGGCTCTTTCGACACATAACCGCGAACCTTTGCCATGTTCCCGTTTGTGACAGCAGCAAGAAAGCCTACAGCAACAGTCTAAAAATAGACTACACAAAACTATGAAATACCTTTAGGATTCATCGTTTGAGCGTCCTTAGAAGAAGCTGAAGCACTTGATCAGCGAACGAAATGGCTCTCCCAACGTCGCGCATGCGCTGTTTAGTAAGTTCTCGGTGCGATGACGGAACGATACAGCTTCAGCCTCACGACCTTCAGGCACGTTACTCCTAGTCGATAAACGATCTTCAAACGCAAACACTGTGCTCTACTGCAGCCCAATGGGAAAACTCGTCCAGATCGAGTACGCACTCGCAGCCGTCGCCGCTGGTAGTCCTTCCGTGGGCATAAAAGGTACAAAACAAGTCGATCAAGAACGTACGTCTATACGTAAAGTTCAGCGTCGAACGGAGTTGTAATAGCGGGATAGAAAAAACAACGATCGGCTCTTTATGACGTCGAAAGCATCAAAAAAGTAGCCCCGCCTCTTTTATGTGAGAGTTTTTCAGAGACAACGTCTCCTTTAGGTCGAAATGATAGCCAATCACGCGGGAATGATTTGCAGTGGATTGGCCCCGGATTATCGGTTAATTAAAATATATTTGTTGGTATAATTTCGTTAAATTTTGATTTTATAAGGCTTCTCGTCAAAAAGGCGCGTAAATTAGCTCAAGAGTAATACCTGATATATCAAGAGCCAATTCCCACGACGAGATTGGTTCAGCAGTTCGTAGAACATTTTGACGGCGACGGCACATCCGCGCCAGTAGCCCACTTTCACTTCTAAATAGGAACAACTCTAGCTAAACGTAGCAACCATTAAAAAAACACAAATATAAAATGTATCGGAGTGATTGCGGACATAAAAACCAAGCTAAGCAGATTAGTTAAAATAAGATTGCACAGAGCGACGTTGCGACAAATGCGGGAAGACCAAACTCACCCGACTCTCACCATACAACCTTCCTTCCACATTTCTCTTCGGATAACACTCGTCGTATTCGTCCGATTGCTGGACGCCTTCCAATACAGCCAAGCATTCATCTGCACGCGGCCTCGCGCTCGAATCGACGCTAATCATTCGACGACACATCTTCTTCACCGCCGAATGACCGACGTTGGAAGCCTGCTCGAATCGATGACTGGCGACCGGCTGTTCCCCAGTCATCAATTCAACGAGAGTCACTCCGAGACTACAAACGTCGGCCATCTTCGTATTCCGCTCACCGCCACCCGACCCACGACGACGCGTATCCGGATTTCGCTCCGGAGCCAAATACTCAGGACTCAACGGTCCGGCGGAGAGCGACACTTCGGCGAAACGAGCGGCGCCCAAATCGCATAGTTTCGCCTCCATCGACGACGTGACGACGACGTTGGAAGAGCGAATGTCGCCGTGCAAAACGCCGTCGGGACCGAGTCCGTGGAGATACGTGATTCCCGCTGTTATCCCCAAGCCGAGATCGATTTGCTCGCGTAACGAAAGAGGCCATTTGGAACGACGTGCTGCTCTGATGACGTCAGAAAGCGAGCCTTCGAGAAGCTCGGTGACAATTCGAAGTGGAACGCCGTTCTCCGTCGTTACGCCGCATAGGGAGACGATGTTGGGATGACGAGCTCGACTGCAGACGGCAATTTCTTGTCGAAAGAGACGAAGATAGTATTCGGTATCGAGGAAGTCGAAGAAGATCTTGACAGCGACGGAGCATCCGCGCCAGTAGCCAACTCTCACTTCTAAATACAATTCTAATTAATATTATTTATTTATTTATTTATTTATTTATTGGCACCCCCGTAAGCTCCTCCTCCGAGCTTAATATCCGTCATTCTGACGTCTTCGACGGGAATTTGGAGAAGATCTTCCTGTTGTTTTGCCTTTTCCAGCTGCTTCTCTTTCTCCGCTTTCTCTTCGGTGACGGCTCTCAGTTCGGCTACCGTCTCCTCGTGACGATCAGATAAATTTGCTACAAAAATACAATTGCGCGTAAATAAACATCATCATAGAAAAATCGCTGTGCTTGGCTACCGTGATCGAGTCTGAGAGCATCGATTTCTTTTCTCGCGTCGTCGATCTGGACGTCTTTCTCTTGAGAAGCGGCTCTCAATTGTGCTTCATTCGGAAGATTCAGACAAAATGTAGGGTAGATGCGATTTGGAGGTGCGTACCAAGTTCGCGATCTTTAGCGTCAAGCGCCCTCTGCTTCCCTTCCTCTGCCTCGCTTCGCAGTTTTGCTATTATCAACAAGACAGTCGTCCTAATACAGGATCACTAAAAGCTCATACTAACCGTAGTCGGCTTCTTTTTCTTTAGCCCTATTCTCCAAGCGCGAAAACTCTTCTTCTTTTCTAGACAACGCCAGAGTTGTTTCCTCCAAGCGTTGGCGAAGTTCGTTTTCCTACAAAACTGTTTTACAGAAACAGTCCTTCGAAACTTGGGAACGCTTTACTCGAGAAGAAACGCTAGAGCGATCTTCTGATTCGGAGCTTCTAGGAAAAGAAGAGCCCCGTTTGAGCCGACTGATTTCCTGCTGCATTTCCTCTCTTTCCTATAACCAAACGCTTTTCAAACATGAACTGGTTCTTCTCATGATAGCATTCCTGAGGAGACGCCCAGTTCAATGGATCTTCCGACACTTGAACAACATTAATCTGATAATTAGAACATTAATCCAATTAATTCACAATCATAAACTCAATTGACCTCTTTTAGATATTGAATAGCATCTTCGCTTTCACTTGCCGCCGCTTCTTGCAAGAATCGGCGAGTTTCCTAAATTAATAAGTAATCTCACATATACTTGATTTTCACTTTGATTTACAGACGACAGTTGCGTGGATTTGATTCCCGCTTTTACAAAACGATGAAATAGATCGAGTCGTCCTCCCATGATCGCCACATCAAGAACGCATTCTCCTTTCTTTGTTTTCGCATACATGTTGCAGCCTTCTTTTAATAGAAAATCAATGACGTTGTCACTGTCAAATTCAATGGCAGTCACAAGAGGAGTGCAGCCCCACTACAAACAAATCATTTACAAATAAAATAACAATAGACGCCATACCTCATCTTGAACTTCAATATCGGCGCCGTTGGAAATTAATAAACTGACTATTCTGTTGTCATCACTTTGCACTGCCAAGTGAAGAACCGAATTTACATCCTAATTTAAATTGTCAATTAGATAATTCATATTTGAGATGAACAAGTTGAAGAACCTGGTCATTGAACTTTGAAAGTAACCATTCCGCTGTGTCGTGATGTTTCTCAATACAGGCCAATGCCAATGCGCCGTGACCTTCCTATTGTGAAATGTAAGTGTTACATTGACAAATTAAAAAGTCATATTCTTGCATGATCAATGGCGTGACGATTGCAACCCTTTCTCAGAAGCAAATTAGCGAATTCATTCTGCCCGTAACGAACGGCGTGAAGAAAGGGCGTTCTCCCCCACTATAAAAATCACACCGTAATAATGCGAACATTTACATAAAACCAACCTTGTCTTTGGCCTCAACATTGGCGCCTCTTTCAATTAAAACTTCAGCAACTTCCTTCTTGTTATACTTCGCCGCCCAATGAAGTGACGTATATCCCAACTGAATCAAAGATATTGATACAGCTGCACATAAGAAAATATCTACTCAATACGTAGTCCGTTTCAAATAGCGAAAATCCCTTTTCAAGAAGTTTCTTTGTCATTTTAACTCGGCCATTAGCACTAGCTGATCCCAACACGCCTCGACCCCACTGTAAGAATCACACAGTAAAAAACAAAAACTTTCATGTTAGAGAAATAATTTCCTTATTCTTTACTTGAACGTCACATCCTTTTGATATTAACATATTCAGCAAATTGACATTTTCACTCGCCGCAGAACATAAAATTGGTGTGTTTCCATTCTACAACAAAAACATAACAAAACAGTAGAAAGAACCGCTAAACAAACTTTGAAAAGATGAATTAAAACACAGAAGATACCTCGTCTTCAGCTTCAAGATTGGCGCCATTTTCAATAAGAAATTCTGATAGTTCAAGATGCCCGTTTTGAGCTGCCCAGTGTAAGGATGTTTTGCAAAACTTGAACAATAAATCAAGTACTGCAAATACTTATTAATAAGCAACTACACCAACCACTTGAGCTTCATTGACATCCAATCCAAGTCGAATTAATTTCTCAGCAAGTTTGACATTTCCCTTCGAACTTGCTATTGCCAAGGCTCCGTCACCTCGCTACACACAAACAATTACTATGAAACAAAAATCAAACCATTTACTTTTCTCTTGGCATAAATATTGCATCCCTTTGATATCAATAGATCTGCCACGCCCTCGCGCTCACAACTGCAAGCCACAAGAAAAGGCGATCCAAACTATACGAAAACGTAAACAATTTCAATAAACAAATGAATACAAAAACCACGACTACCTTGCTCTCAATTTCAAGTTTGGCGCCATTTTGAATAAGAAAATCTGCTAGTTCAAGATGCCCTTTGGCACATGCCAAGTGCAAGGAAGTGTAGCCACCCTAAATTAATTAATTTAATGCTACAGACACTCATTCAGTGATCACCCACGCGTTGAGCTTCATTGACATCCAATCCAAGTTGAATTAATTTCTCAGCAAGTTCCACGTTTCCATTCAAACTTGCCAATGCCAAGGCTCCATCACCGTCCTACACAAATGCTGACCATGAAAGAGAAATCAAATCACTTACTTTATCCTTGGCATAAATATTGCATCCTTTTGATATCAATAGGTCAACCACGCCCACGCGTTGACAATAACAAGCCAAAAGAAAAGGCGTTTGTCCAAACTAAACAATGAAAACACAAGTATGTAATCGTCCTACTGAATTTAACTTAGATTCAACAACTATATTTTCAGCTTCAATATTAGCTCCATTCTCAATTAGATATGTTGCAATTGCAACATGGTCACCACAATCACATGCGCAATGCAACGATATATAATCATTCTAAATCACACAAATAAATTATTAGTAGAAACAATGATGAGAAATCTACTTCATGAGTTTCGTTGACAGACAATCCCATTCCAATCACTTTCTTCACAATTTCAAGATCACCCCCTAAACACGCACATGCGAGAGCTCCATTGCCAAGCTGCCAAGAGTAAGTGAGTCACACTAACAACTGTGGAAATGCAACAACACTCACGTCGTTCTTTGCTTCAATGTTGCAACCTCTCTCGACAAATAAATCAACGCCTTTTACAAATCCTTGTAAAGCAGCATAAAGAAAACCCGTGCTTCCGGTCTATCAGAAAACAATTTTCGATTATTTCCAAAGAGTGCCACGATACCTTGGTAACTCGACTTTCAATGTCCCATCCCATTGAAAGAAAATATTCTAATATCTCCAAATACTTTTTCCAAATAGCGAGAGCAATTGCATAGGTGCCATTCTAAAACAAACAGAATCGTCGATTAACTGCAGAAAAGGAGAGTGATGGGAATGCCTCTCTTTCGCAAAAAAGTAGCTAGATCTACTTCTGCACACTCACGTGATTGTCGCGACGACGAAAAACATACCTCATTCGCAATAGTTTTCCATTTTATCGGCTCTTTCGACACATAATCGCGAACCTTTGCCATGTTCCCGTTTCTGACAGCAGCAAGAAAGTCTAAGAACAGTCTAAAGATAAATTACACAAAACGTGATATGAAATACCTTCAGAATTCATCGTCTGAGCCTCGGAGCTTCCCTTAGAAAAGAACTGCCGAACTTTATCCATTTCTCTTCCAGCGAACGAAATATGGAATTCTCTCAGCAACGTCGCGCATGCGCTGTTTAGTAAGTTCTCGGTGCGATGACGGAACGATACAGCTTCAGCCTCACGACCTTCAGGCACGTTACTCCTAGTCGATAAACGATCTTCAAACGCAAACGCTGTGCTCTACTGCAGCCCAACGGGAAAACTCGTCCAGATCGAGTACGCACTCGCAGCCGTCGCCGCTGGTAGTCCTTCCGTGGGCATAAAAGGTACAAAACAAGTCGCTCAAGAACGTACTTCTATACGTAAAGTTCAGCGTCGAACGGAATTGTAATAGCGGGAGAGAAAAAACAACGATCGGCTCTTTATGACGTCGAAAGCATCAAAAAAGTAGCCCCGCCCCTTTTATATAAGAGTTTTGCAGAGACAACGTCTCCTTTAGGTCGAAATGATAGCTAATCACGCGGGAATGATTTGCAGTGGATTGGCCCCGGATTATCGGTTAATTAAAATATATTTGTTTGTATAGTTCTGTTAAATTTTGATTTTATAAGGCTTCTTGTCAAAAAGGCGCGTAAATTAGCTCAAGAGTATTACCTGATATATCAAGAGCCAATTCCCACGACGAGATTGGTTCAAAAAATTGCCAACGTCATGCAGGAATTCACCCAATCAGGGTACACTCAGAAAAGAAAAGACACGATTATTAATAAAATAAATAAAATACTACTTTGTATAGTGGTGTCAGACCTTTTGGAGTTTCCGTTCTCATCGCTGGTTGGGACGACGGGAAACCCCATTTGTTTCAGTGCGATCCTTCAGTATGTATCATCACATTAGGCCCAAAGGAATTCGATTCATGTTCTAAAACAGGGGTCATACTTCGCTTGGAAGGCGACGGCTCTGGGTAAGAATCACATAAACGGGAAGACGTTCTTGGAGAAGCGCTACAGCGACGATTTGGAGCTGGAAGACGCCGTGCACACGGCCATTCTTACACTCAAAGTCAGAATTCAGTTCGAGTAACCTAGCAACGAAAACTCGATGCTTCTTAGGAAAGTTTTGAGGGGCAGATGAACGAGAGTAGCATCGAAATTGGCGTGTGCGACGCGGGGGGATTCAAGCGGCTGTCCACAGCCGAAGTGAAGGATTATTTAGCGGCGATTTAGAGAGATATCGTAGTGCGTGATGATGGGAAATAAAAGCCAAAGGCAATACGTCCTAAAAGATGCCCTCCTGTACTAGTAGTCGTTTCTTAACCCGATTACACGCTTTAAACCTCTACTATATTCATTGGTGTACATGAGACTGTCAATCGGCTATAAAATGTATGGATAATTTCACTGGTATTCATGCTGGTTACAAAAATGGTGGTTCGTAGAAACGAGTCGTTCTTCCCTCGAGCGAGTACTTACGTTTGATTCAGTCTTCCCTCGGTCCGTATCGGATCGCTTCGCGCGTCGCCAGCTCGTCTAGCGTGTCGCGTCGTTCGTCGAGGCCCCGCGCGGGGGGCCCCCCTTCGAGATCTTCGTCGTCCGCGTACGCCGTCTCGCCGCTGACGACCGAATCGATGTCTTTCGTCGAGAGAAGCGTCTGAACGAATAGCTGCACGGCGAGATCGGAGAGAAAGACGGTTTGAGCGAGAAGCCTAGAGGGATGAATGAAAATAGAGGCGTGGCTCTTCTTCCCTCTCACTCTTGCAGAAATCTTTCTAGACCCCCTCGACGCTCTTCGATGAAATTAACTTCGAATCGGCCAAAAATGGCTTTAGGTGGCAGCGTCGGCACGTCGTCCGAATCGCGACGGCCCGTCGTCGCGAGCCGATCGCGAAGCCACGCGAATTCCGAATAACGCCGTCGCACGGACGATTCCTTGCGATGAAACGCTATATCGGACGTCTAAAAATAAAGAAAAAAAGCTTTGTAAGCGAGTCCCGGCCCCCCATTGTGAGCTGGAACAAGAAATTCCACGCCCACTCAAAGAGGCTTTCACCTTGATTACGATGCAGTAATCAGTATAGAGCGGTTTCTGACCGTCGCGATGAGTCCTCGGCTCTACTACGGAGACCGAAGTGACCTAAGAAGCGAATAGAATCCCAAGAGGAAGTAAAAATCGTTTCGTTTTCTGCCTTTTTCACTAGTGAGGTGTCGCCCGCTACGCCGAGCTCTCCCATAGCGATATCTGTGCGCGTATCGAGTTCTAGCGACTGGGCAACCTGGTTCGACCTGCGAAGCGGCGTTCTTTTCAAGAGAGCGGGCTCAGATTAGAAAATGCGAGGGCGAGACCGAATTGACGTCATTAATCGGCACGTTCACGTGCAAAACGAAAACGATCACGTGCACAGGGAAAGACACACTTTACTTCTAATTCCATCTACAGATAAAATCCGGTTCGTACACCTTTTCTTCATAGAGTTACGTAGCCGGAAGCTCGGGAAGGCCGAATTCGTCCACTTTGACGCCACCCTTTAGAAAGAGACACCATAACATATAAATTAATAATTAATTTATGTATTGTTTTGATGACGTACTTCAGTTCGAGACGCGGCCGCTTCGCCAGGCAATCCCTCAGGCGCAGACGGCGCACTGACAGCATCCAAATAGGAGGCGTCTTCATCCAAAGCCAATTCATCACCCAAGGCATCCAACTCTGCATAAGGGACCCCTCTTAATTATTTAATTATTTATTTTCTCTGGTATACCTGCTTCCAGATCGTCTTCATCCACTTCCGGCATCCCGTACGCGCGTCCGAGCGTCTCCTGTATCTCATTCGCGTCCTCCATCATATCCTCCAAGTCGTCTTGAACGTTTTCGATTTCGGACAGATTCACTTTCTTCATCTCCTTCTTCATCGACTTGACGCCCATTTTCATCGCGTCGACCGTCGTCTTCGTGTCCTTGACCGTCTGTATGGCGTAGTTCGCCTGTTCCATGTTGAACGATTGCTGAGCCATGTTCTCTCGCTGTTGCTCGTAACTTCGCGAGAAAATAATTTATTTAATTATTGATTTATTGATTTTTTTCCCCCTACTGTTTTTTCTGCTTTAGGACGCGCATAGCTCGTTGTTTTACCATGTTCTATATATGTGTGAGGAGAAGATGAGCTGTCGTGCCACGCCCATATTTTGGTTTTCTGACCTTCGACGGTCCATCGCGCATCTTTTTCATCTGGTCTTTGTATTTTATGAGCTCGGCGTCCAGTTTGGCGATTTTCTTGTCGACCGAGTCGACACGGCTGTCGACCTAGGGCGAGATATGCGATACAGAGACTCCTTCGATAGAACGAGTCGATTAGACCTTCGAAACGGCATCTGTAAGGCTCGGAGGCGGCTCCTTGGGCTTCGATCGACCGAAGAGACGATTCATAGCCGAGAAAAAGTCACAAGATAGTCGAATGACGTCACCTGAACGCTGCACGTTCACCACCCGTATACGCTAGGTCATTCCGGTCACGGGATCGATGTCTTTCTTTTGCCAACGCGATTCGTACGCTCGAAAACTCGATGCACAAGTCGTCGCGTGCACGAGAGCAAAATCGGAAGATGGAAAGCGCGACGGATTCGAGGTGGAATTGAGCGACACGGTCTTATTTCCTGAAGGCGGCGGCCAGGTTCGTCAAAAACTCACTTTCGTCTAGTAAAATGTGTATAAATAGCCCGATGATCGCGGAACGATCAGCGGCGTGGCCGTAGAACGCGTCGTTCGACGAGGAGGATCGGCCATTCATTTTGTGACCACGCCTCTCGACGTTGGCTCCACAGTTCAATTGGAAATCGATTGGACGAGACGATTTGATCACATGCAGCAGCATACGGGACAGCATCTAATAACGGCAATTGCAGATGCAAAATTTGGAAGCAAGACAGTCTCATGGTAACTGACTTTATTATTATTATTGATGGTTCTTTCTTTTTTTAATTAATACTTTTTTCTCAGGTGTCTTGGTCCGCGGAAGTCGTTTCTCGAATTGGATTGCGACAAATTGAGTCAGAAGCAGATCAATGAGCTGGAAGTTGATGCCAATCAGGCGATACGAAACCAAGTTTCAGTGAATCTTAAGATTTTCGAAGCTGGCTCATCAGAACTAGAAGATGTATATCTAGAATACAATACGTGTATTAAAAATATTGACTCTAATAAAGGTCAGATCTCGCGGATTGCCTGATGATCACGTGGGACCCGTTAGAATAATTGAAATTGAAGGTAGACAAACAATAAATAAAGAATTTAGTCACGATTTTCCTAGGTATTGATTCTAATATGTGCTGTGGAACTCACGTTTCCAACCTTGGTCATCTTCAGGTACACAGACTAGGATACAGTTATATCAAGACTCCAAGTCTTCTAGGCTATTAAACTTTTATATGCTGAATCAAAACGTGGTCACACTCTTCTCTACTATCTATCTGGCCAGAGAGTCTTGGATTATCTTCACAAGGCTGTTGATACGGAAAGAAAAATGACTAAGCTCTTGAGGTAACTGGGGCTCCTTTAGTTCACACTATCTCTCAACAGCCTTGTATATATAGCTGTGGACCGGAAAATCATGTAGGGGCAGCTGAAAAAGTATTATCAACGCAGAAGTCTTCAGCTAAGGTACAGTAAGAAAGATCCGTGTATTTACTGGATGTGGCATTTTTTTAATTAAGACGATTCGTCTTCAACTACGCGAAATTGCTGAACTTTTAGCCTACAAATACCTTCATGCTGAAGAGAAAGAAACCATTGTTTGTGTTCACCGAGATGACGGTGACATTGAGTTCATGAATGTCCTAGCTGGCGAATTAGTTCCCCACGTAAATTCTATACTGGTTCTTGTAGCTTGATTAATTAATAGCCTGAGCTTTCATTTCATGTAGGGAATTCTTTGTCTTATATCAGTGGGACCCGAGAAAGGAGCCGGGCAGTTTCTATTGGCTGGTCCAGATGCCTTGGTTGCATCTCTTGGACCAAAGTAAGAAACGTAGTATACACATACACCCCATGTACAGTATATGTACAGTAATACAGAAATAAAGTAGTAGATGCCTCATACCTAAATTGAATCTACTCTAAAAACTCGTGGGGTGATCCATCGTGCCTGTAGAGTTGCTGAATGTTTGCAAGGAAAGGGGGGCGGTAGAAAAGGACGGTTTCAGGGAAAGGCGACGAAATTGAGCGAAAGAAAAAAAGCGGAAGACCTTATTCGCGCCGAGGTGTCAAAAAATTAATTTCTGACTCTTTGTGATCGCGTCTTGCTTATATTGTTCCTAATACACGAACTTTCGGTACCTTTTCGCGGTATTCCTTTGCGCAGAGCGCTTACGAGCACGTGTCTCGTTAGCGTACGCTGTTCGGATCGCGATGTCGACGAATTTCTTGACTCCACGAGCCAACATCGACGTCGGCGACGCCGTGATTGTCTACCAGAGCCGAACGAGCGTCCAGGCAATCAAAATCGAGCGCGGACAGCACGTGCAAACGCGCTTCGGCTACTTTCCGCACAACGACATGATCGGCCAGCCCTACGGCACGAAAATGGTCTCGCGAACGAAGAAGAAAGGCTGGATCTATCTCCTCTACCCGACGCCGGAGCTCTGGACGCAAGCCCTGCCTCATCGAACGCAAATTCTCTACACAGCCGACATAAGTCTAATCGTGTTTATGTTGGACGTCCGTCCCGGATCTATCGTCATCGAATCCGGAACCGGAAGCGGATCGCTCTCCCATTCAATCGCTCGCACGCTAGCGCCGACCGGTCATCTTCATACATTCGAGTTCCACCCGGAGCGCTGCGAGAGCGCCAAGTTAGAATTCGAAGCGCACGGTTTTAGTCCCGAATGCATTAGCATAGAATGTCGCGACGTTTGCCGAGACGGATTCGGCTTGGCGAACGTCGCCGACGCCGTTTTTCTCGATCTACCGCGTCCTCACGAGGCGATCGCGAGCGCGCGAGTCGCTCTGAAGACGATCGGTAGCAAAATCGCGTCGTTTAGTCCGTGCATCGAGCAGGTTCAACTCACGTGCGCAGAACTGCGCAAAAACGGCTTTGTCGAAATTGAAACGGTCGAGTGTCTATGGCGAACGTTCGAAGTTAAGGACGTCGAGCTCGAAAAGGCGCCTATCGGTACAGAAAAGGAAGAAACGTGTTCAATAACGACCGCGACTCCGCACACCACACAACACGGACATACAGGATATATAACTTTTGCGTCTCTTTATCCGTACGTAGTAGTAGCCCCTCCTTAGCCTCTTGAGTACCTTGCTTTTTTAATTAATATGATGATGATTGATCTATTGAATTGATTAGCTAAGGGGTTGGGCTTCTCACTACGTACTGTAGTCATTATGCCTTTTCAATTAATTTATTAATCTTCTTTCTTGCAACTACATATCGTCACCGTACTATACGTTTATACCTCACTTCGAACAAATGTAAAAAAAGTAGAGATAGCAGACCAGAAAAAGAGCCGACAAATGTACAATAATACCCCACACCCAGCTACACTAAACCACTACTATAATCAATGCAATCCAACAAAAGCCTCGAGTCTACGCGGCACGACGCCCTTATAGTCGATATGATGCCTCATAACGCACTGGGCGGCGAGCGTGCTCAACGTCAACCGCGCCACGCCGCCCGCCTGCAACTCCATCACAATCGCGTCCGCCTCCTTGCCGCCGCTCTCGCGTGCGTACTCCAACGCCGTCTTCCCCTCGGCGTCGCGCACGTGCATATAGACGCCCGAGTCGACGAGCGCTCGACACAGAACGAGACTCGTCTCGCACGTCGGCTTTCGACAGGCGACGTGAAGCGCCGTCTGTCGACGCGCATTCAAGACGTTCGCCGGCATCCCGATGCGCGTTAGATACGTCGTCGTATTCACGGAGGGAAATCGGTGCGGCGGATAGGGGCCGGATTCCGTCGTTTTCGGGTCGCATGACAGGTGTAGAGCCGTTTCGCTTTCCTGTCCGACGAGACGGAGTTTCGCTTCGAGTTTGAGCATTCGTCCGATGAGATGACGACGCGACGGGCAGTCTTCGTCGTAGGCGTTCGGTCCGTCGACGGCGGGCGTCATGTCGAGCCAGACGCCGAGGAAGGAGAGACAGAGGCGGCGCATGTGAGCGAAGTCGATTCGCGAGTCGAGGCACTGTTCGACGTCGTCGAGCGCCCAGGCGAGAAAGGGAGCGATGTCCGGTTTGAAGCTGTCGTAGACCATGTCAGAGAGGAGTTCGGCTTGGCTAATCACTTCGCTGACTGTGTCTAGAAGCACAGGAGAAGGCTATGTCAATAAAGGGAGACTAAGGACAGGAGGCATATGTGGACTACTACGTCAATAAAGGGAGACTAAGTTCTATATAAGAGATCCTTACCGAAGTTTGAGTAGGGAACTGTTGTGGAGTGGTGCTGGAGTTCTAGTGAGCGAAGCAGAAGAGCAAAGCTCGGTTCGTAATCGTGCTGATCGCAGTATACAGCAGCTCGGAATCTAGGAGAAAAAAACGGAGGTAATACCACTGGTATTTCAATTAGTTATAGGGGAGACCGACGCCTATCAAGTAGTACATCCCCTTACCAAGACACTAACCTAACTCAATGTACTCGTCCTTATTTCTTACCTGACAAAGTGCGACGTAAAGGGGTGTTTCGCTCCGATAACTCGCTCCCTCACTACCAAAGCCAGCAGCGCCATTTTCTTATGATCGGCGGCGAGCATGATCATCTCATCCATGTTGCTCGGCATCGAGACTCCCATATAAGACGGATGATCGGGATACTCCGGCACGGGAACGCCGTGTTGAATGCGAAGCGCTAGCGCGTCTTTCCAACACTGCAACGCCGTGTTGTAGTCGTCCTGATTGTCGATCAGCGTCGCGCCGAACAACTCCAACCCGTCGATGTGATCCCGTACGTCGCAGCCGGGAAGCGCGACGAGATAGTCGAATATTTTCCGATGGCCGTAGATGGCCGCCATGAGAATCTCGCTCAGGCCGCTGATGTCGTGACCGCGTTTCGCGTTGTGTTTTACGAGATATTCGACGACGTTGAGATGGCCCATGGCGCAGGCGACGAGCAGCGGCGATTGCCCGTCGATGTTGCATATATCGATATTGGCACCGGCTTCAAGCAAGTGTTCAATCACCTATGATGATTAATTAAATATAGGGAGTTATGAGTCAGTGTACGGAAGATAGTCAGCTGCTAATGCGGAAGCACAGTCCCCACGGGCTTCCTCTCTTCCTAATGACGTCACTACACGTGTACTGTACTGAACTCTTTGAATAAGAAAGTGAAATGGACTGAAGGGCTTCTCCGGGCAAAGTGACAGTGTTCTATAGGGCAACTGCCTCCCGAGGATTGGTTGTTCCTGTATCTATCTATGGCACCCTTATTGACGCCCTCTTTCTATTGGGTCTAATTTCTCAGAGAAAATCCGCGCTGATTCTATTGGTTCCCGCTCAAAGCACCCATTTATATAAAGTCTCCTGTCAATGTGAAAGGCCCGTTCGCATTCTCTCATTGGCTCCCGCGCAAAACGATCTGATTCCCAATTGGTTCCCTTCAATATTATATGGGCTCCCATCTATCTTCCTATTGGCTCCCGCTACTTTCATTCACGGGGACCCATTTCATTCATTCCTTTTCCCTAATCGTCTCACCTTGATGTGCCCGTAGAACGCGGCTCCTCGAATGGGCGTCGAACTCGTCGCCGTCGCGTGATCGACCTTCACCTTCCGATCCAACAGCAGATCGACGATTTCGACGAAACCGCCGGCGGAGGCGACCCAAAGCGGCGTCGCGCCGCGCACCTCCTTTCCCTGCCGATACGACGGGACCGTTCCCGTCGACTCGAGATCGAGCAGACTCGAATCGCGTTCGAAATGATTGAGAAGAAATCGAACGATGTCGGTCGACGTGTAACGGCACGCCGTGATGAGCGGCGAGCACGTCGAATCGTTTAGATTGGCGCTGCACGGCTTGAGTAGGCTTCGAATGCGTTCGGGCGGCTCGACGTCGAAGACGCGTTCGAAGACGTCGAGCGCGTTGTCCTTGGCTGCTTCTGTTAGGTCCCACATTAGGGAGCCGATAGTCGTCGTCATTTCGTACAGTGAAGTCCGCTTTTTCTTTCTCGCGAGCGTTTCTTCCTTCCTTGGCAACAGGGGCCGTTCTCTCGATGCGTCGTTCGCTTGTGCGGCGGTAACGGGGACTGGAGACTGGTTTGGGCCAAGCTGATGCAAGTTAGGCGAACTGGTCAAACCTGCAGACGCTCGTTGACGTCATTGGCCTTTGTATACAACGGAACCTGGCTCGTAGCCAGTTTCTAGGTGTGGGGGAGGGGTCATTAGCATCTGGTGATATCACCGTCAAAATCCCCTCTTCTTTACCAGATCCCCTCTGCGTGTGTGCAGTAGACGTCGCGTTTGAATATTTCGCAGTTTGACGCAGTTTGTCCCATGTGACCATTTTCCCATCAAAATGACATCTGGAAGCAGACATCAGTCATTCGTTTGGCATGCATCTGGCATGCATGGCCGGCATGCATACGATAAATAACCAGCGTCGGGTATCTATGGTAACACGGAAAAATTCTTTTACTAGCGTGCGCAGTCGTGCGCAGTCGATTGCTACAAATCCTCTAGCATGCTTCGCTGCACTCCTAAACGAGCAATTATCGGCGTGCTCGGCTTGTCGGCGACATTGTACAGCATCTACACGATGACTCGACCTCGCACGAGCCCGTCGGAACCTCTCGCCGCGTCGCAATCCCAAGCTCGGCGCGACCGAGTCGAAATAACGTTTCGAAAACCGGAATCGATTCAGAAACGCGCAGACTCACTCGCCCAACCTCGCCAGTGTCGCCCAATCGAAGATCCCCTGCAAAAACTACCACCGGACGTACCCCACGCGTGCGTTAGCACCGCGAGGCATTTCTCATCGGCGGGATTTTGCAAGAAAGACGACGTAGACAGCGTCGCAGTGGACCTCGTAATTTTTATCCCGTCTCCAACGAAAAACTTCCGTCAACGCCATTTCGCGCGATCGCGTTGGCTTCGCGCCTCGTTCGGCTCGAAAACGAACAATTGGAAATATTTTTTCGTCGTGGGCGTGCCTCGCGGCGGCGAGAACGCCTTCGTCGAACAGCGCGCGCTAGACGTCGAAAAGTGTCACTACGCCGACGTCCTTCAAATTCCCGTCGAAGAGAACGAGTCGAATCGAACGGCGAAACTATTCGTCGCCTTTCGCTGGCTCGTCGCGTCGACGTATCGCAATTTCAAATTCGTTTTGAAAACGAACGAGAATAGCGTCGTGCATCCGGGACACGCGATTCGATGGCTGAACGAGGAGGCGGCGAACGACGGGAGGGAGCCCTTATATGGGGGTCGATGCGATTTTGATCTTCGTCCGAACAGAGATCCCAAAAGCGCGTCGAAAATTTCGACCGATCTTTTTCCTTTTGATCGATATCCCCCTATTTGCGATGGGTCCGGGTATTTCTTATCGAAGTCTCTCTTGGAGGAGATTCTTCGCTATTCGTCGATGTATCCCGTGACGTTTTTTCGCGACGACGTCTACGTTGGGATTCGCGTGTCCGAAGTGACGTCATTCAAGGCGCGTATTATTAATACGAAACTTATTAGTGGAGAGGGAGACGAGGCCGAGTGTTCGGCTAGTCGTCGCCCGTTTATTGTAACGGGAAATGGTTTTGCAGAGCTGAGTTCTTTGTACGAGGCTCTGCTCAAAGGTGAGTGTCCCGTTCTTAATCGGAATGGGGATCCTGTACAATAATTTTGACGAGAGTTTGGGGGGACTTTATGTGAGCTAGTACATTGACATAATACTGTAGTTAATTAATAAGTGAAGTATATGTACTTTGGATTGGATACGATTTCTACGTGGAAATTCCCCCACTAAGTGATACCTGTACGAACTGAGTTTCGTGACAATGCTAACAGCTCACATCAATGACAGGCGCAGCGCAAAAGAAAAAAGCAAACAAAAAAGCTCTAGAGGTTCGTTTCCGCGGACGTTTTTCTTTCGTCTTCACTCACTCACTCACTCACTCAGCTGTATCTGTCCAGGGTCACCACCATCTGATTGTCTTCCACTATGGTCTCGCCGGTTCGCAGCAGCGTTTCGCCCAATTCCCTTGCTCTGTAAGTGTGGCCTTGCTTCATGTGGGGATTTCTTCCTTGCTCTCGCAGTCGCGCCCTCTCCGTCAGTTTGCCGTCGACGAAGTCAGACGCCTTGAAGTTGACAACAAATCGTCCTGACATTGCTGGGGGACTTCAACCTCCTCTCGTTGTTTTCACTGATCGATATACATTCGAAGCCGACTCTCGACGCTTATAAGGCCGGACCAGCAGTGTGGGAGCGCCTGGGGACATTCTCGCGCTCCCTTGAACAGCTCAGCAAGGACCAATGTCGGAAAAACGTAAGCAGAAAACGAGGGACCCCTAGACGTAGCGTGGGCCGAGGAGGGAAAAGCAGGGAACGGGGGTCACGCGCACTAGTATTTTCCGGGTATAAGCCGTGGCTGATAGAGTTTCTCGAACTGCTGTTGGTCTACGGACAGAGTACTCTCCTAAGAGACGTTTGGAACCTTGCCCTGCACCCAATGCACCGCTATAAGGAATGTATCGCGTCTCTATTACACGAAACCCACTCCTTTATGTTTCTACGAGTAGTGAAATAAAGAGAAAAGCGCTCTGGACTGTCTGTGAGAGCGGCGACCGCATTTTCGTGCGTTTGAGTCCGATTCATGAGCGATTCTCGCTCGTCGTTCAATTCGCGAGTGCGTAGCTTCGCCAGCAGTCAGAGAAACGCTACAGATTGCCCGCGAACGTTCGCTTAGCTGGACGATTGTCCGCGAACGTTCGCCAAGTAAGCCGATTGTCTATTCGAGAGCCGGCAGCCATCTTGCTCGAATTTTGCTGACCGTGCATATATACTGACGCACGTCACTACGACGCATACGTTCGCTTTTTTCGCGTCGAATAGCGCCCAAACGATTCTAAAATGGCTCAGATTTCATTCCATGACCTATTCCGTGCTTTTGCTAATCGTAAAACGCCGCATTCGCAACGGTTTGCGTATCCTCTTGCATAAGACAATGATGTCATACAATGATGTCATAGTCTGTTAGCTCCTCCTCCGTTCACCGTTTTTTCGCGTAAAGAAACCGAATTGCGACGAAATTTCGCTCGAAACAATAGAAGAATCGATTTTGCAGTCGATTCGCGTTGGTTTCCAATTCGAAACGACGCGCGTTTTCGTTTTGTAAAGCTGCGGCGCGATACGAGGCTCCACCTCTCGGGTATAAATACCCAGCTCGTACATCAACAATCAGAGTTCTCAGAGCTGGGATAGAAGGGAGCAGGTAACTCTCCAAGGACGAAAAGTACCTGCAAGTCGCCACGTCGTTGGGATATCTTTTCAAGCCCGTCGTCGTCGAAGTTTTTGGCCGGTGGAGTCCCACGGCGGCTAGCCTCTTCCACCAGATCGCGAGGCGCCCGTCGGTCGACTTTATGAATGATCGCAACGGATTCATCAACTACTGGAGCAAGCGTCTAGCGGTCTGCCTACAAAGAGCAAACTCACGAATAATTCTTAATAAAGTAGAACTAATTATCCCCACCCATCATTCCCCTGTTCTCCCCTCCCCCTCCCCTGTAGATGTAAGGTGCTTCACCACACACCATTCCCTCTAAACCCCCTAGTGCCCCTGTCTGTGTGTTTATTAGAATATGTACTGTGTAGTTGAGAGATATACCATAAATAAAACCCCAAGGTGTGACCATTATGGCCTGGTGGCTGGTCAATTTCCTCACTTGAAGTGCCTGGTGGCCCTCCTAGCAATGACGAGAGCAAGGCATTCTGGTATCTCCTCCATAGCACCGTCTTCCGCGGGGTATGATATCGGGTGTCGATTTTTTTACTTTTTAAAAAGTTCTCCAAGTCGAAAGAATGCGTTTTTTGGCCTTCTAGAGGTCAAACGACGCATTTTTGAACTTGTAGGAACCACGTGGCGAAAGGGGGCCTCACTTCTGTTTTGTGCCTTACCGTCTATATCCGTCAACGTAGCATGCCTTCATTTGCTTTTTAACATTCATTAGCGCCCGTTTGGCTAAGAAATAAGTCGAAAAACCGCCTAAAGCGACCGGACAAAGAACAAGGCACGTGAACATAGCGTATGGAACGACGATTCCAGCCTGCAAACCGAATTCGTGCTAGTGCGAATTAAGCTTCGTGCAGATACCCTCTTCAAGGTTTAGGTAGACAAAACTAATAGGTAAATAGTGTACTACTGTATGTGTAAACCATCTTATGGTGTAATTTAGATTTTATGCGTGAAACCCCCTCGTTTGAAGTCGACGCGGTGTACGATTGGATGACAATGCTAACAGCTCACATAGCTCACATCAACGACAGGCGCAACGCAAAGAAAAAAAAGGAGCAAACATAAAAAAGCGTCGCAGTCTCGGTTTGACCGCTGTAAAATTGTCTTTCCGCAGACGTCTTCTCTCATTCAGTCATCTTCCAGGGTCACCACCATTTGATTGTCTTTCGCAACTCTCTCGCCTTTTTGAAGCAGATCTTCAGCCATGTCCTTGGCCCTGAAATTGTGGCCTTTCTTCATGTAAGGATTTTTTCCTTGTTCTCGCAGTAGGGCGTCATCATTCAGTTTGCCTTTGGAATCGAAGTCGGAGGGTTTAACGGTGATGTCAAATTTTTTTTCAGACATCGCTGTGGTCTTCTCGTTCGCGTCGCTTTTCGGAAACATGTGGCACAGTCAAAAAGACCTCTTGCTTATAAGGCCGAACAGCGGCCGGGCGTCAGGGATTTTCCTGGCCGTCAGGGATTTTCTTGGACGATCAGCACAGCCGAAGATAGACGGTAGAAAAAACGTAAGCAAAATTAGAGGACCCCAACTCAGAGCGTGGGAGGGAGGGAGAAGCAGGGAAAGAGTCACGCGCACTATAATTTTAGAAGCAAACGAGAACTCGTTCCAAATCTGGCACTAAACGCTTTATTTGTCATTAGAGTAAGCGGCTCCCCAACAACGAGCCCGGAGAGTTTTAAAATTAGACTATTCGAACAAAAAAAGCTGTCTGTCTCTAATCGGATAAACAATTCCAGTTGATAGGCGTTTCTCCGCGACTCTCTAAGTACGCATTTGCCTTAGAGAAATGCTTACATCCGAAGAAACCCTTGTAAGCGGCCAAGGGAGACGGATGAGCCGCCTTGAGAACGTGATGCTTTTTCTATAAGAAATACTCACGTGAGGGTGATAGTAAATAAATCAATTAAATAGACTCGCCTTGTCGATCTTTGCCCCCTTCTTTTGGGCGTAGGCGCCCCACAGAAGAAAGACGATACCGGTATACTTTTTATTCAGTACGTCTATGACTGCGTCAGTAAAAGTCTCCCACCCCTATAAAAAATCATACATCTATCTATATATATATGCGGGAGTTATGGTGTATCTATCATACTTTGTCTTTATGAGAATTGGGTTTGCTAGCCTGAACGGTTAGACACGCGTTTAGAAGTAGAACGCCTTTAGGAACGTAGTTGACTAACGTAGGGTCTGGGATTCTATGTACCTTGCTTTGCCCATTTTTCCAAATTACCGTGCTTAGGTGCTTTAAATGATTCGATATCAGTCTCTAATTCCTTGTATATATTCACAAGACTATTGATAATAATCAATAATTAATAAAGAATGACGTCATTAGTTAGTTTCAAAAACTTTGGTGGCGAACCTTGGAGGTGCTTGGACTCCATACGGAACACTAAAACAAAGACCTAAGGAAAGGAATTGTTCTGTATATGTTGATTTAATATCAACGAAAGCGAACCGTGCGCTTGTTTCGGCTGATGATAGGGATCCTGGCCGAGAATCACGACTTTGACCTATAGAAGAGGCTCGTA
The DNA here is from genome assembly GCF_947507565.1 of Oscarella lobularis. Taxonomy (NCBI): domain Eukaryota; kingdom Metazoa; phylum Porifera; class Homoscleromorpha; order Homosclerophorida; family Oscarellidae; genus Oscarella; species Oscarella lobularis. The sequence goes on from NC_089186.1 coordinate 1,733,488, forward strand.
TGACGTCGCGACTTCGTGACCGGTACCTACTTCGCCGATTTTACAGTAGCGCGTCCACGAAAATACCGAATCGTCTAAAAACGCGATGAAAGAGACTCGTTCGAAGCGAACGGGCGCGCTAACCAGGCGGATAAATAGTAGTTTTGCTTCTCTCGACTTCTACGAAGCGAGAAAGCTGCAGAATAACGCGGTTTTTCGAACGTCGAGTTCAATCGATTGTACGGGACCTTTACAAAATACTCCTTCGCGAATTCGTCCGCTAGAGCTCGCGTCCACGTCTCTCCCATTCCCGGCGGCGTTTTCTTTTGCACTAGTAAGCGTTGAGCATTCTTGCGCTTCTCTTCGACGCGCGCTTTTTGCTCGGGCGTCAGCGCGAGGCCCGTTCTCTCGCACGGGGCCTCGTCCGACGGCTTACGTCGCTTCGCCTCCGAGACCTCGTCTTCGGACGAAGTCGAGCGCTTGGGCGAGAAAAACGACGACAATTTCGCCTGTCCTTGCATTGCAGAAACGGCGCCAAAATACGAGTCTTAGCGCGCGCGCATACACGTAGCCTTGAGGTCTAACAAGTCTATTGATTAACATAACTAATTAAACAGTTATACTCGATTTTGCCCATTGGCCTATTTCCGTTGGGCAATTGGGATACGTTTCAACTGCTTTTCTAACTTCGTCCGGGTCTAGTCCAAGTTGAAGCAGAAAACGGTCTCGTTGCGTCGACATTGATTTACCGGTTCCCGTATGGGGCACCACCAATTCGAGACTGAGAAAATGATCGAGCGCTTTGAGAGCGACGGGTTTGCTAAACGTTTGAATGACTTTTGATTTTGAGGCAAATTTTCTAAACTCTATAGAAGGAAAATTTTTATTAATAACCTCCCAATGACGTAGAGGCTTCCCCCTCTCACCTTCGTAAGCCGTTTCAAAATTAAACGGTTTTCCGTTGAGATTTTCTGTGAGGTGGCTCATGCTAATGAGCAAACACAATTCGAGAACAGAAATATCTATAAAATTAATTAGTTATCTATACGTACCCAGTGCCCAATGTATTAGTTACCTTTGAGAATCCTTGGCCTAGTTTCCATAGTGAGTTCTTGGGCTGATTCAGCCAAGTCTTCTGCTGTAATAAGCGGATGATCTGCTGACAGTTTCACTATAGGCAGTGCCTGGATAATATAAAAACAACAGATGAATAAATCGTGCAATGACAATATATTTATTACCTACCAGCAAATTATGTAGTGCGCGAATGTCAGTAGATATATTATAGAAATGACGTAGAATTTTAATCACTTTTGCATCTTGCAATAAGCCCTTGTAAGCGCGTAAAAATCACAAACTAGTCTACGTATAGATTTTATAGAGTAGGAACCTCTAAGTTTGAAGTCCACGTGGAACGGAAGCCGTCATCAGAAAAATCAGACGGAATCTTCAGACACTCCCTTGAACATTTACCACGTAAAAACACTAGGAATCATTACTTAATTACTTATTACCGGAAAGCGTCCAGGTACGTGTCGAACGGCATGCGGGTAAATAAACTAATAAGCTGATGAGAAAACCGTGACCGAACCCTTTTCTCAAGCAACTCAACGACGTCCTTTAGATAGATTGCCGTCCATCATTTAATCAATAAGATAGCCGCGCGAAACTAACGAGTCGGCACGTGAGCCCAACAATAGCCACGGGCGTGCGAGCTGATTGGGCAATTTCGAGGAGACCATAGAGCAGCTTTTGTCCCGCGTGCTGAGCAAATTGATCGAACTCGTCCAAGACGAAAACAATAGCCTTGCTACGTTCGTCCCCCGCGTTGAGCGTCTCCACCAAAAAACCCATAACCTCAGCGAATGAGCCCTATGTAGAGATTATATAACGTGCTTAGTGTGGCCTCCTTGGGGGGGGGGGGGGGGGGGGAGGAGTAGTGCATACTATTGATATGGTCTCTTCGAGTTCTGAAGCTAGGCTCAATTGGTAGGCTATCTCTCTTAGAGCTGTCCTATCGTCACATTGAACTAAGCCTGTGTGGCGCACATAGATACCTTATATAATAAATAATTTGGGCTCCCAAACTCCTGTATAACCGTTTAGATAGACTTTTGTAAATTCCTCGTTTTCGCGAAGATTTTCGAGTGCGCTATTCAAAAGCTGCACCGGTAAAATTATTTTTTAAATTTCTGTTGTGGTTAAAATAGTTTTCGGGATACCGCTGATTTCCCGGATCCCCTATGGCCTATCAGCAACGCGGACGTGCTCTGTCCGAATTTGATGGGCTGCTCGAGAAGCGCGATCACTTTCCTTATAAGGAAGTTGTCGGATAAGCAAGGTTAGCGGCCGTTTCTGCCTACTGTTTGGCCTCGCGAAGATATTCGGGCAGCTCGGTTAATCGATTTTGGAATACGCGTCGTCGCAGCGCGATCTTCAGTTCGTCGAGACTGCGGTCCGCTGCAGGGACGATGGCCATATTGTGAGCTCGTGCGAGTTCCGCGATGTCACGTGTTTTACCACGGGTGCGGCGGATATTGCATTAGACGAAACAGTAGCGAAATTAATCGAATTAACGAGTGCTCGTGGGGAAAACGCTAGAACGCCTATCGTAAGCAGAAATATGAGCAAACTGCGAGTATTATGATGATTTTTAGAAGGCATTCGAGTCATAAAAGCAAACAAGATGTTGCGAAAGAGAGCGAAAAGAGGCAAAGTAAGACGACGCATGCGCAATCTAGAATGAGGTATACAAGCCCGGAGCTATTGCCATTATGCAGCATCTAATCCAATAAGCCTCCTTTGTTTCGACCATGTTTAGCCCCTTCAAGCTGTCAATCACTGCCCCCGCCCCAGATACGAGGCAGCTTGCAGCACACCAACCAGAGCTCATTGTTGAGCGCTTGCCTGCTCCGTGGTCTCTGCATAGGCGCGTGCACACCCTTTCTGCGGCTCCCAGGTGGCAGGATCGGCTTCGCACGGCTCCGAAACGTCCATTCGCTAGCACAATCCCGACTATTCAGGAAGTGAGGCGAGCTCGTTTCAGGTAAGAGGTGCCACGACACGCACGCATTTCATCTAGAGGCGCCTTCTCGCCTCGCTATCCACACGCAATCGCGTGCTTTTCTACTGTATCGCGCTCACGCTGCAACGACGTGCACGCTAGAGGGTCTTCGTCTTTTTTTCCCCCCATTGTTTCGTATCGGACCTTTGTTTTCCCTACTGAGGCTTCGCCGGGCGCAGCGCGCGCAGCTCTCGTCACCTCGTTTGCGCGCGACGCGCGCGTGAGTGCACAATGCAATTCCCCTTTTTTCTCCGTGCAGATTTCGAAGATGAAAGGAACGTGGCTTTCAGCGATCCTATTCGGCTCGCTGCTACTGCGAGTCGCGGCCCAAGGTAAGCACGATCGCGTCGCACTCTAGCGTTTTTTTCGCGCGTTTTGTCGCCGTCTATCTCCCTTTTTTTCATCGCCGTCTGCTTGGATGACAGACCAGGTTTCGATCCATTCTTTCTTCCTAATGTGTATTGTTGCACGACTAAATTCGATTATGACGCTGTGGCCTCTCCAAAAGGCCGCCGGGGCTAAATGCGCGCGAAACCTTCCCGCCCTTTTTCTCAAACCTTGCTACATCTCGTCGAAGCGTCAGCGCGAGCCCCTACACTTTTTTTATCCGTTCGCGCTCCCCTCGAAATCCCATCCACTTCCGCCTCCGGTTTACGCCTTCTTCTCATTGGTCTGCAAACGACCGACCAATCAGAAGCGGCTCCCGCGCCGCGGGCACGCTAGACAACGGCGCGCGCGTCCGCGTCGTCGGAAAAAAAAACAGGAGGGGGGAAACTCTTTTCACCGAGCTCATTGCGGTTTCTTTGTTTCTTTTCACCCTCCCACCTATCCTCCGCTCCGCCCTCGCACAATGAACAGACGACGTAAGTTGGCGACCATCAATATACCACATCGTTTTAATTTCTTATCTTTCTAGGGAAGCGCGGTAAGAAGAGAGACGTCGATTTTTCACACGCACGCGCCATATTTGAGTTATCGTTTTTTTTTTATATTGAAAAGGCCATGAAAGGCGAAAAAGGCGATACGGGTTCACCGGGTCAACCGGGCGATCCGGTAAGCGCGTAGCGCGCGCTTTCAAACGAACGAAAACGAAAATGTCATTTATTTTACTATAGGGGATCCCAGGTATTGACGGCGACGAGGGCCCCGCAGGGCCTTTCGGTCCACGTGGAGACCCGGGTTCCCCGGGTCCCCCGGGTCCCCCGGGTCCCCCGGGCTCGGGAACGGGAGGCGGCGGCGGCGGCACCGGCGTCGGTGGCGGCGATCTTGTGAGAAGCATAGAAGAAATTAAAATGAATTTATTTGATTATTTTTATTAGAAAGCGGGAGGCGATCCGGGACTTCCGGGTCCACCGGTAAATAACCCCGTCACTTTGCACTATGAAATATACGTCATCGTCTTTTAGGGAGTACCTGGTCCGCCGGGACCCACCGGACCCTCGGGAAGAACAGTAAGTTGATAATATTTCTTGTTAAATAAGTTATATTTATTTTTGCGTATAGGGAGACACGGGACGGCAAGGAGCGCAGGGAGCGAGCGGACCTCCAGGCAATCCGGGACCTCCAGGAGCTACAGGACCGGCTGGTCCGACCGGAAAACGTGGCGATGACGTCAGTGCTTCGATATATAATAATAATAATAATAATAATAATAATAATAATAATAATGCTGATCGTTTCTCAAAGGGTTTGGCTGGCGAAATTGGACCTCCCGGACCTCAGGGACCTCAGGGACAGAAAGGACCGCCGGGTCCCTCGGGAAATCCGGGCGCTCCCGGCGTCAAGGGCAACTCGGGTCCGCGGGGCACGGACGGTCGACACGGAATGCCAGGCGAAGACGGCTCGAAAGGTCAACGAGGAGAAATGGGAATGCCTGGACCGCCGGGACAAGCCGTGCGTAGAGAGAGCGAATCAATACTATTGATCTAGATAGCAATTGGTTTTTTTCTTCTTTTTGATTTAGGGTTCGCCGGGTGCAAGAGGCGAGCCGGGTCGACAGGGACCGCGCGGCATTCCCGGAGCGTCGGGCAAAGACGGACAACGAGGACCGATTGGACCGATTGTGAGGGAGTCAATAAAGAATTAACTCTCTCTCTCTCTCTCTCTATATATATATATAACGTTGTCTTATTGTAGGGTGCTCCCGGCGCCGTTGGCGCTCCCGGAGCTCCTGGCATTGCGGGAGCAAAGGCACGCCTCCTCTTTTGAATTCTCAATGAGAGTACTTATATATATATATATATATAAATCCTTAGGGCGAGAGAGGTTCGTCTGGCGATGCTGGCCTGAACGGCGAGAGAGGTCCGCCTGGTCCTCAAGGATCTCAGGGTATCCAGGGACGGACTGGATCTCCAGTACGTAAATAAATAAGTGAATAAATAAAATAGATGAAATACTATTCCTTAGGGAATCGGGGGAAACGATGGATCGAGTGGACTTCCGGGAGCCGACGTGCGTCGAATTGGCAATTAGTTATTGAATTGCGATGTTGAATGTGCGTTGCTAGGGAGTTATTGGTCCGCGCGGAGCTTCCGGAAAAGACGGAAATCCCGGCACGACGGTACAATTTCGAGAGAGAATTCGTATTTAAATGATATCTATTTATTTATTTATTTTCTGCTCTAGGGTCCGCCGGGTCCTCCAGGACCGATGGGAATGCGAGGTGAAAGCGGATATCCGGGTCCAACGGGCACGAAGGGAGCGCAGGGTCCGCCGGGAACTCCGGGAATCGCCGGAACGCCAGGACCTCCGGGTGCGTCGGGCAACAGAGGAAAACCGGTACAAAAAGATACATAGGAATTATTTATTTATTATATTACTCTTTAGGGTAAACGCGGTGTCGGCGGAGCGCCTGGTCAGCCGGGAGTTCAGGGTCCAAAGGGCTTGCCCGGAACGGCCGGCGCTCACGGGCAACCGGGTTCATCCGGACAAAAGGGTCAGAAGGGCGAAAGGGGGCAAATGGGTATGAGAGGAGCGAGAGGAGAAACGGTACGATTCATCAGTTAAAAGAAAAAGAAAGATCGATTGTTTAGCGCGTTTTGTTATCTATAGGGCAATAGTGGAAGAGATGGCGCTCCTGGAAATCCGGGTCAACGGGTATAAGATATTAAACATATCATTTATATATATATATATATATACATGTGCTCTATTATTTCTAATAGGGTTCTCCTGGACGAGACGGCAATGCGGGCGATAGCGGCGAAAACGGCCGGGACGGAACTCCCGGACAAGACGGAGCACCCGGACCGGCTGGACCAGCTGTGCGGCGAAAATAAAAATTCCTTTGATTAATTTAACTCGCTTTTATTCCAGGGCCAACCGGGTCCGAGAGGTCCCATTGGAAATACTGGTCCGCAAGGCGAGAAGGGAGAACGCGGCACAATCGGCGGGCTTGGTCGTCCTGGGCAACCTGGTGCCAGGGTATAATCGTTTTATTTATTTATTTATTATATGAAAAATGCTATGGGGAGTTGTGTATGCGTGTATTAGGGTCCTCCCGGTCCCGTTGGCAATGATGGATCGTCAGGAAACAGTGGTCCGCCCGGTAAAGACGGCGCTATGGGACCGAGGGGAGCGGTAGGACCTCCTGGAAGAGATGTAAGAGCTGATCGAACGTACGCTGCGCACAGTGCTAATGCCCTTATGCGCGTAGGGATCAGATGGAACGAATGGTGCCACTGGAGCGCAAGGAGACCCAGGACCGTCGGTAAGATAGACGCAAATGCGAAAAGAGCGCTCAGCTAGCGAACGCACCTTGCAATAGGGAGACAACGGAGAGCCAGGCGCACAAGGCCTATCGGGACCGCAAGTAAGTCGCGCGCGCGAAAAAAGTCACGCGTATTAGATATCACGCGTCTCTTAACCTCTCGTAGGGCAGAACCGGTCCCAAAGGCCAGAAGGGAGAATCGGGCACCATCGGAAATCCGGGTCGCGACGGCACCCCGGGCGACGACGGCGTGAACGGCTCGCCGGGTTCGGCCGGACCGACGGGCGATCGCGGCGCCACGGGCCGACCCGGATCGGCCGGAGCGCGCGGCCAGAAGGGCGATCAGGGCGTGATTGGACCGCGCGGTCCCCAAGGCGGGCCCGGAGTTCCCGGCGATAACGGCGAACGTGGAGAGAAAGGCGACACCGGCCAGCCGGGTCCCACTGGACCGGAGGGAGATGCCGGAGAAAATGGAACGCCAGGCGTTAAAGGAACCGCCGGCACTCCTGGAGATCCCGGAGCGCCTGGACCACAGGTAAGACGTTTGCGTGCTCTGAATTCGTACTAATTAATTAAATATTTTTAGGGTTTGCAAGGTATTTCCGGTCCGCCCGGAAATGACGGAAAGACGGGCGATCCTGGCCCAGCTGGACCGCAGGGTCCCGTCGGTGAGCCAGGCGTTGCTGGACCAACGGGAGACAGGGGAGCACAAGGAGAGCGCGGAATTCCGGGTCCACCAGGAAATGCCGTAATAAACGAAACTTCTATTCGCGCGTATGAATTCACTTAGTCGCTTTTTTTTAGGGATCGGGTGGTTTGCCAGGTGACGACGGAGCGGCGGGAGTTGCCGGTCCTCCGGTTAGTACTTTCTCTAATAATATGACGCATAGATGCCACACAATGGGGCTCCTATGTGTATTTTTTCTCTCCTTAGGGTTCTCAAGGTCCACGTGGCGGTCCTGGACCGCAGGGAATCCAAGGCGTGCGCGGTGCAATCGGTCCAACTGGAAAAGACGGTCCGCGAGGGCTGCAGGGAGAAAAGGTGAAAAAAATCAAAACGACGTCACTCCATTTCTATTTTTTTTGACGTGCGCAGGGCGAGGCCGGAAGTGACGGCCGAGACGGAGAGAACGGAGCAACCGGGCCAATGGGTCCTTCCGGTCCCTCGGGCGATCGTGGAAAGGATGGACAAGACGGGACTCCGGTAACGATATATATATATATATGTATATGCGCTTTGTGCGAATATGTCGCGTTTAGGGTCTCCAAGGTCCTCCGGGACAGACTGGATCTCAAGGTAGCATTGGTCCGCCGGTATGATTTTTTTTTAATTTTGCGCTGCACGTGGATATAATGTAATGGGAACGTGTCCTAGGGTCCTATTGGTGTAACGGGAGCAAAGGGACCCCCGGGAGAGAGAGGACAACAGGTGAGTGAAGACAAACCGCGTCGTCTCTATAATATTTTTTCTTCTCCTTTTTCTTTTAGGGTCCAGCAGGAAAAGACGGAAAGGATGGCGAACCGGGCGAGAGAGGCAGAACGGTACGAATCCGCGAGAAATAATCGGGTATTTTTTTTCTGACGCGCAAATTTCTCAGGGTCCTACTGGACCGATGGGTTCAATGGGATTGACAGGCGAACAAGGAGCGGCTGTAAATATTTGCGAATCGTTTGTAGCGTTACGCGTAGCGAAAGCGTTGATTCGATGTAGGGTAGCAATGGCAAAGACGGAGTGCGGGGAGAACCTGGAATGCCAGGCCCACTCGGACCCCCGGGACCGCCGGGACCGCCGGGACCCGCCGGCGCCGACGGAAGAGCTGTATTCACGATTACGCCGCGAGAAAACCAAAGACCTTATGTTCTTTTTTTCAGGGAGCTCCGGGAGCTCCTGGCGCCGCCGGACAACGTGGAGCGACCGGAGAACGCGGCTCGCAAGGAGAGTCAGGACGACCAGGTACCGAAGGTTCAAGTGGCGTTAATGTGAGAATCAAATTATATCGACGCTTATTTATTTATTTATTCATTTATTTATTTTATTTATTCGTTACGATAGGGCGAACCGGGAGAGCGCGGACCTCAGGGCGAAAGAGGTCCGAGCGGTCCTCAAGGCGACAAGGGCTATCCGGGTCCGCCAGGACCGCCGGGTTCGACTGGACCCGTGGGTCCGCAGGGACCGCCCGGACAGGGAGGAGCGCGAGGCGAACGAGGCGAACGTGGCGCACCCGGTCCGCCGGGCCAGTCCGGTCCCCAGGGACCCATTGGTCAGACGGGTCCGCAGGGTCTCGAGGGACCGCCGGGCGCCGCGGGAGACTCTGGAAATCCCGGACCGCCGGGTCCTCCCGGAAAACCGGGACCGCCGGGCAAATGTCACAGTTGCACCATTCCGGTGCAGTCGCAGACGAGCGTGAAGAAGAATCAGTATTACAGCAGTCAGGACGGCGTAAGAGAGCAAGAATGAGGAACGATGATAAATATGTGTAATCTTTTAATCGATTTAGCAAGCCGCTGCCAAAACGCAGACGCCCGTGTACTACAACGAAGAGACGCAGACCCTGTACGTGGATACGGTTGAGGAAGATATTTATCGCTGTTGCCATGACGTCAAGTTGGAGAATCCCGCCGCGGAGTCTGGTACGACATGAAGAGAATGATGGGGGGGAGAAAGAGTCTATATCGTTTCTTTTCTAGGTATCTACCAGATTGACCCCAATCTTGGCTCGCTAAAAGACAACATTACGGTCTCATGCAATTTCGAGAAGGAGCAAACGTGCTTTAGTCCAAGCGCGGCGAGCGTAAGTTCCAATAATAAAATGTACGAAAACGAAATAGTCGCGATATTTAGGGAACCACGGCCCACAACACCGAAATCATGGTATGTCCACGTTCGATAAGACGTCGTTCTTTTTTAGCATTGTGAGCGGGTGTTTCTAGATCACGTACCCCATAAGCGCTAGGCAAATCAAACAGATGGAATGCGGCTGTGGAGGTTACATGGCCGTCCAGACGTTTGAGTACAAGTGCACGGGACCAGTCAACGATGCGGAATTGGTAGTAAAAACGCCACATGGCTGCCAGCACAACAACAACAAGCCAACAGTATCCCAATTAAAGAACACGTGCGCACAGGTTCGAATAAATAAAAATAAAATTTCAAACAAAATTTTTGATTATATAATTTTTTCTCGTAGGCTACTGCTGACAGTCCAGGCTCCATCTTGTTCGAGGTGTCGGCCTTCGCTAAGTGTTTGCCGTTTGCTTCGGCCACAATGCAGTCGGGTCAACAAGGCAGTTTCGAGTATATAGTTGGAGATGTCTGCTACGAACTTTAGAATCGTGATCACGTGTGTTTTGAGCGAATGACTGTACTTTTTTCAATAGTAAAACCTCTCAGGGCGCACTCGTTTTGCTATTACTTTAGATTTTTGTCTGTTCGTTCTTTTTTCCTCCTCTCATTTAAAAATACCGTGTTTTCGTGTGTTTGGTGACTTTTTTCGCAGAGTTTTTCGTGTTACTGTATTTTTACCTCGGGTCTTACATGTCTGTACGTCTTTATTTGGTGACAGTAACTGTGCGTCGTTGTGTTTCAGTAGAATTTATTTATGCACCTTGGGTAGAGTCAATACTATGCGCGATGCGTTCGAAAGAGCCTTCAATACGCTTAGGCAATGTACTCCGCCGAGAAACGATGACTTGAGCTTCCCTTTCAGTGACTGAATGCCGCTAGATTAGGCCTACAACGTACTAAGAAGTTCGCAAGTGACGCACGCGCGGCACATGACCATTTTTGTTGTTTCAAATTTTAAAACCAAATTGCTATACAATATTGCTTAAAACGTTGTCAGAATTTCATTTTCAGTCGATTTGTATTGTTCTCGATTCGAAATGGCGCACTTACGGTGGCGAAAAGCCGCAGCCAAAGTACCTTCTCGAGCGATGACGTAAATAAATGCCTCCACTTAATATCCACCATCAGAGAAATTCCTCGTGGCACGAATAGAAGAAAGCTGGTCAAGCTCTCCCCGACAAAGAAGCCCTCAGTAGATTGTGATCAATGGTTATCCCCAGTCAATTCAAATTCAGTCAGTGATCTTTAGGTACTAATGGTGAAATGGAATAACGAATGCATTGGAGCCTAAAAACCTATTGCATGCCTTTCTGTACATCTCCCATGCGTTGAGAACGTGCGCTACCATCATGAGCACAAGAACGAAATCGGGTCGTGGAGGAAAAGACAGGACTCTCAACGCTTCCCCATCGACTTCTTCCAACACTAACGTCAGACTCATTGCTCTAACTATCCTTCTAATTGCAATTGCGACGGCCTTTCTATGGCCTGGTCTCAAAACGAGACCAAGCGGTTCCCCGGACGCGAATTGCGACTCTCTTCTACGTCAAGCCGGCGAATTGACTCAACACGGCTCGTCCGGATACGAGCCGGCCCTGCGCCTACTCGCCAAGTGCCTGGCGTCGAACGCGAGTCACGTGGCGGCTCGTTGGAACGTAGGCGTGGTTCTCCTCAAGCTCGGTCGCCAAACGGAAGCACTCGAACATCTCCGTCGCGTTGCCATGGAAACTCCACTCAACGCCGAATATCAACACGGTGCCGGCACGCTCATGACGAATCTCGGTCACTATAGCGACGCGGTGACGCACTTGGAACGCTACGTCGAATTAATTCTCGGAATTGACGATTTTTCGGACACGATAGCGCGCGCGTCCGACTCGAATCCGGAAGATTTAGATTTCATCGTCGCCGAAGGCGATTCCATGACGAGCGCCCTGGAGAAACTACTCAAGGCGTATCTGCGAGTGAATTCACTCAGAAAAGCCGGTCATCTATATCGCATTCTTCTCGGTCTCGACGAAGCGTCTATCGATCTCCACGCGAGCTATCAGGCGTTCGCTTTCGGCTTGGGCGCCGTCGGGCGCGGTTTCGAGTACGTGAAACGCGAGATGAGACTGCGCTTCGTTGCGGGCGGGGCCGGAAGCGTAGAGGATGCGTATGATGTCATCGACGTGCACGCCGCGCGTTTGCTCGCCGCGGGTTTCGACGCGAACGTCGTCAACGTCGCGCGCAACGCGCTCATAGTGAATCGCGACGAAATGAAATCGTTGTTGATTGAAAACTGCGGCGGCGGCGGCGAAGGTGAGTTGTCGATTTTTGCGCGCGCGCACGAGGTAAAGCAGTCGGACGTACGGGCGTTGTTGGCGCGATGCGTGCGAAGTCAGCGCGTTCTCGACGTCGCGTTGAACGTCAAAGGGGCGCTCCATTCCGAAAATCAATTCGGATGGAACGCGTTTTTGAATGCCGTCGCCCTCGGCGACGTCGACATCGTCAAAACGTTTTTACACTACAAAGCCGACGTGCAGGGGCGTACATTCTACGGTATGACGTCACTGCACGTGGCCGCTTTACGCGGGCATTCGCATTTGGTTAGAACTCTGACGCAAGCCGGTCTTAGTCCGACCATCGAGGACTACTATAATCGTACCGCTTTGGATATCGCGTGCTTGCATCGCTGGTCGTTTGATAGTTTTGCTAAAGCGCTTGGCGCCTCGACTGCATGCAGTAAGAGCGCGCTACCACGTGGCAAAACGAAGCGTGGCGCGCTTACAGGCGGCGGCTGGTTAGAAGACGATTTCGCACTTCCGTCGTCGTTGATCGACGAGCGTTGCGATATTGACGTGACGACGAGCGATGACGTCACTGCGGACATTTTAATTCGCGATTATTTAACAGTACAACGTCCCGTTCTGATTCGAGGCGGCGTCGCAAGATGGCGTCATCTACGAACGGCATTGCAAAGGCGAAATCTCGAATCTACATACGGGAAGCTGCTTTTTAAAAAATCCGCTATTCCCTACGCCGAAGCGTTCGGTTTGCCGGCAAACGTGACGACTCTAAAAGAGTTTCTAGCCGATTTGTCGCAACTCCACGCAACCCGGAAATCGAGCGGAACTGACTCGGTGCCCGATCCAAACGTTTTCGCTCCGTACATATTCGAATCGCTTAGTAGCAATTCGCCGTTGATAGAACTGTTCGAACTTCCGAGCTCTTTCGATCCGGAAGTGACGCACGTGACGACGAAAACGGTGCAATTCTACGTCGGTCCTTCCCTATCCGGCGCTCCGGTTCATTTTCACGGATCGGCGTGGAATTCGCTGATATACGGCAAAAAGCGCTGGTTCTTGTATCCGCCCCCGAGCGCCTTTTATTCGAAACGACCCGTATGGGAGTGGTATCGCACTGAATATCAGTCCGATGCGATGGAGTGCGTGCAGGAGGCGGGGGACGTTCTCTACGTGCCGGACATGTGGGGACACGGCGTGATTAACTTGCAGGAAAGCGTAGGATTTGCGTCCGAATTTATATACGGCGCTTCTGAATTTTCAATTTAAACTATATAGCGACCGTGGCTTCAACGTGTTTCTTTGTAATGCACGTCATTTTTCTATAAGTACCCTAGCTTTGTACTTGAAAATATCATCAATTTATTCGTGGAATCGAATAGAGACGTGTTCTTTACTTTAGCGCGCGCCTTTTAGACAATGAAGCTATTTCTCGGTCGAAATTCGGCGTCTCTAAAGTGTCTTATCGTCGCAAAAGCGACCGAATCTTCTGTAGATGTGATCTTTTCGCGAAGTAACCCGCGCACGAGCAACGAGGCCCTAATTCTAAGCGCAAACCTCTTCCAGACGCTCGTATCGCGATTCCTTTCCTAAACGACATCAAAGTAAGCTTCCACAGTACGCATTTACTCTCTAGAAAGCCGTTCTAGCTTCCCGTACTGGAAGAGAAGCCCGGTTCGTTCGTAATCGACGCGAATTCGGCGTGCGTCGCCCTGTGGTGCATTTCCGGCCGAAAAAAGGCGAAAGCAGACGAATTGTGGATACAAGCGACGGAGAAAATTCTAGCGGTAAGCAGAGAACTCGTTCGTTACGGCGTCAGAAACGAATTCGAGACTATTCAAAGAATGAAGACGCCTCGAAAAATTTCCTAAGCAATTTTAACGATAGTCTCAAAGATCGGAGTCAGGTGAGAGAGAGAGAGATCCGTCTTCTCGGTGTACGCACAAATTAAAAAATTATGACGTCACGTAGGAGGAGATTTTCTCGTTGGGCGATCTCATGGCTTTTGGATTAATTTACGATGTCTTCAGAAAAGAAACTGGTATATTCGAAATTTTCATAATTGTTTCAGTAATTAAAAAAAATGTTTTGATTTTTTAGAGGAGTTCTCCAAATTCGATCGTTTCGACGCGTGGTGGAAAAAGTTGACGGGAAATTATCAAATTCAAGCGGCCATAAGCCAATGGGAATCCACAACAGCTTCAGTACGTTTTTCATTATATCGAGACCCAAATATTATTATGTGTGCATAGTCTGATGATTCCGCGGCTGAACACTGGACCAAAGGCGCGTCGATTTTGCCAAAATTCGAAACAAGACACCATCCAATGTAAGAGAACGGGCGTATATCTTTATATCTTCTTCCTATAGATTATTCTTCCAGCTTGCCTTCAGCGGACAAGCGCAATATTCTTATAACAAGCGCTCTTCCCTACGTCAATAACATTCCCCATCTGGGCAATATCATCGGCTGCGTTCTGAGCGCCGACGTCTTTTCGCGCTACTCGCGTCTTCGTCGCTACAACGTCGTCTACGTGTGCGGAAGCGACGAATACGGAACGGCGACGGAGACCAAGGCAACGACTACGATTATTTATAATTTATATTTATAATAATAATTATTATTATTTATAATTGTTTATACGATTATTTATATTTCTTGATCTCTTTTCCTTAGGCGTTGGAGGAGGGAATGACTCCGCGCGAGATCTGCGATAAATACAACGCCTTGCATAGCGAGATCTACGCGTGGTTCAATATCGATTTTGACATTTTTGGGCGCACGACGACGAGTCAGCAGACGGAGTAAGAAACTTTTTTTTTTGATGGGGCCCTGTGGATAATTGATTGGCTAACTTTCGTCTCTGTTAGAATAGCGCAGGACATCTTTTGGAAGTTGTATCGTCGCGGGTATTTGAGTAAGGACAAAGTCGAGCAATTGCACTGCGAGAAATGCGATCGGTTTATTGAATCTATCTGAAATTCGGTTATTATATTATTTGATTTTTTGTAGATTTTTGGCTGATCGTTTCGTCGAGGGAACGTGTCCTTTGTGCAATTATCAGGTTCCCAGAATTCGTAGTCTATATATAAGTAAATTAATTAAATTTTTTCGGAAGGATGCTCGCGGGGATCAGTGTGACAAATGTGGAAAATTGATCAATGCTGTAGAACTCAAAGTATCCACACGTCTCTCTTCCGTTCTTTGTATAGTTGAAGATTCTTTATTTTCTTTTAGGAGCCTCGGTGCAAAGTGTGTAGAAATCGTCCGGTCTCGAAAACGTCGGATCATCTGTTTCTAGATCTAGGAAAAGTATTGCGTTCTTATTGCGCAATATTCTCTTTTCGATTCGCCTACGTTTATTAATTAGCTTGATCCCGAATTGAGAGAATGGTCTCAGGCGTCCATGAGCAAAGGTCAGAAACAATATAATACGAACCATGGACTCTAGTTAAATCTTATTTTTTTTTTCTTATAAAAAAAGGTCACTGGTCGTCCAGTGCCCAAGTGATCACGAACACGTGGATACGCGACGGCGTGAAATCGCGCTGCATAACGCGCGATCTCAAGTGGGGCACACCCGTTCCCCTTGATGGCTACACGGACAAAGTCTTTTACGTGTGGTTCGACGCTCCCATCGGCTATCTGTCCATCACGGCCAATTACACACCCGAATGGGAGAAATGGTGGAAAAATCCTCAAGAAGTAAGTAACGTGGAATTTATTAATTCATTTATTAATCCATTAATTAATCCGTTTATTAATCCGTTGCCTTATAGGTCGAGTTGTTTCAGTTCATGGCCAAAGATAACGTTCCCTTTCACTCGGTCGTATTTCCGTGCTCTCTCCTCGGCACGGGCGACAATTACACGCTCGTCAATCATCTCAGCGCGACAGGTTAAATGGTCACGTGTTATTTTTTAATTTTTACGAGGGGTTGTTCTTTTTCATATAGAATATCTCAATTACGAAGGTGGGAAATTTTCTAAGAGTCGCGGCGTCGGCGTGTTTGGTAACGATGCCATGGCAACCGATATTCCCGCCGACGTGTGGCGATTCTATTTGCTCTACGTGCGACCTGAAAATCAAGTATAAATTATTATTATTATTATTATTATCGTGTGACGTTGAACGTAATAAAAAATTATCGTTTTTTCGTCTGTAGGATAGTCACTTCAGCTGGAATGATTTTGCACTAAAAAACAATACCGAACTTTTGAACAATTTGGGAAATTTTATTAACAGGTTTGAAAGGACGCGTCATTATTGAATCGTTTGCTATGTTCTTCTCTCCTAGGGCATTGTCCTTTGCTCAGAAATTTTTCGACGGCCACGTGCCTCCAATGAATTTGTTGGAATCTGATTATGAACTCGTCGGTCAAATCAACGAGGAAATAGATACGTACGTGAATCACTTAGAGCAGCTAAGGTGACACAAAAACGTGTACTGAGTGTATATGTATAAGATATTCCGTCTTAGAATTCGAGAAGGCCTTAAGAGCATCTTGGCGATTTCTCGACTAGGAAATGGCTTCATTCAAGCCACGAAACCTTGGGAACTAGTCAAGAAGTCTTCTAATGACAAGTGGCTAGAGAACGTACCAGGCAAATACGTATTGGTATTATTGGTCATTATAGATCTCGCGCTGGAACGGTTATTGGAGTGGCTGTGAACGTCACGTGGCTGCTAGCTGTCTTGCTGCATCCCTACATGCCAAAGATCAGTCAAACTATAATGGAGCAGATTCAAGTAGACTATAGGTCGAATGCAATGCCGTGTAATGAATATTCTCGTTGCTTAGGCGCCAGAGCACTTACTGGTCATTCCCACGCACCTGACAGAAGTACTACGACAGGGTCATAAACTAGGAGAGGTAGAAGAATTTATACATTTTTTAATTATACATATTATATATGCATATTGGTTACATGTAGGTCTTTCCCTTGTTTCAAAAGATAGATGACGATAAGGTTGCCGCATTGAAAGGCAGATACGCCGGAAAGCAGCAAGTGACCGTACGTGCAATCCACCGCGTGACCTAAATTAATTATACACTTCATTTTCTAGTCGACGTCAGTCGCCAGTGACGATCAAATAAAAGAGATGGAAGACGCTATAAAAGTTCAGGTGCGATAGAATTTCCAAATAGTCTTCCTTCCCGTATGAGCGAGCGCTCGATCGTCGCCAGGGAGACAAGGTCCGTCTTTTGAAGACGCAAAAGGCGGACAAGGGTCTCGTCGACGCCGAAGTGAAGACGCTTCTCGCCCTAAAGGAACGACTCGCCAAGGCAACGGGAAAAACGACGGCGACCGCCCAGTCGTCGAAAAAGAAAAAGCCCGGAAAGTAGGAGCGATGTACTTTATTACGATATACGGCACATATATATGCACGAGGTCTCTATGCTGTGCTAAGTTGTTTTTTCTGTCTGAATTGCGCCGTTTTTTTCGTGATCTTGCTGAAGCAGAATGGGCAGAGGACGTGCGTCAATTTCGGCATGGCGCGTTCGCACTTGCACGTTTCGATGTGAGAGATGTTTTGCGGGTATTTGTGCGCCTGACGCATGCGCTTGCGAGAGTGCGACGTGCGTTTTTTCGGGACGGCGAGGAGGAGGAACGGCGACGCGGGTGCGTTTGCACTTGGTTGAAGTGAAGGATATAGCAGCATCTCGATTCGAGCTCGAATTGCGACTGCGTCGTTGAGAAATTGCCGTCCTGCTCTCCAAAGTAAAGACGCCATGTTGTTTATAGGCCTAGCGCACGTTCGTTGGGAAATGACAATGAATCAATCAACGAATGGACAATGTGGCTTTGGTCACTATTTGCTTCCGCTTCCTGCTAGACGTCTCTCTCAAACGAAAGAAGAACTCAAGGCACGCAAAGAGTAGCTGATGCGAACTTGAGAAGGGCGCGCCATTTCACATCCGGAGCGAAACCACGTGCGTCGTCTTAGCGCACTTCCAATCCAAAAGGAAAACGAAAAAAAGCGAAGCGAGATAACACGTACGCGTCGAAATAATGACAGACGATTTAAGCGAGTGCATCGCAAAAGCCCTCCCGACGATGAGTGAGCCAATAAAACAATAAAAAAACAAAGAAAAACTCGAATCTAGTGGCGAGACGTCCGGGAAAACGGCAAGTGAAGCCGAACGCCTCAGCCGCCGCTCTCCTCCAACTCGCCTTCGGCGTGAGCGACGACGAGAACGACGAGGAGTACGAAATGTCGAACGATCGCGAGATGGAAGACGAAGTCGAAGAAGAAGACGAAAAGAAAACGTCGAGCGTCGAACGATCGACGGTCACCGTTCGACTGGGTCAAGTCGTCGAGCGCAAGGCGCCGTCGCAGCAGGCGGGAAAGCTCGATCGGATCATCGCGAAGTTGAAACGAAATCAGAACGCTTTCGCTTCGTCGTCGTCGTCGTCGATCGTGTCACGTGACGGCGTCGGCGGACGAGCGGAAGCGACGACGACGACGGCGCGATCGAAGCGAAAGAAGGGCGGCGTCGTCGTCGACGACGTCGTCGAATCGGAGGGGTCCCTTTCGGAAACTGACGACGACGACGACGAGTCGGATTTTTCTTCGTCGTCGTCGGCGTCCGGGAACGTGCGTTCGCTGAAGGACGCGTGGGCGGACGCGGTGAACGGGAGTTCGGACGAGAGTTCGGACGAAGATTTTCGACTTCCGCCGGACAAGGAAGACGCGGCGGGCGACGTCGGCGACGTTGCTAAGGAACAGCGGGTTAGGAGAAGTGGACGCGGACGCGTGGGCGCGGTTGCCGTCGTAGAGAAGCCGACGAAAGAAGACGACGACGACGATGATGAGAGTTCGGATGAGAGCTTCGATCCTGACAGAGCGTCGACCGATAGAAACGAGAGTGTCGACATGAAAGAAAATGAAGAAGAGGGGGGAGGAGGAGGAGGAGGAGATGACTCAGATGAAGACGATGATGATAGTGATGATGATAGTGATGATGATGATGACGTCGACGACGATGATGATGGGCCCTCTGAGGGGATGACGCTAGGAGAACTTATAGAGGCAATGAGATCTGAGGTTAGTTTTTTTTTATTCGGCTCTAAGAATCATCCAGGCTATATTTCTTTCTTTCTTTCTTTCTTTCTTTCTTTCTTTCTTTCTCTGTGTAAAGAAACAGAAGAAAGGCGGCGGCGGAGGCGGCGGCGGCGGCGGCGGCGTCGATGACGGCAACAATGAGGCAAGAGAGAAAACGTTCATGTGACCTATGATACATGACTGTTTTTTATTTACAGTTTTATTGCAGCGTGTGTCTATGTGACGACAGGTGGTATTTCGTTTTGCTTATATAATACGCGTTCACGTGATTTATTTATTTATTTATTTATTTATTTACTCAGCAATGATGATGATGGAGAGATCATGCAGTGCGACAACTGCGGCGTCACAGTTCACGAAGGCAGGAGCCGCAATAAACTTAATCGAAATTTTTACGTCTATTAATTTTTCGACTCACGTGTTCAGCTTGCTTTGGCATTACCGATAGCAATTCGGAAAAGTCGACCGACTCGGAATTTTCGACGGAGCCCTGGTTTTGCGACGCCTGCAAAGCCAATCAGAAACCAGTAAAGAAAAGAGAGCAAAGCCCATACGATCTTCATCATCTTCTTAGACTTGTCAACTCTGTTTGGGAACTGACGGCTTATTCAAAGAGACTGATGACAATAGGTACAATATTATTGCATGTTGGATGATATCGTTTTTATAACGTTTCTCTAGATGGGTTCACGCTGTTTGCGCTCTGTATACCGATGACGTCAAGTTCGGCTCCGTCGATACATTATCGCCCGTTATTATATCGAAAATACCGGCTAATAGATGGAATTCGAAGGTGGTATATGTCATACATACTATCGTTTCGTATATGTTTTTTTTTTCTCCAGAGATGTGAACTGTGTGACGACGAGGAGAGACGTCGCAAGGGTATATGCATACGTTGCGATGCGGGTCTCTGCAAAAGTCACTTCCACGTCACATGGTAAAGCAGGAGCGGGGCGTAGAGCTATATTACTGGACGTATTCTTCTTTTTTAGTGCTCAACGTTATGGATTTCTCACGGAGTCGCCAGCCAATGAGGTGATATCTATCCGTTTCTGTGCACGTGTGCTATCTTGAGGATTTTTCTCCTAGATGGTGGCTGATCCCTTTTTTGCGTACTGCAAGCAGCATTGTGTCAAAGAAGTGGCGAGAGCCAAGGCAATGATCCCCCCTCCCCGCCCGAATTAATTAAAATACCAATCGTGATATTCGTCTTTCCTTAGAAAAAGAAGTATCAAGCGGTCGTGAAACGGGTTCAAGCGTTTAGGGAAAAAGTGTCTCGCAATCAAGTAGGGGGAGAGAAAAAAATTAAGAAATATTTGAAATTGACTACTCTAAAGGATAAACGCGTTCTTAATCGGCTAATGGATGCTAGAGTGTATTACGAGCATCTAAAGGCGAATCCAAGTTAGTGTTTCGCGAGGCGCGGTACGACAGCTTGTGACGTCAAATTTTTTTTGAAGAAGTAGAAGCCATTCCCGTTGAGGAGCAATACGACGATAGCGTCGATCCCGCTTTAGATTTTCGTTTCCTATGGACATATTACGGTTAGGAGACACCAGGGCTTGGGACTTGAAGACTGACTAGTATGGGGCTTTAGAGAGAAAATCTCTAATTTCCAAATTGGAGGCTAATTTGACGACACTTCAACGGAAGCAGAAGGAATTGCAGGAAGAGGATGAGGTTCTGAATGAGAAGGGGCACAAGGTAAGAGGGGGGAGAGAAAGGCACTTTTCTCTTCACGGACTTCTTGCGTTCAGTTAACAGGCGAACTAAACGATCTACAACGCGATAGCATGTCGTTGTGGAAAGCAGGAAGAGAACTATGGCAACTAGTCAATTCTTTAGGCCATGAGGTGAGGAAACCAGAGGAACATCATATATTTTTTAATGATTCTTTTTTTTAGGAGCTTCCTATTCCTGAACAGCTGGAAAACGAACCGCGCGAAGCGATTAAGCTCGACGAACTTCTCCAGCAGGCCGCCAAACAGAAGCCGAAACGTCGCGCGGGGGACGACTCGAAACAGGCGACGAAGTGTCAAAACGAAGTTTCGTCTGACGCGAAGTGGGATCCAGAAGAGAGTGCTCTCTCTCCTTCCTCCTACGTTTGCTTTTTGTTAGATGTTGCGTGTGCGATTCTGACGACGATCGTCACCTTCTAATCGACTGTGACACGTGTCTCGACTGGTATCACATCGGATGCATCGATCCTCCCATGAAGCAGAAGCCCAAGAAAACGTCCCATATGGGATGGTATGCGCGAATAATGTCGGTAAAAACTTAAGGTATTTATTGACTTGATGAAGGCAATGTCACTTTTGCACCACTCGAGTTGAGAACGATAGTCTACAGCCCAGAAAAAGCTCGGCGGATCCGAATCGAGTGAGCACGAAAAGAGGACGAACCGTTAAACGCATAGAAAAGTTTAAATTTTCGTCGCCAACGAAAAAAGCGAAAAAGGCAAAAGCGAAAGTGGTCGGTGTCTGATAAAATAAATGCATTTGTTCTCTCTAGACTCCCTCCGAACCGTCGCAAAAGAGAAGCCTATTCAACCTTTTTAGGAAGAAAAAAGCCGGACGAAAACGAAAGGAGAGAACGAGCGAGTCGCCAGGAGCGTCGGCAGAGGCAACAAAGAAGCTCAAAGACGTGCGCACGCAATGCGTCAAGTGCGGTCAAAGTGGAACGAACCAGACGCTCGTTCGATGCGACGACTGTCGCAAGTGCTATCACTTTCAGTGCCTCGAACCTCCAAGAAAGGTTTTGATTTTTATTTTAGATGATGTTGGGTTGTAATGAGAGCTTTTGAACTGTTTTAGACGACGCCTAAGGTGGCCGGTTACAAGTGGTTTTGTATCAATTGTATTCCTATGGTGGGGACTCTCCTTTTGTACGAGACGACACTTTAGACTATTGTCTTTAGAGTGACGAAGAAGTGGACAATAGTTGGGAATTGCTCGACAAGGCGGAGAAGATGTGGAAGAAACACGACATGGAAGATGATTAATTCTATGACGTATTTGACGTACAGTATTTGATTTGATTCCAAGTAAAAATACGAAGCCTCCCTGAGCGGTCTGCAGGCGCGTAAATAGGTCAGTCTTCATTCGCAGAGATAAAACGTCCGCCGAATCTCGTCAATGAAATGTGAAACTTTGCCGCGATCCGTCCAAACACGAAACGCTTGAAAGCGTTCGCTTAGCGACCGTCTGTCGTCTCAAATCGCTGCGCAGAGCTGCAGGGACAAGCGGCAAGACACGTAAGGAAAGAAACAACGGCGTTTCGGCGACGATCGATGGAAATTCCCCACGGTCACGTGGACGCGATGAAGATCGATTCGCTCAACTTTTTATTTCGAGCAAAAAACGCTCATATGGAAGCATCTACAACCTATACTAAAGTAAAAATATTTCTACCTGATCTAAATTCTCTTCAATATGTTCCGTTCTTCGCGCTATCTTCGCTTTCGCCACGTGGATCGCGTCGTTTTCCTTCTGTCTGACTTTCGCCTAGAAAAAAAGAATTTAGCTACTGTAAATCAATCCGTGTACGTACCTTTTTGTTGCGTCCGTATTCGCGCTACCCAGGCTACACCGCGGGGAGGTTCGGACGCGTCGTAGCCCAGGGAAGTCTTCGCAAAGCGATGACCCCCTTCCAAAAAGTATCGGGCGAGTTGCGGGTCCTCGGCCACTCCATTCAATACCCGCCTGGACGCTAGAATCGGCCCCTAAAACCGAAACCCCCGGCGCGCTGGTATCAAAGCCTTCGGTACATGTAGAACCGGGCCTTGTGGAGTGGAGAGAGGCTGACCGCTGTTTGTAGGAGTCAACAATGAAGACAGTGCAATGGAGGAATCGAAGGCTCCTGGGCCGGATCATCCTCCGTCTAATCGTGCCATCGGGTGAGATAAGTGCCGGCAACCAGGCCATGGTTGAACACCCCCTCTAAGCCGTGCTCACTCGTGCCTAACGTGAGCCGTGCTTATTGGCAACAATAAGACTTTGGCGATCGTTAAATCCCAGTGCGTAAACCGAGGCATAAGCCCCCCATCGCCCTGCCTAGGGGCTCCGGCACGGAATTACCCGTGGGCCACGCTGAGTTCCAACTATCCTTCCTTGCCTTCTGTCGAATCTCCCGAGCCAGTCCATCTCAAGGATGAGACGCAGATTGCTCCACGCCGCACCCACCCTCAGCCGCAACTGAAGAAATCGGTGCGCTCGCCGCTATTTTGAACAGCGCGCCCCGCCCATTGACCCAGTGCGCTCATTGGTCCGCTGTGTCACGTGGTGCGAAATACAGCGCGCTCATTCGTTTGACGAATTAGGTGAGAATTCTAAACCGGTTTCGATACAGGTTTGACCGGTATCTTTAGAAAAAATGACGCAACATCGCCACGCGATTGAAGCATGATCGACCACACCCAAGATGGCGGATCAATACCACGTAGCTAGGCTTCCTCCTTTTCTTCTACGTTCGTTTTCACGCACCCGTTTATAACGCAGAGCGAAATTTATTAGTGCATAGACGCATATCGTACGCCTACGTTTGTACGGGTGCTGTCGTCTACTTTCGTTCCCGTATAGGAAAGAACTAAAGCTCTCGGATCTGCGACGAGTTTTGCTTTTCGCTTTGCGCACGGTAGGGAAAAGGATAAAGGCGAGTACGTTCGGGGGGTGTCTGTAAGGGCGTCAGATCGAGCCGGAAACCGTTTCAGTTTGGATTTGTATGAGTCAGAAGCAGCCCAAGCCAACCCTCGGCGGACGGAGGATTCGAACTCGCAAAAGAGGTCGGTTTACACCGCGTACGCGAACGCCGAGAGGCGGGAAAGTTAGTTTCGATATGGGGCCCCCTACGAAGAAACGGCGATCTAGCGAGCTAACGCGAACCCTTTTCGCAGATGAAAAAGTAAAATACGAACCGCAGACGTTCCGCGATGAAATCATCGACGGAATCAACAAAGCGGAAGGCGACCTAAAAAAAGTAGAATTTAGAAAAAAAAAGTGTAGCGCGCTAGGAGAATATACACTTCCAAGGTGTCAGATTTTCTCGATGTGGCTGGAAGCTCTCTTAATTATCGCTTCTACGCGGACGTTCTTCTTGACGTTCTCATAGCCGGTGGCATGTTAGGTGAGAAGAGAGGGGGGACCCTGTAAGGGCTACGTTGTCTAACTGATTAGTCCCCCCTTTAGCTCCTGGTGGTTCTCTCATAACGGATTGTCCGGAGGGAAAGCCGTTTCGCGCGACTGCCTGCGTGTTTTTGGCGGAGAATTCTCTCGACGGAATTCGTCAATACGTTCAGGTCAATATTTCCTCTTTAGTTAATCCGTTATTGATTTCTTGTTTGCGATTTTTTACGTCAGCTTTTCAACAATTTGATCAGACGCTACAAATATTTGCAGAAGTCCTTTGAAGACGAAATAAAGAAGGTTCAAATAACTATTAGAACATTTATTAAATAATCGATTCATTGATTTAGGTTTTGCAATTTTTGAAAGGGTTTTCTGACGAGGAACGAAAAAAATTGGCCATGTTCACTGGCCTTGTTTTGAGCAGTGGAATGGCCACGGCCGATCTTCTCTTGTCCCTCTGGAGCGACCATCTCATCAAGCCGGGTATCTCTCTCGCCTTTGCCACGGAAATGTTCCGGGCCTGGCTCACAGGCAAGGACATCGAGAGCGTGGGAGCTGCCTTGAAGAAATCCGGATTAAACGGAAAACTAAAAGTAAGATATGATTTAGTATAGTAGGGATTTTCGTTGTGATATTCTACTCTTTTCTGAACGAAGGAACTTTTTCCTGGGAGTCCGAGTATGAAGCAGTTCGAAGATCATTTCACTGAAGCAGGATTAACAATTCTTGTCGCATTTCAGGTAAAGGCTTAGCAGTGACTATTATAGTCTTAGTAGCGACTTTACTAAAACAAAGACCAGTATTTAGTGTCTGAAAAGGAAATGTATAGAGAGTACTTAGGCAGTAGGCCCATCCAACCAAGACCAGTCTTCATTGTATGATAAGAACTTTGTATAGACCAGTTTCTGTATGAAAACGAATATTAATTAATTGAATTACGTAGTAAAAGCAAAAGTTTTGCTTTAACTACAATAGAAAAGAGGACGTTTTATAGTTCCTCTATGAACGTCTTCCTTTTTTTTTTATTAGAAAGGGCAGGAAGTGAGTGCCGTCAAACGAGAAATGCAAGCTCAAATCAAGGAGATGATAGAAAACGAGGAGACCCTTCAAGACGTCAGTCTGCGTTCTCTTTCCTCAAAAGAAGACGTTTTTCACGCGTTTTTTTGTGCGTAGATTGAAGGAGAAATCCGATCTATAATGGCAAAGAATAAACTCCCCGAACAAGACGTCATCGTTCTCGTAAGGGAGACCTAGTAGTCAAAAAAATTAATTATTGAATTACACTGTATTTCGTTTAGCTTTGGAGAGTCGTCATGACGGCGGTGGAGTGGAATAAAAAGGAGGAACTTGTCGCCGATCAGGCACTGAAACATCTCAAGGTAAATAAATAATAGTGACGATATTTTTGAAGTAATTCGAATCGATGCGTTCTAGGCCTACTGTCCTTTGTTCGCCGCCTTCGCCACCCAAGGCGTCTCAGAACTCACTCTGATGGTTCGAATTCAAGTAAGACGCCGTGCACCGACGAATCGCGTCGCGTAGTCCTAGTGGAAGTACAAACTATACACGTACAACGTTAGAATCTGCACGCGTAAGGCGCGCGTGCGAGAAACGTTCTTATCGCCCGTTTGCGCCCTCTCATACGCACGGGCACGACGCGTAGCCGATGTACTTTTAAAGCGTCGTTTGTACGCCGCGGGAAATGCGAGGATATCTGAAATCTTCGCTGTCTTGCCGCCTTGTCTCTTTCCCCAATACTGTCTGGTGTGGGAAACGTTAATTTAGATAGAAGTCGTATTCCTTCGTTACGTGGATATCCTCGTTGTAGATTAGAGATCATTTGATTTTCAAAGCAACTTGCTTGAAGTCTTTTTTTACCCCCCGTCAAAGAGACTCTCCCGTTCCATTCCTTTACAGTTTAGCGTCAAGGGAAGTGCGTCAGACCCCACAGATCGCAGTAATAGAGATGAGTCATCTTGGAACCAGAACTGTGCGTTATTAAGAGTTCGGTCTCACCTATGTGACCTTTGAAATGTAAACAAAATATAGGAAATTCCACGTTGCGCAGGGTTTCTCGGAGGGGTCAGGCAGGATGTTTTCGGCAATAAAAGGGTCATCTAAATTTAGACGAACGGACGCTAAATATAGTAATGAAGTTTTATTTTTGGTACGCGGAGTTAACGGACGTAGACCTTGTGACTGAGTGGCTTAGGTAGATTGCTTAATACGGTTGGAACGTTTCCAGTCGCGTCCGAGGTACTGCGCGCCACGGAAGTGTCATCTTGTGATGAGGAAGCGAGGCGCTCTGCTAGAGAAGCCGTGCTTGCTTAGTTCTACGGCTTTGTGCAATATCACCCCTCAAGTCGTTTTAGTTTCGACGACAAGCCGTCGCTTTACTCCTTATAGCCTATTCGAACTTTCAAACTTGGGGGGAGGGGGTTAGAGAGGTCGATGGACTGACTTACTCAGTCTCGGGCGTTATGCATTATAATTGAGAACCGTACGATAGTGTATCTTGGAGAATAGGAAAAATAGCTTTCGTTATGAATATTCCGACGTGCACTGGTACACAAATTGAACGAACTGGGTATCTACGTTAGTTTCGCCTTACATTGTACTTGCGTTGCGTTGCATCGCGCATTTTTTTCTTTTATTCTCTAACTCCTATGTCTCAAGGACTACTGCTACGACAACATGGTATTCCTAAAAGTCTTCCAAAAGATCATACTTCTTTTTTACAAGAGTAAGTCACGAACGGTATGTGTCCAGTATGAATGATTGCGATTGGCATATCCGTCGCAGCGGACGTTCTGAGCGAGGACTGCATTCTGAAATGGTACAAGGAAGCCCACTCGCCCAAAGGCAAGACCGTTCTCTTGGAACAGATGAAAAAGATGGTCGAATGGCTTCAAAACGCTTCCGAAGGTAAGCGAAGGGGGGGACCCAGGGTAGAGCCGGAGGGAAAGCGGCGCTGCACACACGCACAAAAAGGAGGGGCGTCTGTAGGCCAATTAATTAATAATTAATCCGGTTCCGACGTATCCCACTGCCTCTTCGGGGGTCTCGTCCTTGTCCTGTTTCCTTATTTGTATCCGGCGACTTGGCCTTCCACTATTCCCTTTCGAGTCTTGCTTTATCCGCTCGTCCAAAAAAAGAGTCTAGGAAACATTCGTTTAGAATCGGATTCCGACGACGGCGGCGACGGGGGAAAATAATTGACCGCGACCTTGTTTTTTTCTCTCTCTTCTCTCTCTCTCTCTCTCTCTCTCTCTCTCTCTCTCTCTCTCTCTCTCTCTCGCTCGGTTTTTGACGTCTCGCATTTTTTTCTTTCCTTTTGTTTCTGTCTCTGCTGCCGCGCTCGCTCGGCTAATGCGCAATCTTGTACTCGTTTGCACCGAATGGTAAACGCGTCTATCTGCACTTTCGCCAGACGAGGGCTGACCCTTGCCTAAATTATGCGCAGCGGGCGCTGCGGCTAGCCTGACCTCGGCACGCACAGCGGGAACATAGAAAATACGACGAAGCCAGGCCGATCGAAATGCAATTAGTCGTCCAATGAAATCTGTATTTGCGCCACACGTTCGTACGTACACTAGGACTGATAAATAATCCCGCGGATAAAAAATAGACTAAGAAAATTCATTAATGCGTTTATATACACGGCCGGAGCGGAGCAAAGAGTCTAAAGATACGGCGATTCGGTTCTTTGATTTCGTGAGGAAAGCCTCAGTCATCCCGTCCGGAACGTAGCGTGCAATAGTCGGTTAATTACAGCGAAAAGGGATTGGAGGGCGGCGGCGGCGGCGCTTTGCTTTCGAACAGCGGCGTCTGTCAACGCAAAAAAACCATTAGGGGGGAATAAATAAATTTGATTAGATAAAGGGAGCGGGCGCTAGAGAACTTCGGGGACAAAGCCGGGAAATGCAATAAGGCTCCCTCATCCTCATCAATTAATCGGCAATCAGGTGCGATTTTTTTACCTCGAAAAATATGTCGTCCGGCTCCCACGACGCCAAATCGGGCGGCAAATAGTCGTCAAGCGTCGGTGCGCTAACGCGTTGCAATGGCGACGGCGTCGACGTCGACGACGTCGTCGACGACGAGGCGTCGCTTCGTACGGGAGTTTGCACGAACGGCGTCAAATTGACGTCGGCACGTGCAACGACGTCGCCCGGTGTCGTCGTCCTCGGTGCCGTCGTCGTCGCCGTCGTATCGTGTAGCAACGCCTTCAGGTCGGCGATGTACATGGCGGCGAGCTTGAGCGTGTCGACTTTCGATAGCTTGCGCGTCGTCGGATAGGTCGGCACGACGTTTCGTAGGCGATCGAACGCGTAGTTGAGATCGTTCATGCGAATGCGTTCGCGCGCATTCGCCGTCTGGCGTCGACGAACTCGATTCGCTTCGCGCTTGAAGCAGCTCGTCGTCGTCGTCATCGTCGTCATCGCGGCGGCGGCGACGGCGGCGGCGTCCTCGCTGCACGGGGTAAAAAAGCATGGTCGTCGCGACGCGTCCGACGAGTCGGACGACGCCGGCGAGAGAGCGGGACGGTAATAATTCGGCGGCGGGGTTTGATAGTACGGGTGATACATCGCTCTCGCACTCAGGAGTAACTGTGACGGGAGCCGCTCCTCCGCTCTGCTTATATTCCTCTGATCGGGAGGGGGCGAGGCGGGGCTTCTCTTTTGTTTTCTGAATACGTAAGCGAGAGAGGTAATTTAATCGTCTCCAAAGCCGCGCAAATGAAGGTTTCATCCTCGTCATTTGCATTCCTCTTCGATTTTAGCTCCCTTCGTCATCTGCGAAAAACTCCTATTGAGCGACAAATCGGGTTTATCGTCTAGTTCCTATTGCGCAGGATGTCGATTACGGGCGTTGGGGGCTCGGGGGCCCCTCAGATTTCCGTAGTCAGCGGGGTTTCCTTGTCGCCCCGTGTCGCAACGTCTCCCCTTCCCTGTTTCTCGCGCCCCGCGAAAAGAGGAGACTAATAGGAGGGAGGCGTCTCATTGTATATGTTCCGCAGGACGGCACGCGCGCGGAAGCTGGCCTGCACGCGCACGTACTGCCTAATGACGTTCAAGCGGCGTAGATCGAGTCTCCTAGGTACATAGAGATGGGCCCAATCGAACACATAGCGACAATAGAAAAGTTTGGCCTTCGTAAAAAAAAGAAGAACCCGATGACGTATCCATTTGGTTCCGCATCCTGATTGCCTTTGGAAGTGAGTGCTGTTCGCTGGAAGATGTGCGCTAGAGGAAGTCCACGTGGAGGCCAGACCCGAACGCGAAGCCCCCGGCCGTCCTCCCTAATGCATATATGCAACCGTTTGCGAGAATCGAATCGCGTCGCGGAAAGAGCCCAGAAGCGGAGAGCGTCGCAGTTCCACTAGTCGTCGCCCTTAGAGCAAATAAACAATTATGTCACTGTCGAAATCTTATCTCCCTGTCCCGTTGCGGTTCGCGCGCTTGGCTAGTTCGGTTTGTTTGGAAATTCAATGTCATTAGAAGACGTCCCGTTGCTCTGAGCCTCGCAAAGATGCGTTCTGTTTGTTCAGTAAAGATCCGCGAGATTCGATCCGCGGTGTTAGAACTGAGCCCGTGGCCCGTGGCCCGTGGCCCGGGGCTCGCGATCGATGCCGGAGCATCGACGAGGCGTATCGGCGCCTGAGTGGCCGGGCGTATATCTATGCATGCATGCATGCATGCTTGGGGTCTTGCGTCTGTTGGCGTCCTGCTGGAGATGAAGCCGCCTCCCCGCGCCTGCGGCGGGACACGAGTGCGCGCTCACTTAACCCGACTCCGCCTCCTGCCAAACACCCAGCTAATCGGCTTACCAAATATTAGCTTTCTCCATTTGGAGCATATTGACTTAGCTGGGCGACGGCGTTGTCCGCCCGTTCGATAGGGCTACGAGATTTCCTTCTCAGCCAGTCCTTGACCTTGCACAAGAATTCATTATTGATTGCTCCGTAAACGCGTCAAAGATCTCGGATGTTTGCCTGTTTATGTTTAACTATTGCTACGAGACGAGTGGAAGTGGATGACCTCATCTGCACGCGACTCTGTTTGGCACGTCCCTATAGAATCGATCAATTGAGGAAATAGCCGCTCTTCCGTTTATTTGTCTTGGACGTCATATCGTGCATTGAAACAGAGGATGCTGTTTGTACTACGATCCCTACTTAGTCGTCGGTGACGTCAAGGCAAATGAGCGATTAATTTAACCAATAAGGGTAATCCTCTCCGGCTCGCAGTGTTTGCTAGTGGGGGTTGGGCAAAGGAAAAGCCCAGATGGCGGCCGATCGTTGTAATCACACTTGGGGGCAATGTAAATAGACCAGTTCCATTCCGGAGCCGTGTCCGCCTGTCTATCTGCAGAATTAGTCTCTCGTCTCTTCCGTTCACCTACTTTTCTGTGATGTGACTGCAGTGCTATTGATTCTTTCTACGTAGTTCAATGTCTACGCTGCCTGTATACGCACATCTTGCGACTCTGTTTATACACTGTAATACCGATAGTCAAACGTCTTGTGTCACTGTCTCCCTTCAGTGACACGCACGTTTCGAGGACTCCTCTATATTGATGAACATTTAACCTCAAACCTTTGAGGTCAAACCTCTACTTCTGTTTCGCTGGTTACCACAATCGTTCAATGTCCTGTTGGGTTCTTGAAATCGAGGTACTATTTCGCGTCTTTCGTCGATCCTTCATTGTAATATTTCCGGTTGCGGTATATCCAAAGTGTCCCTCTTTTTTGTGTGTGTGACGTGTAATGTCTGCCGCTAATGCTATACAGCGATAGCGTTCCTCTTCCTTTACGCAGTTGGTCCTTTCGGCGCGGTTCCAGTCAGTACTCCTATGTCTTCCCGCGTGACCTCTATTCTCGTTTGCATGCACTGCTGTGTCTGCCCCTGTACACCTGAATGTCCTCGCCCTGTCTCTCCCCGCTTTCACATTCTTCAACCTACGTAATGTTTTGTCTGCTAATGCAATCGTCTTTTCTCACTATTTCACGTTTTTCAGTTGCCTGCACGTAGACGTTTCGCGCCTGATACAAGTGAAAAGGAGACGCTGCTCAGGATGATAAGGTTTGATGCAATTAGATGAGAGGTATTTAGTATACCACTGGAGAGACTTCGCGACTTCCCCGCGGCCGCGGGATTTTTATTTTCTTACACATTGCAACACGACCACGCGCTAAGAGTACAGGCAACAAATGGCGTTCCTCTTTCCCTAATATTTCAATCGTATCATATAACTTTCTTTCTCTTTTTCTTCGACTTTTCTTTCGCCGCCTCTTCTTCCAAACGCTTTTTTATCCTCTCGCGAGCCTTTTTCTCGGCCTCCTATAGTAGGAAAAAAGCAAGCGACTAGTATCTCGCGTCTACACGTAAAACCACGCGGCGCGTCCGCGCGCGCGTACCGCCGATGAAGGGGGAGGAGGAAGATCGGGCATTGGAACCGGTCCCAAGCCCATTTGGGGAGACGTAAGGGGAGTCGCCGACTTGGGTCGAGTCGGCGTAATAAAACTAGACGTCGGAAACGACGACTGTCCCTGAAGGGGCTCCCACGACGGGTCTAAGAGCAAAACAACAAAGTTTCAAGACGGTCTTAGCAAAAATAAGTCAGATCTATACTAAGACCTTCTTGAAGTTGTTCGATGATTTGAGCTCTCTTTTTCATGACTTGCTTGTAAAGTTCCTGGCACCCATATTGTTCGAAAACGCGCAGAAATCCGCGCACTTGTCCGTCAAACATCTGTTATATATAAGGTACAGTGTACGTGCATTCGGAAGTCTACTAGCGCGCGGGCTACTGGTGAATCATTCATGGTCTTTGTAAATGAGCCGGGAACAAAGGGGACCGTTTCCAGTGTTTCTATAATGTATGAGATAGCGATCGATTTTTCTTAATTAATTTTAATTGATTGGGGGGTCCCCGCACTTCGCGAAACTTGGCTTCCCGACATTTTGTAGTCGTTGATTTCGCGATCTTTCTTGCTAATGATTTTCTGGAGTTCATCTTGCCTACGCAGCAATTCGCCTACCATTACAACGAGAGGTATCACCATCTGAGAGCCAAGCTATAGAGAGAAAATACCACGTGACAGATTAATTAATTAATTAATAATGAAAAAAATAAAGACTTCTTTATTAGGTTCTTGATGGCAGTGGAATTCCCATTGAAAGGGAAGTTCTCGCAACTGCGTTTTCATTATGAGGTGTATCTCGTCTTCCGATTTCTTTCGTGGAGTCAAACATCAATAGAGGTATATTTGCTGATTAATTTTTTTCTTACCTGAACTAGATCTGTAGATATTGTGGAATCCGTTTCGCGCTCTTTTAATTTTCGCGCGATGTGCGCGAGAAAGTCGGACGGAGATCCGCTTAGTCTGGGATTCAGTGCCTGTGCGCGTGTCATCCGGGATCGCGTCCCGCGAAAAATGATTTTTCACCTTGGATCGAATTTCCAGATTCTTCGCGTCGATGCGTTCGCCGTATATTCGCTCGTAGTCGGTGACGAGTATCTCGTACGACGTATCGTCGAACGTGTACTTGACGAGACACGAGCGATCTCCCAAACGAAGAACTTCCCAGCTATCCATATTGCTCGTCTCACGTGACGAGGTTTGTTACACGTGGGCAACGTTCCCGGCTAAGAATGGCGACCTTTCGTACGTACGCAACTTGCGCGGCTTTAGGGCTTCTCCTGCGAGTTCTAGCCATCGAATTGGACGTTGTACAGTGGCTAGGGAATCGCATCGAAGTCTCGACGCCGCTAACCAACTGGAATCGCAGTAACACAGCAAGAAAAATCCAAATTCCTTCTCGATCTATTTATTTTCGCAAAGGAAAAGAAGCCTTGGCTCTAATCGAGCAAAAGGTGTCACCGTACGACGGCGACACGGTGCACGAGGCAAGCAATTAAAAATTGAAAATTCGGAATGAAGCGACATAGTTTTTCTTAGACCCCATTGGTCATTTTGCTGTTTCAAGCGTTTTCTAACTACGCGCCCTTCTCGACAGCGTATCTGTTTTTAGTAAATTTAGATGATATATATACAAATATGGTCAAATTCTGACGTCACGACACGTGTAGCTCATTGACTTCGCCATAGCAATGGCTCTCGTAGAAATAGCTAAAATTCATCAGAAGATACTAGTAACCAACCGTCGAAAAGTTCAATACATTTTATTGATTAATTATTACTTAGCTTGAGACTCAGAAACTTGAAGCCCCTTTCTATGCTAAGGGCGTTGATCGGATTCTCATTAGTCAAGACGAACTGCTGCCTATTAAACTGGCTGCTTTGTAAGAGCAAGATTGTTAAATAATCATTGAGTTATTAGGTGCTACTAGATATGCATTGAGTCCCTGTGCTCTTCTTACCTGTGTTGGTCAATCTGGTTCACTATTTAATAGTGCTTCGATAGTCTTTGCATTTTTGTTCATACTGAAAGGTGATCACGTGAACTCGTATATAATGAATTAATTGTTTGGGAATCCTTTGTAGGGAAATCCGGTTTCGCTGCCGGTTTTCTGGCTCTTGCCACGTACCTCTCACTGTATCCAGTGATGCTTATTCTTCCTCTAATTTTAATTGACTATCAGGTATTCAATCATATATGAAAGCAGCAAGTTTTTTATTTATTTTTGTTTGTGGACCAGATTATGAAATGTTCTTACGTGAAATCTGCGATTCGAGTGATTCTGCCTTTCATCGTCGTGTTTTCCTTTCTCAACTTCACTTCCTATTACATATCCGGCTCGTGGGACTACGTTCAATCAGTCTACGGCTTCATGTAAATCAAATCCTCGTGTAACTATTCTATTTTCGATGTTCTTCTCTTTAGTCTAGCTGTGACCGATCTGACTCCCAACGTCGGTCTGTTCTGGTACTTTTTCATGGAAATGTTTGACCACTTTTACTCCTTCTTTGTATGGGTCTTCCAAATCAACGTCTTTCTCTACACAATGCCCTTAGCCATTCGCCTTAGGTTCGCTCTCCTCATTTTTTTATATTCTCCGAGACGTACATATCGTTTTTCTTCCAGAAAACATCCCGGCTTCTTATTCTATACCTTATGCAGTGTCATGTCAATATTCAAGTCATATCCAACGGTAGGAGACCTTGCTTTGCCGTTGGCTCTACTTCCCCTGTGGTCTCATACGTTCAAATGTAATTAATTCGTTATTTAAGCATCATTTGCAATGGTATTTTGTTTCTAGATATGAGATATAGTTTTCTGGCTGGATCAATGTTTCTTGTTGCAGTCGTTATAGGACCAATCTTTTGGCATATGTGGATCTATGCTGGAAATGCGAATGCGAATTTTTTCTTTGCCTCTACTGTTGTTTACTCGTTGGCTCAAGTAGGAAATAGTGTCATTCTAAACTTGTGATTTACTTTCTTGTGTGTTTAGATCTTACTTGTGAACGATACTGTTTTTGCACTTTTGCGAAGGGATTATGATCTTCGGGAGGGACTGGACATACCGGAAGTGGATGGGAGGCCTGGATTAGTAAAAATGACGTAAATAAAGATCAGACATAAAGTGTAGTCATGATTGCGCATGCGCGTGGGTCCAAGAGACCGCCCGTGAGTCGTCGCCTTCTTACGCTCGTTCAGAGTCGTTGTCGTCGCAAAACGCTGTTGAATCACTAAATCATCTTGAGATGACATCGTCTGCTAGTTCTATCGAACGATTGATCACGATAACCAAAGAATGGCAGGGCGATGAACTGAAGAAGTTTCTCTCGACGGAAAAAGGATTTCGACTTGAGCAGGTATATAAAGAACTCATGTATTGACCGCTTCTCACGATTGTGTTTCGTTTTTTAGAAAGGCGACCTAAGACAAGACATATATGGACAAGAGCGTCACGATTGGTTCTTCGCTATTCACTTTGTGGCTGGAAGAAAATTTGAGACGGCGGAGGAAGCGGATGAGTGGCTCAGCTACTTGGTTGTACAAAAAAAGGAAGACATTGAAAACCAATCACTATGGGTATGAATACGTTTTGGATTGGTAATTAATTGATGCGTGGATGCAGGGGGCACTCCGCCCACTTCACTGTGCGTGCAAGTGGGGAAATATTTTTGGCGTTGAATGGCTCGTCAGTCACGGTGCAAATATCAACGAGGACGACGCAGTATGACTTGTAATTGATTTTCAATAATTTCACTCATTGCTCTTTTTTAGTGTGGACGTACGTCATTTTCTTTTGCCTGTGCAAGTTCCGTTGACACAATGAAGAAAATGCTCTATCTGGAGAAACAGGGCTGTCATGTTCGACAATATGACATTGTAACAGATTTACATCAACGCTCTGGATATAAAATTCATTGTTTTATAGTTTATTGCGGCTGAAAATAAATTTGCGTCATCGGAACAAGCTCACGAAGTTTTTCATCATCTTGTTAATGAAAAGGGGATGAGCATCAACGTTACTACTCACGTGGGGGTATATGATGTGCTCTTGTTTTGCTACATGTGAGAAGATTATCTGAATGATAGCGGAAAGGGACTCCTCTGCGATGCGCCTGCTTTGATGGAAGCGTCTTTGGAGTGAAATGGCTCATCAGTCACGGTGCTAATGTAGAAGCATAACATAAAATTCATTTCATATGATTGCACCGACATTACTTTCTTAGATTGAAACAGAGCCGTATCAGGGAACAGATCTGTATGAGGTTGTCTGTAAAAGTTCTGTCGACACATTGAAGAAAATACTCATTCTGGAAGAGCGTGGCTATGATGTTTCACCGCGTGCTATTGTAAACAGATTGACGTCAACAGTCTAGCGTGCAATAGACATATACATTGTACTCTTTTAAGTTTTTATCCGCCGAAATTCAATTTGCTTCGTGTGAAGAAGCGTGCGAGGTTTTTCATCATCTTGTGTATGTCAAGGGAATGATCGTCAACGCTACTGATGCAGAGGTACATGCTGTTCGTTGTTTGCTACATGTTCACATTTTGATAAAATAATAGTTGGATACTCCTCTGCATTGTGCCTGCAAGAAGGGAAGCTTTTTTGTAGTGAAATGGCTCATAGAACACAACGCTACTATTAATAGCGTCAACAAGGTAAAAAATATCACATGTGATACATTATTCTCATATCATCTCTAGTATGGCATTACGCCTCTTATGTGCGCGTGTGAAAGTGACAGTGACCATCTATTGAAAGTGCGCTACCTGAGTGAAAAAGGAACTGAATGTCTCATGACAGATAAGGTACGTTTTTCTGTCAACCTTGGGAGAAATCAACGTTTCCTTTATTTAGCAAGGAGAGACGGCCTTGTTTTATGCCATCAACTACTTTCTTCCTGAGGATATCGAAGACTTTTTATCTGAGACATTGGATGACGATAAATGCGAAAGAATAGCTGCCAGTAAATGCTCAATTTCTGAAGGCGAATTGAACGAAGTTCTTCAATATCTTGTCATTGAAAAGAGGATGAATATCAATTCTGTTAATAAGGTAGCATTCTTATGACACCTATTCCGGATTATTTCAGGAATTTCTACGTTTATAGCTCGGAATGACACCCTTGTTGCACGCATGTAATAAATCTGAATATCCTCTCTTCGCTGTTCGACAGCTACTTGAACTAGGAGCTGATGTCACCGCAAAAGATTCCGTTCGTCAGACTTCTCACTGCTGATTCCGTATTCTATTCCTATCTTCATAGATGAGCCGCAATGCCTTTCATCTGATTGCAATGAATAGTTGGCGTATTAACGTGCCAGCCATTAATCTTTTGATTGAGAAGGGTATTGACGCTACGTTCAGAGACAAGGTGACGCGTTTTCATCCTCTTTTCAGAGGAGTTATAAATGTGAAATTTAGGACGGAAAGGCGCCTTATCAACTGGCAGACGGTGAACTGAGAATGCGTCTTCGACAGCATTACGTACGCCACTAGTTAGACTGTAATCAGTCCAGAGGTTCTTCATCATTGTGTTGTAGGACGCCGCTCGATTTTCCGTCCTTCGACAGGAAAAGGTTCGCCCCGATTCAATCAAAGTGTGCGTGGTCGGAAGTGAAATGGCTGGAAAGACGACGTTCGTAAAATCTCTTCTTCAGCTCACTCTTCCTCCAATTAAACCGAAAGATCGCACAGCCGGCGTTGCCATTAAGAGCGGTCAAATTCCGGGAGTTGGCAAAGGATCGATATGGGACTTTGGTGCCCAACCAACCTTCCACAGCGCACACGGTCTCTTCTTTGGACCGTCCAATACGATGTTCGTTCTCGTGCTTCGCTTTCGAGAAGGAGAAAGGATGACACCAGAAGTATATCTTCTAGAAATCGGGCGCTATTGGTGCGCCTTCGTCAAAGCGGCACTACGCAGGCTTCCACCACACCTAAGGTCACCGCTTCGTCTTCTCATTATCGGCAACGTGATTGGCGAAGAGGAAGAGGGCACAGAAGCAAGCTTCCAGCTAAAACGCGTCGCCGAAATTCTTCAGGAAGAATTTAAAGACACGTTTAAGATTGTCGACGTACTTGAAATGGATTGCAACAGAAGCTATTCGGTGCGCATGGCTGACTGTCGACGCAAACTGAAAAGAGTTCGTGAAGAAATGCTCGAGGCTAGTTACAGTGTTGATAGCATTTTTTTACTTCCCACTTCATTCTTTTTCTCTTGACAGGCAGCCGATGGTGTGTCCAAACTTTGCCAAGCCATTGAGGAAAATCTTTCTCTGTCCGACGAGAAGCGAGAATCTTCATTGGAATGTTTTATGACGCCAGACGAATTCACCGAATGGGTTGCTGAAGACGTTGGCGCTATTTTGACTGAAGATGAGAGCAAAATATCCGTTGAATATCTTGACTCGTCCGGAATAGTGAGTACAGAATTACGTGTTTGACTTCATAGTCTTATCTTCATTTATAGATTGTTAATCTCGGTCCTCGAATTTGTCTCCGGCCACTTTGGCTCTGTAGCAACGTGATTGGTCCACTTCTGGCTCCGCGCTACTTTCCCTTTGGCATGAAGACAGCCAAGCCTGGCATGGTAACAAGGCAAGACATTGAGTCGGCTCTAAGGGCTTTCGAAAACTACCTCAAGCACAAGGGCAGTCCGTCTCCGTTTTCGGTGACAGCCAACGAAGCGACGGAAATTCTTCTTTACCTGGAACTATGCGTTCGGTCAAGACACATTCCGGGGTTCTATCAGATTCCGGCTCTCCTGGAAGATTCAATTCCTGGCGACGCTTGGGTTGAAAATCCGATGCTGGACGTGTATCGCGGTATGCGGTATGAATGTGCTAATTGCGTCGATATCATATTGCCGTTGTCGTTTGTCGTCTTTCAATCTCGATCTTCTCGTTTGGGCAATACGAGTCACGAGGCGTGGAAAGACGGCGTCAAACTAGTGAAGGTCGTCGGCCGCCAAGTAGTCGAATGCCTTGTGACATTAGGAATCAAAAAATTCCACTGCTGCATTGACGTCATTATGCGCTGGTCTAGCCAAACAGCGTGTCATGAATTGGCGAAGCAGATGCTAGACGAACTGAAAGAGATGATCGTCGAAGTGTGCGAAGAAAGAAGTCCGGGAGTGCTCCTCAACTGGTTCTATTTAGACAGTACTCATCTTAAACGACTCAACGATGATCCAGCCATTTATTCGTCTAGTAAAGTAGATCAGACGGTCAGGAACAACGGTATTGATGACGTTTTGTTTTCGGATCAACCACAAAGACGTTATTATTTGTCTGTGAGAGACTTGGCTATTACTGCAGACATCCAAGAGGAGGTATTTGGATTGAGTGCGATTCGTTAAATAATGTCATTGTTTTTCAGCGCTCAGCTTCTTATCCTGAGGCAGTGGCAGAATCCCAAGGTCCCAGCGGACCAAAGAGAAGAGCTCCCAATGAGGTATCCTTGTGTACAGTATACTGTATGCTGCAGCGTTCTTCACTCTCTCTATTCAGCTAACTATTCCTCGTGCAAAGCGTCTGGCAACGTCTCATCGTAGACTAGAGGTTGAGTCGGAGGATTCAGCACAGGTAATACGGAAGGTTCCCGTGGCGGTTATCTTAGACAGTCTCTTGTATTTCAGATAGCAAGCCGAGTTGTCACTGATCGTTTGGCATCTCCCTGCGAAGGTCAGTTTTTTTAGAAATGATTCTATGTCTATAATTATACGCAGTTGTGTCATCAGGCTCGTTTCCGGCCGATAATGATTCAGTATCAGTCGATTTGGTGAAGACGTGCGCCGTCGTTGCTCCAACCAAGTGGGAAGAAATTGGGTATCTGCTGACTGACCTTAACACGGTTGAAGAAATTCGTGAACGAACTAATGGGAACGTCCCTCGCATGATAAAAGTGCTAGAAACGTGGAAGCTAAGAGCTAAAACGCCAACAGTGAGAAAGCTTCTAAAGTGGTTCGAGGAAGTTGGTGTGGCCCGTGAAGCAATCAAAAAGAAATACTTAGAATTGTATTAGTGTAATCTTTCTGATTTTTAATTAATGGTTTTATTAGTGCTAGTGCAGTCAACTTGTTATCCTTCACAATAAGTTCTTCAGTCAGACACTGTTTTCAATTCAAAAGTAATTATTGTGAAACTATTTTTAGCAGGTGCCGCGAGATCTACCCCGAATCCCGTATACTCGATGGAATCGGACAGACGAAACGCTGCCATTCGCCAGCTTACAGATCTCCTACGCCAAACAGGTATCGTGCACGATCCCGCGAACAAACTCGAAACGTCTCATCGCGCCAACGCGACCAGGAAACCAGATCACGTCGAACAAGAGCCAACTCACGCTTCCGGTCGCTTATCTCAACGTCGTGACGAAGCGCTTCGCGAGGCTCGACGCGAACGCGCGTTCGAACGTCGACGATTCGCTGCAGATCTCGTCTATCTTCGAGAATTCTTCAAGTTGACTCCCGCTTTGAAAGTAGACGAACGAAAAGCGAAAACGTCTTCCGATCATTTTTTCGGCGTAGGTGGAGGGAGCTTCAAAAGATAGAGGTTCTGACGTCAATATTTCTGGTTTCTCGTCACTCGAATCTTTATTTGTAGGGAATACTACTGTATTCGATTTGAATTTTATTATTCGTCTTTTTTTGATGACTACAGTAGGTGAGAAAGATTTCGGTGGGATTGGCTTCTTTGAAAGACACTCCATGTCGTTTATCGTGTCAACGTTCGTACACACATGTCAGACTCAAACTCTAGAGAGACAGAGTGTAGTATACTAATGAATTAATTGTTTGGGAATCCTTTGTAGGAAATCCGGTTTCGCCGCCGGTTTTCTGGCTCTTGCCACGTACCTCTCACTGTATCCAGTGATGCTTATTGCTCCTCTAATTTTAATTGACTATCAGGTATTCAATCACATATGAAAGCAGCAAGTTTTTTATTTATACTTTGTTTGTGACCAGATTATGAAATCTTCTTACGTGAAATCTGCGATTCGAGTGATTCTGCCTTTTATCGTCGTGTTTGTCTTTCTCAATTTCACTTCCTATTACATATCTGGCTCGTGGGACTACGTTCAATCAGTCTACGGCTTCATGTAAATTGAATCCTCGTGTAACTATTCTATTTTCGATGTTCTTCTCTTTAGTCTAGCTGTGACCGATCTGACTCTCAACGTCGGTCTCTTCTGGTACTTTTCATGGAAATGTTTGACCACTTTTACTCCTTCTTTGTATGGGTCTTCCAAATCAACGTCTTTCTCTACACAATGCCCTTAGCCATTCGCCTTAGGTTCGCTCTCCTCATTTTTTTATATTCTCCGAGACGTACGTATCGTTTTTCTCCTAGAAAACATCCCGGCTTCTTATTCTATACCTTATGCAGTGTTATGTCGATATTCAAGTCCAACGGTAGGAGGCCTTTCTTTGCCTTTGGCTCTACTTCCCCTGTGGTCTCATACGTTCAAATGTAAATAATTCGTTATTTAAGCATCATTTGCAATGGTATTTTGTTTCTAGATATGAGATATAGTTTTCTGGCTGGATCTATGTTTCTTGTTGCAGTCGTTATAGGACCAATCTTTTGGCATATGTGGATCTATGCTGGAAATGCGAATGCGAATTTTTTCTTAGCCTCTACTGTTGTTTACTCGTTGGCTCAAGTAGGAAATAGTGTCATTCTAAACTTGTGATTTACTTTCTTGTGTGTTTAGATCTTACTTCTGAACGATACTGTTTTTGCACTTTTGCGAAGGGATTATGATCTTCGGGAAGGGCTTGATATACCGGAAGTGGATGGGAGGCCTGGATTAGTAAAAATGACGTAAATAAAGATCAGACATAAAGTGTAGTCATGATTGCGCATGCGCGTGGGTCCAAGAGACCGCCCGTGAGTCGTCGCCTTCTTACGCTCGTTCAGAGTCGTTGTCGTCGCAAAACGCTGTTGAATCACTATATCATCTTGAGATGACATCGTCTGCTAGTTCTATCGAACGATTGATCACGATAACCAAAGAATGGCAGGGCGATGAACTGAAGAAGTTTCTCTCGACGGAAAAAGGATTTCGACTTGAGCAGGTATATAAAGAACTCATGTATTGACCGCTTCTCACGATTGTGTTTCGTTTTTTAGAAAGGCGACCTAAGACAAGACATATATGGACAAGAGCGTCACGATTGGTTCTTCGCTATTCACTTTGTGGCTGGAAGAAAATTTGAGACGGCGGAGGAAGCGGATGAGTGGCTCAGCTACTTGGTTGTACAAAAAAAGGAAGACATTGAAAACCAATCACTATGGGTATGAATACGTTTTGGATTGGTAATTAATTGATGCGTGGATGCAGTTTGGACTCCGCCCACTTCACTGTGCGTGCAAGTGGGGAAATATTTTTGGCGTTGAATGGCTCGTCAGTCACGGTGCAAATATCAACGAGGACGACGCAGTATGACTTGTAATTGATTTTCAATAATTTCACTCATTGCTCTTTTTTAGTGTGGACGTACGTCATTTTCTTTTGCCTGTGCAAGTTCCGTTGACACAATGAAGAAAATGCTCTATCTGGAGAAACAGGGCTGTCATGTTCGACAATATGACATTGTAACAGATTTACATCAACACTCTGGATATAAAATTCATTGTTTTATAGTTTATTGCGGCTGAAAATAAATTTGCGTCATCGGAACAAGCTCACGAAGTTTTTCATCATCTTGTTAATGAAAAGGGGATGAGCATCAACGTTACTACTCACGTGGGGGTATATGATGTGCTCTTGTTTTGCTACATGTGAGAAGATTATCTGAATGATAGCGGAAAGGGACTCCTCTGCGATGCGCCTGCTTTGATGGAAGCGTCTTTGGAGTGAAATGGCTCATCAGTCACGGTGCTAATGTAGAAGCATAACATAAAATTCATTTCATATGATTGCACCGACATTACTTTCTTAGA
Organism: Oscarella lobularis; assembly: GCF_947507565.1. Taxonomy (NCBI): domain Eukaryota; kingdom Metazoa; phylum Porifera; class Homoscleromorpha; order Homosclerophorida; family Oscarellidae; genus Oscarella; species Oscarella lobularis. Next base: position 1,775,945 of record NC_089186.1, read on the forward strand.
TTGAAACAGAGCCGTATGAGGGAATAGATCTGTATGAGGTTGTCTGTAAAAGTTCTGTTGACACATTGAAGAAAATACTCATTCTGGAAGAGCGTGGCTATGATGTTTCACCGCGTGCTATTGTAAACAGATTGACGTCAACAGTCTAGCATGCAATAGACATATACATTGTACTCTTTTAAGTTTTTATCCGCCGAAATTCAATTTGCTTCGTGTGAAGAAGCGTGCGAGGTTCTTCATCATCTTGTGTATGACAAGAAAATGAGCGTCAACGCTACTGATGCAGAGGTACATGCTGTTCGTTGTTTGCTACATGTTCACATTTTGATAAAATAATAGCTGGATACTCCTCTGCATTGTGCCTGCAAGAAGGGAAGCTTTTTTGTAGTGAAATGGCTCGTAGAACACAACGCTACTATTAATAGCGTCAACAAGGTAATATCACATGTGATACATTATTCTCATATCATCTCTAGTACGGCATTACGCCTCTTATGTGCGCGTGTGAAAGTGACAGTGACCGTCTATTGAAAGTGCGCTACCTGAGTGAAAAAGGAGCTGAATGTCTCATGACAGATAAGGTACGTTTTTCTGTCAACCTTGGGAGAAATCAACGTTTCCTTTATTTAGCAAGGAGAGACGGCCTTGTTTTATGGCATCAACTACTTTCTTCCTGAGGATATGGAAGGGTTTTTATCTGAGACATTTGATGACAATAAATGCGAAAGAATAGCTGCCAGTAAATCCTCAATTTCTGAAGGCGTATTGAAAGAAGTTCTTCGATATCTTGTCATTAAAAAGGGGATGAATATCAATTCTGTTAATAAAGTAGCATTCTTATGACACCTATTCCGGATTTATTTCAGGAATTTCTGCGTTTATAGGTCGGAATGACACCGTTGTTGCACGCATGTAATAAATCTGACTATCCTCTCTTCGCTGTTCGACAGCTACTTGAAGTGGGAGCTGATGTCACCGCAAAAGATTCCGTTCGTCAGACTTCTCACTGCTGATTCCGTATTCTATTCCTTCATATCTTCATAGATGAGCCGCAATGCCTTGCATCTGTGTGCAAAGGCGGAGTATAGTTTTAACGCGCCAGCCATTGATTTTTTGATTGAGAAGGGTATTGACGCTACGTGCAGAGACAAGGTGACGCGTTTTCATCCTCTTTCAGAAGAGTTATTATAAATGTGAAATTTAGGACGGAAAGGCGCCTTATCAACTGGCAGAAGATGGTAAAATAAGAATGCGTCTTCGACAGCATTACGTACGCTACTAGTTAGACTGTAATCAGTCCTCCCCAGAAGCTCATTATGTCGTAGGACGCCGCTCGATTTTCCGTCCTTCGACAGGAAAAGGTTCGCCCCGATTCAATCAAAGTGTGCGTGGTCGGAAGTGAAATGGCTGGAAAGACGACGTTAGTCAATTCTCTTCTTCGACTCGATCTTCTTCCAATTAAACTGGAAGATCGCACAGCCGGCGTTGCCATTAAGAGCGGTCAAATTCCGGGAGTGGGCAAAGGATCGATATGGGACTTTGGTGCCCAACCGACTTTCCACAGCGCACACGGTCTCTTCTTTGGACCGTCCAATACGATGTTCGTTCTCGTGCTTCGCTTTCGAGAAGGAGAAAGGATGACACCGGAAATATATCTTCTAGAAATCGGACGCTATTGGTGCGCGTTCGTCAAAGCGGCACTACGCATGCTTCCATCACACCTAAGATCACGGCTTCGTCTTCTCATTATCGGCAACGTGATAGACTGCCGAGAGGAGGAGGGAACAGAAGCAAGCTTCCAGCTGAAACGCGTCGCCGAAATTCTTCAGGAAGAATTTAAAGACACGTTTAAGATTGTCGACGTACTTGAAATGGATTGCAACGGGTGCTATTCGGTGCGCATGGCTGACTGCAGACGCAAACTGAAAAGAGTTCATGAAGAAATGCTCGAGGTAGCGACACAGAGTCGCATTGTTTCCATTGACACTTTGTTCTTCTTCACAGGCAGCCGATGACGTGCCCAAACTATGTAGCGCTATTGAAGAGAAACTTCGTATTTCGAACGAGAAGAGCGAATCTCCATTTATGACCTCAGAAAAATTCAAGGATTGGGCGGAGGAAGTCTTACGCGTTGATGACGACATGATACTTCGCGAAAAAACTAGCGTCTGTTTGACTGAAGAAGAGAGCAAAATTTCTATTGAATATCTTGATTCGTCTGGAATAGTGAGTGCAGAATTAAGTGTTTGACTGTCGTCTTATCTTCGTTTATAGATTGTTAACCTCGGTCCTCGAATTTGTCTCCGGCCACTTTGGCTCTGTAGCAACGTGATTGGTCCACTTCTGGCTCCGCGCTACTTTCCCTTTGGCATGAAGACTGCCAAGCCTGGCATGGTAACAAGACAAGACATTGAGTCGGCTCTAAGGGCTTTTGAAAACTACCTCAAGCACAAGGGCACTCCGTCTCCGTTTTCGGTGACAGCCAACGAAGCGACGGAAATTCTTCTTTACCTGGAACTATGCGTTCAGTCAAGACACATTCCTGGGTTCTATCAGATTCCGGCTCTCCTGGTAGATTCAATTCCTGGCGACGCTTGGGTTGAAAATCCGATGCTGGACGTGTATCGCGGTATGCGGTATGAATGTGCTAATTGTGTCGATATCATATTGCCCTTGTCGTTCGTCGTCTTTCAATCTCGATCTTCTCTTATGGGTAATACGAGTCACGAGGCGTGGAAAGACGGCGTCAAACTAGTGAAGGTCGTCGGCCACCAAGTAATCGAATGCCTTGTGACATTAGGAATCAAAAAAAGCCACTGCTGCATTGACGTCATTATGCGCTGGTCGAGTCAAACAGCGTGTCATGAATTGGCGAAGCAGATGCTAGACGAACTGAAAGAGATGATCGTCGAAGTGTGCGAAGAAAGAAGTCCGGGAGTGCTCCTCAACTGGTTCTATTTAGACAGTACTCATCTTAAACGACTCAACGATGATCCAGCTATTTATTCGTCTAGTAAAGTAGATCAGAAGGTCAGGAACAACGGTATTGATGACGTTTTGTTTTCGGATCGACCACAAAGACGTTATTATTTGTCTGTGAGAGACTTAGCTATTACTGGAGACATCCAAGAGGAGGTATTTGGATTGAGTGGGATTCGTTAAATAATGTCATTGTTTTCAGCGCTCAGCCTCTTATCCTGAGGCAATGGCAGAATTCCAAGGTCCCAGCGGACCAAAGAGAAGAGCTCCCAATGAGGTGTCTTCGTGTACAATATATGCTGCGACTTTTTTCACTCTTTCTATTCAGCTAACTATTCCTCGTGCAAAGCGTCTGGCAACGTCTCATCATAGACTAGAGGTTGAGTCGGAGGATTCAGCACAGGTAATACGGAAGGTTCCCGTGGCGGTTATCTTAGACAGTCTCTTGTATTTCAGATAGCAAGCCGAGTTGTCACTGATCGTTTGGCATCTCCCTGCGAAGGTCAGTTTTTTTACAAATGATTCTATCTCTATAATTATACGCAGTTGTGTCATCAGGCTCGTTTCCGGCTGATGATGACTTAGTATCAATCGATTTGATAAGGACGTGTTCCCTCGTTGCTCCATCCAAGTGGGAAGACATTGGATATTTGATGATTGACTCCAACACAGTTGAAGAAATTCGTAAACGAACTGATGGGAACGTCCCTCGCGTAATAAAAGTGTTAGAAACGTGGAAGCTAAGAGATGAAACGCCAACAGTGAGAGAGCTTCTAAAGTGGTGCAAGCAGGCTGGTATCAGCCATGAAGCAATCAAAGCAAAATATTTAGAATTATATTAGTGCAGTCTTTTCTGTTTTTATCCTTTTTATTACTTTTTATCTTTTATAATACGTTCTTCGGTCAGACACTGTTTTCAACATTGAATATTTCAAAAGTAATTATTGGGAAACTATTTTTAGCAGGTGCCGCAATAGAACACGAGATCCACTACGAATCCCGTATACACGATGGAATCGGACAGACGAAACGCTGCCATTCGCCAGCTTACAGATCTCCTACGCCAAACAGGTATCGTGCACGATCCCACGAACAACTCCGAAGCGTCTCATCGCGCCAACGCGACCAGGAGACCAGATCACGTCGAACAAGAGCCAACTCACGCTTCTATCTGAACGTCGTGACGAAGCGCTTCGCGAGGCTCGACGCGAACGCGCGTTCGACCGTCGACGATTCGCTGCAAAACGATCTCGTCTATCTTCGAGAATTCTTCAAGTTGACGCCCGCTTTGAAAGTAGACAAACGAAAAGCGAAAACGTCTTCCGATCATTTTTTCCGCGTAGGTGGAGGGAGTTTCCAAAGATGGAAGTTCTGACGTCAATATTTCTGTCGCTCGAATCTTTATCTGTAGGGAATACTACTGTATTCGATTTGAATTTTTATTATTCGTTTGATGACTAGGTGAGGAAGATTCCGGTGGGACAAATTAAGGGATTGGCTTCTTTGAAAGACACTCTATGTCGTTTATCGTGTCAACGTTCGTACACACATGTCAGACTCAAAGTAGAGAGACAGAGTGTAGAAATATATTTTGTATCATTATTGAATCATTTGACGACGGCGACACGGTGCACGAGGCAAGCAATTAAAAAATGAAAATTCGTAATCAAGCTTCACATTTTTTCTTAGACCTCATTGATCATTTCGCTGTTTCAAGTGTTCTCAGACTACGCGCCCTTCTCGACAGCGTATCTGTTTTAGTAAATTTAGATGATATGCGCGAATACGGTCAAATTCTGACCTCACTACACGTGTAGCTCATTGACGTCGCCATAGCAATGGCTCTCGTAGAAATAGCTAAAATTCATCAGAAGATACTAGTAACCACCCGTCAAAAAGTTCAATAAATTTTATGGATTCAATATTACCTAGCTTGAGACTCAGAAACGTGAAGTCCCTTTCTATGCTAAGGGCATTGATCGGATTCTCATTAGTCAAGACGAGCTACTCCCTATTAAATTGGCTGCTTTGTAAGAGCAAGATTGTTAAATAATCATCGAGTTATGAGGTGCTACTAGATATGCATTGAGTCACTGTGGTCTTCTTACCTGTGTTGGCCAGTCTGGTTCACTGTTTAATAGTGCTTCGATAGTCTTGCATTTTTGTTCATACTGAAAGGTGATCACGTGAACTCGTATATTAATGAATTAATTGTTTGGGAATCCTTTGTAGGGAAATCCGGTTTCGCTGCCGGTTTTCTGGCTCTTGCCACGTACCTCTCACTGTATCCAGTGATGCTTATTGCTCCTCTAATTTTAATTGACTATCAGGTATTCAATCATATATGAAAGCAGCAAGTTTTTTATTTATTTTTTGTTTGTGACCAGATTATGAAATGTTCCTACGTGAAATCTGCGATTCGAGTGATTCTGCCTTTTATCGTCGTGTTTGCCTTTCTCAACTTCACTTCCTATTACATATCCGGCTCGTGGGACTACGTTCAATCAGTCTACGGCTTCATGTAAATTAAATCCTCGTGTAACTATTCTATTTTCGATGTTCTTCTCTTTAGTCTAGCGGTGACCGATCTGACTCCCAACGTCGGTCTGTTCTGGTACTTTTTCATGGAAATGTTTGACCACTTCTACTCCTTCTTTGTATGGGTCTTCCAAATCAATGTTTTTCTCTACACAATGCCCTTAGCCATTCGCCTTAGGTTCGCTCCCCTCATTTTTTTATATTCTCCGAGACGTACATATCGTTTTTCTTCCAGAAAACACCCTGGCTTCTTATTCTATACATTATGCAGTGTCATGTCAATATTCAAGTCATATCCAACGGTAGGAGACCTTGCTTTACCTTTGGCTCTACTTCCCCTGTGGTCTCATACGTTCAAATGTAATTAATTCGATATTTAAGTATAATTTGCAATGGCATTTTCTTTCTAGATATGAGATATAGTTTTCTGGCTGGATCAATGTTTCTTGTTGCAGTCGTTATAGGACCGATCTTTTGGCACATGTGGATCTATGCTGGAAATGCGAATGCGAATTTTTTCTTTGCCTCTACTGTTGTTTACTCGTTGGCTCAAGTAGGAAATAGTGTCATTCTAAACTTGTGATTTACTTTCTTGTGTGTTTAGATCTTACTTGTGAACGATACTGTTTTTGCACTTTTGCGAAGGGATTATGATCTTCGGGAGGGACTGGACATACCGGAAGTGGATGGGAGGCCTGGATTAGTAAAAATGACGTAAATAAAGATCAGATATAAAGTGTAGTCATGATTGCGCATGCGCTTGGGTCCAAGAGACCGCCCGTGAGTCGTCGCTTCTTACGCTCGTTCAGAGTCGTTGTCGTCGCAAAACGCTGTTGAATCACTGAGATGACATCGTCTGCTGGTTCTACTATCGAACGATTGATCACGATAACCAACGAATGGCAGAACGATGAACTGAAGAAGTTTCTCTCGACGGAAAAAGGATTTCGACTTGAGCAGGTATATAAAGATCTCATTTATTGACCGCTGCTCACGATTGTGTTTCGTTTTTTAGGAAGGCGACGTACGCGATTACGAATGGTTATACGCTATTCACTTTCTGGCTGGAAGAGAATTTGAGACGGCGGAGGAAGCGGATGAGTGGCTCAGCTACTTAGTTGTACAAAAAAAGGAAAACATTGAAAAGAAATCAGAATCGGTATGAATACGTTTTTGATTGGTAAATGAATTGATGCGTGGATGCAGGGGTCACTCCGCCCACTTCACTGTGCGTGCAAGTGGGGAAATATTTTTGGCGTTGAATGGCTCGTCAGTCACGGTGCAAATGTCAACGTGATTGACTATCTCGTATGACTTGTAATTGATTTTCAATAATTTCACTCATCGCTCTTTTTTAGTGGGGACATACGCCATATTCTTGTGCCTGTGCAAGTTCCGTTGACACAATGAAGAAAATGCTCTATCTGGAAAAACAGGGCTGTGATGTTCAACCAGATGACATTGTAACAGATTTACATCAACACTCTGGTTATAAAATTCATTGTTTTATAGCATCGGGCGGCTGAAAATAAATTTGCGTCATCGGAACAAGCTCACGAAGTTTTTCATTATCTTGTTAATGAAAAGGGAATGAGCGTCAACGTTACGGGGGTACATGATGTGCTCTTGTTTTGCTACATGTGAGAAGAATATCTGAATGATAGTTGGGAGAGACTCCTCTGAAATGTGCCTGTTTGGATGGAAGCATCTTTGGAGTGAAATGGCTCATCAGTCACGGTGCTAATGTAGAAGCATAACATGGAATTCATTTCAGATGATTGCACCAACATTTCTTTCTTAGATTGGAACAGAGCTGTATGAGTTTGTCTGTAAAAGTTCTGTCGACACATTGAAGAAAATGCTCATTCTGGAAGAGCGTGGCTGTGATGTTTCACCGCGTGCTATTGTAACAGATTGACGTCAACAGTCTAGCTGGCAATAGACATATATTGTATTCTTTTTTAAGTTTTTATGCACCGAAATTCAATTTGCTTCGTTTGAAGAAGCGTGCGAAGTTTTTCATCATCTTGTGCATGCCAAGGTAATGAGCGTCAACGCTACTGATGCAGAGGTACATGCTGTTCGTTGTTTGCTACATGTTCACATTTTGATAAAATAATAGTTGGATACTCCTCTGCATTGTGCCTGCAAGAAGGGAAGCTTTTTTGCAGTGAAATGGCTCGTAGAACACAACGCTACTATTAATAGCGTCAACAAGGTAAAAAATATCACATGGGATACATTTATTCTTATATCATCTCTAGAATGGCATTACGCCTCTTATGCGCGCGTGTGAAAGTGACAGTGACCGTCTATTGAAAGTGCGCTACCTGAGTGAAAAAGGAGCTGAATGTCTCATGACAGATGAAGTACGTTTTGCTGTCAACCTTTGGAGAAATCTACGTTTCGTTTATTTAGAAAGGAATAACGGCCTTGTTTTATGCCATCAACTACTTTTTTCCTGATTATATCACAGACTGGTTAAGGGATGAACATGATGACGATAAATGCGAAAGAATAGCTGCCAGTAAATGCTCAATTTCTGAAGGCGAATTGAAAGAAGTTCTTGAATATCTTGTCATTGAGAAGGGCATGAATATCAATTCTGTTAATAAGGTAGCATTCTTATGACACCTATTCCGGATTATATTTCAGGATTTTCTACATTTATAGCTCGGAATGACACCCTTGTTGCACGCATGTAATAAATCTGAATATCCTCTCTTCGCCATTCGACAGCTACTTGAACTGGGAGCTGATGTCAACGCAAAAGATTCCGTTCGTCAGACTTCTCACTGCCGATTCCGTATTCTATTCCTATCTTCCTAGATGAATCACAATGCCTTGCATCTGATTGCAATGAAATATTGGCATTTTAACGTGCCAGTCATTGATCTTTTGATTGAGAAGGGTATTGACGCTACGTGCAGAGACAAGGTGACGCGTTTTCATCCTCTTTTCAGAGGAGTTATTATAAACGTGAAATTCAGGACGGAAAGGCGCCTTATCAACTGGCAGACAATGGTTCTTTGAGAATGCGTCTTCGACAGCATTACGTACGCTACTAGTTAGACTGTAATCAGTCCTCCCCAGAGCTTCATTATGTCGTAGGACGCCGCTCGATTTTCCGTCCTTCGACAGGAAAAGGTTCGCCCCAATTCAATCAAAGTGTGCGTGTTCGGAAGTGAAATGGCCGGAAAGACGACGTTAGTCAATTCTCTTCTTCAACTCGATCTTCCTCCCATTAAACCGGAAGATCGCACAGCCGGCGTTGCCATTAAGAGCGGTCAAATTCCGGGAGTTGGCAAAGGATCGATATGGGACTTTGGTGCCCAACCGACCTTCCACAGCGCACACGGTCTCTTCTTTGGACCGTCCAATACGATGTTCGTTCTCGTGCTTCGCTTTCGAGAAGGAGAAAGGATGACACCGGAAATATATCTTCTAGAAATCGGACGCTATTGGTGCGCGTTCGTGAAAGCGGCACTACGCATGCTTCCATCACACCTAAGGTCACGGCTTCGTCTTCTCATTATCGGCAACGTGATAGACTGCCGAGAGGAGGAGGGAACAGAAGCAAGCTTCCAGCTGAAACGCGTCGCCGAAATTCTTCAGGAAGAATTTAAAGACACGTTTAAGATTGTCGACGTACTTGAAATGGATTGCAACGGGTGCTATTCGGTGCGCATGGCTGACTGCAGACGCAAACTGAAAAGAGTTCATGAAGAAATGCTCGAGGCTAGTGACACAGAGTCGCATTGTTTACATTGACACTTTGTTTTTCTTCACAGGCAGCGGATGGCGTGCCCAAACTATGTCGCGCTATTGAAGAGAAACTTCGTATTTCCAACGATGAGAGCGAATCTCCGTTTATGACATCAGAAGAATTCAAGGAGTGGGCGGAAGAAGTTTTACGCGTTGATGACGTCGAAGCGGAATTTGACGATGAATCTAACGCATTTTTGACTGAAGAAGATAGCAAAATTTCTATTGAATACCTTGATTCGTCTGGAATAGTGAGTACAGAATCGCGTGTTTTAACTATATAGTCTTATCTTCATTTATAGATTGTTAATCTCGGTCCTCGAATTTGTCTCCGGCCACTTTGGCTCTGTAGCAACGTGATTGGTCCACTTCTGGCTCCGCGCTACTTTCCCTTCGGCATGAAGACAGCCAAGCCTGGCATGGTAACAAGGCAAGACATTGAGTCGGCTCTAAGGGCTTTCGAAAACTACCTCAAGCACAAGGGCACTCCGTCTCCGTTTTCGGTGACAGCCAACGAAGCGACGGAAATTCTTCTTTACCTGGAACTATGCATTCGGTCAAGACACATTCCTGGGTTCTATCAGATTCCGGCTCTCCTCGAAGATTCAATTCCTGGCGACGCTTGGGTTGAAAGTCCAATCCTCGACGTGTATCGCGGTATGCGGTATGAATGTGCTGATTGTGTTGATATCATATTGCCGTTGTCGTTCGTCGTCTTTCAATCTCGATCTTCTCGTATGGGAAAGATGAGTCACGAGGCGTGGAAAGACGGCGTCAAACTAAGGAATATCGTCGGCCGCCAAGTAGTCGAATGTCTCGTCACATTAGGAATTAAAAAAAGCCACTGCTGCATTGACGTTATTATGCGCTGGTCGAGCCAAACAGCGTGTCATGAATTGGCTAAGCAGATGCTAAACGAACTGAAAGAGATGATCGTCGAAGTGTGCGAAGAAAGAAGTCCGGGAGTGCTCCTCAACTGGTTCTATTTAGACAGTACTCATCTCAAACGACTCAACGATGATCCAGCTATTTATTCGTCTATTAAAGTAGATCAGAAGGTCAGGGACAAGGCTATCGATGACTTTTTGCATTCTGATCGACCGAAAAGACGTTTTTTTTCTTCTGTGAGAAACTTGGCTATTACTGGAGAGATCCAGGAAGAGGTATTTAGGTCGAATGCGATTCGGTAATAATCAATGTAATTGTTTATTTTATAAAAGCGCCCAGTCTTTCATCCGGAGACAATGTTGTCATCTCAGGGCCCCAGCGGACCAAAGAGAAGAGCTCCCGATGTGGTATTCTCGTGTATATGCTGAGACATTTTTAAACTCTTTCTCTTTAGCTAACTTTTTCTCGTGCTAAGCGTCTGGCCACGTCTCATCATAGAGTAGCGATTGAGTCGGAGGATTCAGCAGAAGTATGACGGAAGGTTTCCGCAACGGTTTATCTTTGACAGCCTCTTGTATTTCAGATGGCAAGCCGAGTTGTCACTGATCGTTTGGCATCTTTGGCATCTCCTTGTGAAGGTCAGGTTTTTAGAAATGATTCTATCTCCATTATATGCCATTGTGTCATCAGGCTTGTTTCCGACTGATAATGATTCGGTATCTGCCGATTTGGTGAAGACGTGCGCCGTCGTTGCTCCAACCAAGTGGGAAGAAATTGGGTATCTGCTGACTGACCTTAACACAGTTGAAGAAATTCGTGAACGAACTAATGGGAACGTCCCTCGTATGATAAAAGTGCTAGAAACGTGGAAGCTAAGAGCTAAAACGCCAACAGTGAGAAAGCTTCTAAAGTGGTTTGAGGAGGTTGGTGTGGCCCGTGAAGCAATCAAAAAGAAATACTTAGAATTGTATTAGTGTAATATTTCTACCTTTTTAATGGCTTTATTAGTGCCGTCAACTTTTTTATAAGTTCTTCGGTCAGACACTGTTTTCAACATTGAATATTTCAAAAGTAATTATTGGGAAACTATTTTTAGCAGGTGCCGCAATAGAACACGAGATCCACTACGAATCCCGTATACACGATGGAATCGGACAGACGAAACGCTGCGATTCGCCAGCTTACAGATCTCCTACGCCAAACAGGTATCGTGCACGATCCCGCGAACAAACCCGAAACGTCTCATCGCGCCAACGCGACCAGGAAACCAGATCACGTCGAACCAGAGCCAACTCACGCTTCCGGGCGCTTATCTGAACGTCGTGACGAAGCGCTTCGCGAGGCTCGACGCGAACGCGCGTTCGACCGTCGACGATTCGCTGCAAAACGATCTCGTCTATCTTCGAGAATTCTTCAAGTTGACGCCCGCTTTGAAAGTAGACAAACGAAAAGCGAAAACGTCTTCCGATCATTTTTTCTTCCGCGTAGGTGGAGGGAGTTTCTAAAGATGGAAGTTCTGACGTCAATATTTCTGGTTTCTCGTCGCTCGAATCTTTATCTGTAGGGAATACTACTGTATTCGATTTGAATTTTATTTTTTTGATGACTAGGTGAGGAAGATTCCGGTGGGACAAATTAAGGGATTGGCTTCTTTGAAAGACACTCTATGTCGTTTATCGTGTCAACGTTCGTACACACTCGTCAGACTCAAAGTAGAGAGATACAGTGTACAAATATATCTGGTATCATAATAAATCATTTTAAGGACTTATTGGACTGTGATGACGATGAAGCAAGGAGGACTCCGTGGATGAAGCTAACTGACTTGGATGTCAGCTATAACGCTATAGAAGAGTTGGACAACTCCTTGGTAAATAAATATGTGTAGAGTGCAATATTGCCTTTGTCAGACTATACTTCTCTCTCTACAGAAACTGTGTCCTTCGTTGCAGACTCTTGACATGAGTCACAATCGAATTTCTATTGATAGCGGTGGCTTGCAAGTGAGTGATGTGGAGAGTGGGAGTGAGGTCGCATTGTCGTCTTTTGTTAGAATCTTCCCGAGCTGAGCTTCTTAAATCTGTCGTTTAATCGTTTTGAAGTGTTGCCCGAGTTCAGTCGGCGCGCCTGCCTTCGACTCACCAAACTCGTTCTGAGAAACAATAACTTGGGATCTATTAACGGTTGGACACGCGAACAAATACACTTAGTTTTGTCTAATCAACGTTCTATTTCTAAGGCATCGAATTCTTGACTCATCTCGAAGAACTTGACTTGTCCTATAATTGTCTCATTAGTCACGGGCTCCTTTCTCCGCTTTCCCAGTTGAATCAACTGACAAAAGTAGCTGCTATGATGTCGTCAAAAATTAATCCTCTATTGCTACGCGATTCGTTGTTTAGCTTCACCTGCAGCACAATCCCTTTGCTCATCATCCGAACCATCGCTGTCTCACGGCTATGAAGCTCTCGCCTCACGTCAATCCAGCAGCGGTTAGTCATCCCACACCTACACCATTTTTAAAAATCTACTCGCGAAAAATAGATTTCTTTGGATGGAAAACAGTTAACAGAAGCAGAGAGACGCGTAAGATAGATAATCATAGTACATCAACGTGTCGACTAATCGCGATTAAATAATTCATTATTTTTCTTGGTAGTATCTTCCCAAGCCGGATGTCTACGGCATCAATTCCCCGTCGCACGACCCAATTTACTTGGCAGCGGCCATGCGACCGCCTACACCTCTACGAGCCACGTCACCTGTTCGACGCGTCGTTTCTCGATCAAGGGTTCGTTGTGCAATAATAGACAGTACCGTTCGAAAAGTAGAAACGTTAGTTCCTTAGGAAACTTTTGAACGGTACTGTATTTACATTGTTTTCTAATTGGAGTCATGCGTTTTTTCATAGAGTCGACAAGTTGATATTCGGGACGGCGACGAGGACACGGATCAGGAGAGAGAGGAGAAGAAAGAGAAACAAGCAGGTTGGATAAATAAATAAATAAATGTTCTGTATTATTTTCTATTTGCCTTAGCTGGGAAAAAATTTCTTTCGCGAGAGGACTCTTTTGGATCTGCAAAGCAAAGGGAAGTTGAGAGTCTGAGAAGAGATTTAGGCACAAGTAGGGGATATAGCTGCATTAGAGGGGTGGGGGTGGGGGACTTTGTTTTATTCTATCTTTCATTACTCCAGAATGGCTCGAGTCTCAACAAAAGAGTCTTACTGAGAAAGAGATAGCAGCTACAGTTGTTTTGAAACAGAAAGAGACAACAGAAACAGAGACAGAGACAAAGGAGACAGAGACAAAGGAGACAGAGACAACGAAAGAGAAAGAGAAAACAAATGTCATTACACAACAACAAACAGATGCAGATACAAAAGAGGAAAGAGAAGAAGGTACAGAGAAAATCCTCATCAAATGCACATATGCATATTATTCACCGCGGGGGTGGGGTGGGCCATCTAGATCATCACGGCGTTGCCAACGAAACGTTTCTCGTCTCCGTCAACGAATCGGACGACGAGACCGACGGCGAGCGCAAAGTGACGTCGCGCTTTCTCACGATCACGGATCAATTTATTATCGAGGAGGAGGACACGAGCGCGAAAGTGAGGAGGGCCAAAATAAAAAAAAGGGAGAATTTTTTTGGCGAGGTGCGTGATTTTTTAGGTTGTCGGCAAACTTGACTACAGGAGTTGCCTGAAACGCGTCGTGATGAAGACAGAGAGCGGAGTGGAAGTGGAGACGTTGACTGAAGACGTAGAGAAGAATCACAAGTAAGAAGATAAAAAAGAAAATAGTCTAATAGGTGTGTATTTTTTTATTTTTGCTGTGTGCGATGAGAAGGCCCGTTCTATATCTGGATTTCAGTCACGCGCGACTCGATCGTCAAAAGCGAATTTACGCCATGAAATCGTGGGAAATTGGCTTCGCATTTCGCGATTTGCTACAGGAGAGCATCGACAGTCGAACGGCAATCCGTTCAATCCAACCAAAATACGAAGTAAGAGAGAGAAAAAATAATACTGTATACATTTGTATCCTTAATCTTTCTCAGTGTTTGAAATGCTCGGCCGTCTTCGAACAACGTCTCAGTCACGACGGCCGATTTTCGCCGCCCACCTGTTGCCCGAACTGCCACAACAAAGACTGCGTCGTTCAAATTCAAAGCGAGAATCCGTCTTTTTTTCCGTACGCCGCCGAAAGGAACGCGTCGACTCCGCCGCTTCCGCTCCTGGCGACGAAGCTGAATGCGGACGTGGCGAGCGTCGACGACGTCAATACGTCGCTCAGCGGTCAAGCGTCGCCGTAAAAATGATTTAATTAAATATCCGATTCCTTTTTTTCTTTAAATGTCTTTTGTTTTTTTTTTCTAGAGCTTGTTTTACTCCTCCCTTGGATTCCGCTGGCGTTCGGATGAACGTCTTCGCTCGCACTCAGTCGTCACGTCGTAACCTTGTCTCCCAGTTCGACCAATCGCACGCCTTAGGAGGGTCTCCCAACTTCGCTACTGAGAAGAAGAAAGTCGCGGAAGCGCTAGACGAATCCGTAAGCGAAGACTGGGACGAAAATAAAGAGATACCGCATCAGTTACTATTGCACTACGAATTGGAAGTGTTCCACGAAGGAAACTTTGTAAATCATTTCAAGGTTAGCGTAATCGGTATTTCGTAGTTTGAGTAGACGTCTACAGTACGGTTGGTCGATTTAGTGTGGCCTTAGTGGGGGTCCTTCCTTTGGTGTCGATCGTCCGGGCCTCGTCGTTTTATCGACGGTGAGTTGCTACTTTTGCTTGTGCAAAGGAAAAATGAGGTTAATTAATTAATTAATTACACACACGAGTTCGAAAGAAACGATTTTCCTCGTAGAATGGATTCGTTTGATTGGCTCGTTTGCAAGCAAAGTTGTCGAATAGATAGCTTAGAAAAAGTCACCGTAGGATTAGGTCACCAGGTACAGTGCAGTAAAAAAATACGTTAGGCTTATACATCAACTTTTAGTATTTGTTTCTCGACTTTTCGTCGCTATCCTGTACAGTCATTTTTCGAAACTCGATGCGCTGTCGAACGTTTTTGGACCAACTCGAAGGTGAGCACCAAAACTGCGTTGTGGTAAATGATATTTAGTAAGATTTTTTACTCGACAGCACTTGTCTCAAAAAAACACAAAGTAGCGTCAGTTTGCCCGAGAACGGCATTTAATCTAAGGCAAATCTATAATAGCATGCATATCGAAATATTTAGAGATTTTTTGCAGAACTCAAGTATTCAATTTTAATTCTAAGGAATCCTTGGCGTGTCTGGTAGAAAAAGAGAGACAAGCAATCATTATTAGTTGAATATTTTATTAGGCTTCTGATATTGAAGACGTCATCTTATCGACGACGGATCTCGTTCAAGATCGTCGTCGACTGATGAGCAGCTATTCGCGAACGTTTCTTGCATCCCAGTTCGTCACGTGGCTGTGCAATAATAACATAAGCTTGGATCGAGATGAGGTACAGTAGTGGGAAAAGTCTACGTAGCAGGAGCCCATTTAATTTAATTTATTTATCTTCTTCGGAGGCTCGAGAGCTAGGGCAGAAATTATTGAATTTGGGCGTTCTAAAGCATGCCTGGTCGCAAACCGTCTTCGAAGATAATTCAAGTCTTTTAAGTTTTGTTGTGAGTGTATACATACAGTAGCACTAGTCTGACCGCCTAAGTGTGTCTCTAGCGATCGCCTCGAACCGACGATCCACACCACCACGACTACGAGCATTTTATTTTATGTCATAAGAGCACGTCACCCGAAGGTTTCTAAATTCTCACGTCACTGTTTTGGGTGGGGGGACTTAGATATCCTACGTATAGGTGCTAGTGAAACGGCGGCGTTCATCATTACCAAGGACAGCGTATACGTCTCTAAAATGAACTTGGATCCCCCGAAGGGATTGACTCAAAAACAATTCACAAGCGTCCAGACGAAGAAAATAGATAGCATCAATAAAATGGTGAAACCGTAAAATCCCGAATTATGGACGTGCATCGATTCAGATTACATTTAGACCGCGTATGCATCAAAACCGAAAGCTATTTATCTGGAATTTTTCGAAGAGGTATATAAACCGACGTTACTTGTGTGTACGAAAACTATTGCATATGTCAGGATATATACGAAGACGATTCCTCTTGGTATCTCTCCTTCGAGACCGTCCGCCTTTGCCAGGACGTTCAAACGTCGTTGCGACAATTCTGGCGCGACGCGTTCAAAGGCGTGGACATGAATTTCAGCGTAGCGGTGTAAAAGATACGGTGGTATATTTTTATACTCATACAAAAAACCCTTAGGGAGTGCTGTACTGCAAAAAACGACTCTTTACTTAGTACATTTTTCTCGTTAGACTTGAACTTCTATGATAATTGCTGATTGATTGATCGAAGGACTGCTATGGCGATTTCACGCGTCACCTACACGCAAAGAATAATTTTATCAATTATTTATTTTATTAGCTTGCCGTTGGTTGGCAGTATTCTTCTAGCCAGCTAAAAACGCTTGCGGAGAGAGCTTCGAAATTGGAAACCGATACCGCTGCGTTGAACGTTTGAAAGTGAGTGTCCATGATTTGACGAAACTGGAAAGAAAACAATGATTCGTCTAAAATAACATTCAGGGAAAGTCTTATAAGAGTAAACCAGATCAAATTTAGTTTCGCTTGAAATCTGATTTTGACTGTGAAACGACTTATAAAGGTACGCATTAATTCAATTACATTAACTACATCATACTAATAATTACTGATGATTTATGAGCTTGAGCAATTTGCTCATAATTCCTAAAATAAATTTCGATTAAATCAATTAACGATTTAAATTTTTTTATTTATTACTCTTTCATTATTTGCAATGCCGTCACTTCCTTTCGCAGCCGCTCCAATTCGTCCTCGATCGTCGAATTCTGATGTTGCAAAAAGCTGATGTACTCGATGGCTAAAGTGCGCTAAAGCCATTCGCATGCCCCCCCACGCGTTCTCGACGAATTTTCTCACCTTTATGCAAGACGAGAGCCTTGCTCACCTTCTGAGCGGCGAGCCCCTGTTCGTTGCACGTCGGAACGACTCGCTGCAGTTCGTCGTAGCCTTTCTAAGAAAAAACGCCGTAAATCTAAGCGACGTAACGCCTTCCTCTCGAGAACGAATCACCTTTATTTGATCGCGACGACGCTGTTCGGCGACCGTGTGCGCCATTCGACGCGCCGTCTTGCGATTGCGCGTCGGTCCGGCGCCCTCCTCCTCATCGTCGTCGTCGTTCGCGTCGATATCTCCGTACGAAGCGCTAGGCGCGGCCGCCGCCGAAGCCGCAGCGCCGCCGGCGCCTGCAGAAAATCGGGGCGATAGTCGAGAGAACGAAAAACGAGGGGCGTGTTCTCGTTTTCGCGTTCGCGTTTACTTTGAAGAAATTGCGGCGAGCCGAGAACGAATTTTGCCGCTCCGATTTGATCTTCTTGCGTCTCCGCTACCGCGTACGGATCCATTCTCGTCCTCGAGGACAGAAAGAGATGAGCCGACTCTAAAGCGCGCTACGACGTGACGAAAGAGTCCTATCGCTTTATATACACGGCTCTGATGTCAGTGACGTCATAAACGCTCGGCCCGAACAGATGTTAATTTTAGCTTTACTGTTTTGTAGTAAGTACATCGCGTCTAGGGACGATTACTAAAATGTTTTTCAGCGTTGGGAGCGTACGGCTTCAATATAACGGGAGTGAGAACGGATACTCGACAGATACGAATCAGATGGAACAGGCCGCCTCGAATGCACGGGCCGTCGTTCACGGTAAGAATTCCTAATTAATTTTTATTGGCATATTAATTAATTGAGTAATAGATATTTTGGTCTGGAGCTCGTTCCTATCGACAGAGCGGCAGTCACGTCGATTATGACGTTGCCGCTCACCAGACTGTCTCTCATAAGAAACGACACGCCGTCATCGGCAATCTCTTACCGTGCACCACTTATTTCATAGTGGTCGCAGCGAAAGTGACGCGGGAGGGTCGCCGTAAGGCCGAAATAATTCACAGTCAACCCGTTCTAGCGATAACAAAAGCTGGAAGTATAAAATTAATCACATCTCGAATTATTTATCTAGAGAAGAGTCGGGTTTTTTTCTTTTTTCTCGACAGCATTGCCTCCTCCCGCACGACCATCTATTATTCTCAGAAAAGATCCTAGATACGAGTCACGTTTGGAGACGGGAGTGTTCCCATTAGAGTCGATAACCGAAGAGAATGCTCCAATACGGTGCCCTAAGAGTCCATAATACCAAAACGTAACAGGAGTACCATACTTTTCATCATAGAGAATACAAGGTTGTCATGAGAGACTACGGTCGACAATCGAATAGCTCGCGAAAAAGGAAAATCGCCGTCGAATCGGTGATATCTTTGTATGGACAATCGTCGAAGGGACCGCCAAGAACGATGACGTTTACGCGTCATCCGAGAAGAGCCTCTCAGGTTCGACTTCAATCGGGGCACTCCTATTCAGTGGGCCTTCGAGTTGTTTATCAGGTGAGTTGATTATTTATTTATTATAGTAAGCTTCCTACTGTCTGTCTATGTTTCTATCTATTCTATAAGGTCAACTGTAAGCGAGTCTACAAAACGGGCAAATTTTCTAAAATCTTCACCTTTGGCCGTTCTCACGAAATGGTGAATATTAAATTTCGACCTATGACGGATAAGAGGAAGGCGAAGTCGGAGTTCTTGCCGAGTCGCAGCATCAAGTCGGCGTCCGTTTACGAAGGCGGCGAATCGCGTCCGCTCGTCGCTTTCGAAATTCTCCTGTGGGTCGGCGGCATCGGAGGCGTCGTCGTCGGCATTGCGATTATAATCATATGCTGCGTCGTCGCGAAACGTCGTCAGAAACGAGCGGAAGGAGAAATGAAGTAAATAATCGATCAAAAAAATATAAATTTATTATTAGGGGAATTTTTTTGTGAGGCTTCGACGACGCGGCGATAGTTTGTGGTACATGCCGGTCGGAGCGAAGGCCCAATCGCTGGGACGCCGGCCGTCCACGACGAAACAACGACGAAAGTCAAGGTCGAAGTCACGCGAGATGGTGGCAGATTCTGATTCGACGTTACTGGACTCCGTCCAACCTTCCACGTCAAGGGAACGTGATGATGAGTCTGAACCCAAAACAGATGCAGGTTAGTTTAGAGGCGAAATTTAGAATGTAATTATTATTGACATTTAGTTCCGCCTCCGCCTCCACCTCCGCCGCCGCCGCCGCCTCCGCCGCCGCCGCCGCAACGAAGACAGTCTCTTCAAAAACTGCTGCCTCCGATACCTGAGCCACCTCCACTGCCTCCACTACCTCCGTTTTCACCGTCGGTAAAAATTCCGTTTACACCCTACAAGCCCAAGGCAAAAGCGCGCATACCGCCGCCGCCTCCGCCGCCGCCCATACCCATCCTGCGTTCGACGCCGAAAATTCCATTCAAACCTTACAAGCCGAAAGCACTGAGAAAAACGCGTAGCTTTAGCGCCGACTGAATTACCTAATTAATTAATCTTGGCTCTATAGTCTCTGCGACGTTTGAGTCCATTATGAGCGATTCTCGCTCGTCGTTCAGTTCGCGAATGCGTAATGTAGTCAAGGGCTTCCCGTTTACAGTCTACATATTGTCCGCGAACGTTTTGTTCGCTTAGGAAACGGTTGTCTATTCGAGAGCTGGCAGCCATCTTGCTTGAATTTTGCTGACCGTGCATACTGACGCACGTCATTACGAGACACGCGTACGTTCGCTTTTTTCGCGTCGAATGGCGCCCAAACGATTCTAAAATGGCATAGATTTTATTTCATGACCTATTCCTTGTCGTAAAACGCCCCATTCGCAACGGTTTGCGTATATTCTCTTGCATAAGACAATGATGTCATGCAATGATGTCATGCTACGTTCGCCCCTCCTCCGTTCACCTTCTTTTCGCGTAAAGAAACCGAATTTGCGACGAAATTTCGCTCGAAACGATAGAAGAATCGAATTTGCAGTCGATTCGCGTTGGTTTCCAATTCGAAACGACACGCGTTTTCGTTTTGTAAAGCTGCGGCGCGATAAGAGGCTCCACCCCTCGGGTATAAATACCCAGCTCGTACATCAACAATCAGAGTTCTCAGAGCTGGGATAGAAGGGAGCAGGTAACTCTCCCCAAGGTGTGACCATTATGGCCTGGTGGCTGGTCAATTTCCTCACTTGAAGTGCCTGGTGGCCTTCCTAGCAATGACGAGAGCAAGGCATTCTGGTATCTCCTCCATAGCACCGTCTTCCGCGGGGTATGATATCGGGTGTCGATTTTTTTACTTTTTAAAAAGTTCTCCCAGATGAAAGAATGCGTTTTTTGGCCTTCTAGAGGTCAAACGACGCATTTTTGAACTTGTAGGAACCACGTGGCGAAAGGAGGCCTCACTTCTGTTTTAGTGCCTGAGAGCTCTTTCTCAGCGGTGGAAATGTCATAAAATCAAGCAAATCCATTATAGTCAATGTTTCTAACTTGAACCAAGCCCGCATAAATTTAGAGAATGATAAAGAACTAAACGTCCATCAATAAATCGAAATGGTAAATCAAGGACCACGTTAGCGCGCTTCGAATACACAATGTCTTCCCTGCACGTCATCTCGAACAAGATCCCCGTGTGCCAATTGGCGTGCAAGACGGCCTTCGACGGCCTCACATTGCGCGAGAAGCGCTACGCTCACTTCATATCGCGCGCCTCGTTCGAAGGCGGTCTCATCGTTCTCCTTCAAACGTCGTCCGAATCGGCGCCCGTCTTTCTCCTCCTCCAGCAAATTTTCACAGCCGAAAGCGTCGAATCGTTGAGAGGACGAAAGCCGATTTCGGACGACGAGTTTCAGGTACAGGAAAAACAAATGAAAAAATCGATGTCTCCAAATTGTCTAATTTTTTTAAATGTTTAGAGTTTTTTGGTGTATGCTTCTGCCGTGTTTACGAACATGGGAAACTATAAGTCGTTTGGAGATAGCAAGATGATTCCTGGATTATCGAAAGTAATAATAAAATAATATTAGGATTAGTGAGATGCTAGCTATCGATTTCTAAAGGAAAGTTTTCGTGCTTTGGTCGAAAGCAGCGTTGCCTATACGCAATGTCGCGAGACGATCGATTCTCTGTGGGCGGCTTGTGCCGATCCAATGTACTCATTGGAATCTCGCGACAGGGAGCTAGCGTTTCCACCAAAAGTATTTTAATTTATTTTTTGGAAATTAAGTTGAACGTAATTATTATTAGGGCAAAACGAGTTATTATTCGGTGAATTGCACGCAGGACGACGCCGAATTTATTCAGGGATTTCTAACGGAAAAAGTCAGCCTCCATCATCACAATTAAAATGAATTGAGAATATTTTTTTAGGGAATAAGTCCGTACAATACGCGACTGTTCAAAAGCGAGAAGGGAGAGTACGAAATTCGCATTGCCTCTGTCGCAAAAACGGGTATTATATAAGACACAAGGGTTGTCTATTCTATTCATTGATTTTTCATATGTGAAGCGTCCCCTTTTGGGTCAAACGACAAGATGGCCAGCCGCGTGGGAGATGACGAATATAAGGGCAAAAGAGTTCGAATAACTCGCGGCGATTATTCGGAGCTTCTCGAACGCGTAGCGGAGAATTTGCGAAAGGCTTCTGTACGAGAAAAATGGGGAATGGATATAGTCGTATATGTATTGTATATGTAGGAGTGTGCGGCTAACGAAAACGAAAAGTCGATGCTGGAATACTACGTGAGAAGTTTCGAGACGGGTTCGATTGACGATCACAAGGACGGATCGCGGTATTGGATCAAAGACAAAGGGCCAATCATTGAAACGTGAGACATTAGAAGACGACAAACGAAGCATAGATTTTAATTAATTAATGCACATATAGTTACATTGGGTTTATTGAGAGCTATCGCGATCCTTTTGGAGTTAGAGGAGAATTCGAAGGTATTTTAATTGAGAACTGTAGTGACGATTACGTCATAAATAATCAATATATATAAGGTTTTGTTGCCATGGTGAACAAGGAGATGAGCCGAAAGTTTGAAAATTTGGTCGCCAGCGCGGAGAAATTCTTGCCTCTTCTTCCGTGGCCGCGAGCCTACGAAAAAGACGTTTTTCTCAAACCCGACTTCACGTCCTTGGACGTGCTCAGTTTCGGCGGCAGCGGAATCCCCGCCGGAATCAATATCCCCAACTGTAAGAATCCCTCTCCACGAAAACGTATGGGCTTATGTACTAATTTTAATTAGACAATGATATACGAGGAAATGAAGGATTCAAGAACGTATCGCTTGGCAACGTCTTGGCCGCGAGAGCCGACGACAAGAGAGTTTCGTTTCTCGAAGACGATGACGCCGTTAGAAATTAATTAGGGAATCTCTATTTTATTTTATGTCAATCGAGATGTTAGAAACTCTACGTCGAATTGAAGTCGTCCGCTTTCGAAGTCCAAGTCGGACTTCACGAATTAATGGGACACGGAAGTGGGAAACATTTTCAGAAAGTACGTTCAATCACGAAAGTGAAAAGATAAGTATTGGGTTATAGAAGGAGAACGGTGAATTGAATTTCGACGTTGATACGGTACGACACACGGAAACCAATGAAAAGGTAAAGACAGACTATAATCCAATGCATTCTCATATGAATTATATATATAGATTACGTCATTTTACGGTCCTCACGACACTTGGGATAGCAAATTCACTGTCGTCGCCTCGAGCTACGAAGAATGCCGCGCCGAATGCGTCGGAATATACATGTGCTTATCCGAAGAGATTCTCAAGTAAGACGTATGCGCATAGAGACAATAAGCGATTTATATTCATTGATTCAATAAGAATATTTGGCTACGAGGGACAGGCGGCCGATGACATCATCTACGTCAATTGGTTGCTCATGGTTCGCGCGGGGGTCGTGGGTCTCGAGTTTTTCTCGCCCGAAACGAAGATATGGCGTCAGGTGTGCATTGAAAATTAATTAATTAATTAATTAATTAATTAATTATTCTCTCTCGCGTTCAAGGCTCACATGCAAGCGCGCTACGTAATATTGCAAGTGCTACTCGAAGCGGGCGAGGGTCTGGTCGACGTTCGCGTTGGCGAGGACGAAGAGGGAAAGCCGGACATCGTGATACGTTTGGATCGAAGCAAGATCGGCACAGTCGGAAAGAAAGCCGTTGGAGACTTTCTCAGAAAATTGCAAGTAATAAGAATTAACATTGATTTATGAGATTGATTTTTTTAATAATATTTTTTAGGTCTATAAGAGTACGGCTGATGTCGAAAGTGGCACTTCGATGTACAATCGTTATTCCAGCGTCAATGAGCATTGGCTCAAGTGTAGGGAAATCGTTTTGGCCAAGAAGCAGCCGAGGCCGATGTTCGTCCAGGCCAATACCAAGCTTCAGAGTCAGAGCAAAGCAATAGAAAAAAAAGATTATAGCAAGAATTTTAATACGTAGGTTCGGGCGAGGTGGAGCTCTTGGAATATTCCGCTTCAGTTGAAGGAATTGTGGAGTCGTTTGCCCAGCGCTTTCCCCGGTACGACTCGGCGCTCGAAAGTTTGTGGAAAAACAGGTAAGTTGCCGCCAAACTGTACGCGGAACCTGTGTTCTGAAAAAAAATACCACGAAAATAATTCTCTTTTGTTCGGACTCCGGCTCCCCCGCCCCCCCACAAACACGCACTGAATCGAAAGTTGCGTGCCGGCGAGCGCACTTAGTCGCGCCGTCCCCACGCGACGACGTCCTCATACGATATCCTGCTTTTTCACGCCAGCGCTTCTCTTCCAATGCGTTTTCCAAAGAATACCGGTAGGGTCTCTCTCTCGAAACGATAACGATCGTTCGCGACGCTGCGCTTCAAAAGAAAGAACTTGAAGCGTAGCGTCCCAAACGCCGCTGCTCGACGTCATCGCTCCACTCACGCGTTTAGGATATCGTCCCTCAAAGTGAAAGGGATATAGAAGAGAACCCATCTCTCTTGAAAACGCTCGCCCCCGCGACACAGGGTTGCGCGCGCTCGCTAGGAGAGAATCTGTCATCTGGGTCTCCGAGGCTACAGGCGGCGCAGCTCGTTTCAGGGCGATCAATCGATCAATCAATGCGTCGTCGCAACGGCATCAGATCCGTCGTCTACGCTTTCGTCTTCGCGTGCGTCTTCATTTACATCTACGTCTGCTACGACGACTATTCGAACTACCTCAAGCGCGAGTCGAAAGTCGCGTGCCAGCGAACGTCCGTCGAGCTCGATCGTCTCGTTCGCGCCGTCCACGGCGTCGACGACGTTCTCAATCGTCTCAACATACCTCATTTTCTAGTCTGCGGCACCCTGTACGGCGCTCTGCGAAACGGCGGCCCCTTGCCGTGGGACGACGACGCCGATTTCGTCGTCAACGCCGACGACATGTTCAAGTTCGCGCCCGATCAAGTCGCCGAGCTATTCAAACGCGAATTGAATATGTCGGTGCATTGGAGTTCGACGTTCGGTCGCTATCGAATTTTCTATCACGGCTAC
The DNA here is from genome assembly GCF_947507565.1 of Oscarella lobularis. NCBI lineage: Eukaryota > Metazoa > Porifera > Homoscleromorpha > Homosclerophorida > Oscarellidae > Oscarella > Oscarella lobularis. The sequence goes on from NC_089186.1 coordinate 1,800,682, forward strand.
GAGGGCGTCGATTTGCTGCTCTACTACGACTATTGGCGTAACGGTTGGATGCATCGCGCCGCGTCGCAGAGTTGGTATTTCTTTCTCAACTATCGATGGCATCACGTGTTTCCGGCTCGACTTCTTGAACCGCCTTATGAAAGACTGCCTTTCGGCGGGCGGAATATGACTGTGCCGCGCAACGGCATCGAGATACATAAGTATTTGTACACGTTCGATTGGTATAAGACGGTGCGACCGAAAGGCTGCAAGGAATAGAAATTACTGTAAAGGTTTCGACTTCTTAGCGCGCGTTGATGACTTTTCTACGGTGCGCTGGAGTCGCCGGTTTCGTTGTTTATCTGGTCTTCTCTCTCTACGCGACTGTCGTCTTCGACTCGACGATGCGTCTGGTTCGATTACGAATCGTCGTCGCGCCCAAATAACGTTTCACTTCTCCTTTAGGCTACACCACGCCTTTTCCCTTCGAAAAACTTGACAATTAGCAACCACTCAGTCGCTCTCTAAACCTCTAGTATCACAGCATTCCTAATTCTGATTCCTTCTTGGGGGAAAAAATCGAAGGATGATTAATTAAATGACGTCATAATATTTGCTTTTAACGGTCCTCGTTATAATACTAGAGAATGATGGCCCATCATGCGTATCCTCCCGCCGCTTACCGTATACGGCAGTATTACATAGTGTGACGTCGTAGTGTGAGAAAAAACGCCGTCTGTGCATACGGTACACTAAAACTTAATTAATTACGGAACGACACTTCACGTTTTGTTATACGGGCTCCCAAACTTTCCGTAAAACTTTGGTCGCCTGGTCGGCTGGATTGTCCGTTATACTCTTACTGAGTCGATCTTACTAGTAGTCTTAAAACTTTAACTCCGCGCACGTTGTCGCTGAGCGAGCAATTGAGAATGGGTTCTCGCCGGAACTGCTGCAGATCCGTCGTCTACGCCTTTGTCTTCGCGTGCGTCTTTCGCTACATCTACGTCTGCTACGACGACTATTCAAAGTACCTCAAACTCGAGTCGAAAGTCGCGTGCCAGCGAACGTCCGTCGAGCTCGATCGAATCGTTCGCGCCGTCCACAGCGTCGACGACGTTCTCAATCGTCTCGACATACCTCATTTTCTCGCCTGTGGTACCCTGTTTGGCGCTCTGCGAAGCGGCGGTCCTCTCCCGTGGGACGACGACGCCGATCTCATCGTCAACGCCGACGATATGCGGAAGTTCACACGCGATCAAGTCGCCGAGATATTCAAACGCGAATTGAATATGTCGGTGCGTTGGCGCTCGAGGCTCGGTCTCTATCGAATCTACTATCACGACAACAACGAGGGCGTCGATTTGCTGCTCTACTCTGACTATTGGCGCAACGGTTGGATGCATAGCGTCGCGTCGGAGAGTTGGCTTTACTTTCTCAACTATCGATGGCATTACGTTTTTCCCGCGCGACTTCTCGAACCGCCTTATGAAAAACTGCCTTTCGGCGGACGGAATATGACCGTGCCGCGCAACGGCATCGAGATACAAAAGTATTTGTACACGTTCGATTGGTATAGGACGGTGCGACCGAAAGGCTGCAAGGAATAGAAGGGTTTCGTTCGTTTACGCGGTTTTTGGCTTCTTAGCGCGCGCGTTGATGACTTTTCTACGGTGCGCTGGAGTCGCCGGTTTCGTCGTTTATCTGCTCTTCTCTCTTTACGCGACTGTCGTCGTATTTCGTCTGCGACTCGACAATGCTCCTGGTTCGATAACAAATCGTCGTCGCGCTCAAATAACACTCGCGCTTCTCCTCTAGACTACCACGCCTCTCCCCAACGCGTTTTCCCTTCGAAAAACTTGACAATTAGCATATACTCCCTCACCAATTCGGGTCAGTAGCTCTCTAAACCTCTAGTAGGTCCGCATCGAAGCCTCGTAAAACTTTAGGCCTATATCTTTGGCTTGATATTCTCAAGGGGAGTTCGGTTAGGGGAAAAGTCGAAGGGGGATTGCCTCTCGAAACGGGGCGTCTTACCGTCGGCAATCACTATTATAAATTTTATCACGGAAAGGCCGTCGTTCCGACGATGATTAATTATTTTTGTGACGTCATAATTTTTGCTTTGAACGGTCGATCGGATTCGACTGTTGCCACGGCGACGACGTGGCTGAATTTGATATCGGCGCGCAACGTGAGAGCGAAAGTTGTCCTGTTTCTAATTGGAAATGAAAATTGTAATAACGATTGGATACGATCGTATCTCGATCGAAAAATAATTCACAAATTATTTATCGTCTACGACGCGGATGTCGTCGATGAGATTGACGTTTTTCAATGGCCTCTCGGTCCGGCTCTCTATAGAAGATTTCCCTCGGGATCGATAGGCCCATCGGACGCGCGTAGCAAGCGAAAATACGTGTGCAATCTCATGGTGACCGTGTATCCAAACTCGTCGCGAGAACGACTCGTAAAAATTATCGAAGATCATGGATTGGAGAAAGACTGCTACGTGCAGACACGAGACAGGTAAGGCGGGAGGAGGAGAAGGTTTGGGGGCTAGACTCTCTTAGAAGTTATTTATTTGTACAGTAGAGCCGGTCTATGTAGGACGTTCATAGCTATAGTACATGGTCACTATATCCTCGCACTGCACGTGTCTTATATAGCTGGCCCAGTCACGAAGACTCCGGCGTTGTTGACGCCTACCGCGCGATTCTGTTGGACAGCGACTTGACTCTCTGTCCCGTCGGCTACAACGCCGAATCGTATCGAATCTACGAAGCGGCGGCGAGCGGATCGGTGCCGGTGATTGAGGACCGAATTGGGATAGCGGGCGGATGTCGCACGTCGCGGAGCGAAACCGCTTCGAATAGCAATGGACAGCGTTCTATTCGCATTCACTCGCCTCCTCTGACATTGCTTAAGTACTACGAGGCCCCTTTCATCTACGTAAGAGATTGGAGCGAGTTGGTTCGCATCGTTGCGAAAGAAAGGGAACTCTCCGTCGAACGCAAAGCGGAGCGACGACGACGACTTCTCGAATGGTACGCTAAGTTCGGAACGCAGATCAAAGAACACTTCGTTCGTGTTATCTCTGATGAGACTGAATAAACGAAGGGAACGTCGAACCCCGTGGAACCACTGGGCGTGCGTGCGAAATGACGTCATTGACATCCGGCGAGGAGAATGTGGTTTAGATAAGAGCCCTAAATAAATCATTGATTGACGTATCATGCAGTTTTTTCACTCTTCTGCCTCTGGAGAGCTAGATGAAGGTTTTGCAGCTCTCCAGTCAGAAAAGCACTATATGCTTCAGAGCGAATCTTTTATACACCTGGCCGACGAAAAGTAACCTTATGAGTCATTTGTCACGCCTTTTTGCTAGCTTGAAGAAAAACAGCTTAGAAAGGTTAAACCAAGCTATTACGTCGATTCGTCGAAGAAATGGCGGAAAAGACAGTGCTGGTTTGTCTTGCTGAAGCGAAGCACCCTGCATACCAGAACATGACAAAAGTAACACAAAATTGTCAAGAAAACAAGCGTAGACGCATGACGTATTGCTCTGCTGTAATATTTGCTTAGTTTGATTTCAGGATTTTCATGGACGATTCGCAAAAAGTCGTTTTGGATGCGAAAATTAGGTATTCCAGCTATGGTTCCACCGCCAATACCTTCGCAAACAGTTCTTACAGATTTATAGACGATCTGGTACTGTTCTGAACAAAAACAGCGATGTTGGAAAGGTTTTTGCTTGGATGGAGGACCTCGCCTTTTGAGTCCGTTTTGAGCAGTAAAAATGCATCTGAGAGAAGAACCATTGGCACCAATGGATTCAGCGATAAATTTTACCCCAGGTAAGTGTCTGGTTGTATTTAGTAGCCTCTTATTTCAGGAGATATTACGTGTCCGGTATTTAGGAGACCTTGTTGATCGCACGTGATTTCCTGTAATCGAATTCGAAGGGCTCCTAAACATCGTCAGAGCAACGCACGCGGTCAAGGCTAGGTGCATTCGAAAGCGCTGACTCTGCCGGTTTAGCGAGGCCAAAAAGAGGGAAGTCGAAACAAGCTTGCTCGACAAAAACCGACGATGTTTCCGGTCGGGGCAGTTTTGTCCGGGACTTAGGCGCCCCTCCCCACCATGCGATTTAGAGGCCGTTTTTTCACCCGCATAACCGTCGTCGGCGTCGTCCTCCTCCTCCTCGTCGTCGCGACCTACTACGCTTTCAACGCCCACGCGTGGACGAGGTACGCGAACGAGTCCGGCATGCCGTGCGAACGCCCCAAAGCCGATATATCGACGCTGGTGCGCTACACGCACGCCGTCATCGACGTCCTGGAAGAGCTCGCCGTTTCGTACTATCTCATGTACGGAACGCTGTGGGGCGCGCTGCGCAACGGCGGCCCCCTGCCGTGGGACTACGACGCCGACATCGGCGTCGACGGCGACGCGCTCGCCAAGTACACGCATGAGCAGATCGTCGACGCGTTCGCGCGTCGTCGGCTCGTCGTCACGTGGAGCGATCGGCGCGGACGCTACAAGGTCGTCTGTCCGGACGCGGATGAAATAGAAGGAATCGACGTCATGCCGTTCTACGATTATTGGCGCGATGGAATGATGCGTAGGCGCGGTATAGAGAGTTGGGTGTTTTTTATCAACTATCGCGTGCATCACACGTTTCCCGCCCGACTCGTTTCGAAGCCGCTGCCCGTTCTTTCGTTCGGCGGGCGCAACGTCACGGTGCCTCGAGGCGGCATCGAAATACAGAAGTACTTGTACAGAGGCGATTGGTACAAAGTCGTTCCACCGTTAGGGTGTCGATAATATAACTAGATAATGAGCTGGCAGGGCTGTGGGCTGTGGGCCGAGCAGATCTCTCCTGGCATCATAGCTCTAAAGCGCGTTACAACTTACTCGAGCAGACCAACGCCGAAAATGACGTCGAAACTCGACATGACGGCCGATGTACGACGCTAAAACGCGACGAAGAGATGCGATTGCTTATAGGCTCGCTTTTTCTTCTCACTCGCCGCGCTCCTTTCGTCGCAGGAATTGGAAAGAATCAAAAACGCTTTCGCGAACGAAGAATTTCGAAAACTATTTCGCGAGTACGCCGAAGAACTGTCCGACCCCAAGCTGCGCGAAGTACGATTGCAGAAACGCGCGGGAAACCTCGAAAAAATGGAAGCAACGAAAGGTCGTGACGTCAAATTTGTCAAACCAGATGTATAATTCAATAATTGAATTAACTAATTAATTAAAATTATTATAATTTAGCCTGGCTTTGTTTTCATAACGTTTGATAGTAGCAAGAGAAAAGTCGTTGTTAACGTGTGCATGTCTGATTTGATTGACAAGCCGACGAAAGTGATGTCAACCAAAGATGGAAAGTACGCAGCATGCGTAGAATTTGTATTTTTAAATAAAATGATTAAATAAATTAAGGCGTTTAGGTCTGGAGTATCTCTCTCCTTGCCTCACATCGCCAATCACGGTCGTTCAGAAGTAGAGAAATTAATAAAATAGATATTATAGGCAGTTTTCTGGTGTGTGACGTAGGCGGGACTAGTTGCACTGTTTTCGATGTTCTCTTTCACCCGGCGGCTTTAGAAGAAGCCCAGATTGTACCTACATAGTCCCCCCCTGTGGCTATCCGCGCATTTTTTCTATAGAGTAAACGTTTCAAGCAGACGCTGATCGATTTGGCGATTGATAGCGTCGAAAAAGTGGCCAAAATGAAGCTAAACCGAGAAGGTATTTAAACCGAGAAGGTATTTTTTAAAAATGCTTCTCCTCCTTTGTATCTATATATAGACGTCTTTTTCTTCCTCGAAGCCGTCAAGTTGCCGAAGAAGAGATACTTCGGAACGCCCAAGTCCGTCATGATGAGACGACCGAACGATGTCTCTTCGGTTAGAAGTTATTTATTTATCAAATGCTGTACAGTGGTCACTATATCCTCGCACTGCACGTGTGGCTTATAGCTGCACGAAGACCCCGGCGTTGTTGACGCCTATTTTTGTCGCCTAACCGCGCGATTCTGTTGGACAGCGACTTGACTCTCTGTCCCGTCGGCTACAACGCCGAATCGTATCGAATCTACCAAGCGGCGGCGAGCGGATCGAATTGGCATAGCGGACGGATGTCGCGCCGCGAAATCGCAATCGAATAGCAATGGACAGCGTTCAATTCTCCTCTCTAAGATTGCTAAAGCACTACGAGGCCCCTTTCATCTACGTAAGACGTTGGAGCGAGTTGGTTTGCATCGTTGCGAAAGAAAGGGAATTGTCCGTCGAGCGCAAAGCGGACGACTTCTCGAATTGTACGCTAAGTTCGGAACGCAGATCAAAGAACACTTCGTTCGTGTACTGAATCAACGAAAGTTTGCTCGCGTGCGGAATGACGTCATCGATAACTGGGTTCCTCTATTTCATAATAACATGCACGTAGTCATACAACTTAGAAATCGTTCTTTCGCGCACATAGCTGTCGTCGTTATCAAAGAACACTTCGTTCGTAATGTCGGACCGGACGAGACTGAATCAACGGAAGTTCGCTCGCGTGCGGAATGACGTCATCGACAACCGAGTTTCCTCTATTTCATAATAACATGCACGTACAACTTGGAAATCGTTCTTTCGCGGGCATAACTGTAACTGTCGTCGTTCTCCTCGTCGCGACGCTCTACTACGCTTTCAACGCCCACGCGTGGACGAGGTACGCGAACGAGTCCGGCATGCCGTGCGAACGCCCCAAAGCCGATATATCGACGCTGGTGCGCTACACGCACGCCGTCATCGACGTCCTGGAAGAACTCGACGTTTCGTACTATCTCATGTACGGAACGCTGTGGGGCGCGCTGCGCAACGGCGGTCCCCTGCCGTGGGACTACGACGCCGACATCGGCGTCGACGGCGACGCGCTCGCCAAGTACACGCATAAGCAGATCGTCGATGCTTTCGCGCGTCGTCGGCTCGTCGTCACGTGGAGCGATCGGCGCGGACGCTACAAGGTCGTCTGTCCGGACGCGGATGAAATAGAAGGAATCGACGTCATGCCGTTCTACGATTATTGGCGCGACGGAATGATGCGTAGGCGCGGTATAGAGAGTTGGGTGTTTTTTATCAATTATCGCGTGCATCACACGTTTCCCGCCCGACTCGTTTCGAAGCCGCTGCCCGTTCTTTCGTTCGGCGGGCGCAATGTCACGGTGCCTCGAGGCGGCATCGAAATACAGAAGTACTTGTACAGAGGCGATTGGTACAAAGAGGTTCCACCGTTAGGATGTGAATAATAACTAAATAGTGATTGGAAACAATCGGCATGAGCTGGCATCGTAGATGGCATGAGCAATGGCATGAGGGCATGGGCGCATGAGCTGAGGGCATGTGATTTGTTATTTTTTTTTTTTCTAAAGCGCGTTACACGAGCAGACCATCGTCCGAAATGACGTCGAAACTCGACATGACGGCCGATGTACGACGCTAAAACGCGACGAAGAGATGCGATTGCTTATAGGCCCGCTCTTTCTTTTCACTCGCCGCGCTCCTTTCGTCTCAGGAATTGGAAAGAATCAAAAGCGCTTTCGCGAACGAGGAATTTCGAAAACTGTTTCGCGAGTACGCCGAAGAACTGTCCGATCCCAAGCTGCGCGAAGTACGATTGCAGAAACGCGCGGGAAACCTCGAAAAAAATGGATTTTTCGTTTTTAGCAATACGAAAACGACATTCAAGCCATGGAAGCAACGAAAGGTCGTGACGTCAAATTTGTCAAACCAGATGTATAATTCGATAATTGAATTAACTAACTAATTAATTAAAATTATTATAATTTAGCCTGGCTTTGTTTTCATAACGTTTGATAGTAGCAAGAGAAAAGTCGTTGTTAACGTGTGCATGTCCGATTTGATTGACAAGCCGACGAAAGTGATGTCAACCAAAGATGGAAAGTACGCAGCATGCGTAGAATTTGTATTTTTAAATAAAGAAAATGATTAAATAAATTAAGGCGTTTAGGTCTGGAGTATCTCTCTCCTTGCCTCACATCGCCAATCACGGTCGTTCAGAAGTAGATAAAGGTTTGAAATTAATTAAAATAGATATTATAGGCAGTTTTCTGGTGTGTGACGTAGGCGGGACTAGTTGCACTGTTTTCGATGTTCTCTTTCACCCGGCCGCTTTAGAAGAAGCCCAGATTGTACGTACATAGTTTTTTTTTAAAAACCCCCCTGTGGCTATCCGCGCATTTTTCTATAGAGTAAACGTTTCAGGCAGACGCTGATCGATTCGGCGATTGATAGCGTCGAAAAAGTGGCCGAAATGAAGCTAAACCGAGAAGGTATTTTTTTTAAAAAATGCTCTTCCTTCTTTGTATCTTTTTCTTCCTCGAAGCCGTCAAGTTGCCGAAGAAGAGATACTTCGGAACGCCCAAGTCCGTCATGATGAGACGACCGAACGACGAGGAGAAGGAGGCCGAAGAGAAGCCAAACGAACGTTCGGCTAATAACGGTCGCGCGAGTGCGAGCGACGTTCCGGAGCCAAGGGAATCGGAGCGAAAGCCCCAGTACAAAATTATTCATCGTGGGTACGTCGACTATCAGGATTATACCATAGGAAGGTATAGTGGAGGAGAAGATTTCTTCTCTCGCCAATAATAATAATAATAATAATAATATGAGATGTGTAGTACTAAAGGATCGCGTCCAAAGGAACTTGTCATCACTATTGATCTTCCTGAATGCGTAATTTTTGTGGGGGTGGGGTCTATATATCTCATACATCTGTCTTCTCAGCTATCAGCAAAGGACTTGGCTCTTGACGTCACAAAGAATCGTCTCGAGTTGGAGTGCGCCGCGCACGACTATCGTCTTGACGTACGCGAGAAAAAAACCGGGGGGCCACGGATACGATAAAACAGTCCTCATATTCTTTTTCTAGTTGAAGTTGCCCTACGCGGTCGACGAGGAGTCGAGTAGCGCTAAGTTCGATAAGAAAAAACGTCAGCTCGTCGTCGTACTGCTCGTCGTCTCGCCGGAGCCGCCACGCCAACTGGAGTGAGAGCGACGCGGAAGTGCAGATCGGAATTTTACTTTCTAATTATTTATTTAAAAAAATAGACCAATGATGACGATGAAACCCGCGCTACCCGAGTTCACTCACTGGCAGGACGAAACGAGCGTCACACTCGCAGCTCGAGTACCGAACGTTCGAGAGGAAAACGTCAAGATGCAAGTCACTTCGACGACGGTATATATAATGCACCGCGTAGATGAGGGGAGAGGGCCCCTAGCTCAGCTTTTCTTTGTCCATTCGAAGGCCTCTTTGACTTTCTTCGTTGGAAATCCCGCTTCTGATTCGTACTCGCTGTGCGTGCGAACCCGTCTATCGCCTGCCGACGATCGATTCTCTCCTTCTGACTCTAAATTTCACGTTGTCGACGAAGAACGTCTTATCGTTTGTCTGGCGAAGGAGAGAACGAGCTGTCGTCTATGGAACAATATTTTCGTCGGCGAGTCCTTTGATTCTTTGCAAGTAAACAGTATGACGTAGTCCCTCGAAAGAAAGTCGATTTTTTTTAATTTCAGGAAGTTTTATTTCTGGTTGATGATCATCTTCCCGTTGCCGAAAGTCAACAGGAAAATGACGTGAGAAAGAGAGAGAAATAGAGCAAATTCTTAGTACCTGAGTTCTCTAGGAAGGCAATAGTGCCGTTTTATGCCCCGTCGTTCAATCCGACAATTCAGAAAACGTAGTAATAGAGTTCGCTGAGAAAAACGAGGAACGCGTTGGTAAAGAAGCCAAATATGAATATCCCCCTCATGCCCACTTGGTTTTAATATCATAGATACGGAAACTGCTGAAAGATCGTTAGAGCGAAAGTGGCCTGTCACCGAATACGAGCTGCAGCAGGAAGACGCGGAAAATGACGAGGGAAATCGAAACGGCGAAAGCGAAGTGAAGAGCGTCGCGCCGGCGCCCGTTTCTAAACCCGCCACCGCCGCCGTCAAATCAGAGACCCCCAAGTAAGTGTAGATGCTAGCTAGCTAGCTAGCTAGAAAGCAAAGAGACGTTGTTTGACGTTTCTGTTTCTCCAGAGACGTCGAATTAGAAAGCGAATTTATATTTGATCTCGACTCGTAACAAGTACACGAAGCAGATAGAGAGATAGATACAGAAGTGCGGTTATTTCTTCTTTGATTTCTTTCCCTGTTTCTTTCCGCTTGATCCCGCGTCCGCTTGGGCTCCCTGACCGCTGCCGCCCCCGCCCCCGCCGCCTCCCGTCCCTCTAGTTAGCCTCGATTTCAATTTCGGAATCATCGACGCGACAAACAAATAGATAGCTTTTCCTAATCGCAAATCGTAGAATTTCTTTGAAAAACTAGTACTAATATAGTCTTATTTACTATTGGGGAACTCGTCCTTGCAAGGCTCCCCCCTTTCGTTTTGAATCTGAACGCGAACTCTTCCCGCGAACGTAGGGTCTTTGCTCCAATCCCTCGGGTAGTGCTTCGACGACTGCAAAATAGCACATAGAGAATCAGGGAGGGGGTCACAAGTCTATAGGATCAGTTCTATGACTATAGAATGTTATGTAAGCATGGAACGGAGATTGGTAAGGGGAAATATGAGAAAGCCTTCTAATACTGCAACAATCTGACGAAGCGAGGTTCTACTGTACTCTAGGAATAATCTCCATGGTGATCATACCTCTACTTCTACTTGCAGTCCCTGGCTCGTGCAAACGTCTCGTATCTCGTTACACGTCGGATGATCCACTGCCTGAACGTCGTTTTTTGAGAAGGGGCTAAAGGGTCTGTGCACTGCTACTTTGGCTTTGGCTATTCTTCGTCCCTCTTGAGCCGTTTTTCGTGCGTTTAGGTACGCCGGATATATGCAGATCCATCTGCATGGAAAAGTATTACGAGACTGCAAGAGAAGCGTGCGAGTCTACCGCTTTGGGTTCGACGGATCGCTTGGGAGATGAAGATCTTGAGCAGCAGCCATTTTGGAATCTACACGCGCGCTAAGCGGCGCGCCAAGGTAAGTGACCACATAGTGATACAGTATCACAGTACGGTTATCGTTAGAATTATGAGGGCTACAGTACAGCAAACCACACTAAGTGCTTAGCTCGGTTTTTATTTTAAATAGGCAAGAGAATTAATTAATATTACTCTAGGCCTTTCGTGATAGTATCTCTTGTACTAACGCAATAAGAAGGGCACTTTCGTGACTATAGGCAAGCCCTTGGGCGCACGTAACGGCATCGGACGTGTACTGGGCGGCCAAATCCCGAGTCCTCTGCAGTCCATCACTCTACATACAAACGATATACTGTACACGATGCACTAATAAGTGAAGAAATCCAACTTTACATTTTTTACTGCGTCCCAAGCTTTTTCGACGTCATTCGGTTGACTAAATCGTCGCAGTATTAGACTATCTAGTTCGGGATACTGCGACAGAAAAAAATTATTATAACCAATAGATACTACACTAGTAGTGTTACCGTTTCTGAAGCGAATAAGACGGGCGCCGTTGCAAGTCCTAGTTTCAAGTCGGCCGCTACGGGTTTTCCTAGTATATCGGACGTCGAAACGAAGTCGAGCATGTCGTCAACGAGCTAAGGCACAAACGAAATAACCCACCCTTAGTAGAATGCATAAGATGTTCACACCATAATACTGTACGTAGAAATTTGGGGGGTTTAGATATTGACAAAGAACCACTGCCTATGCTACCCTCTCTGAGTATCTCTACCTGGAAAGCGATTCCTAGATTTCTTCCGTATTGATACGCTAGATCGGAAACGCTTTGACTTGTTCCGGCGAGCAGTGCCACCTACATGCATGACAGTGTCTTTCCCTGGCCCGTTCTCACTCGTCTCTATGACTGTGTCGTACCGCCTGACAGCTCAATGCTAATAGGCTGGCCGTTTTTCTAAACGTCTTTTCCATGTAGTGAGCGAAACGATCGGCGGTCGTCTCTCGCGTTCCCAACTGCATCACTTCTCCTGAAATTTTTAATTAAAAAATATTAATATAATTAACTAAGCATCGTTTTCCTTTGTACCTTTAACGAGACTGTCCAGAACGTGAGCAAGCAATTCTACTACGAAGGGATTTCCTATTCGCGATAGCGCAATCGACGATCTCGCCAAAATGTAGTCCCCAGAAAATACAGACTATAAATAAATAAATAAATAAATAAAATAACGTGCGCCTTGGGACCATCTCTCTATCTATCTACTTTCTTTGTGCCCCACACTAGGTGAGACACTGGTTGGCCTCGACGAGTCTGTGCTTGATCAATGACGTCATCGTGAACCAGGGTGGCCGTGTGGATCATTTCGGAGACCATGGCAACGGTGAGCTGCTCTTCGGTCACCTCACTTTGAAGCGGAAAGATAATAACCGATTTATTAATTTATTTACTAATTAAACCTGTTTGATTTTAGTTGAGTTTTGTTGCACGCTCTCGCCATGAGAAGGGCAACGAGAGGGCGGAATAGCTTCCCTTGTTTTTTGAAGTAGTATTGACTGGCGTGCTTAAGACCGGGCAAGCGACATACATCCAATTCCTTTAGGAGAGATCAAAAGGTATAGAATTAAAAATTTAAAAAGCATTGATCTGATCTGTATTTACAGTTTCAATTTAAATTCGAGTATTATTAATTCATACGTCATAATCATTCAAAAAAATAAAGGTAAATCATAATCATTTTCGATTCAAAAACGCTGACTAAGGATTTTTTTTATAAAGTCTCTTGCATCAGACGTCTAATGTAATTAGTTCCCCCCCGGAATACCTTTCCTATTCTCTCTGTTACTCGTTCTAGATCTTTTCTGACTATTTCCTTGGCGTTGAATTGTGCCGAATTCGCCTGCGAAAACATCGACCTAGCCAGCGAAAAATTGATCCAGCTTCGTATGTCGAGAGCATTGAGAATTCGCTCCTGCGAAACTGACCGGCTGGTTGTGAAGAGCGCCGAAAGCGTACGCCGTCTCATAAACGAGCAGAAATCACGCCCGTTTTTAGGGGCGACCCACTTGTCCTAACGCGCGCGCACGCGACTACAACACGCCGCATCGCGTCCGGGACCCGATCGAAATTCACACCGCGACCACAGAAGAAAAAAACGCCGCCTTTTCGACGACTCGAGCGTCTCGAACTGGCACAATAGTACGCCTATCGTGCGCTCTCGCGCGCCGGACGATCGAATATTCGCCTAGGAGGGGAGATCGCGCGACGCCGCCTCCCCATCGCTTCGCTCAACGCGCTTCGAGCGAACCCATGGAGCCGAACGAACGTCCCCAAACGCCCTACTCGTGGCCGAACGGTGCGCGCAAACCGCGGGGGGGCCCCTCCGCAAAACGAAACCCGATCTAATTTAAAAAAAATCCGCAGGGACGTATCCCGTCTACGGAAGTGGCCTTCTTCCGTCGCCGTACATGATGGCTCCCCCGTCGCCGCTCTCCGCTCCCAGTCATCTATCCCCGTATCTATTTTCTCCGCATCCGGGTAGCGATTGGTGGTCGCGTCACTACATGCCGCCGCCGCCGCCGCCGCCGCCGCCACCGCATATTCACTCGAGTTACTATGGAAACGGTGCTAGTGGAATTCCCTGGGCACCTCCCCCGCTTCTCGCTGCGCCTCCCTCAATGAATCCTTATAGTCAATTACCTCCTCCTCCTCCTCCTCCTTGGATCAATCCCCCTCCTGTACATATGCCACATCAACATCAAGAGAATAATGTAGAAGATGATGATAATGACAAAGACGTCGTCGCCGCCGCCGTTTCTCCCGCCGTTCCAACCCCCGCGTCCCCGTCCTCCGTCCCGTCGATCGACAACGACAACGACAACGACGCGTCCTACGTTCCCCCGTCGATGACGACGGCAACGCCAGCGACGACGACGTCGAAGCTTCAACGCAATAACGTCGTCGCACCCGCATCGGCGACGTCGCCGTCGATTCTCCCGAAGAAGCGACGCAGCAAAGTCGTCGATCGAAAAACAATCGAACTTCCGCTCGCCTTGGGCTGGCGTCGTCAAGTGCGCCGTCGCGAACCCGTCGTCGTCGAGGGAACGTCGTCGTCGTCGTCGTCGCCGGCAAAAACGGAGGTCGTCTACGTGGCGCCGTGCGGCAAACGCCTTCGCTCCTACGCGGCAATCGACGACTACATCAACGCTCACGATCTCGCCGATCGACTCGCGTTGGAGAACTTCAGCTTCAGCGCGAAACTTCTCGTCGGCGACGTCGTCGACGCCGTCGCGGCGGCGGCGAACGAACGACGACGTCAAACAATAGATGCGACGGGAATTCTATCATCGTCGTCATTGGGATCTCGTATCGTGACGTTTCCGTATTCGTCTTCCGCTTTCGGCGACGTCGTCATGACGTGCGAGTTCTTCGCGACGTTTCGCGGATTTCTTCGTCTCGTCGCTCCGTCGTCGTCGTCGTCGTCGTCGCTTGACGTCGATTTTCTTCTGCGACGCGACGTCGTCGTCGACGCGTGTCGTCGTCTCTTGACGATTCTCATCGACGAGCGCGACGAGCCGATTCGGACGCAGTGCAACGGGATCGTGCGCGGCGACGATGTCGACGCGAGAACGTTGTCCGAGATTTTGAGATTGGTTCTCGTCGCCGCCGCGGAGTCGACGGCTATCGTCGTCGATTTGACCCTTTTGATGCGCGAGTCGTTTTTCGCTTTGGACGTCGGCGTGCGAGCGACGATCGTCGCGTTTCTCGTCAACGAGGTGATGGGGTCCAAGGCGTTTGGCGTGCACTTGGAACGGCATCAGGAGCGCGTGCACGCGTTGAGGAAGGAGAAGTGGAGCGTGGAGTGCGATTTGAGACGGTTGAAGGGGATGCTCGACGGCGAGGGCGGCGATGACGAGGAGCGACGGGGAACGGCGGCGGCGGCGGCGGCGAGCGACGAGGAGAGCGACGGCGACGGCGACGGGAACGTCGGGAATAATCATCTGCACACGGTATGACGAAGTAGATATTGAAGTAGTTCTTAGAAGCTCAGTTTCGAAATCCTGAGCTTTAATTATTCTCCGCTTTTAACTAACTCGTAGTCTTTTCTGCGTAGAACGCTGTCGATCGAGCGGAAACGAAGAAAGAGATTTCAAAATTGACAGCCGTAACGCATTATTTGAGATCTAAATTCAATATCATTCTATTACATTTTTTACGTTCTTCCAGTTGAAGTCCCAGTGCCAGGAGAAACTTCACGTTGCCATGAAAACGCTGAGATCATTGTCGTTGGGCGAAGATCGTCACGGTCGTCGTTACTGGTGTCTCCCGCACTGCAGCAGCACGGGAGTTTTCGTAGAAGAAACGGAGCGCCAGAGAAATACAAAGGTATACACACACATAGGAGGACTCAATTATGTATTCATAAGATAAGAGACACTGAACGTCGTCCTTACAGGAGAACCACTTTAAGAAATCGTCGAAAGTCGAGACGTCGTCGCCTATCCAAGGTTTCCCTTTTAGACTATTTTATAATATCTCGATTTTCTGAATTTTTTTAGAAGGATGGTGGCTGATTAGCGATGCGGATCAATTGGCAGCCGTGGCCAAGTCGCTGAATCGAAAGTGAACGAATACGCACGTGGTAAATATTTTTTATTTTCTTCTTCTTCTTCTCAGGGACTTTCGCGAGAAAGAACTCTATAAGAATCTCACTGAGAAAGTCGATCGATTCTCGTCTAGAAAGAAAGGTAAATCAAAAACGCGCGTTTTGAATTTTTTCGGGACGGAACGCCGTCGTTTCTCCGAAAGGTTTCCGCATAAATAATCTTCCCTCGGAGCCCGTCGATTTCTCATCGGAAACCGATCGGGAGTACGAGCAGCTTTTGGAGGATATAACCAACTTAGAGGAGAGACTACTATCCGCCAGTCTACAGTCGAAAGTGCGACAAAAAGAAAAGAAAAAATCCGAGAGTCCAAATCATTTTTTCTCTTAGGGTTGGACTCCTTTTAGTCGAGAAACGGACGGCGAGGACGACAGCAATTGTGAGATTGAGAGGGGTTTTAGGTGTAGGTGTTTTCCTTATGCGTTCTACTGCAGACTCGTCGTTGGAAATCGCCTCGCGACGGCTCATTCAAATCGAACAGGCGACCGAGCGTCGATATCTGAAGCCGCCTCTTCAAGAAACGTTGGGCGGGAGAGCAAATGAAGAAAAAATCAATAAATAGAAGGCGTTTGTGTTTTTAGAAAACAGCTGACGTCTCGAATGCTCGCCGGCGGAACGGGCCAATCGCAGGAGAACGACGACGACGACGACGACAACGTCGGAATGTGAATCGAAGCTTTAGTGTATAGAGAGATTTTTTTAATTAAAGTTTGATTGCAGCGCTGCTTGCGACGACGACGACGTGCCGTCGGTTTCCGAGGGTCTGCTCCTTTGGCGAGCTGCCGTCAGTCGAGCGACGTCGCCGTCTCAACTCCAGGTCTGCTTGAGTCATTTAGAGAAGTCGATATCGTGGGAGAAGTCCATTATGAAAGTGGTCAGTTTTCCGAGAACGTGTGGGGGGGATATGGTATATGACCAAAGAGTTTTTTTAATAGTTTTGCCAAGTCTGTTGTAAGGGAGACAACGAGGCTCTGCTCTTGCTCTGCGACGGTTGCGATCGAGGCGTGCACGCCTACTGCTGCAAAGTATGACGTCAGAATTTTCGAGATGTGTATATCGTTCTAGAGTCTCTCTCTCTCTCTCTCTACCTCAGCCCAAGTTGTCCGGAATACCTGAAGGCGATTGGTATTGTCACAGTTGCGTAAGAAATGTGCGTTCATAGTCAGCGCTTCTCCTTGTACTGGGGAATATTAGTCAGACGTCTCTATGCCACTGACACGCCCTTCTATACGTGCATTTCTAAACGCTTTCTTTCTATCTTCCTAAGGTTGCTGACGAGAATCGATGCTGTCTGTGCTCTGGTAGTAGCACGACGGGAAAAATCATTTCGTGCGGTCAGTGTCCGAGAACGTTTCACATGCGCTGTCTCGATCCGCCTATGAGCCGGTAGGGAGACTCCGTGAAACCCCCCCAGAGTACAACGTACCTTTATAGAATTCCTAAGGAAGATTGGTGCTGTCCAGTGTGCGTCAAAGTGAGTTTGAGTCTTTATTAGGATACCCCCAAGTTCGCACGTCCTCCTTTCGTACGTAGCTGATCGAGTCGTGCAGCAAGATCTCTTCCCCCTCGAAGAGACAGCGAAATGGAGGCGATGACGACGAGGAGGACGAGGACGACGTCGTCAGTTCGTGCCTATCGATTCTTCAGGATCTCGAACGCCAGCCGCAGAGCTGGCCTTTTCTCATTCCCGTCAACAAGAAGCAGGTAACGCATAGCGATGATTATAGCGCCTACAGTGCAGCATTGTTTTCCCCTATGCATGATGATAACAGGCGCTATTGTCTGTTGTTAGATACTTTAGCAGCACGCTATATTTGATTCGATTTATCGAAATAGTTACGTCCAAGTGCTCGCAGTGTCCGAAACTACGAGGATGTCCGTAATTTTCTGTTGTTGGATACCCAGGCTCCCTTTTTTTTTATTTGATTTTCACCTCGAACTACTTCTAGCTGGTTACGTCGAAGTGTCCGGAACTGTAGCGATTCCGACTATTTTCTGTTGTTAGATACTCCCTTTTCTATTCAATTTGCGCCTCGAACTATTTCTCATTGCTAGGCGGTATCCTTTTGAATGGATCTGCTTGCAAATGATTGACATGGTTACGTCCAAGTGCCTGCGGTGTCCGAAACTGCAGGCTTTCCGCTATTTTTTGTTGTTAGAAACAATTAGATCACACGCACTACTATAGAGTTGCGGGCCTGCATGCGTCGAATTTTTTCTGCTATTCAGGTTCCTTCCTATTACGACATCATCGAAAATCCTATGGATTTTCAAACGATTCGGGCGAAGCTGAAGGATGGGAGGTAGGCGCCCTGCATTTGACTATAAGCAATGACGACTGATTGCGTGCGTGCATCTAGTTATTCGCGTAAGGACGCCTTCGCTAACGACGTGCGACTCGTCTTCGCAAACTGTCGCACGTTCAACGAAGACGACTCGGAGGTGCTAGAGCTCGTTTCTCATTGTTTTTATGCTGATTTTTCTCTGCATGCGTCAAGGTTGGCATAGCTGGACTCCTCCTAAGCAAATATTTCGAAAGGCGATGGAAGTGCAATTAGGAGCGCACGCGCGCTTTTCTTACATCCGGTATACCTCTAAGAATTAATTGCAGAGAATAGTTTCCGCTCAAAAAAAGGACATGTTGTTTTTTTTCTTCGGAGATTTTATCCGGACCCAAGTTTTATTTATTTTCGACGCTCCTTTGGCGTGGCTCGACGTTCCCGCACGCCCGCGCGTCTAATTAGAATACCAGGTAGCAAAAAAATGCATTTTCCGCGCGAGCGTAGTTCTAGGCGCGTCGTAGGTGCGCACAATGGTGTGCTCACAGCTTGACGCGCGCGAGTCGGCGGTACAGATAATGACTCGACCTTATAGGCGTTCCTTTCGCACCCGGCAGCTTTGGAACAGAGCCACCAAATGGCACCGTCCTGCACTTGAGCAGTTTCTAATTTCATCGCTGGCACGCGGTCTACTTGGCAAGGAGCCGACACGTGCTGGGCGGTTTGATGGGTGGGATAACACGCAGTTTTCCAAACATGGTAAGTCGCTTCTCATTGGCTAGTCGGCGACATTCCCCGGACTGGAGACATCTAAAAGAGGTGAGACGAGTGAGAATTGCACAGTCTGCCACGATCATCGCCTTCATCCAGTTCAATCCAGTTCACAATGATCGTCGTCGTTGCTCTGCTTCTTCTCGTCGCCGTCGCGGCGGGCGCTCCCGCCCGTGCAATATCTGCACCAGCATCTGCACACCCGCTCGTTGCAGCTGCTTCGTGCGACGAGCCAACAACGCGTCGCTACACGATCGGAGCCAACGAACAATGCCGCGTTCACCGAAACGTCGACGTCTGTTCCGGACAGTGTTTCTCCGAAAGCGTTCCCCGTCTTCGCGCTCACAGCTCGGGCCCGTTCGCCGAAGTGAATCTGGCGGAGAATTGCAAGTGCTGCAGCATGGTCGCGAGTCGATTCGAGCTCTTGCACCTCGATTGCAATCGCACGCCGCCGCGAATCGTCTCCAATCGCGATCTCTTTCGAATGCAACTCGACGGGAGCAATCCCGATTGGAAAGGCGTGCATCACTTTCGAATCGAACACGCGACCAAGTGCGCTTGCAGGAAAACGGCGGGATGCGCGTAGAAGATACTTGAAACACGTCAGTTCCCTTTGCTGGTGTTAGATTACCATTGACAGGTGTCAACGAACACTTCAATGCCCACATTGACCTATTAATTAAGTTTTGTTCAATCAATTGATTATACATTGTAGTGTGTACTGTGCTTTTTGCTTGTGTGTGTGTGTGTAGTAATTGATCAAATACAATCATTGCAAAAAACTTTCAATGACGTCACTTGTGCCGCGTTTCGACTACTGACGTCACCGTTATACCAATACCCGTATAAGCGATGGGGAAGAAACGAAAAGCGGTCGACGGAGCCGAAGCGAAGGCAGCAGCGCCCGCCGAACCGCCGAAAAAGCAACCAAAGAAATCCGAAAAGTCGTCGAAAGAGAGCGCTGACCGCGAGAAACTTCAGGCGCTCGTAAACGCCTTCTCAACGGAACAAACGGAACGCTACGAGTTCTATCGGCGCTCCGCTTTTCCCAAAGCGGCCGTCAAGCGTCTAATGCAGACGGTCGCCGGCGTTACCGTGCCGCCGAACGCCGTCATCGCCATGGCCGGCATGGCGAAGGTGTTCGTCGGCGAAATCGTCGAAGAGGCGCTCGACATTCGCGAGAAGTCGGAAAGTCGGGGTCCGGTCGAACCGCGACATCTGCGCGAGGCAATGAGACGCTTGAAAAATCGCGGCGCCATGCCCAGTACGCGATTCGAAAAGAAGCCGTTCGGTTGACTACAGGTACACTGGACTTTTTTTGATTGATCTGTTGGCATGGTCACATTGCCCTACTGTACATTTATAATTTTCTCTCTCTCTATTATAAATGCTTCGTAGTGTACTGTGCTCTAATGAGGTTAACTAAGTGGAGGGTGAATATTTACAGTAATTGACTTTTAGCTTGTACATCATCTATGATTGTATCCGGGGCATTGGCGTTGTTACGGCGATTCCTTCCTCCATGAAAACGGCACCCAGATAGGCGTCCCATCGGCGTCTTCCACCGTAGAAGTCTCTTCGAATGACAATGCGAAGCGCCACGCCGTAATCGAACGCGAATTCGACGCGCTTTCGCACTTCTAAGCGTATCGCCTTTCGTCTCGCAGTCGATCGGCCGACGAAATCATGGCCGACTATCTCTTCGCCTGCTCGGCCGGTTCGTCGAGCATCGAAAGCGCCGATGCGGGCGTCGGCGGCGGCGTCGGCGGCGCGAGAACGGGCGTCGGCGGTCTCGGAAGCAGTTGGTCGTCATCGGGCGCCAACTCCATCTCCTTCTCGTTCGCGAGACGACGAAGGACGTCGCGAACGCGATCGGGATCGCTGGGATGGACGTCGGCAACCGAAAGCGAATATTCGTGGGGAGACGACGTAAGGAAATAGAGTTCTCTTAGAGACATGTCCATGCAGTACACCTTTGCTTAGGATAGATATACGTAGATCAGTGGGCACCTGGTGTTGAGTATCTACCTTTGTTTATTTGTAGTTCAAAGATGCATAGATCCTCTGTTTAGTTGACCGTTATCCTTATTTTTTTTGTATCAACATTTGTCCATGGATGACGTAAGATATGAGAGTCCTCTACATGGGCAAGAGCGTGTCCCCTTTGACTCCCCTATAGTATAGTGCCTGCACATTTGCTTCAGATAGATAAGATAAAATCCTTTGGGGACATGAGGAGAGTACCCAAACCATTATTAAGACTACGATTCCATACTCGTTTGTTTATTCATAGTTCAAGATAGATATGTTTAGTGGACACCTGTGTTTAGTTTTAGAGGACGCGCCAGTGTATATTGTCTAGTAAAGTATTTCTATGTGCGTTCACTAAAAGAAATGAAATCTTTTTTCCTAAAGGAATTCGATCGCCAGGCTTCGGTATCAGTAAAGGAAATGTTCGATGAAATCGATTCCGCCTTGTACGAAGGCAACACCCACGGTTAGGACAGTAGTACTGTAGAAAATCTGACTTGCATTACTTTCACCCGTATCAGCTATTAGCCATCAGATGCCAACGGAAGGCGAATGCCAAGTGTGGCGAGCAAACTTTCCTCACTTTCGGTAGCTTTATGCCTAATAACTCGCGACAGACTAGGGGGAGCCGAGGATATATAATTTTAATTTAGAATTGTTGGTGTTCAATTGGTCGACAGTTACGAAGGCGAAGGCGACGACTTTCTTCACTTCGTCTCGCATTATCCGCCGCCTCTCCTTCGGGGCGGACAAGGCGACGGGAGTGGAATGCTCGAAGACGTCACCGCCGACGAAGCGGGACTCATGTCGCCGAGCATGGTCGACGTGTCGAGTCTCGTCGTTCAGGGAAAGCAAATGAAGTTGAAACCGTTTCCAAGGAACAGAGGTACACATGCTGTAGCTAGAATACACCCACTAGGCTATACTATCATCGGTCGGCCCTGACCCTCATTCACCATCTCTGAACCATGCTACTAAAACGTTATGTTAGGTAGTACATTTAGAACTAAAAAAATTTAGGAGCCATAGTCAACTTTATTTGCATATTTAAAACTTGACGCGAACCCTCTCCGTTGCATTTCAGAGTGGGACGGCGAGACGCCGGAAGAGGTCATCGCGTCCGACGGCATCTTCGAAGAGTACATAGCGTTTGACAGCAGGCAAGTTAAATATATATATATATATATATTAAAAACCCGGAGACCCAGTAGTAATCTTTGCCTATTAGCGAAATGGATTTATGCGGCGGAAGTAGCAGCCGAAAGAAGGATCTCTTTCGTCGTCGTCGTCAACGTCGACTCGGTCTCCCGCCTGTCACGCCGAACGCCTGCGTGAAAGACTCGACGATCAGCGAGCTTTTCGACCGCATATGGAGCGACGTAAGAGAAATCATCTTATATCATAAGAGAGGACGTCGTAATGCGCGTCGTAGGTTCTAGTGCAATTGAGACCTCTTTTGGACGCGTTCAAGGAGAAGCTTTCGTGTAGGAACGCGTATATAATTCGTTTCTTTTAATTGGACCCTCGTTTTTTTTCTCAGTTGAAGGAAGTGCGACTCCAACGTCGACGTCGCGCTTGGACGACGTCCTGTCCAGCGCGTTGCGATCCGACGCGACGACGACGTCGCTCTCGCGAAATTTCGCGCCCCAATCCGCTTCGCAGGTGACATTTTCACCCATCCACGAATGGGTTTTTTTTCTTCTCATTTTCTTCGCTTAGGTTCGTCTGAGAACGTCGTACGGAGCGAATATGCCGACGACTGGACTGTCGGCCGTCAGCAGCATCAACGACCTGCAGAAAGTGATGACCATTCGATCGTTTCCTCTTCGACAGCGTCAACAGGGCGGTCTTCAGCAGATTACGTAAGAAATAGAGAACGTAGAGACGTTCGAGTCTAAGGTCAGGGGATACTAGAGGCTGAAGAGAGGACAGACAGTAACGCAGAGTAGTCTTCATATGATGGTAGAGTCTAAGAAAAAAGCAGTGCTCTTAGAGACATTACTAGAACCAGCAGAGATATGTATAGAGCAAGTTCTTCTCGCGATGGATTGCCGCCGGAGAAGCTACTGTATTCTCTTGCTCACACTCTCCCCGGTAGATATTTGGACGAGACCCGGCGCGCCAGTATTCGGTAAAAATCTTAGCTGTGTTGTTTTGATCGCGTCAAGTGCAGTACATCTAAGTGTAGCGCACGTTTGGTTGCCATTTATAGAGCCGGCATGACACTTTTGATTTTTGCTGACCAAGCGTATTGCCGTCGCTGCCTATCCGATCGCTTTTCGCGTTCAAATAGCGACTGAATGTCTTTAGAATAGACTCACAATGTACTTCGCAGCCGATTTCTCGCTTCTACTTCGCGTATAAAGCATTTCGTAGCGATCGCGCGTACTGCGTCACGGTTGCGTCAATGTGGCGTGACAGGGCGTGTCTTACGTACGTAGCAGGCGTTAGTCGTCGTCTTTTCTCGTTTTTCAATTGATTTGGAACAAAATCGATTTCAGCATCACGGTCAAAATTGCATTTGCAGCCGATTGGCATAGTTCTCGATTCAAACGGCACACGTTTTGGAGATGAATAGCTGCAGTCGTGGTAGCCCTGTAGGGGTTCCTATATAAATACCCAGCATTTACATGTACTTATCAGTAGCAGGAGCAAGAGATTGTGGCTAGGATAGAAGGGAGCAGGCAACTCTCCCCAAGGTGTGACCATCAAGCCCGGTGGCTGGTCAATTTCCTCACTTGACAAGGGCTACGGCCTTCCTACGTCCACTCTCTCCGCTGCGCCTGTGAGGCACCTCTGATAGGGATAAACCTCCATAGCACCGTCTTCCGTGTGGTTTGTATCATGTGTCGTAATGTTTTTTTGAAGTATTCTACGCGAAGGAGGCGCGTTTTTTGAACGTTTAACGGTCTCGTAGGCGCGGAAGGGGGCCTCAGTTCAAATTTCATTCGCACTGTACTAATTTGATCGTAATAACATAGCTTATTTTTAGATGATCAGACTAGATTAGAAAGAACTACTTTTATAGTGTAGATTAGGAGGTACCGTACTGTTCGTATTAATATTAAGTGCTTTCCCATTGTGACTCCCTGGGGAACGTAGTGTAAATGACGCATATTTTTTTTATCGTTTAGTGGCGTTGATAGCCGACCGGGAAGCAGAGAGGGGACGCCTCTTGTATCGGTATTGAGTGCGAGTAATATTTTTTGAAAAAATGTGGGCGAGTTGTGTGCTGTTTTAAGATGCGACCTGACTCCAACATGCGATCCGGTCGACTGGGAGGAATCTTCGTCTCTCGCATATCCGACCAGATGATCAATTCGAGCGGCGTGAAGCCAATTACGCCGAAGATTTTGTATCGAAGGTAGATTCACACATTCTCTATTTATTTATTTATTTATTGACGGTACCCCCAGAGGGGGCGCTGGTCCTTCGCTCAAGCCGCTGGAGAGAACGAGAACTCCCGTGATGGTAGGAACGTTAATTAACATTGCAATACGTGGTACTCTTAGCGATTTGCCTTATGCCTTAGGACGACATGGAAATAGTCCGTGGTCATAAACTGTAAGAGGATATTTCTATATAGAAACTCGCGCGTAATTTTTTGGACTTAGATACACGGGAAACGAGCGAATAGGAACACCGTCGACACCCTCTTGGTGAATAACCCAATTCTATTTATTTTGATAATCAAATTCCTGATTGATTAATTAAGGGGTCGCAACGGAACGCTTCCGCCTATCGAGCACGTGTATAATAGAACAGAATCGGAGTATCCGTCGCCTTCGCAGAGACGACACATTAGTAGCCCTGTACGTTATTTGAAGGAGAGATAGGCCGGGTTTTTTTATATATACCTTGGTATCTAGAAGGCGAGAGTTCATTTTGCAAGCCGAGTAGACATGGGAGATGCCGGGTAAGAGAAAATAAAAATGTCAATAATTAAAAAGGATTATTTCCTTCGAAGAATTTCACTGAATGCCAGAGGGATCGGCCCGGAGGCTCGTCCGAGCACAATGCACGCATCTCGCGTACAATAATACTAGTAAATTTATGTGAGAGTCATTTAGTTGCGTTTCTAGGCCGATACGCCAGTAAAAATGGTTCTCCGACGCTCCTCGACTCCGTACGCGAATAGTCTTCAATCAAGACTGCGACTTGGAGGCACGATAATTTTTTCTTACTTGTTCCGTTTATTTATTTATTTATTTATTATTTAGGTTCTAGTGTTGGTAATGTAGGATTGACTCGTCTGGCGTCGTATCGGCCGGCTCGCGACGTGCTGAGCGAAGAGGAGGACGAATTGGACGATTCGTTTGTTTTGTGGAATACGCACGTTCCCTACGCGGCGAATCCCACGAATCCGCTCAATCGCCGATCCAAAGGAACGCTGAGATAATTTCTATAAAGTTTGAAATTAAATTTCAGTACGATTCAGGCTTTAACCACTCAAAAAATTATTTGACTTCATCAAAAAAAGTTATGGACATTAATTAATTAACGCGTACGCAGCACGTGGTCGACGCGACGTAGCGCGCTTTCCTTCGCCCAAGATGGCAAGTCGACTCCCGTTCTCCTCTTTCTACCGCTCTAACGTCTCTCTAGAAGCCGCTCATGCTGCACGGACACGAGCGATCGATCACCCAGATCAAGTACAATCTCGAAGGCGATCTTCTCTTCAGCGTGGCGAAAGACACGAATCCGACGGCGTGGTACTCCATCAACGGCGAGCGTCTCGGCACCTACGACGGCCACACGGGCGCCATATGGTGCATCGACGTCAATTGTAAAGAGAAAAAAATTCGAAACGATAAGAATAGAATAATTGGGGCCTATGATGTATCTAATACCTACATTGGTTGAGTGGGAGACTCGCTGTGATAAAGACGAATATACTGAGGCTTTGATCTCATTCAATTAATTAATTAATTAATTAATTAATCTATTAATTTTTTTAATTTTATTTCTGTTGCCAAGGGGATACGAGTGTCGTTCTGACGGGCGCCGCCGATAACACGGCTCGTCTGTGGGATTGCGCAACGGGTCGGCAAACCGACGTCATCGAGCGAAAAACGGCGATACGCGCGTGCGGCTTTGAGAACGCCGGCCAGTGCATCATGATGACGACCGACAAGCAAATGGGACACGAATGCGAGATACTCGTATTCGATAGGAGAGGTCGCGTGGAAGATCAAATTTAGGAATATATCATAATTGATTTTCTTTAGACATAGGCAGTCCCGTGCTGACCGTTCCCGTCACCGCGGCGAAGGACGCCAAAGTGACGGCGGCGGTGTGGAGCGCTCTAGACGAGTATATCATAACGGGACACGAGAACGGAGAGATAAGGCAATACGATGCTAAGGTAGTGCGATTAGATACCGCATACATTTTCTTGCTGAGGCGGCATCTTTTCTATTAGAACGGCGAAATCGTTCGCAAGATTCACGATCACACGAAATCGGTCAGCGACTTGCAATTGTCCAAGGACAAATCGATGCTCATATCGGCGTCGAAAGACACGACAGCTAAGGTACGCGTCTCTATTCTCTCCCCCTTGGGGGCCCTGAAGCATGACGACGCTTCTTACTACAGCTCTTCGACGCCGAAACTCTCAAGTACATGAAAACGTATAAGACCGATCGGCCTGTCAATAGCGCCGCTATATCTCCCATACAAGATCACGTACGTTTATGGGACTGGCCCACTGTTTTAGTTATGTACTGGGTTGTTTTTTTTTTCTAGGTTGTTCTTGGGGGTGGGCAAGAGGCGATGAACGTCACGACGACTGCGACGAAAGTCGGGAAGTTCGACGCGAGATTTTTTCATTTGGTTTTTCAGGAGGAAATCGGTCGCGTCAAGGGTCATTTTGGACCGATCAATAGCCTCGCTTTTCACCCGGACGGAAAAAGGTTTTTTTTGGCCTTCGAGACGAGTTATTTAGAAATTGATTCGGGGTTGTTGCTTTTTCAGTTATAGCAGCGGTGGCGAAGACGGCTACGTGCGCGTGCACACGTTCGATTCATCGTATTATGAATTTGAGTTTGACTATTAGTTTTTTGGGGAGTGTCAGAATTAGCTAATGCCTTCTTTTCATATGTATATGTATGTGTGTTGAACGAACAAGGCACCTTTAAGAACAGGTTAGACAACAGTGACGTCAGAAATATAGGGAAGGATCGTCCGCGGTCCCGTATAAGGCCTTGGCTCCCGCCGCCGCCCGGCGAAATGACTGCAAAAGATCGTAACTTGCGTCCAGCTGCCAACAAACGCGGCGAACGTCGCCGAAATGTCATCCACTCAAGAGACAAACGGTTCGGCGTCGAATACGCGCCGAGAAGACGTCGTTTTCGAGCGTCTCTTTCTCTCACAGAAATCAAAACGAACTTTTCTCTTCTTCTCGACTGCCTGAAGTTCCAAACGGACTCCGACGACGCTCAAAGGCAAGCGCTCACGGCCATCGCGACGATGTGCTCGCAATCGGGTGAGAGAATCCGCGTCGTTTTTATACGATCGATCCGAATCCAAGATGGCGGTTCGACGATCCGTACGTTAGACGCGGCGAAGACGATATTTCGAACGTGCGGCGGCCTGAAACTCGTCTACGGATTGATGATGCGAAAGAGAACCGGCTATCGGCGCGAAGTCATCTTCGCTCTCGCCTGCGCAGCGGAAAATTGCAGTAAAGACATAGATTATTAAAAAAATCTAAATTTTAAATCTAAATTTTAAATTAATTTTTTCTGATTTAATTTTCAAACTAGCGTCGTACTGTATTGATTTTTGAAGTGATTTTTTTCGTTGAATTTCTAGAAGCGAATCAGTCGAGTTTGTGTCGTCCCGAATTATTCGAATACGTCGGAAATTTGATTGGCAATCAAGACGTGGAAGAGGAATGTCAAACGGTGGCCTTGTTCCTCATCGGAACGCTGGCGACGAACAACGGTAAAGAAAAGGAGGGGAGCACGGATATCCAATTTTTATTTTTATTATGTACATAGCCAATGGTCAAACAATGGTTAGAGAAATGAAGATACTTTCGTTCGCTATTGAACTTGTCAAGTAAGCAGGGGACAGTTGATTAGAATTGATCTATGCTCTTTTGCTAATGTTTCGTTTCTCGTTTCAGGTCCATTGCTCCGATCATTGCAGAAGGCAGTCAGAGGCCCAACGTCGAATGCTCCGTTCAAATGTGGGAAACGCTGATGACAGTTCTACGAGCGAGCGTCAGCAATCCAGTGAACGGTACGACCAAAAACCAAAATCCCGTCGTCTCTACGTCTCATACGTTGCGTAGCTGAGAATCAAAATCACGCCGCTCACGTATTCCCCGCCATTCTTCTCGTCATCAAGAAGACGAATCAGAGTTTGGTCATTCGTACGACGACTGCCGTCATATCGGCGTGCACCATGGAGAATTGTATGTGTAAGAATATAAGGAGTCGCTTGTCTTATGCGCGTGATTTCTCTATAGCCGTCAACAAGGATAGGCTTCGTCTCGTCGACGGCATTCCTGTGATCGTAGCGACCCTTCGAAATCAGTCTCAGAATGATGAGGATAGTTCCGTGCTGGCGTTGCTCACCGCTCTATGCTCTTTAGTTTCGGAAAACGGTGCCACACGCGAAGTCTCTTCCCTTTGTTTATATGGGACCTTTTTTTTTTTTGATAGAGGCCAATCAGAAGTGCCTGGCTCGTTGTGGAGCTATGCCCCTACTCGTCTCTCTGCTGGAACAAGGGAGTCATCGGGACGACTACTGCTTGCCCGTTGTCTTGACGATCGGATCCTGTTTGGATTTAAACGGTGGAGACCTTGAAATAGATAGTGTGGTTTTAATAATTAAATTTTCGTCATTTTTAGACGATTGCAAACGGGAGTTTATTGAAGCGAGAGGTCTACAGGAGATAGTCAAAGTGATGGCCTCATCACAGGTAAAAATCTCAAACGTTTTTTTATTAGTCCCAATGGAACGACTGCCTTCTGTACATAGTGTGAACAGGTGAAGAAAGCCTGTACCTTCGTTCTCCAGCAGTCATATAAGGACACATCGAGTGAGGAATCGTCACAAGGAGAACGTATATCGATTCATCGATTTATCTAGAGACGATTTCCCCTCCACCTCCGCTTCCACCGCCTCCCTCGCTATCGACAGACGAAAGCCAGTTCTTCTCCGCCGAATCCCAATCGAGCGAGAGCTTCTATTCCTTCCACCCGACTCCGTCCCGTCAACTCCCGCCGCCCCAACTCTGGAAAATTCCCCCACCGCCCGGACTCAGCGCCTTCGCCACGCCAATGCGATCGACTCACCATCACTACCCGTGGCCACCTCGCGTCTCGTCCCTCGCACCGCTTCAGTTCTACACGCCCCAACCGGGCTACGCTTCGCTTTCCTTTCTCACGCCGTCTCGCTCGGCGGGCTATCCGTCTCGGGGCTCCTTTTCCGTCTGTCCCGCCTGTACCGGCGGCGGCGACGGCGTCGTGTTGAATAGTCGCACGTTTGCCGCTGTCGTGCGCTCGTCGACGCTCTCGTGTCCTCATCACGTTCGAATGCTCGTCGAGCATCAGTCGATGGCTCGACGTCTGAGGAGGGAACGCGAAGGGGGAGCGGCGGACGAGACTCCTCAGAAGGAAGAGAGCGCGAAGAAGAAGAAGAAGTCTGTGTACGATCTGAGCCCGGAAAGCGAAAATACGACCGAGGTAGAGAAAAAGGTGAATAGCTCCGAGAGAAAAAATGACCGTTTTTTTTTTCTAGAAATTCAAAAGGCCTTTTCGTAAAGGCGAAAAGTCATACGGTAAGAAGCGAATTCCCTTCCGAAGCGCGTCCAACGAGCGACGTTCTACGGAGGTACGTAGTGTCGAGAAAGCGAGATTAGCTCCCTCATACGGTACAGCACTTAGTCTACCTTCCACATAAAAAATAACGTTCCTTTATTCACCTTTTTCTCATTGAAGAGGGATTTGGACGATGGTCCGGCGCGTCGTCGACGCCAGCGGGTGCCGTTCAGCGACGCCGAAGTTTACTACCTTCGTCTCGGCGTCAGCGTCCACGGGCATCGGTGGGAAGAGATACTGAGGAATTTCGACTTTGATTCGCGTCGACTCGGATGCGATTTGAAAGACAAGTGGCGCAACATTCAAAGAAAGGAATCAAAGTAGGGGCTTAGAAAGGCAAGTACAGTACGCAGATATACGTCTCGTTGTTGCAGTTGTGTAAAACTCCCTCAGTATATAATAATACCAATTAATAGGACGTATACCTGGCGATTTCCCGCAGCATCTATTACATATATGACGTACACATACAAAATCGAGCAAGCGAAAAATAGTAATTCAGATACTAGTACATCAGCCCTCGTCTCTCGGCGTTCTCACGCAAACGGTTTGACGACGGCCGCGCCGGCGCCGGCCGACGTGGCGAAGAGGGCTTGATCGACGATTTTCCTGTAGTACCTTTCTCTCACCGCGTCCAAGAAGCCGGCTAGCTTGTCGACGGGGACCATGGAGACGGCGCAGCCGCCCCAGCCGGCGCCCGTCAATCGCGATCCCACAGCGCCGGACGTTCTTTAGGAGAAAGATAAAGGGGGTTGTTTGTAAGGGATTTTGTGATGTGACTTGCCTGCAGATTTCGGTCAGTTCGTCCAGCTCAGGACAACTGCATTCGTAAAGATCGCGGCAGCTGTAGTGGCTTTTATTCATCAGTTCGCCGAGAATCTAAATAGTTGAATTATTATTAATTTTTTTCGTTTTCTTTTTTTTTTGAGTCCGGTGCCTGTGTGGCGTTTGGATCGCTGGCGTCGCACGTCGCCTTGAATTTGTACACCCTCGCCGCTTCGGAGAAGACGTGCTTGGCGCGATTGTGAAGGTGGAACGTCTGGAGGTCGAGCGTCGTCGCATTTTTGCTCTTCAATGAGTGCTCTCTAAGTTCGTCATCCTAGAACAGAACAAAGTCCTGGAGAACAACTATATATACGTATATATATCTTATACTGAAATGCCGAGGATTTTTGCGATTTCTTTTCTCGTGTAGGGCTCCTTGTGAAGAGTCTCCTCGACGACTGTTACCCTAGAGAGAGAGACGCCGTCTTAAACGATTTCCGCGTGCTATCCTCTTACATCTGTTCTAAGGAAAGGCTCAGCGCGTTCTGGACTTCGCAGAGCTTTCTCGTGTCTTTCCAAGCGAGACCTTTCAAGTGAGATATAACCTATGGGTGCAGTAGAGTAGGAGCCCGAGACAAAGGAGAACGCGTATCGTTCACCTGGGCCGCGAGACGGCACTCGACGACTCTCACGTTGTAGTAGCTGAACGCTGACGCCTTATTCGCTTCGACCTAGGTTGGGCGCGTTAAATCCGCGGGGCTTCGAAAAGGGAAGAAAACCTTGCCATTGTATTTGAAACGACGAATTTTACTCCCGCAGGTATTTTGACTTCGGTTGCCTTGAGCTTCGGGAGAAATTCGACGAGTTTTGCCTAGAAATCATAAATCGCTTTTTTTTTCTCGCCCTGCCATTTTTGCTGCATACCTGGCCGTCTTCGGCGAGAAAGGAGATGCTTTGGTCCATTCTGCGTGGAAGAGAATCGCGTCAACAGGTGAGCTCCTATGTGTGAGTAGGTATTATACCCTCCTCCTTCCGTGCCAATGTAGCGCTCGCACGAAGCGCAGCAACTGGCAATTTCCGTCTGATAAAAAATCGGCCAATGATTTCCCTGAGAAGGATAGAGGTACCTTGGTCATGTGAGCTCCGTTGGCGTACATCGTTGCCAAGGCAGCGCAGCAGACTAGGGCCGATGAGCTAGAAAGGCCAGCCGACTATAAATAGGACCCATAGATTAGTTAGTATCTAAGTAAGGCCTGATTTTTGACCTTAGGAATGGTTCCGTCTAGAAGAACATCCATCCCAGTTGGATTCTGCAGTTTGGCTGTTTCCACTATGCCCTAGTCAAACGTTCTATAATAATAATGCCCCTCTCCCTGCAAACGCGTGGTATTCACCTTGAATCCGCAGAGAAAATAATTGAACCACGGTCCACCCTCTTCGATTTTAACCTCGTTTACTTTCACCTCAAAATCCCTAAGTCCCAGCGTTAGAACGACCTCTACTATTAGTCTAAAGGTGTCTATTGTACGAGTATTTCAAGTTGTTGCTATTTGCCACGCGAAGGAGGCCAGAGTCCGTTTTTCTGCACGCTATCACGATGTCGTTACTGATTGCCGTGGGCAACACGGCGTATCCCATATAGTCAATGTGTTCGCCTGGAGAAATAGTGTGGCGTGCGTGCGTGCGTGCCGTTTACCGTGGTTCGTTCTACCTATGATGTTGACTCTGCCGGGAGCTCGAGCAAAGAACTCCACTTCGTGACCATATTTCGCCTGGAACGCTTTCTTGAGGAGACGAAATCTATTCGTGCAACGATGCAACGCGGGTTAGGTCTCTGTGTGCACTGTGGAGCTGACTGCGAGTTGGCACATGCCTTTCTAAGTTTACTTCGCCGCTGTCGGGAGGCAAATCCAAAACAGGAGGCTCCGCTGCCATGAGAATGTCCGGGTGTTAGATTCCTGCGCATGATCAACGGCAAGTTCTTCCATTTTCGATGGAAGTAAGCTCTAATCGAACTAAACCGAGTCGTTCTTCCGATCGTTAGTTACTCAGGATACCGAAGAACTTAAAGAATTTCGGCTCCAATGGCAGGAAGAGCTCCAGACGAACCAGGAAACGAAAACGAGCGATAAACGAACGAAGGCACGAAAAAAGGCGCGCGGGAAGCGAAAAAAATAGCGACTCGTGGCATTCCTAGGCTGCAGATCTCTTCCTGAAAGGCATTGCAAGCGAAAGAGAAGGCCGTCACTACGACGGTACAAAAAAAAATAAAAACATAATTGATGAAATTGTCACGTGGATTTTTCAGCTCTTCACTATTATCGGCGGGCACTTCAACTGGATCCGGGCGTGGAAAGCAGAATGCCAAGAGGAGACGACGTTTTCACGCTACCAGGAAGATCTTATGAAAATGACGTGGACTCGTCGAATGAAGCTGAAGGGGTCTCGACGCAACATAAGTGCGTCTGAAGCAATCTCGTTTTTTTGTGTGATTTTTATAAGAGAGTCTAGGGACGACGATTTGGGCGCCGATTCGCAGAAAACGAGTCTCAGTCATCAGTTCACAAAGTGTCAATCGATGAGACATCAAACGGTAACAGGATAGAAGTTTGCACTTTTTAAAAAATCAGTGGATCTCGCTAGATGACTCACATATCGGTGCTGCCTCAAGAGTTGCTCGTCCACGTATTCAAGTGGGTCGTGTCCGGCGATCTCGACATGAGATCCTTGGAGCACCTTGCACTTGTAAGTAAGAGTCAATAAAATATAAAAGAAAAAA
Organism: Oscarella lobularis; assembly: GCF_947507565.1. Taxonomy (NCBI): domain Eukaryota; kingdom Metazoa; phylum Porifera; class Homoscleromorpha; order Homosclerophorida; family Oscarellidae; genus Oscarella; species Oscarella lobularis. The sequence continues at coordinate 1,833,767 of NC_089186.1, forward strand.
GAGCGAAGGATTACCGTTCAGGTTTGCAAAAGCTTTTATGCGTGTGCACGCGACGCCGAGCTGTGGCGATTGGCCTGTCAAAAGTAAGTGAAGTGGGAGGGGGGAGGGGGCTGTAGTAATTAAACCCTTGAGAAGAGAAGCACAAGTATTGCATACAGTATATGATAATCTAAGTTTGGTCTCAATAGCTGCGTTTAATTTCTATGGCCACATAGACTAGTTCACGTATTTCGTACAGATTGTGGGGATGCTGTCAATTGACGGCCGGAATGTCATGGCGACAGTTATACATATCGCAACCTCATTTACTTTTTGATGGTGAGATACAGTAATAATAGTTGATTAATTAGTTAATTAAACGATGCTTCTATTTTGCTAAGGTGTCTATATAAGTCGTTCCTCTTACGTTCGGGCGGGTGAACCGTCGCTGGATCAATTCTACAAGCCCTATCACACCGTAGAATACTTCCGCTATCTTCGATTTTTCTCTGACGGTGAGAGACGTTGTTCTTAGCGCACGCAGGGGGCTCAATGCATTTCTTTTTCTTTATGACAACAGGTACTCTTATCTATCTCAATTCGCCTGAGTCTCCCCTCACGTGTGTTCCAAAATTCAAAGTTGCAACCACAGCAACGACGACGGGATTTCAGTCAGGTCGCTATCAATTGTCAGAAGACGAGGTCAGTCTATACATGTATAAGTATTATTTATTTCTTATTGACTCTGCATTATTAGCTTCGCGTTGAAATTGCTTCGCCTTCATTGAACAACGAAGTGGGACTGAGGTATCAAAGCAGAGGGGCCGCAAAGCTGAACGAGTCGTCTGATTGCGGACGCACTTTTCATATGGTAAACTACACTGTTGCCTTTTTGTGTGTGTAGCTGATTTTTTTTCCCCCAGACTTTTCACGTGAGGAATGTGGGTCGACGTCGATGTGCAAAGCTCGTATGGGCGTCCTATACGTGTCGTTCGATGAATAGGTACAGTACACAACACAGGGACTTGAAGGTGAATTAATTAATTGATTTATGGGCAGTTCGACGGGCCAGTTGAGTGTGACGGAGTTTTCTTTGAACGAAACCTATCGCCCGTTTATGTTTTCTCGCGTGAAAAGTTTTTTTCTCGAATCGACGCGGATACTGCAGTGAGACGAATGTGTACAGTACGTTGGCTATTTTATGATATTTATTGATTTTGGTCATGTCTCCGCAGAAGCGGCGCGCATGCGTCCTTCGTCGTTCGTTCATTTGAACGTCCAACGGTTGTCCTTGCGAATCTCGGCGAGCAGATTCGTCGTTCGACTTTCTTTTCCTCGCCTTGTGCGTTTCCCTTTCGCACGCGAAGCCTACGAGGCTGCATGGCATCGCTACACTCTGCGCGTGGCGCGAATCAACGTCTAGGCGACAGCGAAGCGCTACGCTGTGGTTGTTTCCAATGCCGACGATGAGTCTACGACATAAATCGCTTCGCGATTGCCTTTTCAGTGAGAAGGGGGCCCTTTTCACCGCCCAATGTGACGTCTTTCCTCCAAGAGTGTAGGCGAGGCACGGTAAGACTGCAGTCTGCGGATGCGTGTGCGCCTGCTAGCGTCCTTTCAGTCTGTAGACGCAAGCAGGCACGTTTTCTGCGGAAGGAATTTTTTAGTATAGAAGCTGGCAACCCAAGTCAACCAATGAAAGTGTCTCTCATCATAGATCTTTCATACATCTATGCTCTCATAGCAGAAAGGCTACGCCAACATCTTTCTATTTTCAAGGTCTTATCTTGTTGATTTTCCCCGCGTCAATTGTTTTATCGTGTAGTTGTTCTCTCAATCCGACGAGGCAGACGCAGCCATCCCTCTGTGGCCAAGAGCGATAAATAGGCCCTACCTCTGCAGAGGCTATAGAGTTGCCTCCCCGCGTAAGGCTGAGCACTGGCGGGTAAATCAGTGACGCCCCTTGGAATTGCACCTGCGAGTGGACTGACATCCCAGCTGCCACTCGCAGTCCAAGGCTCGGAGCCAGGAGGTTAAACGGGCTCATCCTCCGCGGGGGAGTCTGGAGTGACCCCACGAGTCGATGACTCACAGCAGGCGCCCACCTGGCCTTGCCCCGCTTGGGGCGAGGGGGTGGATGGAGGAGAGGGAGAACTATGCTCGTTTTTTGTTTGTACATCCGGGACTTTATTAAATAAAATTTGACATGGCTTTACCTACTTTTATTGCAATTTGCAGTCCTATCTACAGGTAGCGCGCGACAGGACTCGACTCTAGCGTGCGTAGAGTGCAAGGCACGTCGCGCGCATAACTTAGCCACGCGCGCGCGCTTACTCAACTATGTGAGCAGCGTACGCGGCGAGACTAAGTTTCTGATAGATATAGGAGACGTAGACATACATATAGGAGGTGTACAGCTCCCCCATATCTCTATGCCTGCTCCTATATCTACGGTGGAGCTCTTGGGCCAAGAGCTCCACCGCGTGGACTGTACTATGCGCCTGCTACAAAAATCACTACAAATTGAAAAAAGAAACGAAAGTAAAAAGTCGCCTTCTTGAATCTTCATCATCACTTCGTTTCACGACGTCGGTATAAAGAGTGGCTGTCTTCGCTGCACAGCGCGCAAAATGAGTAGAGCTGCGCAAGAAACCAGATATTACAAAGAGTCATAGGTTATACTGCATGTACAGTACCTTAGCTTACTCTAGTCCAGTCATTGCCTGTAGAGCAAATTTGCCGTCCACCGACAAATTCAAAAGTGGAGCCGCCGGTCAGACTTCGCCTTCAGCATCCTAATAAAAAATATTTGGAGATGGAATCGCTTACATGTGTTGGCAGAACTGAGGCCCCCAAACGCCGCACGCCAGCCGACTACTGTTCATTCGACGAAACCGACGAGGACCTCGATTCGATCAAGCTCGCGCGAGAGGAAGCCGATCCATCGCTTCCAGAACGAATTTACACGAGCCGCCGCCCCGATTCTGAGCGATTCCTACACATAATGTCAATAAAGCGTCGGAAAAATTGCTCGCGAAAGCTCGGCACCTTCGTGTAAGCCCCTAAGCGCAAGAATTCGCCAAGAAACGGCGAGACTTCGTGCCTCGTGCGTTCGATCTACGCGCGCTATTGCACGTGATTCAACATGGCCGAGGTAGGCCCTTCAGTTTCTCTTCCAAACGTTCAAATAAGAGCTATGCGCGTCTTTTTAGGACATACAGGAATTCTTTAAGACTCTCCTGCCAACGTGAGTAGACCTCGCGATGAAACGAAGCCCAGAAAAGCCGAGTTTTCATCGCGCTTTCTCGCAGGGTCGACGGTTTAGAGGGAATTCTCGTCACCGATCGCGACGGCATACCCATCGTTAAATGTACGTACCGCAAAACGAGTCGATATCACGGTAGACGTGCTCGTTTCCTTGCTTTTTTCACCAGCGACGATGACGTCGATACCGTTGCCTGCCACAAAGCCCGGATTTCTCGCAACGTTCTCTCTCGCTTCCGAACAAGTAGCCTCGCCTCGTTGATATAAAACGAAAATTATATATATATAATAGGGAGGAAAATTAGGCTTGTCCCACAACACGGCAATAGTGAGCATGTATTCAGGCCATCAGGTAAGCTTAGGAACCTTAGCAAGCACCCCAAGCTAAAAAAGAAATAACATACTGTTTATTAACAAATTATGTATCTATACTTACCTTTTGCTTTTTTTTCCGGCCAGCTCGTTCAATTCAATCATCACCCACTCATGGTCACCCTCATTGCACGAGACACTGCCAACACAGGCAAGCCCTTATATCCATCTCAAGTGAACTTTAATAATAATAAAAATGCCTAGGCTCTCTAATGGGCTTGGAAAACGAAATCCTCGCCGCCATCAAAGATCTGAAGATTGCAGTCGAAACGTAGACGCTCGGAAAGCGACAGCATGCAGACTTCTTGTTACAAATAAAAAAAATTTATGTATACCTGAATTCTCTAAGTGCCTGGCTTATCTACGACGACAATTCCCGCGTAGCTTCTTCCCGTGCTCAAACAGGCGGGCAAAAGTGTCCACGTGTCGCGTCTCGGATTATAGACTTCCATTGTGCTCAGATTCGTCGTGCCGTCGTCTCCGCCGACGACGTAGATCATTCCGTTCACCGCAACGGCGCCGGCGTTGCGACGGCACATGCGCATCTCGGCGACGGGCGACCATTCGTCGCAATTCGGGTCGTAGCGTTCGGCTGATGGCCGGATGTCCGGGCCGTCGTGACCGCCCAAGGCGTAGATGAATCCGTCGAGAACGGCAACGGCGGAACCGCTAAAGAATGGATTTATGAGGGAGGGGGGAGAGCTGGGGACCATCAGCGTGTATATTACTGGTTAGAGCTGGTTCATACCAGTCTATAAATAACAAAAATCAATAATGGTAGCTCTTTTGATAGTACGCAGAACGGGGGTTCTATAGGATGTCTAATACTAGCCCAAGGATCTCTCTACAGGAATACTGTGCTAATTCAACAATGGGTCTTTGTTACGGTGCTCTGTCTACACGTGGGGGGTATGATTAGTTGCTACTCTGAAGCCACTAGTTGCATGAAGAGTATCTATTTACATCACCTACGCTAACATTCTTCCTATCTTATCTCTTAGATAAATACGTGCATACGTGTAGAGTGCGTGCGTAAAAGGAAAACCATTTTCCATTCGGGTTGCGTCACCAGGGGGCTCTCCCCCCCGTCAATGCGTTTCCCTTCTTTCTTACCTTCGGCACTGGTTCATAGGCGTCACGTTTCGCCACGAGTTCGTTTCCGGATTGTAGCACTCGACGCTGCTGAGACACTGTCTCGCGATGCCGTCGTAGCCGCCGAGTGCGTAGAGATGCCCGTTCAAAACGGCGACGCCGACGCTCGATCGACGAATCGTCATAGGCGCGACGGAACTCCACAGATTCAAATCTACAAAATATAAATATGTATTAGTCGTATTTATGTATGTATACCTCGTCGCTATTCGCCCTGCCTGGATCGTATTTTTCCACGCTGTCCAGTCCGCTAGAGCCGTCGAATCCGCCCACGGCGTAGACGCAGTCATTTAAGACGGCGGCGCCGAGTGTGCTTCGGCGCACGTTCATCGATTCGACGACGAGCCAACGATCTCGCGTCACGTCATAGCACTCAGCGGATCTAAGAGAAAGAATAATTGATTTGGCTTTCGTATATGCCACGACTTAGTCTATGGCTATCAAGAGGGTCCAGAATCTCTCTCGCTTTATTTTACCGTTGACTAAGCTTGCTCTCTGCGCACCAAAGACCCATATCTACCTGCTCTTGGCAGAAGGACATGACGTAAAGGGACTGCTATCCAATAACAGCGCCACAGACAACAGAAGAGGGCTCCGTCATCCGATTTAGAATACAAAGAAGTCTAGGCCCAAGACACAAAGGCGACGGCCAACCTCATAAATAAACTAGCATCCGTAGCGTAGCTATTAAGACGAATCCTCCCTTTCTCCCCTGAGTCTACTTAGCTAGTCTCCTATAAGGAATCTTTCTCTTCTGACTCTCGACTAAGTAGTCACCTCAATTAAGACAGGCCTATTCTCCCCTAACTCTTGATGATCCATTTCTTTCCTCCTGACTCCTGACTAACTAACTAACTAGTCTCCTCAATTAAAGGTCTATTCTCACCTGACTCTGGACGATCCATCAAAGCCGCCGACGGCGTAAACGAGACCCCCGGACACGGCGACGCCGCATCGACATCGCCTCGAATTCAACTCGGCGGCACTGGACCACTTCTGCACCAAAAAATCAAACTTCTCGACACTGCGTATCGCCTTGGGCGCCTGTCCCCCAATGACGACAATCAACTTCGGCAATCCAATGGACTTTCGCGGCTGCGTGCGCGGCGTCCGAAACAAACACCGCTGCTCGTTCGACATCAAATGATAGCGCATCGCCTCGATAATATAATCCTTGCAAACGTTATCGTGACGCAGCACGGTCTCGACGCTATTCACCAAATAATCCTTCCCGAGAAGCGGCAATCGAACGAGACTCATCAACGAAGCGAGATCGCGTCGTCTCGACGACGCGTCGTGTTCGACCCAAGCGATGACGGCTTCGAAGACCTGCTCCTCCGATTGGACGCCCAAGTCGTCGCTGGCGACGAGCGCCGCGACTTGACTCGCGTCCAAGTGGAGAAATTCGTCGGCGCGCACGACGTCGATGAAGTGATGCTGCGCGTAGGCGTGGGCCGCCGCTTTCAGGTCGACGCACGCGTGCACGTCGCCGAACGCCCGTATGCCGAGACAGTTCGTCGGGTGGAGTTGCGATTGGAGAAACGTCGCGCAGAAATCGCGCACGGCGGTGAGCTGGAGCAGATTCGCCGCCGGGAGAAGGACTTGGACGTTCGATTCGCACACTTCGATTCGCGACGTGTAGGCGAAGTCGACGAGAAGTTCGAGCGCGCGGGGGCTCACGTCGTGGAGGGTTATGTGCGATTGACGACTTTCGGCGAGTTCGCCGGTGAACATTGCCCGGAAGTAGGGCGAACACGCTGCCAAGACGACGCGATGGGCGGTTATCGTGTGTGGGCGCGGTTGTTGGTGGGGGGCGTGGTCGGTCGTCAGTACGACGTCGCAGAGTTGATTGTCGCGGCGAAGTTCGTTGAGAACGGTGAAGGCGCGTTCGCTCGCCGTCGCGTCGTGATAGACGTGCGAGCCCCCGGATGGGTTGGAGGGTGTGGGCGTGGCGCGGGGTGACGACGCTGCTGCTTCTTCTTCGTCCATCGCGACGCGCGTCCGGACGCGCGGCGGGAGTCGATTCGCTCTTTTCAAACGATCGTCGATCGCGTTCGACGCGCGACTGGCTCGCGAGAACGCCGATTGCGATCCTTTTGTGCGATTGGGGTTTTCTTGCGCACGCGCACTCTTTCACGTGACGCGTTGCGTGGGCTTAATTCGCATTCTCTTTCCGTTTCCGGGTGACCCCGTGCATGTCCGTCCCTGTCACTTCATGTTACCGTGCGGAATTGCATCATGACACGTCGCGAGACGAAAACGAACAACTCGATTTTTTCACTCTCACTCCTCACAACCAAACTCCGCCCCCCAAGCCATAGAACAAAAGAAAAACGACAAAAACTATAGACAACGACGTGCATCTCTTCACTCACAAAAAAAATGATTCATTTAGAAATCAAAAACCAACGTTTCGCAGCATTGACGCATTTCGTTGAGCCGCTTAGCGTAAGCGTCAGCGACGTCGCTCAACTTACGAACGACGTCCAACTCGACCGCATCGAGTCGATGCATGATCCCGTTCACCGGCGTCGGCGGCGTCGGCGTCGTTTCGTACGGCGAATAGCGACGATCGTTATAAAGAGGTGACGGTATGCAAGGCGCGTAATACGATACGCCTCTCGTCGTCGCGTAAGCGGGCGAGTAGCGATTCGAATGGTAGGACGTCGCGCTCAGCGGCGATTGGCTCTCCTCGCTGCCACCGCCCCCGTCGCTGTCGTTTTCCCGCGTCTGTCGAGCGAGTCGGGGACGAGGTCCCGTCACGACGCGCGAGCGCGCTATCGGCGGGGCCGGCGGGCGCCGTCGCGGCGGCGGCGGTGGCGGCGGCGGCGGTGGGAGCGGCGGCGGTAGGGGATCGATGCGATATCTCGGATCGACGGCGGGACGAAAGGGCGCGCTGCGAATGCTTTTCGCACGCCTGTTCTGAAACCAGACCTGCAAAAAGGGGGGGGACCGTCCCCCGGCACGTCTGATAAGTCGAGGTGTGAGACGAACGAAATGCATGCGGTGGCCCGCGTGCATGTGCGTGACGACGATTTTCGCTTTTTCGTTTTGCGTTTCAATGCATATCGATTCGTGAGGGTGGGGAGGTGGGAGGAGTAGGTGTGCCCTCGAGGGGACGGGGTGCACGAAGCTTGTAAATGTAGTACACTACTTGTATTCTCCTAACAAAAATTTTACGTTACCTGCACTCGACGTTCCGTTATGGCCATCGCCTCTGCAATGCGTCGTCGCTCGCGAATCTTCGGGTAACGATCGCGATCGAAGTACTTCTCCAGTTGAGCGAGTTGCTCCCGTGTGAACATGATGCGACAGCGCGGTGCAGATTTTCCCGTTCGTTGCGACGTCGACGAGGCGACGGGCGGAGGCGACGGCGTCGTCGTCATCGTCATCGTCTTCGTCGTCGTCAAATCGTCGACGCGCGATGTCATCGCGTTTCGTACGGCTTTCATGTCTAAGTCGCCCATATGAGGAGACGAAAGGAAAATATGTTCGGTATAGCGCGGAAAAAGGCGAACAAAAGGGCGAAGTCTTGTCGCGCTGATTATACTCGACGCGACTCTATTACAACGGCTTGTCAAAAGAGTGACGAGAATGAATGGGTGGTCCCCTATTATGATGCCGAAGGCGTTGGGCTGACTTATGTGTATCCCGCTCGCGCTCACTTATGATTCGCCTAGCCACACCTACGCGCCCGACAAGCACAAACGCGATTGGCTACAACCGAAAGTCAAAGTGACACACCTATATGGCGTGGGATTATGACTACTGCATGACTCAGCTCGACACGCACGCACGCACGCACGCACGCGGCGAGTGCGGGGGAAAAATAGCTAATATAGATGAAAGGATGTACAGTAAAGTTTCTCGCAGACGCAAGCCGTCACGGACGTACACCATAATAAAGGGTCGCCGCGTAGGGCTTCTGGATTTAATGGATACATAATAAGATAAAACTGGAATGCTAATAGGAATTAGCGTTTTGCTTTGCCCACAGCCTCGGGGTAGAGCGACAACATATAATGCGAAAGCGTGCCAGCGACTCGGAACGTTATCCAATTCCCCCCCGAGCGTCGGGGAGAATGAATAGATAAAGAATATGAAGCCCGAAGCGAAAGGAGCTCGTCTTTCAGAAAAAGACGCTGACCCTTAACCTCGGAGTGGGGGCCCCCCCGCCCAACCGTAGCTAATATGTTTGATCGCTCTCGTTGAATAATAGTAACGGCAGATGGTGCGGTCTATTTTTGCAGCCTATTCTAATCAAAGGAACGTTCATTTCATATCCGTTCAATGCTAATGATTCCGCGGCGCGAATGAGCGCAACGATCGCGGTCGCGGGAGGGCCCACGCGCGCAGAAACGCACACCAATAAACACTGACGCAAATCGGATCAGGACACGTGTTTGTATATGGAACGAGAGGCGCCTTTCATTTCGACGCCTCCAGCTGTCGCTCTTCCTCTGCCGTCGACGCCGCGACGGGCGAAAACTTAAAAAATTGTTGTCGAATTTTTCTTCGACGGCGAGGAAGGTCACGTAGCACGTTTCCGAGCGACCGATTGCACGGGGAGAAATAAGTGCATGTTCTACGTCTCCTTACTACACACATGCTCGCATTAATCCTATTATACGAGTGTGGAGCAGACAAAGGAGCGGTCTCCCCAGTGACTTATCGTTATGACAATGCCCCCAACCGGCCTCTACACAACGTTTCGTACCTGTTGTTTTTGAGCACGGAGAAGCACAGATCCAATGAGTCTAGAAAAAATCGTCCCCAACGTCGTCTATATATGCACGGGTTTCTTCGAAATCTTGCCTCGAGGGGGGGATCAGTGTTCTTCTATGAAGCAGTGGGTGGGGATGGGAGTTGAGTCTTCTCCCCGCTCTCCTCTCTCTCTCTCTCTCTCTCACAATTAATAGACTAATTGCGCGCACGTCTTTGCCTACGAGTCTCCCAACCGAACAATAACAGTAAATTAGATCCTAATCTATTCGGCAAGGCGAAACGTCATCGTCACCGCAGATTCAACGCAACGCCCCCACGCAGCTGTCGACGTCACTTTCCCGTATCCGCTATAGCGGGAAGCGGTTCGTCGGAGACGGAAGAAAAATGTTTCTCGCCGATGTTTTGCAAACGACAACGAGGACGAAGAGCGAGGGACGAGGGCGCGTGCACTATCGCGCGCGATTTGCCTATACAAACGGGCGAGCGTGAGAACGAGACCCTCCCCCTTTCCCGAACGCAATAGGGTAAATGAATAAAAAAGAACGCGTTATACGTGCCAGCGCGCGCAAAATTTTTCTCGCGTAAATATTCAACGGAGATTTCCGGCTACTCGACGCGAACTTTGCGTCGCGTGACGACAATGAAAATCACGGCGACGACGAGTAGGAGACCGGCGATGCTCGACGGCACGACGGCGTTGAGAGCGTCGCGCTTGTCCGAAGGATCGCGTTCGTTTCGATAGGCCCAAAAGATGTCGGACACCAATTGGGCGATGCCGAGAAAACCTAAGATGATTGCAAGCATGTCGAGTCTAAATTACGGCCGGAGGCCCCGGGAATTTTTTTTCGATGAAAAACCGAAAACTTTCTTTTTATAGACTCTATACCTTTGTTGACTCGCTTTTTCCTCGATATCGTTATAATATTCGTGAAGGTCCTTGACCGTTTCCAAGAGGTTCGACGTCATTTCGTGAAGACCGACAACGCCGGCCCACAAGTGAAACTTGAATAAAGATAAACGTTTTTAAAGACCTGTTATTGTTCCGTTTTAGGAAGAGGAAGGCGTGGGCGCTTGCCTGCTGTTTTCCCGCCGTCGTCGTGCTCAGAGGCGTCGAGCTGAATTTCGCGCGAAAGCGAAGCAATTCGCCGTGGACTTTTTTCAGCATTGCCAAATTGCGTCGATCGTGTCTGTCGCTCATTATAATCGAACTCAACGTCTAAATGGAGCGCGTTCGATTGATTTGGAAGTCACCGAAGCTGCCGGAACTCACTTGATCTAGACCTCGCAAATACATTCGCTGAAACACGAGAGGCTCGATCAGCGAAAACGCGACCAAAACGCGACTACAATAAAACCGAATGACTACCGTACAGAAAACTAAAAAAACTATCATTCTCATCAACCTCGAGCCGAACAACGAGACTTTTTTCTTCTCTCGTCTATAAACAATAGAAGAGATTCAATCTTTAGACGCCCCCCTCCCTCCCCCTTGCTATACTAGACTAGACCAAATACCGAGAATATCCCCAAATAGGAAGCTCGCTCGATCTTTCCATAAAAAACAGGATGCATCCCCCGTCAGGATGAAAGCACGACCACAACCCTAAGACGTCATGAATCAATTGACAATATTGCCTGACTATTGTGGTTCTGGTCTCTTGCGGTTGTCGCCGCCGCAGACTGTGACGAACCTCCGGTCGGAGACGCGAACCGCGTGTAGACGTTATTGTCGCGGAATTCGTCGACGTAAGCCTCGTCGACGGCGGCCGCCGCGTCCCACTCCATCTGCCCGATGTTATACGCGGCCATTTTGATTTCCTTTTCGTCGCGGAGTTGAGAAATTCCGGCCAGTGTGAAGGTAAAAAGTCGATCGGTGCCTTCATCCGCTTTCCAATTCTACGGAACCGGCGTAGGGATATGTGAGAGCGACCGGGATTGCCTCGAGGGGCTTATATATACTTGGAATCGCTTGTTCAGTATTCCCCTTATAAAGTTTCTAGGTAAGAACGGGCCCACTTCGACGTCGTCTTTAGTGTAGATAAGTCGCCTGGGGGTACGGGTTTTTAGTTGACAAGACTAAGGTGCGTTAATACTAACCCAGCCTGTTTGGGATCGTCTAGCCTCATAACGGCATTCTAAACAATAGACTAAAAAAACCTTTATAGATCGAGAGGAGGGGGGGTTCGCACTTGGACGTCGAGAACGGCTTGAACGTCGACTCTGCCTCTATACGAGAAAGAAAACGAATAAGTGGTTCGTTCGCAAGTTTTGTTTTGCGACGCACTGGGACATGATTGCGAAGCGAAGAACTCCGACATTGAAGCTGAAGAGTCGGACGAACACCTGAGGCGATTTGCGAATCGCGGAACAAAAGAATCGGATAAGAAGCAGACGGCGACGGTGACGACAAGACGGTTATACCTGATTGAGGTTGTACACGTTTCCGTGCTTATCTTTGAGACTGAGAGGAAGCGGCGACGACCGACGATCAAACATAGGAATATGACCATTACCTTATTTACAGAAGTTAAAAATATCGCATCACAACGAATTCGCGTTATATACCCCCAGTGACGTCACTACCGTCAGAAGTCGATGTCAAACGCTGCACATTAGTAGTAGTATCGATTTCAACCTTAATTATCGCAATAAAGTATTTAATTATTAATTTTCGTTGCAGCACTAACCGAATTAATTTCGATTGTTTTAATGAGCTCCTTGAACCTTAGATGACCGTCGTCGCCGAACAGAAATGCATTCGTATCGTCGACTCCGTCGACTTCCGTCTGAACGTCGACGAGCGACTCGTCGACGACGCCGGCGCCGTCCGATCGGCTCCCAATCGAAAACGGATAGACGAAATGAATTTCGACGGCGTCGACGGAGCCGGGAAATTTGTCGCCGGTCCACGCGACGGCGTCGCCGTCGCCGGGACGCGCGCGAAATGCGCCGATCGCGCGACTCGCGTACGCCTGTCGGAGCGCGCGCCACGGATTCTGATTCGTCGGACTCGTCGTCTTGCGGACGAGCGAGGGCGGCGGCGGCGACGACGACGTCTCATTGGCCGAGCGAACTCGGACGACGAGCGGCGATTGCGATTGCGATTCGGTTTCGCCGTCGATCATCGATACGACGGGCGTCGCTTCGACGGCGTCCATGGAGGGAGAGACGGGGGGCGGAGAGGGCGTAAATGCAAAACAGATGACTAGGCAACGGTAACGTCATATCCGGTGACGAATAGCGTTGTCTAGAAATTGAAAAAGATATCGTTTTCTTTATGAGCCAGGTATTTTCAATACGTTGGCATGGAACGTCAAAGTTCTCTGGCGTTCCATACAAAGAGCGGTGAAATTTAGCAATACTGTATTGAAGTACCTGATAAATCAGCGATGTCCCTTGAAAAGAATCATGCCCAGCGCGCACATCAGCAAACGAGGCAACTACACGTCTACTGCGTTTTGTAAATGAAAAGGATTCCCAAAATCGTGAGAATTATCGTGAAGAGAGACGGAACGACGGCGTTGTTGGAGTCGCGTTCGCTACCGCCTATCATTTCCGTGTTTTGATACGTCCAGTAGATCTCGCTGAAGAGCTCGGCGACGCCGAGAAAGCCGAGCACGACCGTCAATATATCCAATCTAAAACGAACGATCTTCGAGGTAGAGTACGGTTCGTTCTCTTACGTAAATTGACTTTTGTCGCGCCTCACGTTGTCATAATACGCGTCGACGTCCTGCACAATTTCGCGAAGACCGTTCATCAATTTTGCGATACCACTCAATTCGGACCACATTTCAAACTATGAATATCCTAACGATTCGAACCTCGAATTAAGCGTCCTCGCCCGCGTCTCACCTGCTTGCACCCGCCCGCCGTCGAGCTCATTTCGCTTCCGTGGTAGTGAGCTCGAAATCGAAGTAGCTCTGCGTGGAGTTTTTTGATTTGTTTGAGGTTGGCTTTGCTTTCGTCTCTTCCCGTTGTCTTGACACGTTCTCTCAAGTCCTAAACCGTCCACGAAAATTACATAAATTAATACGCCGAAGCGTGCCGCGCTTTATTCCTTATCGATGTTTCTTAGAAACGTTCGCATAAAGGCGACGACTTCGATCAAAGACAGAGCGACGAACGGCCAACTTACAATAAAAAAACGAATTAATTATAAACCTATTGCTTAATTAAGGGCATTACCTCGATCCAAAGACATTTTTACCAGCCCAACTGTCAAATGCTCTAAATAAAAGGTCACACAGGCTCACAAAGCTATGTATATAAGAAACCTTGAATATCCGAAGAAGGGAAAACTCGACAAATCCTTCTCAAACACGAAAATGCTTCCGGAATCTCGATGGAAACACGACCACAAACCTGTCACAGACATCACTGGTCGAGTGCCGCAATCAAGGAGTCTTAATTAATCGTTTGCGACCTCCTTTCTTCAGAATAAATTTTTTGAACACGTTGTTTGTGTAGAAGTCGTCGAGTACGTCGGCTTTGACTGTATCCCCCGTCTCCCACTCCATCGTTGCCATCTTATAGGCAGCCGCCTTCTGTTGGGCTCGATCGCTTAGGCCGGAAATCTCTGCTAGTGTAAAGACCATGAGACGATCGGTTTTTGCATCTTTAGCGTATTTCGTCCTCTAAAGAACGACGATATGTACGACTAGAAGGATATCAGTCGCGGAGGACACTATAGTCTCTAACTTCGACGCCTCTATCGTCTGTCACTTTATCGCTTCCCAAGCACTCTTTGATGAACTTGTTGGGGTCGAATTCTTCTTTAGACGAGGCGTATACTAGACGACTAAACAGAGACATAAAATAATTCAATCTGTATCAAACATTTAATTGCTCGGTACATTTTTTCTTTTTTCGGTTCTTTAAGTCTCATCACCCCATTCTAGAGTAACTCGACGATATATAGACTGAAAGGAAATCTGAAGCCCACTAGAAGAACTCACTTGAACGTTGAGCACGTGCTGAATGCTGACCTTATCACTAAAAAAAAGCAAAGTCGAAGTTCGACGAACGAAATTCGTGTGCTACCATGCCGTAATGGCAAAGCGAAGCAAACCAACATGAAACTTGAAAAGACGAATGAAGACCTACGGGTACCAAATAAATATTTAAAAATAAACAACGATTCTTCCCACACTTGATTCAACTTGTACTCTTTCTCAGGCAAATCGAGAGTAACCGATTTCAGCTTGATTTCTTGACTGCCGAAAATTTTGTGTTCGAACGTCTTGACGACGTCGCCGAATTGCGAGTGGCCGTCGTTGCCGAACAGGCGTTCGAGGCGTTCGAGCTTGGCTCCTTTCACCGGATCATCAACATATTCACGTTCAAACGACTCCCACTTGTCGACGTTCTCGGGTTCGAACGATTCCACGACGCCGGGAATCGAGAAAGAAAAAACGAAGTGAATCTCCACGTTGGAGACCAGTGAGACGGTGCCGTGCTCTTCCAGGTCAACGTAAGCGTCGTCGCCGTCGGAGTGCGACCTTGAACGCGAGAAGGAGGGCGTTGATTCGGCCATGGGGATCACGAGTGAGGATGGGGGGGAGGGGGGCAGCTTGACCATTTATCGTTGCTAGGTCATTCAAAGGCGTGCAGTATACCAGTCAGTATCTTGAATATCCATTCGTGTACAATATGATTAGGGATGTGACGATTTTGCACCCAACAGTGCGTCTAAAAATTTGAAAATAGCGAATGGTTTCTTTTTATGAAAACGCGAGTTATCGTCTAGTATATAGTATATGTGTAGTCCTTTTGGTGCTACGAGCAATAGACGGTGACGATTTCGTGAATAGGCTGTCGATCCAGCGCACAGTTGGATATCTTTACTACGCACTCGGAACAAAACGCCTTGTTTTTCAACAAAAAAGAGAGAGGGAAATCACGCGCCAGTCCCCACCCAAAGGGAACCCCCTCACCTGATGACCGCACGGGAGGATAATCGTATTGACAGTATTATCCATGCATATCCTGCATCTACGTAAGAAAAAAACTTGTATATATGGGATACACGTGATAAGGGCTCTTTGTAAATCATAAGAAAGTGAATCTCCCACGTCATGTCTAGGGGCCCCCTTATCAAACCTTTTCGAACCATCTGTACTATCCGAAGCGGCGGTGGCGGCGGTGGCGGCGGCGGCGTCCGACGGCCGGTGCACGTAAACGGTTCGCGCTTGAACGAGCAACTTCCTCGCAGCATTCGTCCGAGCCAATTCAAAAGGAGTCTGAAAAAAAAAAGACGACAATAAGAGATCTAAGCCCTTCTGGCTGGGGTCACACGCACTTTTCCTCGAGAATCCTTCAAGCCGACCTGAGCCCCATTCTCCACCAAATAGCTGAGCACTTCGGTACCGCGCAACTGGCACGCAAGATGAATCGGTGCAAGTTGATTCGGTCCGCCCTATATACGCCCAATAAATAATATTTAGGCAACAAGCCTTCCTTACTTGTTCGTTGACGTTTGCTCCTCGCTGTATTAGCGCTTCCACGGCGGGGAGTTTACCGATTTCGCAGGCGACGTGCAGTGCCGTCAGCCCGTCGTGCATCGTCATGCTCGCACCATCGTCGTCGATCAATCGCTCGATTTTCTCCTTATTGCCTTCTGCTATGGCGACGTAGAGACGCTGCTCAGGACTGCAAGCCAATATCCTGAAAAACAATCAGACGTCAAAAATAAATTTTTTATTAAATATTGGACTTTTTTATTTGAACGCTCTTGGCTGAGTCGAACGCTGTCTTTCCTTCATCAGATAGAATTCCGCGATCGGCGCCCCACTTCAATAGGGTCACGACGGCGTCCTCTTGGCCTTTCGTCGCCGCCAAGTGCAAGCCGCTCAAACGACGATCGACAGTCTAGGAGAGGGGAAAAAATTAATCGAGATTAAAAATAATTGAGAGTGAAATGCAAAACAGGCTACAAGTTGATTCGGATCTGCGTGCGACTCTAGGAGCTTCTGTATCACTTCGGCGTTGCCGTTGTGAGCGGCGGCGTGAATGGGATACAATCCGTCCGGACCAACCACATTAGCCTAGGAAAAAAATCAAATTTTAGTTAAATTAAAGAAAGTTTTGACGACGAATTCGTCGCCAACATTTGCTCCGTGTTTGAGCAGCAGTTCAGCGAAATCCGGCAATCCCTTACGAGACAATAAAATGCATAAAGGTTAGAGAGTCTCTAAACGCACGTGTACCCAATCGCAGCATTGATAGAGAGCAGTGACCGAGCTGTCTTTAGCCAAGGGAGCGTTCACGTCAATTCCGCTTTGGAGTACTTCCCTATATACGCGCAATAAAGAAGATGATCACAGATTAGCATCATTTTTGTACTTACTTCGCGTTTTCCAAATTTCGTTTTTCAATTGCCTGCATGAGTTTCTGCGCGCCCGTGAATAGCAAGTCGGAGATGCTAGCGAGGCGTTTCTGCCGCTTTTCCAGCCACGAAATTTGAGATTCGAATGATTGGTCGCTAACCTTGAGACAGAATCAAGAAAATCTCTATCAGAAACTCTAGTGCGAGTACTTGGCGGTTGAGTGGCGTCGGTAAATTGAGAAATAAAGAGCGAGCGCTCTCGTCCGAAGGAAAGATCTCGAATAAATAGATAAATAATCGAAGTAGGAGTACTATAGCGAGGCTACTTCACTAGATTCTCTTCTCGATTTAAGAGACTTTGCCTTTTCGTTTGTCTCCTCCAAAGCGGTGGTTACATGATTGGAAATGCATTCATTATTTGTATCCAAAATCTAACACTCCAATAGATGCGCGCATATTATTGTCGTCAAAAGGTATTTTACCTCTGCGTCAGCTCCAAAATCAATCAGTACTTCGACAACGTCCACGTGGCCTACAAAAATCAATATACCAGTACATGTATATATAGTAAATCATACCAGCCAAAGCCGCAAAGAAGAGAGGAGTCCAATTGTCAACGCCCCCGGGCAAATTCACATTGGCCCCATGACTCAGCAACAGTTTGACAAATTCCCTAATAAAAAAAGGTACTAACATAACAAGATTAGTGCAAATATGTGTCTTTATTGCTTGTGTCCAGCAGCCGAGGCCAGATGAAGAGCGGCGTGATTTCGCTCATTCCTCTGATCAATCATATTCTCCATATCGTCGCTGACGCTCGATCTAGCGTCGAGGATGCGCCGCGCCGCGTCCATGTCGCCGCTCTGCGCAGCGAGACACAGCGACAAAGGTTTCTAAACAAACAAATAAATAAATAAATACGATTTTATTTATCTCGCGCGACTTAACCTTGTGAAGGAGTCGGCACATTTCGCCGCCCATCGACAAATTCAACGCCGTGTATCCGTTCAAATCGCGACCGTTCTCGTCGACGCCCGCTTCGAGAAGTCGCTTAGCGACGTCCACGTGATTGTGAACGCTCGCATAGTGCAAAGCCGTTCGACATCGACTCCCACCAACACGATTCCCATCAGCCTTGATAATTCTCTATTTTATCTTAAGTCAGATTCATTAATAGTGTTCTTACTCCTTTGTGAATCAGATAGTCGACTAATTGAGTGTGTCCTTTCGCCGAGGCAAAGTGTATAGCCGCTTTGTGTTGAAGTCCGAGAACGTTGGGACTGAGCTCTTCCACTTCCAAGAGTCTCTGCACTTCGGCGAGATCTCCCGCTTCGCTCGCCGAGCAGAGAAGAACGGACGACAGCAAGAGACGACTTTTATGTGTGAAAAAATAAAAAAATCAGTTAGATTAATTGAAAGAATAATAGGACTTCATTTACCGCACGGCGTGAGACTTGGCGTATGTCAAAGGCGTCTTGTGATCGCGATCCTCGACCTCGACGTCAGCACCCCACTTGAGAAAAAAAATCAAAATAAATAAACGAATAAATCTACTTTTAATCTCATACGTTTAACAGTTCTCTTATTAGATCCACGTCACCTCTCTTAACGGACAAATGAAGAGCCGTTTGCTCTTCGGGTCTCACTTTCTTATTGACCTAGAACCAACACTTTAATATAATCATCCTATTAATTTTTTCCCCTACTAGAGCTCCTTTAGATATCAGGTATCTAATCATATAAATCGATCCCACTTCGATAGCAGCGAATAGCAAAGAATGCTTTCGCTTTCTTTTGTCCATCATCTGGGATCGAACGCGTAGTCCGAAATTGATTGGACGACGCTTGGAGCTAAATCGCGGTTCCTCGTCGTGAGCGTCGTCGTCTTCCGCGATCTCCTCCTCGGCGTTGAAGTCCAACGGATATTGATTCTTCCATTCGATCGCGTTGATTTCGGCGACGAGACGATCGAGCTTCTTGACGTCGCCGCCTTTCAGAATTTCGAACATCTTCGCGGCGACGTACTTGCGAAGGGGAAACGGCTTCACGATCCACTCGAGACCGGCGGTGACGAAAGACATTCCCGGTCGAACGCGAATGGAAGACGACGACGACGCGGAGGACTCCAAGTTGGTCAGCTCAAAGAAACCCTTATCCCAAAGGAGAGGCCCTGGAGAATCTAAAGAATTAAAAGCATATGTATAGCTACAGTAACGGCGATTATCATTGACTAGTTTTTCTGTCCGTGGAGTACGTGTCTACGTACATATACTTCAATAAAGACAACGTCTGTTTATATATAGTATGCATTGACTGTATAGAGCTAATTTCACTGTAATTTATCACAAGAGAGACCTTGTAATTTCACTGTAATTTATTACAGGAGAGAACAGTTGGCTAGTCCCTTGTAA